>NC_091286.1:370304513-370904513 GCF_032444005.1 Ranitomeya imitator
CTTTGCCTCTTAAGTGCAAGGTATTAAAAATCTGGCTTCACATCTTTCATTCATGCGTTGTATATTATACTTAGGGTCTTTTTATAGCCGTTGTCCGTTAATAACATTGCATAAAAGTTGAATTGATATTGCAGTCATTCTTCAGATGATCAATAGCCTTCTGAGAATGATCATCTTTGAGAATTTATGAAAGTCATAACATGTACACCTCTCTAAATGTAAAACACATTTGAATTAATAGAGAGGATTGTTAAGGTTAAAGAAACATTTTGAGCTGAATAATCTGAGAGTCAGCTGAGAAATATTCTACATTAAGGGAATTGAAAGAGCTTGGGATAACCGTAAGACGTTCCTGAATATGAAATAAGGCCAAGGTTGAAAGAAGTATATGCAGTTTCTAAGGAGGATCGGGAAGTGGGGAGACTGGATGGTTCAAAGTTTTAGGCTTTTAACTTGGCTTAGGTTTAGAATTAAAACCATTTAACTTCTAAAATTGTTAAATGATGTGTTTATCCTGCCCATATTAATTATCTATATAAAAAAAGAATTCCCAGTGCTAGTGGAGTAAGCATGTGAGGGAAAGAAAAGGATGTAATAAATGAAAAATACAATAACTCTTAGATTAATAAATTGGTGCTTTTATTGGCCAGTCTACGGACTCGTGCCCACAGCTAGATTACAGATCTGCACGGCCCTAATCTGTAATGGGGTGTTCATAAGTGCTGTAGGGTCATATTATACCAATTGTATACAATCACACACACACTTTGGTATTCTCTATTGCAGTTAGTGGACTTAGAATAACAGATTTGAGGGCATACAAAAAGTTCCTCAAAAAGGATAAGTGGCCATGGATCCATAATACATAGTACCACAATAAAGTGTCTATGAGACTGTAAATATGCAAAAATATCTAAACTGCTTGGGTATGCTGCTTGGGTATGCAGGGGTATGCTTAACTCATACATACCCTCCGGTCCCGGGTCTGAAACCGGAGCATCCCCGCAGTCCACAGTGCATACTCCATTCACTTGCATAGAAATCTTAACCTATATCCAGACTAAATCCAAATTGTGGGAATAAGTCTAATGAGGTAATGAATATTCCTTATAACACCCCCACAGGGCACTCCCTGAGTCAGAACTGAGAGATACTGTGTGAGAGCGTCTGCAAATTCTAGTGAACCCGGCCTGCCAATATGTTAGTGATATGTCACTTTCTTAACGCTTCACTATGACGTCTCCCATTTTTATAGTTCCATGCTTGCATTGATGATGGCGTATGTAAGCATTGTCCTGTTTTTACATCAGTCTGGCTAATTCTTGTTCCACTCAGCATTGGGAGTCTGACTAACTCAGGGTGCTGATTATTTGAATCAGTTCTGCTGTGAGCCTTGGGTGGAGCCACTCCCTTTTTAAACACCCAGCAGCTAACTTTTGGTTGCCAGTTATAAGTTATACTTACCCTGGTTCATACTATTGCAATTCATCTATGATTCTTTTCCATCCCTGACCTTGGCTTGTAATTGACTACCCAACTGTTTCTATATTTTGTCCCTAACTTCTCTCTGACAACCCACGACACTGGTCATTAGTAGTGATAAGCGAATATACTCGGTACTCGAGATTTCCCGAGCACGCTCGGGTGTCCTCCGAGTATTTAAGTGCTCGGAGATTTCGTTTTCAGCGCCACAGCTGAATGATTTACATCTGTTAGCCAGCATAAGTACATGTGGGGGTTGCCTGGTTGCTAGGGAATCCCCACATGTACTCTCTAGTACGAATATATTCGCTCATCATGTGTCATTAGCCTTTCCATGGATGTAACCCAGAAGGCCTCCCTGAGTCCAGATCCCTGTATGAGGGTCAAATGGTGAAGACCATTGTTCTCCTGTGACCTATTAAACCAACTGGCTTGTGGAAAACCCTATGAAGAGCTGCCAGCCTTCCTCGTTCAGTGCACTGTTAGTTATATTAATGGCAATTTATTTATTTTAAATATGCCACTTTATTTGACTGTTTTTTTCTGCATTATTTTTGTGTAGTCTACAGACTAATGTTTTTTTTATTTTCTTACAGCAAATAAAGACTGCCCTTAAATACACCTTTGGGTTCATGTTAGTCTGCTCTTGCCTTCTTCTTATTGGGTGAGTATTGTTTGTGCATTTCATACATGTTATCTCATATTATACCTTAATTCTAAACAATATCAGATATTCTGCACTAGTGTAAGCACACCCAGGCTAATTCCTTATCTACTATATAATTGTCTAAGGGTCACTTCCGTCTTTCTGTCTGTCCTTCTGTCTGTCTGTCACGCATATTCTTTGGTCACGGCCTCTGTCTGTCATGGAAATGCAAGTCGCTGATTGGTCTCGCCAGCTGCCTGTCATGGCTGCCGCGACCTATTGGCGACGGCCACAGTCCGATTAGTCCATCCCTACTCCCCTGCAGTCAGTGCCCGGCGCCTGCTCCATACTCCCCGCAGTCAGCGCCCGCTCCATACTCCCCTCCAGTCACCGCTCACACAGGGTTAATGCCAACGGTAACAGACCGTGTTATGCCGCGGGTAACTCACTCCGTTACCACCGCCATTAACCCTGTGTGACCAAGTTTTTACTACTGATGCTGCTTAGGCAAAGATCTAATGTTAAAAATAATAAAAAAAAACAAAAAACCTGCTATTCTCACCTTCCGTAGTCCGACGATGCGCTCGCGCCTGCCGCCAGCTTCCATTCCCAGAGATGCATTGCGAAATTACCCAGAAGACTTAGCGGTCTCGCGAGACCGCTAAGTGATCTGAGTAATTTCACAATGCATCCTGGGAACGCAAGATGGCGGCAGCCACGCGCGCATCGCCAGAGGTTCGCTGGATCCCGGCAGGTGAGTATATAGCTATTTTTTTTATTTTAATTATTTTTTTTTAACAGGGATATGGTGCCCACACTGCTAAATACTACGTGGGCTGTGTTAGATACCGCGTGGCTGCTATATACTACCTGGCCAGTGTTACATACTACGTGGGCTGTGTTATATACTGCGTGGCTGCTATATACTGTGTGGGCCGTGTTATATACTACGTGGGCTGTGCTATTTACTGCGCGGCCTATATTAACGCATCGGGTATTCTACAATATGTATGTATGTATATAGCAGCTACATGGTATATAACACAGGCCACGTAGTACTCCTATATACTACGTGGCCTGTGCTATATACTATGTGGCTGTTATATACATACATATTCTAGAATACCCGATGCGTTAGAATCGGGCCACCATCTAGTTTTTTATATTAGTGCATTACTTAGCGCCCACATACTTACTGGTAGTAATTCTAGCATCCAGTACAGCGGACACTGTCCATAAACCATCTTTATTCTGTTGACTAAAAGGGGATATGACGTAAACTGAATACCCTTCATCTCGCCATCTCTATTAGTAGATTGTTCCGGTTTACAAAGGGTCACATTTTGATATTGGATTTTAAATAAATTACTTTTCTACATTGAATTAATTTTTTGGTATGTTTGCTTATAATTTTTTCATCCCTTTTTTATGCAAATGTCTAATCTTGAAATTAGAGAGACACAAGGTTTCTGCTTGGCATTACTGAAGCATAATTTGTTTAGATCCCCTCCTTTCTTTCTTTGAGTATTCATGAAGTCAGTCTGCAATTATATCTAATTGCATGTGCTTTGAGATCTGGTTAAATAGACAAGCAAGCGCACACATATGACCTATCCCTATATGCAAAGGTGAGAGGCTTTTCTATTACATGAAGGTTAATTCCTTTTTTAATTTATATCCGAATTGGCTTAACAGAGCTATTAATCAACAGACTGTTCGCCGTTTCAGAAAATCACATTACTAAATTGAGACGCTACCTGCCAACTCTCAAATAGTTTTTGACATAACCCTTAAAATTAGTTGAAGCTTTTTATTGTCGAGCAAAATCCAGATTTTCCCGTCTCCTGGAAATATTTCGTCAGGTAATTATACATAAGACAAAGAGGCTCTGAGAATGGCGTACAGCGCAGTGTAACCATACATGGACACATAATAATGGAAACAAGACTTGGTATATTCCTGCCTGGAGCCTCAGATGGAGGTTTCATCAGGGATAAGTCCTAGACAAAGCTTGGATATGTGGTATGGCTACTACAGCACAGCCAGAAACGGAGATATCCAACAGGTAGAAATGCATTGATCTTCAACTTTCAATCAGCCTTGAATCTTACACCAGCAGCAACATTTCCGCTTATCGAGACGGCTTTTCCAGAATTCGTTTTCCTTTTTTTTGCAGAAAGGCTAATCCTTCAGGACAAATTGTTGCATAAGGCTACGTTCACACATAGCTTTTTTGCTACAGGTTTTTTTTTTCTGCAGCCAAAACCTGCTTTCTTGGCAGTAAAACATGTGATTTTAAAACACTTGCTAAGTGGCATTTTCATGGCATTTCACACTGTTTTTTAATCTGTTTTTTTTTTTTTTTGGGGGGGGGGGGGGACGAATACACTTGTGACTCTGCATACAGTCCCGCCTATGAACACGGGCATATCATTAGCTGAAAACTTCTAACACTGATTACACAAGAACAACAAGACTGATTTATTCACCCCAGGTATCATTTTAATCATTTTAACAATGCCAACATGACACCGCCTGTAACGTATGTGGTAAAAATTTAAATTTTCCATTCGTATCATGTTACTTTTCTTAAACTCCTAAAAAGCAATTGAAAGGTTTATAAACTTCCTAAATAGCAGTTTTTGGTATGTCGAGGAGTGCTGTTTTTAAAGTCACTTTAAAGTTGAAAAAGGTCCTTAGAAATAGTTTTTCTAAATTTCCTTGAAAAAAATGAAAAATTGCTGCTACATTTTTTGAACCTATCATCCTAACAAAATAAAAGGACAATTTACAAATGGTGCCGATTTTACAGTTGACCTGTGGAAATGTTGTTTGCCGTATTTTTCGGACCATAAGAAGCTCGTCTAGGTTTTAGAGGAGGAAAATGAAAAAAAAAACAATTTGAAGCAATGAATGTGGTCAATTCTGTACTAATGTCCCAAATCCAGGTATAAATGTTCTCCTCATCCCCATCCTAGTATAGGTACAACACAAATGTGGATAAAAATGCAGTCACCAGCATAATTAAATAAACCCACTAAGGGTATCTCTGTATCTCTAATAAAGCGGGACAGCAATAAGGACCATCGTGGACAACTGCAGAATTATGACCAAAACCAACGAAAGAAAGAACGAGCAGCAAATAGTCCAGAGTAATGAAAATATATACAAAACTTTATTATACTACCAGATAAAAACATGACAGAGGGATAGAGTAATCCCTGCACTACACAAAGCATGTAAACCATGGACAGGTGATAGGCATCTACATAATTACAGTGCACATAGACTACCCTCAGAGCACAGCTCATTTATAATGAAAGCCATGCAGAAATGGCCCATTGTCAAAAGTAACCAAAGAAAACCACATGGTATAAATAATTATGGCCACAGGGGGGGACAGGTGTGCGGTGTCTACTCTTATATAAGATCTACATTTTCTACCTGGTATGTATATACTTTTCCATGCATAGATGTGGCCATAATTATTTATACCATGTGGTTTTCTTTGGTTACTTTTGACAATGGGCCATTTCTGCATGGCTTTCATTATATATGAGCTGTGCTCTGAGGGTAGTCTATGTGCACTGTAATTATGTAGATACCTATCACCTGTCCATGGTTTACATGCTTTGTGTAGTGCAGGGATTACTCTATCCCTCTGTCATGTTTTTATCTGGTAGTATGTAATAAAGTTTTGTATATATTTTCATTACTCTGGACTATTTGCTGCTCGTTCTTTCTTTCGTTGGTTTTGCCCATCCTAGTATGCATGGTACCCTCTTCCCCATCCTGGTATGCATGGTCCCTTGATCTCTATCCTGGTATGCATGCCCCCCTTATACCTATCCTGATATGCATGGCCCCCTCATCTCTATCCTGGTATGCATGGCTCCCCTCATCCCTATCGTGGTATGCATGGGCCTCATCCCTATCCTGGTAGAGGGGGGGTATTCTACCAAGATAGGGATGAGGCCCATGCATCCATTGTTAGGGAAAAATGACGAACACGCCAGAGAGTGAGTATACAGTGGGGAAAATAAGTATTTGATTTACTGCTGATTTTGCAGGTTTTCCCACCTACAAAGAATGAACAGATCAATAATTTTTATTGTAGGTACACTTCAGTTATGAGAGACAGAATTTTAACCAGAATCCAGAAAATCACATTGTATGATTTTTAAATAATTAAATTGCATTTTATTGCATGAAATATGTATTTGATCACCTACCAACCAGCAAGAATTCTGGCTCCCTCAGACCTGTTATTTTTTGTTTAAGAGTTTAAGAAGCCCTCGTACTCTGCACTCATTACTTGTATTAATTGCACCTGTTTGAACTTGTTACCTGTATAATAGACACCTGTCCACACATTTAATCAATCACACTCCAACCTCTCTACCATGGCCAAGACAAAAGAGCTGTCTATGGATACCAGGGACAACATAGTAGTCTTGTACAAGGCTTGTATAAACTACAGGACAATTGGTGAGAAGGCTAAGGATGATTATAAGAAAGGTCAGGAACCGGCCCAGGGCTACACGGGAAATCCTGGTCAATTACCTGAAGAGAGCTGGGATCACAGTTTCAAGCATTACCTGCTCACGCCAGCACATGCCCAGGCCCCTTTGAAGTTCACCAATGACCATCTGAATGATCCAGAGGAGGCATGGGAGAAGGTCATGTGATCAGATGAGACCAAAATAGAACTTTTTGGTATCCACTCTACTCGCGGTATTTGGAGGAAGAAGGAGTATAATCCTAACGCTTCTCGAACCGTGAAGCATGATGGGGAAAACGTCATATTTTGGGTGTCTTTTTCTGCAAAGGGAACAGGATGACTCCGTCATATTGAAGGGTGGATGGATGGGGTCATGTATAACGATATTTTAGCCAACCAGCTCCTTCCCTCAGTAGCAACATTGAAGATGCGTTGTGGCTGGGTCTTCCAGCATGACGATGACCCGAAACACACAGCCAGAGCAACTAAGGAGTGGTTTCATAAGAAGCATTTCAAGGTCCTGGAGTGGTCTAGCTAGTTTCCTGACCTGAACCTAACTGAAAATCTTTGGAGGGAATTGAATTTCAGTTTGCCAGCGACGGCTCCGACACCTGAAAGAACTGGAGAATATCTGTATGGGTCAAAATCTCTGCCGTGTGTGCAAACTTGGTCAAGAACTGCAGGAAACATCTGACCTCTGTAATTGCAAACAAAGGTTTCTGTACCAAATAGTAAGTTCTGTTTTTCTATTATATCAAATACTTATTTTTTCGGACTCCCATGACAGCACTACGAGAGAGGGGATCCGCCCTTCAGGAACAGGAAACCTACAGATACAAAAGGGCGGTACCTCTCCCCATGCATCAGTTGGTTTCCTGTTCCTGGAGGGGCAGGATCCTACAGATGAATCTCGTAGAATGGATCCCAGGCCGGCCGGTCGAATCAGGTAGCGGGGGGGTCTCCTACCTCGACCGGTGCGGAAGCTCCTGGAAGACATCACGGTGGTCCTGGCTGGACTGCACGTCAGTGATGTAGACAGCAGGGAGCAGAGTCCAGAGGATTCCTGATCTCCGTTAGCGCCGGCGCCGGTAAGTATATCGCTCCTTCGGTGTGGTGGTGCAGCACGGTGGTGATGTAACGGTGCCAGGAGGGGAACGCTATCCGGAACGCTGCTGCGTGCTCTTCGGCGTCCTGCATCGCTCTCAGCGTTAGCTGGAGCGTTTCCGGTGCAGTGACGTCGAGGGGGCGGAGTCAGCAAGCGTTTCCGGTCTCTGGGTGACTGCGCATGCGCAGTTCATCCAAGATGGCGGCGCCCATCGATCCTGAACGCCGGTCTCCTCACACACTGCGCTGACCCCCCAGATGTAGTCTCATCAGCCGGAACCAATAGGAGTGGCGCCAGGCAGCCTGCTGACCGGATCTGAGGGGGATTTAAGCAGGAGCTGGGAATAGAGCTCTGCCTTTGGTCACATCCACATCAGGGAGAGTGATGGTGAGCGGCAGCTGCAGTTGCCGGAGGATGTGCGACAAAAGCCCACAGAGAAGGAGCATGCCAGAAGTGACCAGTCCAGCCGTAAAAGCTCGTCCAAGCAGGGATCCAGAGCATCGACTGGCAAAGAACCCCCTCGTGTTCCGGTACCTTTTTTGGCGTACACTGGTAAGAGATCTACGTGAATGCTCACTCAGTGACGCGGGCCCCTTATACTTTGTCATTTTAGGGAAAGAAAAGTGCAAAGTCGAAACATAAGGAGTGTGCCCTGTGTGAAGTCCCGTTACCAGATTCTTATATTAAAAAATTATGCGCCTCCTGTATACAACAGACGGTGAGGTCTACAGGAGTGGAGGGGTTGAGTGACATCAGGCTAGATAGATGGTATCACCCTTATTGTCCTCCCCTAGGTAGCGGAAGAATCTGCTTCTACGGCTAATCTGCGTGAGATGATCCGTACAGAAGTAAGGGAATCCCTGCGGTCTATGTCCCAGGCGGGGAGTTCAAAACAGAGAACCTCGGTGATCTCTGATTCATCAGAGGAAGATAAGGATGAAGGTTCCTATGGCTCAAATCTCTCTTCCTCGTCATCAGAAGAGGAATCTGGCCGATTCTGTCTGCCTCTGGACCGGGTAGATAAATTAGTTAAGTCGGTCAGAGGTACGATGGGCCTAGAAGAACCTAAGACTCCGCTTTCCCGTCAGCAACTAATGTTCAGTGGTTTGGAACACAAGAAGCGTAGGTCCTTCCCGGTGAATGATAAAATTCAAGACCTGATTCTCCGGGAATGGAAGAAACCGGAGAAGAAAGGCTCATTACCACCAGCCTTAAAACGCAGATATCCCTTTGAGGATACGACTGTGGATACCTGGGACAAGGCCCCTAAATTAGATGCTGCGGTAGCAAAGGCATCAAAAAAGGCCGCATTACCTTTCGAAGATATGGGATCCCTTAAAGACCCCCTTGACAGGAAGGCGGATACCTTCCTTAAAGGTACCTGGGAGATGGCAGCCGGATCGTTGAGGCCAGCGGTGGCTGCGACTTGTACAGCCAGATCCCTAATGGTCTGGCTGGAACAGTTGGAATCCCAGCTTAAGGAAGGCGCTTCCAGAAGTTCCATTCTAAGTGCGCTTCCGATGATTCAAGATGCTGCGGCTTTCCTGTCGGACGCGTCGGTCGATTCGGTCAGGATGGCGGCCAGAGCAGCAGGACTCTCCAACGCGGCTCGTAGAGCCCTGTGGTTGAAATGTTGGTCGGGTGACATTCAATCAAGGTCCAAATTATGCGCTATCCCATGCAAAGGGGAATACCTCTTCGGACCAACCTTGGATGACCTGCTTGAAAAGGCTGGAGATGACAAGAAAAAATTCCCGAGTTTGTCATCATCTTCTTATCGGCGTCCATTCAACAGGAGGAGATTTGGTCGCGGAAGGAAGCGCGCATCCTCACCCACTAGAGAGAATTTTAGATGGGAGGATAGACGCAGGAGAGGTACGGGTTACATGTTCCGCCGTTCCTCAAAAGAACGTAAGAAACCGGACCAATGACTAGCGATCCCTGTGGGAGGGAGATTGTCAGCCTTCTCTTCCGCATGGTCTAACATCTCAAATAGTGACTGGGTCCGAGGTATTATTTCAGAAGGTCTGAAATTAGAATTTATTCACTGGCCTCGGGATAAATTTATGTTAACCCCCTTACGTTCCTCCACTATTGAACAGACGGCTTTGGAGGCAGAAGTTGTGAGTTTATGCCTCAAAAACGTGCTGATTGAAGTTCCAGAGTCAGAAAGAGGGAGTGGATTCTACTCTCCCCTTTTTCTGATCCAGAAACCAGACAGATCATTTAGGACTATCATTAACCTTAAATCCCTGAATGAATACCTGGTTAAAGCCACATTTAAAATGGAGTCAATCAGCTCTGCAATTAAAATGTTGTTCAAACACTGCTTCATGGTAGTTGTGGACTTAAAAGATGCGTATTATCATGTTCCTATCCATGAAAACTTTCAGAGGTTTCTACGTGTGGCGGTGTCTATGGGGGGTATTGTTCGACATTTTCAATTTAGAGCCCTTCCCTTCGGCCTCTCAACGTCTCCCCGAGTATTCACTAAAGTAGTTGCGGAGGTCATGGCGCATTTACGTGAATCTGATATCCTCATAATCCCTTATCTGGATGATTTCCTGATAGTTGGGAACTCAGCAGACCATTGCCTTGCTCAGGTAAAAACAGCTATATCTAAGCTAGAGAAGCTGGGCTGGATCGTGAATTATGAAAAATCCCGATTACAACCCTTAAAAAACCAGAGATTCCTAGGTCTGCTGTTAGATTCCGAGTCCCAACAATGCTGTCTTCCAACTGATAAACTGCGCCATATCCAACAACAGGTATTAAAAGCAATTAAAGAACCAACCATGACTCTTAGACAGGCTATGTCCTTGTTAGGTTCCCTAACTTCCTGTATTCCCGCCGTCCGTTGGGCCCAGTTCCACTCCAGACATTTACAGTTTGACGTACTGAATTATGACAGAGTCTTACAGGGTTCCTTGCAGGGTCAGATGACATTGAGTCCAGAGGTTCTGACATCTCTTAGATGGTGGCTAAGGGAAGACAATCTGTCAGCAGGAGTTCCCTGGGTGACTCAAGTGACTCGGGTAGTTACGACGGACGCCAGCCCCACAGGGTGGGGGGCACACATGGGTGACGTGGTAGTCCAGGGTCTATGGGACCCCCAAACATCAGCCTCTTCTAATCAAAAGGAGTTGTTGGCGATTGAATTATCAATTAAGGAACTCCTCGTGTATCTACAGGGTCACCATGTCAAAATCCTCTCCGACAATCAGGTGGCAGTGGCCTACGTGAATCACCAAGGTGGAACACGCTCCGAGTCCCTGATGGAAATAGCGGACCGCCTGCTCCAGATAGCGGAAAATCATTTTCTATCTTTAGCAGCAGTACATATAAAAGGGAAGGAAAATATAAAGGCGGACTTTCTAAGTCGAAACACCTTAAGACAAGGAGAGTGGTCTCTGAACACAAAAATCTTCAACCAGATTGTCCGCAGGTGGGGTCATCCAGAGGTGGACCTATTTGCCAACAAGGACAACAGAAAAACGAAAAAATTCTGTTCCTTGAATCCCAGGGAATATCCGCTGGTAGTGGATGCCTTCCTGATCAGATGGGATTTCCGGTTGGCTTATGCGTTTCCCCCGCTAAACCTGTTGCCTCTGGTGGTCAGAAAGATAAGGGAGGATCAAGCGAGAATCATACTGATCGCTCCGTTCTGGCCCCGAAGGGCTTGGTTCTCCTGGCTCAGGACCATGTCGGTGGAAGACCCCTGGGTACTGCCAGACATCCCGGACCTACTTCATCAAGGTCCGATCAACCATCCACAAGTGAAGGGTCTACATTTGACGGCATGGTCTTTGAAAGGTCACTGTTAAAAAACAGAGGATTTTCTCCAAATCTCATTGATACCCTTATGAAGAGTAGAAAACTCATAACAACTAAGATCTACTCTAGAACTTGGAGGAAGTTTCTGGCCTCTTCAAATTTTAATATCGAAGAGGGTTTACCAATTAACCAGATTCTAGAATTCCTGCAGAGAGGGCTAGAGCTAAATCTATCCACGAGTACGCTAAAAGTACAAGTCTCAGCCCTAGGGGCCTTATTTTCTTGCAACATTGCTGGTAATTATTGGGTATCAAGGTTCATCAAAGCAGCTAGTAGATCCAGACCTATACACAGGAATAGGTCAATGCCTTGGGATCTTAACCTAGTCCTCTCAGCCTTGACTAAAGAACCGTTTGAGCCTTTACATTCAGCCTCACTTAAATTACTATCCCTCAAAACAGCATTTTTGGTGGCAATTACATCTGCTCGTAGGGTAGGAGACATACAGGCTCTTTCTAGGCTGTCCCCCTATACAGAGTTTCTACAGGACAGGGTAGTCCTCAGACCAGATCCAGCTTACTTACCAAAAGTGGCCTCAGAATTTCATAGATCTCAGGAGATAGTTCTACCATCATTTCTCCCTAATCCTTCTAATTCCAAAGAGGAGTTACTCCATACGTTAGATGTTAGGAGATGTCTCTTAGAATATATATCAGTCACTGATGCTTGGAAGAGAGAGGAGGCGTTGTTTCTATCTTTCCAAGGTCCCAGAAAAGGTCTTAGAGTGTCGAAATACACGCTAGCGAAGTGGATTAGGGAGGCTATCTCTCTGGCTTATACTGCAGGTGGAGGTCCAGCTCCGCAGAATCTGAGGGCACATTCCACTCGGGCCATGGCTGCATCCTGGGCTGAGAGATCTGGAGTTTCCATCGACCAGATATGTAAGGCAGCTACGTGGTCATCCCCTTCCACCTTTTTCAAGCACTATAGGTTGGACTTGGGGTTCTCTTCTGATCTCACCTTCGGGTTAAGGGTGCTACAGGCTATAGTCCCTCCCTAAGGTAGTTTACATCTCTGTAATTCTCTCGTAGTGCTGTCATGGGAGTCCGAATAAAGCATTAAGCTACTTACTGGTAGCGGCATTTTTCGGAGGCCCATGACAGCACCCTTAGTTCCCTCCCTATTCACGTGGGGGTTGCACTTCCCATAATGTATATAATGAGATAGATAGATCTCACGTGTGGTATATAGTTCATTATGATTGATTATTTTTGGACATAAACTGTATATAATGTATGTTTGTGTGCTACTAACCGCGGTAGTCCTCTCAGGCTCTAATATACAACTGATGCATGGGGAGAGGTACCGCCCTTTTGTATCTGTAGGTTTCCTGTTCCTGAAGGGCGGATCCCCTCTCTCGTAGTGCTGTCATGGGCCTCCGAAAAATGCCGCTACCAGTAAGTAGCTTAATGCTTTCATGCAATAAAATGCAAATTCGTTATGTAAAAATCATACAATGTCATTTTTTTTTTCTAGATTCTGTCTCTCACAGGTGAAGAGTACCTACGATAAAAATTGCAAACCTCTCCATTCTTTGTAGGTGGTAAAACCTACAAAATTCGCAGTGTATCAAATGCTTATTTTTTCCCCATTATAATTAAAGCACCACTCCTGCCCTGAAAAAAAAAATACGCTGGAGTGGTGCTAGTAATTCTGACATACTAATAGTTACTTGGTACTTCCTTGTTTTTCTGAGTTGTATATGTGTTATTGAATAATATATTGGTTTGTGTCTGTTGAGAAATCTAGCATGTCTTCTTTCAGCTTTGTTTTTTCTTTTGATTTTCAAGAACAAAAAAAAAAAGCTGTAACAAAGCGCTGACTGTCATATATAATTATTGATTTTGTTTTTAGTGCATTTGCACCACTGGATATTCCTTCAGGCAAAAACGTCTCCGAGATTGATAAAATCAAGATTCTTTTTCAAGAGCTCGGAAGCAGTTGTAAGTGTTTTTGCTACATTCATCAAATGTATTATTTGTCTAATTATTAATAGCTTATTGCTTGTCAGATTTTGTTCTTTCCTTTGCTTTTTAATGTAATTATCCTCCCACAAATTAGCCATCCATTATTGGCTGGACTTCCTTGTTGTTGTCTTCAGTCTCAGCCGTGGGCTGCCTTTTGGGTTCTTCTGTAACCACTCGTTCGGCACTGTTTTTGCCACTGGGTGTTTTATTGAGCAGGGCTAATAAGACCTGAGAAACTGGGCCTGTCCTCACCGCCCCATCCTGATGGGTCCCACCCTCCCTGTAAGAACAACGGTTCTCATGAAGTGCTCATCCCAGACATTAGAGTGGGGAGAGGTTTGGTGTGCACTCATCGTGGTAGGAACGAGCTGGTTGAACTAGGTGATAACCCAAGTAGGCAGTCTTAAGAAAATCAAAGACATTCTCATGAAGACCTTGGAGATGTTATAATACTGAAATTGTTTGTGAAAAACAAAAACAGCTTTGGTGCAGGATATAGGGACAAATGCGACAGGTAGCGGACATTTGACCCATCTGAAGTCTTTTTCAGCTAGTCACTGAATGGGAGGGGGGGATAAAAAACTTTTAACACCCTCCCCCCTATTTTTTTTTTCTATTTTCTGTTATTGTGAGTCATACCTTTTTAAATTACTGAGCAGCATGGCAACTTGTTTTTTTGCTCAACATATGCTGCATTTTTATTTAATTTATTTTTAAGGCACAGTTGCTCCAGGGTGCTGTACAAGTAAAAAGGGTTACGTGTATACAGTGTTTAATATATAATAAAGTAAACCAGCTGACAGACTTATATAGAGGAGAGCGGACTCGGGCCCTCACGGGCTTACAGGCTGCACTCTTCCTTAGGATAACTATGATTTTTTGATAAAATTTTTCTAAGATGAACAAAAGCAGGAACTCTTGGATAATTTTTCATATATTTTGTTGTTGTTGTTGCACCATTCACCATGCACAATAAATTATATTGTTTTATAGTATTTGTTACGATTGCGGCCATGCCAAATGTATGATATGTTTTTTTGTTTTTTTAAATTATCGCTTTATTATTAAAATTGGTGGGACTTGGATTATATATACATGGTACAAGGCGAGTCAGGCCAGTAAGTGCTGTAAAAGAAAAAAAAAAAATAATTTGGAAGTACCCTTAGCTCATTTAGCAGCAAGGGGTTAAATTAATATGAAACTGCAAGCACACTGTGGCTTCTGTACAAAATGTGGGGAAACATTATACAACTGCACTCGGCAAACAATATATACATGAATCTCACTATTGCTACACCCATTGAAAACGTTAGATGCTGTTTTCACATTTTGATCAAACTGTGAGCACATCTGCCGACAACAAGGCAACCTTTTTTTCAGATGGGACTGTCTATTAATTATACTCGCCTCTCCGTTAAGCTAGAAAAGCAAATGATTCAGTTAGTTTGCTTTTACTAAAAATTGTCTTGCAAAGATGGGTTAATAGAGGTCAAGGCTTTGGAGGTGGTTATGGTCTTCCAATGCACAATGTAGAAAATCTATACATTGACACATAGATGCGTGATTGCATGTAAGCTGTAGCTACTATACACTCCCTGACAGAAGCTATGTCGCTTATCCATGTTATGTAAATAAAAGCTTATAACCTGACGTTAAATTCATCCATTGGTTGTGTAACTTATTCTTTTGAAAGCTGACACCCTTCGAAATGTTTTTTAGGTTAAGAAAATAAATTGCCATCAATTCAGAAACATTGATCAGTTAATGGACACAGAATGGTCAGATTTTGGCAAGACAAAAGTTTTGTAGCCCACAGAAAGTAAAGTTTTGTAGCCCACAGAAAGTAATGTGAAATTCAAACATATAATTAGCTTAAAATACAAATATATGTTGCATAACATTGGTGAATGAAGTTGTGGTGCTTTTAGAGTCATATTTAACCCCTTAGTGACCGAGCCAAATTTTTGAAATCTGACCAGTGTCACTTTATGTGGTAATAACTCTGCAACGCTTCAACAAATCCCAGTGATTTTGAGATTGTTTTTTCGTGACACATTATACTTTATGATAATGGTAAATTTAGTTCAACATTTTTTGTAGTTATTTATAAAAAATATAAAAAATTTGAGAAAAATGTTAAAAAATTAGCAATTTTCTAAATTTGAATGATTATCCCTTTAATCCAGATAGTCATACAACAGCAAACCATTAATAAATAACATTTCCCACATGTCTGCTTTACATCAGCACCATTTATAAAATGTTATTTTATTTTGTTAGCATTTTAGGAGGTTTAAAAATGTAGCAGCAATTTTTCATTTTTTCAAAGAAATTTACCACATTTATTTTTTTAGGGGACTATCCAGGTTTGAAGTGACTTTAGGGGTCCCATATATTGGGAAACCCCCAAACGTGATACCATTTTAAAAACAGCACCCCTAAACATATTGAAAACTGCTGTCAGGTAGTTTATTAACCCTTCAGGTGCTTTACAGGAATTAATGCAAAGTGGCATAACAGAAATGAAAATGTGTATTTTTACCACCTAAATGTTGCTAACTTCTAAACAGATTACTACAGCCGTCAGACTCTAAGGCCGCTATTTGGTCATGAATTGCCATCGCAAACATCAGGACAACACAATCATGATCTGAGGGCACCAATTGGGATAAAGAAGAGGCCCCCACACACTGTTAACCATTTATAATGATGTAGTCACTATTGACAGCAGCATCTAAGGGGTTAAACAGATTTAGATGGTGCAAATACTGATCGTGGCTGGTACAGCAAGTTGTCGGCTATAGTGTACAGCCGACAGATGCTGGATTGTCATCTGTATGGGGAGGCTATTCTCTTATATCTCAGGTCAGTTAAAAGACGTATTGACGGTCATTAAGGGGTTAATATTTTGTGAGACTTCCATGAGCTTGAAGGACTGCATCCATGCGGTTTAACAATGATTCATACAATTAATTAATGAAGTCATCAGGAATAGCAAAGTCTTACATGCCTCCCAGAGTTCATCTAGATTATTTGGTTTGGTCTTCCAAGCTTCCTCTTTCATCCTACCCCAAACATGCTCAATGATGTTCATGTCTGGTGACTGGGCTGGCTAGTCCTTGAGCACCTTGATATTTTTTGCCTGGAGGAACTTTGTTGTAGAGATGGATGTATGAGATGGAGCATCATCCTGCTGCAGAATTTGACCCCTTTTATGATTTGGAATATAAGAGGTAGCTAATACTTAATGATATTTTAGGCTATTGATATTGCCTTCCACCTTGCAAATGGTAAGCACACCCCCATACTGAATGTAACCCCAGACCAGGGGTGTCAAACTGCATTCCTCGAGGGCCGCAAACCATGCGTGTTTTAAAGATTTCCTTAGCTTTGCACAAGGTGCTGTAATCATTGTGTAGGTGATTAAATTATCACCTGTGCAGTACAAGGAAATCCTGAAAACATGACCTGTTTGCAGCCCTTGAGGATTGCAGTTTGACACCACCCCAGACCATGATCTTTCCACCACCAAATTTAACTGTTTTCTGGGTGTATTTTGGATCCATACGGGCTCCAGTAGGTCTCCTGCCGTATTTCCGGAGGCTGTGGTGTAATTCTACTGAAGATTCTTCAGAGAAATCCACCTTCTGCCACTTTTCCAGTGTCCATCTGTTTAGCAGGCTGTGGGACTTTGCAAATGCCACACAGTTTTTTATTTGCCTTTTGTTTAGTGCTGGCTTCTGGGCACTGATTCGACCATGGAGGCCATTTCGAGACAGAATCCTACAAACTGTTCTAGTTGACACAGGGACTTGAGGTGACCAGGCCTGTTGGAGCCCTGCTGCAGTGGAAGAGGGGCTTGCTTTGGATTTTCTAACCAACAATCGTTCCTCCTGAGCAGTTGTCTTGCGGGGTCTGCTGGACCTGGGCTTCTCAAACACATCTCCAGTCTCTTCAAATCTTTTTTCAATTATCTGTACTTGATGCTGAGACACATTAAAGGTGCCAGCCACCTCTGCAGTGGATCTGGTCTTCAGCCTCTTGATAATCCAGGCTTTGGTCACAGGGTGGATTTTTGTCATGTTGTCTGAGCTCAAATTGCAGTTCAAGTGAAGGTCTGGGGTGCGGGGTTTCTATTTATACACATACACTAATTAACCGATCATTTACTGAGCACAGATGAGGATGTTAACTATTATTGGGTGCATTATATGACCATGCAACAAAACTTTTGTCTTGCCAAAATCTAGCCATTCTGTGTCCATTAACTGATCAATATTTCTGCATTGATGCCAATTTATTTTCTTAACCTAAACCACATTTCGGAGGGTTTCAGCTTTCTAAAGATAAATTTATACAACCAATGAATGAATTTAACGTCCGGTTATAAGCTTTTATTTAGATAACATGGATAAGCGACATAACTTCTGTCAGGGAGTATACAGACTGTAGGTGATTGACCATGGATTTTAATTTTTTTTGTTTTTGCTAAAGTGATCAAATTGTAATAATTGAAATAAAAACAAAAAAAACACATTTCATATTAATTTATATGTAACTAATAACTGCTTTAATATGTATATCGTTAACAATTTTTTAAAATATCAATATACTGATATTCTTGCACAGTATGAAATGTGTATGTTTGGAACAGGAATTGGTTTAAAAAAAAATCCTGTAAAAGTATTAGTGGTCCATCATCTAGCCTTC
This sequence comes from Ranitomeya imitator, assembly GCF_032444005.1. Classification (NCBI taxonomy): domain Eukaryota; kingdom Metazoa; phylum Chordata; class Amphibia; order Anura; family Dendrobatidae; genus Ranitomeya; species Ranitomeya imitator. Next base: position 370,322,759 of record NC_091286.1, read on the forward strand.
ACTGGAAACTGGGCCATGACGTACAATGATAAATAACAGGGTTAGAATAATCCCAGAAGCCATGTTGCCAGTCGTGTTGAAAGATTACTGCAAGTACACAACTTTTTTTATATCCATTTATATTGATGTGAATGCATGCATATTTTCCCTGTCTTCCTAAAATTTCCTGCTGACTCTTTATTTTGATTGACCGGCTTCTTAATTCTACGTTTCTTTGCCATCGTCTGGTGAATACACAGTATGATTGTTAATATGTGTTTGCAGAACAATAACACAAAGCAATAAGCTGCAGCTTCCCGTCGTAAATCATATCTAGCAATAAAGTAGGCAAGAAAAATGTGTAAGAATGAAGATGCATTTTTTCCCCACGTCCTTTGATCACCAACCAGTCATCATCACTGTCATATTTCACTAATCCGTTCGGGGCCCTGCAACAAAATAGCTTTGGACATTTGGAAAATGTCTGTGTCGTATGCATAACAATATGTCCTAATCTATGAGGAACACGTGTGAACGTTCAGTTAGAACAACTATTTCTGTGAAAGCAGCACTCCAGTGGTACAATTTAAAAAAACAAATAAAAAAGCGCTGGAGTTGTGCTTCTAATCTAAGTTCACCTTTTTATCACCTCCGCTCCCGCTGGTCTTTGGTAGTTTGTGACCTGCCAACTTCTCCAGTGTCTCATGGAGCAAGCCAGAGGTCACTCTTCCAGGCAAGTCTATGAGACCTTCATTCTGGCTCTCATAGGCTTACATTAAGAGCTTTGTGACGTAACTTGTGACTACTGGCCAGTCAGAATTTGCGGTCACAAGATGGCTCCACGGGACCAATGCAACGGTGATAAAATGTGAATACTCTGGAGTATAAGACCAGGTGCAGGAGCCTTTAAATAGAAGCACCACTCCAGTGCTGAAGGTAAAAAAGGGAAAAATACAAAACGGCTGGATCTCTTATTTTTTGAAGATATCTCTCCCTCTATCCATCTCTCTATATATCGATCTATATGTGTGTGTGTGTGTATACATATAAAGATCTAATGTTACAAATGGCTGGGCAATATACTATGTGGCTGGGCAATATACTATGTGGCTGGGCAATATACTACGTGACTGGGCAATATACTACGTGACTGGGCAATATACTACGTGACTGGGCAATATACTACGTGACTGGGCAATATACTACGTGGCTGGGCAATATACTACGTGGCTGGGCAATATACTATGTGGCTGGGCAATATACTACGTGACTGGGCAATATACTACGTGACTGGGCAATATACTACGTGACTGGGCAATATACTATGTGGCTGGGCAATATTCTACGTGGCTGGGCAATATACTACGTGACTGGGCAATATACTACATGTGTGGGCAATATACTACGAGGACATGCATATTCTAGAATACCCGATGCGTTAGAATCGGGCCACCATCTAGTGTATATATATATATATATATATATATATATATATATATATATATATATATATATATATATATATATATATATATATATATATATATATATATATATATATATATATTGGGGAAAAAATGTATTTAGTCAGTCAGCAATAGTGCAAGTTCCACCACTTAAAAAGATGAGAGGCGTCTGTAATTTACATCATAGGTAGACCTCAACTATGGGAGACAAACTGAGAAAAAAAAATCCAGAAAATCACATTGTCTGTTTTTTTAACAATTTATTTGCATATTATGGTGGAAAATAAGTATTTGGTCAGAAACAAACAATCAAGATTTCTGGCTCTCACAGACCTGTAACTTCTTCTTTAAGAGTCTCCTCTTTCCTCCACTCATTACCTGTAGTAATGGCACCTGTTTAAACTTGTTATCAGTATAAAAAGACACCTGTGCACACCCTCAAACAGTCTGACTCCAAACTCCACTATGGTGAAGACCAAAGAGCTGTCAAAGGACACCAGAAACAAAATTGTAGCCCTGCACCAGGCTGGGAAGACTGAATCTGCAATAGCCAACCAGCTTGGAGTGAAGAAATCAACAGTGGGAGCAATAATTAGAAAATGGAAGACATACAAGACCACTGATAATCTCCCTCGATCTGGGGCTCCACGCAAAATCCCACCCCGTGGGGTCAGAATGATCACAAGAACGGTGAGCAAAAATCCCAGAACCACGCGGGGGGACCTAGTGAATGAACTGCAGAGAGCTGGGACCAATGTAACAAGGCCTACCATAAGTAACACACTACGCCACCATGGACTCAGATCCTGCAGTGCCAGACGTGTCCCACTGCTTAAGCCAGTACATGTCCGGGCCCGTCTGAAGTTTGCTAGAGAGCATTTGGATGATCCAGAGGAGTTTTGGGAGAATGTCCTATGGTCTGATGAAACCAAACTGGAACTGTTTGGTAGAAACACAACTTGTCGTGTTTGGAGGAAAAAGAATACTGAGTTGCATCCATCAAACACCATACCTACTGTAAAACATGGTGGTGGAAACATCATGCTTTGGGGCTGTTTCTCTGCAAAGGGGCCAGGACGACTGATCCGGGTACATGAAAGAATGAATGGGGCCATGTATCGTGAGATTTTGAGTGCAAACCTCCTTCCATCAGCAAGGGCATTGAAGATGAAACGTGGCTGGGTCTTTCAACATGACAATGATCCAAAGCACACCGCCAGGGCAACGAAGGAGTGGCTTAGTAAGAAGCATTTCAAGGTCCTGGAGTGGCCTAGCCAGTCTCCAGATCTCAACCCTATAGAAAACCTTTGGAGGGAGTTGAAAGTCCGTGTTGCCAAGCGAAAAGCCAAAAACATCACTGCTCTAGAGGAGATCTGCATGTAGGAATGGGCCAACATACCAACAACAGTGTGTGGCAACCTTGTGAAGACTTACAGAAAACGTTTGACCTCTGTCATTGCCAACAAAGGATATATTACAAAGTATTGAGATGAAATTTTGTTTCTGACCAAATACTTATTTTCCACCATAATATGCAAATAAATTGTTAAAAAAACAGACAGTGATTTTCTGGATTTTTTTTTCTCAGTTTGTCTCCCATAGTTGAGGTCTACCTATGATGTAAATTACAGACGCCTCTCATCTTTTTAAGTGGTGGAACTTGCACTATTGCTGACTGACTAAATACTTTTTTGCCCCACTGTATATATATATATATATATATATATATATATATATATATATATATATATATATATATATATATATATATATATATATATATATACAGGTCCTTCTCAAAAAATTAGCATATAGTGTTAAATTTCATTATTTACCATAATGTAATGATTACAATTAAACTTTCATATATTATAGATTCATTATCCACCAACTGAAATTTGTCAGGTCTTTTATTGTTTTAATACTGATGATTTTGGCATACAACTCCTGATAACCCAAAAAACCTGTCTCAATAAATTAGCATATTTCACCCATCCAATCAAATAAAAGTGTTTTTTAATAACAAACAAAAAAACCATCAAATAATAATGTTCAGTTATGCACTCAATACTTGGTCGGGAATCCTTTGGCAGAAATGACTGCTTCAATGCGGCGTGGCATGGAGGCAATCAGCCTGTGACACTGCTGAGATGTTATGGAGGCCCAGGATGCTTCAATAGCGGCCTTAAGCTCATCCAGAGTGTTGGGTCTTGCGTCTCTCAACTTTCTCTTCACAATATCCCACAGATTCTCTATGGGGTTCAGGTCAGGAGAGTTGGCAGGCCAATTGAGCACAGTAATACCATGGTCAGTAAACCATTTACCAGTGGTTTTGGCACTGTGAGCAGGTGCCAGGTCGTGCTGAAAAATGAAATCTTCATCTCCATAAAGCATTTCAGCCGATGGAAGCATGAAGTGCTCCAAAATCTCCTGATAGCTAGCTGCATTGACCCTGCCCTTGATGAAACACAGTGGACCAACACCAGCAGCTGACATGGCACCCCACACCATCACTGACTGTGGGTACTTGACACTGGACTTCAGGCATTTTGGCATTTCCTTCTCCCCAGTCTTCCTCCAGACTCTGGCACCTTGATTTCCGAATGACATGCAAAATTTGCTTTCATCAGAAAAAAGTACTTGGGACCACTTAGCAACAGTCCAGTGCTGCTTCTCTGTAGCCCAGGTCAGGCGCCTCTGCCGCTGTTTATGGTTCAAAAGTGGCTTTACCTGGGGAATGCGGCACCTGTAGCCCATTTCCTGCACACGCCTGTGCACGGTGGCTCTGGATGTTTCCACTTCTCCACAATCTTCCTCAGGGTCCGGTCTCCTCTTCTCGTTGTACAGCGTTTTCTGCCACATTGTTTCCTTCCAACAGACTTACCATTGAGGTGCCTTGATACAGCACTCTGGGAACAGCCTATTTGTTGAGAAATTTCTTTCTGGGTCTTAAGGTACCGTCACACATAGCGACGCTGCAGCGATACCGACAACGATCCGGATCGCTGCAGCGTCGCTGTTTGGTCGCTGGAGAGCTGTCACACAGACAGCTCTCCAGCGACCAACGATCCCGAGGTCCCCGGTAACCAGGGTAAACATCGGGTAACTAAGCGCAGGGCCGCGCTTAGTAACCCGATGTTTACCCTGGTTACCATCCTAAAAAGTAAAAAAACAAACACTACATACTTACCTTCCGCTGTCTGTCCTCGGCGCTCTGCTTCTCTGGTCTGGCTGTGAGCGCCGGGCAGCCAGAAAGCAGAGCGATGACGTCACCGCTCTGCTTTCCGGCTGACCGACGCTCACAGCCAGAGCAGGAGGAGAGCAGAGCACAGCGCTGGAGGACAGACAGCTGTAGGTAAGTATGTAGTGTTTGTTTTTTTACTTTTAGGATGGTAACCAGGGTAAACATCGGGTTACTAAGCGCGGCCCTGCGCTTAGTTACCCGATGTTTACCCTGGTTACCAGCGAAGACATCGCTGAATCGGTGTCACACACGCCGATTCAGCGATGTCTACGGGGAGTCCAGCGACGAAATAAAGTTCTGGACTTTCTTCCCCGACCAGCGATCTCCCAGCAGGGGCCTGATCGCTGCTGCCTGTCACACTGGACGATATCGCTAGCGAGGACGCTGCAACGTCACGGATCGCTAGCGATATCGTCTAGTGTGACAGTACCTTTACCCTCTTGCTTGAGGGTGTCAATGATGGCCTTCTTGACATCTGTCAGGTCGCTAGTCTTACCCATGATGGGGGTTTTGAGTAATGAACCAGGCAGGGAGTTTATAAAAGCCTCAGGTATCTTTTGCATGTGTTTAGAGTTAATTAGTTGATTCAGAAGATTAGGGTAATAGGTCGTTTAGAGAACCTTTTCTTGATATGCTAATTTATTGAGACAGGTTTTTTGGGTTATCAGGAGTTGTATGCCAAAATCATCAGTATTAAAACAATAAAAGACCTGACAAATTTCAGTTGGTGGATAATGAATCTATAATATATGAAAGTTTAATTGTAATCATTACATTATGGTAAATAATGAAATTTAACACTATATGCTAATTTTTTGAGAAGGACCTGTATATATATCCTTCCAGTCACCGCTCACACAGGGTAACGGACCGCGTCATGCCGCCGGTAATGCTCTCCGTTACCGCTGCTATTAACCCTGTGTGTACCCAACTTTTTACTATTGATGCTGCCTATGTAGCATCAATATTAAAAAGATGTAATGTTAAGAAACAAAAAACCTGCAATTCTCACCTTCCGTAGTCCACCGAGCCGCGCGCGGCCTCCGCCAGCTTCCGTTCCCAGAGATGCATTGTGAAATTACCCAGACTTGGCGGTCGCGCATCCCAAGACTATTGTCGTGGTCAAAAGTTTTGAGACGGACACAATTTATAGCTTTAGTGTCTTTATATCTTTTAGTCAGATGTTGCTATGGTTACTGAAGTACATTTAAAAGCATTTCATACGGTTTTACACTTTTAAAGAGAAATATGTCACGTTTATATAAAGACTCATTTTGACCCTTATTTTTTAAGTCCTCTGCAATTGACCAAACATGCCGGATATCAGCTTCTGAGTCAAATCCTGACAGATGGTAACCTATACTTGACTAATTAGTGCTTGGAGTTTATTACAATCTCTGTTTTTGTACAATCTCTGTTTTTGTTTGTCCACCTGCTTTTTGAGAATTGGGAACAGGTTCTCAATGGGTCTTCTATAGGAGTTTCCTAGTTTTTGACCCAAAATTTCAATGTGATTCACTTATTTATCATTTTTGCCTTGTGAGATATTGCTCCATCATGCTTGAAAAAGCAATGGTCATCTCCAAATTGTTCCTGGGTGGTTAGGAGAAGTTGCTCTGGGAGGATGATTAGATACCATTCTTCATAACAGTATTCTTAGGCAAGATTGTGAGTGAGCCCACTCCCCTGAATAAAGAGCAACCCCACACATGAATGGTTTTATGATGACTTATTGTTGGCATGACTCAAGACTCATGGTAGTGCTCATCACCTCTTCTCTGGACAACCATTCTTTCAGTCCACTGCCGTCAAGTCCCTACACGTCTACAGAATGTCTACTATAGTCCTTCCTGGAATTCTCTAATCTTTCCATGCCATGACTGATATCTACGATACAACCACAGTCATGGTAGGTAGCTGGAAGTCTCATGCGTGTGGATGAAATGCTGGCATTCCTACCCAGATGATGGTTGTACTGAAGATGTAGGGCAGCATGGTGGCTCAGTGGTTGGCACAGCAGCCTTGCAGCGCTTGGGTCCTGGCTTCAGATCCCACCACGGACAACATCTGCAAGGAGTCTGTATGTGTTCCCCATGTTTGCGTATGTTTCTCCTGGTGCTCTGTTTCCTCCCACACTTCAAAGACATACTGATAGGGATTCTAGGTTGTGAGCCCCAATGGGGACAGAGATGATGATGTATGTAAAGTGCTGCGGAATAAGATAGTGCTGTATAAGTAAAGAATAATAAATAATAAAATGTGATTGATCTAGTGTAGGGGTAGCAATACCCTGCCAGACAAAATTCTTTTCCACCCTGTTACACTGGTGGTCAGGGCCGTATTTAGAGTTTCTGCTGCCCTAGGCACTTTTAGCGCTGACTCCCCCTTTGGTGAGTATGACACTATCGGCAGTGACTTTGGCAAGAATCGCTGTTGTGAAAGTCGCCTTTTGCAGCAGATCGGGCAGTTTTTCCGCATCTGTCGCGTAACGGATCACTTACGGCAACACTGCGTTTGGCTTCATTCATTTCCTATGGGATTTGCGGCACTTGCTGTGATGTGGCAAATGCGGTACCATACCTCCCAACTTTTGAAGAAGAGAAAGAGGTATAAAGTTTGTTGCGCCGCGGCAAATTTTAGGCCACGCCCTATATATATATATATATACACACACACACACACACACACACACACACACACACACACACACACACACACACACACACACACACACACACACACACATATATATATATATATATATATATATATATATATATATATATATAATGTGTGTGTATATATAATTTTTTTTTTATTAAATATTCCAAATCGGTATAGCTTTAAGCAAACAAAATGAAAACCAAACTAAATAGCTATGTAACCTGCCCAGCACCTGTGTGTAGCGAACTTTATTTCCCCCACAGCTGTTCCAATTTCAGTTGAGGGAGCGGCGCCAAAACTGATTAATCTCTGCTCTGAGCATACGCAGTGGCTGCTGTAACTGTGCAGCCGGCCCTGACTGACAGCCGACCCTAATGTGTCAGCCAGGGGCAGGGGGAGCGGATAGAGCTGCCGAGCTGTGACTGAACCGACTCCGCCCCCGTGACTGGAACCTGAGCGCTGCTGTGGGAAATAAGGTTCATTTTGTCCCCACAGGATAATAACACTATTAACCTGCAGAATAGCCCCATATCTGCAGGGTAAAAGGAATGTCACCACATGTGACCTATGTAAACTATTAACCCCTTCATGACCCAGCCTATTTTGACCTTAAAGACCTTGCCGTTTTTTGCAATTCTGACCAGTGTCCCTTTATGAGGTAATAACTCAGGAACGCTTCAACGGATCCTAGCGGTTCTGAGATTGTTTTTTCGGAACATATTGGGCTTCATGTTAGTGGTAAATTTAGGTCAATAAATTCTGCGTTTATTTGTGATAAAAACGGAAATTTGGCGAAAATTTTGAAAATTTCGCAATTTTCACATTTTGAATTTTTATTCTGTTAAACCAGAGAGTTATGTGACACAAAATAGTTAATAAATAACATTTCCCACATGTCTACTTTACATCAGCACAATTTTGGAAACAAAATTTTTTTTTGCTAGGAAGTTATAAGGGTTAAAATTTGACCAGCGATTTCTCATTTTTACAACGAAATTTACAAAACCATTTTTTTTAGGGACCACCTCACATTTGAAGTCAGTTTGAGGGGTCTATATGGCTGAAAATACCCAAAAGTGACACCATTCTAAAAACTGCACCCCTCAAGGTACTCAAAACCACATTCAAGAAGTTTATTAACCCTTCAGGTGCTTCACAGCAGCAGAAGCAACATGGAAGGAAAAAATGAACATTTAACTTTTTAGTCACAAAAATTATCTTTTAGCAACAATTTTTTTATTTTCCCAATGGTAAAAGGAGAAACTGAACCACGTAAGTTGTTGTCCAATTTGTCCTGAGTACGCTGATACCTCATATGTGGGGGTAAACCACTGTTTGGGTGCACGGCAGGGCTTGGAAGGGAAGGAGCGCCATTTGACTTTTTGAATGAAAAATTGGCTCCACTTTTAAGCGGACACCATGTCACGATTGGAGAGCCCCTGTGTGCCTAAACATTAGCGCTCCCCCACAAGTGACCCCATTTTGGAAACTAGACCCCCCAAGGAACTTATCTAGATGCCTAGTGAGCACTTTAAACCCTCAGATGCTTCACAAATTGATCTGTAAAAATGAAAAAGTACTTTTTTTTCACAAAAAAATTCTTTTCGCCTCAATTTTTTCATTTTCACATGGGCAATAGGATAAAATGGATCAAAAAATTTGTTGGGCAATTTCTCCCAAGTACGCCGATACCTCATATGTGGGGGTAAACCACTGTTTGGGCACACGGCAGGGCTCGGAAGGGAAGGCGCGCCATTTGACTTTTTGAATGGAAAATTAGCTCCAATTGTTAGCGGACACCATGTCGCGTTTGGAGAGCCCCTGTGTGCCTAAACATTGGAGCTCCCCCACAAGTGACCCCATTTTGGAAACTAGACCCCCCAAGGAACTTATCTAGATGCATATTGAGCACTTTAATCCCCCAGGTGCTTCACAGAAGTTTATAACGCAGAGCCATGAAAATAAAAAATAATTTTTCTTTCCTCAAAAATGATTTTTTAGCCTGGAATTTCCTATTTTGCCAAGGGTAATAGAAGAAATTGGACCCCAATTGTTGTTGTCCCGTTTGTCCTGAGTACGCTGATACCCCATATGTGGGGGTAAACCACTGTTTGGGCGCACGGCAGGGCTCGGAAGGGAAGGCACGCCATTTGGCTTTTTAAATGGGAAATTAGCTCCAATCATTAGCGGACACCATGTCACGTTTGGAGAGCTCCTGTGTGCCTAAACATTGGAGATCCCCCACAAATGACCCCATTTTGGAAACTAGACCCCCAAAGAAACTAATCTAGATGTGTGGTGAGGACTTTGAACCCCCAAGTGCTTCACAGAAGTTTATAACGCAGAGCCATGAAAATAAAAAAAAAAAAAATATTTTCTCAAAAATGATCTTTTAGCCTGCAATTTTTTATTTTCCCAAGGGTAACAGGAGAAATTTGACCCCAAAAGTTGTTGTCCAGTTTCTCCTGAGTACGCTGATACCCCATATGTGGGGGTAAACCACTGTTTGGGCACATGCCGGGGTTCGGAAGTGAAGTAGTGACGTTTTGAAATGCAGACTTTGATGAAATGCTCTGTGGGCGTCACGTTGCGTTTGCAGAGCCCCTGATGTGGCTAAACAGTAGAAACCCCCCACAAGTGACCCCATTTTGGAAACTAGACCCCGAAAGGAACTTATCTAGATGTGTGGTGAGCACTTTGAACCCCCAAGTGCTTCATAGAAGTTTATAATGCAGAGCCGTGAAAATAATAAATACGTTTTCTTTCCTCAAAAATAATTATTTAGCCCAGAATTTTTTATTTTCCCAAGGGTTACAGGAGAAATTGGACCCCAAAAGTTGTTGTCCAGTTTCTCCTGAGTACGCTGATGCCCCATGTGTGGAGGTAAACCACTGTTTGGGCACACGTCGGGGCTCAGAAGGGAAGTAGTGACTTTTGAAATGCAGACTTTGATGGAATGGTCTGCGGGCGTCACGTTACGTTTGCAGAGCCCCTGGTGTGCCTAAACAGTAGAAACCCCCCACAAGTGACCCCATTTTAGAAACTAGACCCCCCAAGGAACTTATCTAGATATATGGTGAGCACTTTGAACCCCCAAGTGCTTCACAGACGTTTACAACGCAGAGCCGTGAAAATAAAAAATCATTTTTCTTTCCTCAAAAATGATGTTTTAGCAAGCATTTTTTTATTTTCACAAGGGTAATAGGAGAAATTGGACCCCAGTAATTGTTGCGCAGTTTATCCTGAGTATGCTGGTACCCCATATGTTGGGGTAAACCACTGTTTGGGCGTACGTCGGGGCTCGGAATTGAGGGAGCACCATTTGACTTTTTGAATACGAGATTGGCTGGAATCAATGGTGGCGCCATGTTGCGTTTGGAGACCCCTGATGTGCCTAAACAGTGGTAACCCCTCAATTCTACCTCCAACACTAACCCCCCCCCACACCCCTAACCCTAATCCCAACTGTAGCCATAACCCTAATCACAACCCTAACCACAACCCTAATTCCAACCCTAACCCTAAGGCTATGTGCCCACGTTGCGGATTCGTGTGAGATTTTTCAGCATCATTTTTGAAAAATCCGCGGGTAAAAGGCACTGCGTTTTACCTGCGGATTTTCCGCAGATTTCCAGTGTTTTTTGTGCGGATTTCACCTGCGGATTCCTATTGAGGAACAGGTGTAAAACGCTGCGGAATCCGCACAAAGAATTGACATGCTGCGGAAAATAAAACGCAGCGTTTCCGCGTGGTATTTTCTGCACCATGGGCACAGCGGATTTGGTTTTCCATAGGTTTACATGGTACTGTAAACCTGATGGAACACTGCTGCGAATCCGCAGCGGCCAATCCGCCGAGGATCCGCAGCCAAATCCGCACCGTGTGCACATAGCCTAATTCTAAAGGTATGTGCACACGCTGCGGAAAACGCTGTGGATCCGCAGCAGTTTCCCATGAGTTTACAGTTCAATGTAAACCTATGGGAAACAAAAATCGCTGTACACATGCTGCGGAAAAACTGCACGGAAACGCAGCGGTTTATATTCCGCAGCATATCACTTTTGTGCGGATTCCGCAGCGGTTTTACAACTGCTCAAATAGAAAATCGCAGTTGTAAAACCGCAGCGAAATACGCAGAAAAAACGCGGTAAATCCGCCATAAATCCGCAGCGGTTTAGCACTGCGGATTTATCAAATCCGCAGCGGAAAAATCCGCAGAGGACCAGAATACGTGTGCACATACCGAAACCCTAGCCCTAGCCCTAACCCTAGCCCTAGCCCTAGTCCTAGCCCTAACCCTAACCCTAGCCCTAACCCTATTCTAACATTAGTGGAAAAAAAAAATTCTTTATTTTTTTATTGTCCCTACCTATGGGGGTGACAAAGGGGGGGGGGTCATTTATTATTTTTTTTATTTTGATCACTGTGATAGATTATATCTCAGTGATCAAAATGCACTTTGGAACGAATCTGCCGGCCGGCAGATTCGGCGGGCGCACTGCGCATGCGCCCGCCATTTTGGAAGATGGCGGCGCCCAGGGAGAAGACGGACGGACCCCGGCAGGATCGGTAAGTATGATGGGGTGGAGGGGAGCAAGGGGGGGGGGGATCGGAGCATGGGGAGGGGATGGGAGCATGGGGGGGTGGATCGGAGCGCGGGAGGGGTGGAACGGAGCACGGGGGGTGGATCGGAGTGCAGGGGGGGTGATTGGAGCACGGGGGGGTGATTGGAGCATGGGGGAACAGACAAGAGCACGGGGGGAGCGGAGCACAGGACGGAGGGGAGCCGGAGCAGTGTACCGGACAGATCGGAGGGCTGGGGGGGCGATCGGTGGGGTGGGGTGGGGCAAATTAGTGTTTCCAGCCATGTCCGATGATATTGCAGCATCGGCCATGGCTGGATTGTAATATTTCACCAGTTATAATAGGTGAAATATTACAAATCGCTCTGATTGGCAGTTTCACTTTCAACAGCCAATCAGAGCGATCGTAGCCACGGGGGGGGTGAAGCCACCCCCCCTGGGCTAAACTACCACTCCCCCTGTCCCTGCAGATCGGGTGAAATGGGCGTTAACCCTTTCACCCGATCTGCAGGGACGCAATCTTTCCATGACGCCACATAGGGGTCATGGGTCGGATTGGCACCGACTTTCATGACGCCTACGTGGCGTCATGGGTCGGGAAGGGGTTAATATGGACACACAGGCTATAGAATGCTGATTACAGGCCTACCTGTGTGTCTCGTTTCAGCTGTGTTGTTGATGAGAAATCATCTTTTATCACTTTTTATATAAATGACCTCTTCCAGGCTCCGAGGAGGATGCTACCTGGACGATAACTCTGCCTACAGAGCTTGTTTTACATGAATGGAGAGTTACCAGTGTGAGACAAGTAACTAACATAGAACAGGAGAAATTAAATGTGTCTTCTTGCAAACATTTATTGCAGCTCTCTCAGCTCTGCTGTATTGTAACAATATTGCAGCCCTGTCTGCCTGTGAGATGGAAGCTGAGAGGAACCTGCATATGTGTCCGTTAGGCCGGAGTCACACTACCGTATAATACAGACGAATGCTATGCGATAAAAAATCGCATGGCACTCGGACCAGTATTAATCTATAGGGAAACTCAGATCACCTTTTTTTTTTGCCGTATTGTAGGTGCTAATTAAATTGCAGCATGCTGCGATTGTCAGCGACACTCGGCCGAGCCTCAGCTCACTCTCACCTATATAAGCCTATGGGTGCGAGTGAGACAACGCAAACCACTCAGATATCATCCAAGTGATGTGCGATATATGCCGACCCCGGCAATGGAGAAGATGGAGAATTTCATTTCTCCGCCTCCTCCGCAGCTGTGCTCTGATCCTTTCTGTGCGAGAGGCTTGGAGCACAGACGCATGACACTCGGCTCCCGCTCACATTAGCAGATCGCATCCGATGCTCTTACATCAGATGTCATACACTCGTCTGATGCCGGCCTAATAATGACACACAGCTCGGCAGTGAGAGCGGCCATTACACATCACACTGGTAACTGACCTTCACGTATAATAGGCTCTGGAGGCAGAGTTATCTTCCAGGCCACATCCTCTCCACACCCTGGAAAAGGTCATTTATTTATAGTGATTAAAGATCATTTATCCACAACAACACATTTGATATGAGATGCACAGGGAGAACTGTTTTCAGCAGTCTATAATCTGTACTCTCATATTAATAGTTTAGATAGTTCAAATGGGCTGACAGATTCCATTTAATAGCTTTTTTTTTTCTAACAGGTTCCCTTTAAATGTACATGCACCTGATGGCACTAACACTTCAAATAGCCTGCAAATCGACTACTTGATTGAGACTGTCCTGCAGTACCACACACAACCTATGGACAAGAGTGGTGCTGCTTCTAGAAAGAAGCATTTTTTTTTTTCCCCCAATCCGTTGCCAATTTGTTTCTAGACTGTAATCAGGTCTGTTATTAGGAGTCCAACCCAGGAACTGATTTGAAAAAGTGTTGAAGTTAAAAACTAATCTAAATTCTGTTAGATTCATTTTTGGCTTTACGTCAAAAATGCATAAAAAAAACAAATCTCACAAAAAACTGCCCTAAAGCTAGATCCGATCTATTCCCAAGGTTCTCAGAATCAATTTACCTCTATGAAGGGTTAACACACTGACAACTTCTTAGTGTAGATTAGATAAACACAGATGCCATTACTTCTTGTTCAGCTGCTTAGAAGGAGCACAGCTGTTTCACAATCCCAACGTGGAGAAAGCCGGCATAATTGCTGCTCCCAGAGGATTTCTCCGGCTTTAGGTGTATTGTTTTTTCGTACTTTTTTTCTCCCTTTCAGTAGCTCTTCTTTGCTTTTGTTGGTTGATTGACCTCTGACTACTGCCCCGGTTGAGGTTCCTCACCTCTCCAGATGCCAGTCTTCTCCTAGTATGTAAATACAGAAAATCATATGGTCTCTGTCAATAGTCCGGCAGCCATGTCCCTCTTTATTCATTATTTTTTACTCTTCTCCTTCAGTTTATTTCATTGCTATCTGCTCATTGATAAGGACATGGAATGATGCACATGTAGGCCTTGCTGAATTGGTCAAGAATAATATGGCGTGTATATGTTCAATGCCACAAATGTATTTTCTTCTAAATTTTGTAAAAAAAAAAAAGTCTTCTACATAATGGGATTTTGTTTCTTTTATGTTTTTTTTTGCCTTCCATATGCGGGCCAGTCTATTTGTTTTGTGCTCCATATAAAACCGAGATGTCTTCTGTATGTAAATAACTGTTGAAAGGATTGCATGATGCTTGTAATTTGGAACAGCAATAACGCTAGCAAGAGATAGTCTATTATGTTCTTTTCATGAGCGTTGTCACCACATAAGACAAATTGTTTTTCAGATGGTTTGGATGGCTTGTCATTTTCCATCAGCTCCTTGACCTTGATAGGAATGTTGGCTACAATCACCTACACAGTAAGTTTCCCTTAATTTCTACTTTTGGGTCCTGAAGGCCACATTTATTCTATTTTTCTTCTATATTTATATAGAATCACAATTTTTGTTTCCGGTTTGTTCTACTATTTCAACAAATTTATGCGATTTATTCCAAAGGCTGAATATACTATTTTTTTTTTGTCTTTTCTGAATTATTATTTAACAGGAACCTGTGGGCTTTTAAATGGCGTAATGGAACTTTGTTTTAAAAATGATATGCTTGACCGCAAATTTACAGGGTATCGCATCCCCAAGACTATTGTCGTGGTCAAAAGTTTTGAGACTGACACAATTTGCTGCTTTAGTGTCTTTATGTCTTTTAGTCAGATGTTGCTATGGTTACTGAAGTACATTTAAAAGCATTTCATATGGTTTTACACTTTTAAAGAGAAATATGTCACGTTTATATAAAGACTCATTTTGACCCTTATTTTTTAAGTCCTCTGCAATTGACCAGATATCAGCTTCTGAGTCAAATCCTGACAGATGGTAACCTATACTTAACTAATTAGTGCTTGGAGTTTATTACAATCTCTGTTTTTGTTTGTCCACCTGCTTTTTGAGAATTGGGAACAGGTTCTCAATGGGTCTGCTATAGGAGTTTCCTAGTTTTTGACCCAAAATTTCAATGTGATTCACTTATTTATCATTTTTGCCTTGTGAGATATTGCTCCATCATGCTTGAAAAAGCAACGGTCATCTCCAAATTGTTCCTGGGTCGTTCGGAGAAGTTGCTCTGGGAGGATGATTACATACCATTCTTCATAACAGTATTCTTAGGCAAGATTGTGAGTGAGCCCACTCCCCTGAATAAAGAGCAACCCCACACATGAATGGTTTTATGATGACTTATTGTTGGCATGACTCAGGACTCATGGTAGTGCTCATCACCTCTTCTCTGGACAACCATTCTTTCAGTCCACTGCCGTCAAGTCCCTACACGTCTACAGAATGTCTACTGTAGTCCTGCCTGGAATTCTCTAATCTTTCCATGTCATGACTGATATCTACGATACAACCACAGTCATGGTAGGTAGCTGGAAGTCTCATGCGTGTGGATGAAATGCTGGTGTTCCTACCCAGATGATGGTTGTACTGAAGATGTAGGGCAGCATGGTGGCTCAGTGGTTGGCTCAGCAGCCTTGCAGCGCTTGGGTCCTGGCTTCAGATCCCACCACGGACAACATCTGCAAGGAGTCTGTATGTGTTCCCCATGTTTGCGTATGTTTCCTCCTGGTACTCTGTTTCCTCCCCCACTTCAGACATACTGATAAGGGTTCTAGATTGTAAGCCCCATGTAAGGTGCTGCGGAATAAGATAGTGCTATATAAATAAAGAATAATAAATAATAAAATGTGATTGATCTAGTGTAGGGGTATCAATGCCCTGCCAGACACAATTCTTTTCCACCCTGTTACACTGATGGTGATGAAGTACACTACAATTCCACAACAGAACTAGTATACTTGTTCTTCTGTGCAAAAAAATATCTGCAGTATTTTACAAATATCATCCACTTGCCTGGTACTGTAATCCACTGCAGTAGAATCCGCAGCCAATCTGCCACTTGTAAATTCATCCTATAGCGTTATATACAGTACAGTAAACCTCTACTGTCTATATTAAGGTCTATATGAACTTTTGAGGGTTTTAGTTTTACAACTGGTAATATAGGCCCTTAATATCCGATTTATTTGGGACACATAAAAAAGAGCAAATGTGATTTTTTTTATTTTTTATTTTTTTTATATATATAAAGAGCAGAGCATGTTTTCTTACAGTAAGATTAAGAATACTGCATCCCTACACTTTCTCCCTGCTTATGTTACTTGTAGAAGTATATGGATCGCTAAAATGACTTGAATAGCATACACTAATGGTTTATGCTCACGTTGCATTCTTGTCAAATATTATTCTATGCAGATTTGTCTCAATACCTGAAGGATTTCGTAGTACCGGCAAATTGTATGAGATTCCTGCAGTCTCATGCACGCGTTGCTTATTTTTGACTTTCAGATTTGTCAATTTCAGCATTTTTGCAGCAGATTGCACCCATATTAATAAGTTGGGAAAAACCTGAACTGCCGCACTCCCAGCTCTACCCTCTCCTAGTGTATCCTCACCCATCCCCTGCAGACTGTGAGCCCTCGCGGGCAGGGTCCTCCCTCCTTATGTACCTGTAAGTGCCTTGTTTTTTGCTCATATTTATTGTATTTGTCTATATTTGCCCCCTTTTCACATGTAAAGCGCCACGGAATAAATGGCGCTATTAAAATGTAGAATAATAATAATAAAATGCATGTACAAAATGCTGCAAAACATGCCTATTTTACGCATCGTTTTTCCTGCAAAGACATGCAAAAATGGTACAGAAATTTCTGTTGCAAATACTTAGCTTATTAGGGTTTGTGACACATTATCTAGAAGTGTCTGAAGGAAGTCTGCTATTTAAAGGGAATCTGTCACCTCATTTTTCGCATATAATCTGTGGCCACTGCTATTAGGGGCTTATCTGCAGCATTCTGTAATGCCGTAGATAAGTCCCCGATGTCACCTGAAAGAGGAGAAAAACAGGTTAGATTATACTCACCCAGGGGCGGTCTGGGTCCGATGGGCGTCGCGGGTCCGGCGCCTCCCATCTTTATGTGATGACGTCCTCTTTCTTGCTTTTGTCGCGGCTCCGGCGCAGGCGTACGGATTTACCCTGTTGAGGGCAGAGCAATGTACTGCAGGGCCTCTCGGACCTTTCCCGGCGCCTGCGCACTGCAGTACTTTGTTCTGCCCTCAACAGGACAAAGAATTACGCCGCGACAGAAGCAAGGAGGATGACGACATATGAGGATATGAGGCACCGGACCCGGACCGCCCCTGGGTGAGTATAATCTAACTTGTTTTTCTTATCTTTCAGGATACATAGGGGGGCTTATCTTCAGCATCTTGAAATACAGAGGGGATTGATAGGATGACTGCTTTACATTTAATTTTAGCAATCTCCTGTCTGGTCTTAGGTACACATAAGATCTAGTCTGCTCGTCTTCCTCTGCTTAGGCCGGGTTTACACTAGCATTCGGGGGCTTTGCAGAGGGCTGCTTACGTCCTCCGCTAAGCCTCGCCTACTTCCGTGTACTTCTGCATGCATCCTGCGTACATATCTTTAACATTGGGTATGCAGTACATGCGGAGTCTACACATGCGCACTACCGCTTTTATCAAACGCCGATGTTCACCAATGAAAAACGCCTACAATGGGAAGGTGCACATCAATACTAAACCTTGCCCCAATGGATGAAGGTGGCCTGGCCTGACTTGTCATGATTTCTTTGATTTTTTTTGCATATGTCATATGGACATCCAGGTTGCATGTTCTTCACTGGCCTTATATGTCACTATTGATAGAAACCTGCTAGTAGACGCTGGCCTTGGGCAATGTTTTGTGGGGAACCTTTGGTCTTCGCATATAAACATGAAATATATGAAATGTGAATTGCATTACTGCTTTTTAAAATAAGGAAAAAATGAGCAGTTGCCCTCAATACTGAGCACTCTACCCATCAGCTTATGGTGGTTTTAATCACAGCAGGACCCTACCTACCCATATAAATGTAGGCTTCAGCCTAGGAGAGGATTCGCATTAGGATGGTTCCCAGAAAGAGGAGACTGCCTTGCCGTGGCTGCTGGCCATATTATTTGCCTAGTATCTTCGTTTTTTCCTATTTTCCAGAGCAGTAATCCAGTTCAATTTCATATGTTTCGTTTTGACATGCTATAGAGTTAGACTGCAGCTTTATTTGTTAGTTATGTATGGAGATGTCTACTCTTAGCAAGCACCTGTTCAGACCAGTATTTTGTTTGCAAGTAGATGTCAGTCTTTTAAGCTTTGAACCTTCAGTTTGGGCACTCCAGTTGGCACCAGGAAATGCAAGTGCCTATGCCTCTGGAACAGTGTAGCCCAAAGGTGATTTTAAGCTTTTTGTTTTTATTATTTGCACAGGGCAAAATTTGAAATCAAGAAGGGGTTGCCCTATAAGTGGACAACCCATTTAATGCTACTTAATCTACGTACCACCTACCTAAATATTGAATAAGGTGCTTTGAAACATTGTTCAGAAATGGTTTGTGAAACATAATGAAGTTCGTGTGACCATTGCTTAAAGACACCCTTTTTTTTTTTTTTACATATATTGCATAACATGAATAGCAGTGGTCCTCTAATTCATCAAACACATACTAGTCAGCTGATGTCCCATAATAAGACATTGCAGGGTGATTTAGGATTTGTTTACCAGGTTAATTTAGGATTTGCGTACACTAATAGGTTTTCCGTCTAAGCAAATGTAAAAGTTTCCTTTGAATGATTGCTTTTTACTCTCCGTCTTACTCCTTTTACCAGAAATGTCTCTTACTTTGAAACCTTTTAATTTTGTGTTCTATTTTCTTAACATGCTCACTAGGGGGCAGTGTTATTCAATTTATGCTCTGAATCCTGACTTCGCTGTATCTGTTTCTCAAATGGCAAAGCATAAAATGAGCTTTTTTTTATTCGTATGCCATTATTGCAATATTTATTATAACATTTGCATTTGATGTATTCTTTAACTCCTTCACTCTAAATTGCTTCTGAGAGAGAACAAAATATCACTGTTTTCTCATACATGTCATACTATGATGTACAATAACAAATTGTATTGTGGTACCGTGTTAGCCAGAAAAATCGATGTGAATACTTTTCTGCCCAATGATGACAGAAGTATTCTAGGAGTGATACCTTTACTGGCTAACCAGAAACCAATAAAGCTATCACTCCTAGAATACTAATGTCATACTATGAGGAGACACATACAGTTAATGTGAGTATGTGCTATGAAAAGGTCTAGAACGTTATTACATGTCACTTGGTGTATATATATACTAGTATATAGTATAATTCATTAAATGCCATAAAAGTAATAGAATTTGCCATCACTTAATGATCAGTGGTGTCTATCTTCTTGGATCCCCACTAAATAAAGGTGCTGCATGGTGACTGGTTGAAGCTCCCTGCACAGCCGCGTGCGCTGGAGAGCTTCTGTGCCGTAAGAAAGTGATTGGTGGGGTCACTTCCATTAATCTTAAAGTGATTGCCTAGCCTAGTGATATGCCATCTTATTTGTAATATGGGAATATCATTTTAAAAAGTCTAAATTTATTACATAAATCAGTGTTTGTCAATGGCAACTTTCAAGGAGTAGACTATATTAGCCATCACGATAAAGGGAGTCAGTCACCCACAAAATCAATATTGATCAATAGGGGACTGGGGCCCCTATAAAATTCATACAAGCACTGTACCTGCATTATTATAAAATAATCTTTAATTTGCGTTAAAATGAGGAGGCTTCAGAGCACACTTGGTGTGGCTAAGCGCTCAGTGCACCATTACACCCCCTCATTTTAACTGTTGAGAGCATTACCCGCTGCTGATTGACAGTCCTTCAAAACGAGCTCTGTGTGAACTCAGCCTGAATGTTAGCACATGACCACTGACACTGTCAAAGGCCAGCTGCACACACGGCGTGGGCAGGTGCGCTCTCCACACTAGCTTCTCCTTCTCGACGCCCACACGTGAAGCGACCAGCATCCGCAGAAAGGAGCCATGAAGGGGGGGAGGAGAATGTGCCTGGTCATACTGTGTGCATGACTAGGCTTAGGCAGAGTCCGTGAGCATACACACACACGTGAGTTAGGTTCAGACAGTGCTCGCTCTGGAAATCGGAAGTGGGGGAAGACCCTCAATATTCAAAATGAAGGGACATAACTGTGCACCAAACGTTTGGCCACGTCAATGCCCCAAAACACCTTCATTTCATGCAAATGAAAAGGATAAAATACTAATGTGATGTTTTGTAGGGGCTGAGTCTCCTATTTTATTTTATTTATTTAGATCATTTATTTTTTCTGGGGATGTCAGACTCATTTGAACATTGTGATGTAAGTCGAAAAAATGAATCACATGATACCTCACCATAGCATCACATTGGCATGAAGACAAACTATTGACTGAGCCTCTGGGAGTACAGTCTACTGGTCATAACTACACTGCTCAAAAAATAAAGGGAACATTTAAACAGAATATAACTCCAAGTAAATCAAACTTCCGTGAAATCAAACAGTCCACTTAGGAAGCAACACTGATTGACAATCAGTTTCACATGCTGTTGTGCAAATGGAATAGACAACAGATGGAAATTATTGGCAATTATCAAGACACACTAAATAAAGGAGTGGTTCTGCAGGTGGGGACCACAGAGAACATCTCAGTACCAATGCTTTCTGGCTGATGTTTTGGTCACCTTTGAATGTTGGTTAGCATGAGATGGACTCTGCAACCCACACAAGTGGCTCAGGTAGTGCAGCTCATCCAGGATGGCACACCAATGCGAGCTGTGGCAAGAAGGTTTGCTGTGTTTGTCAGCGTAGTGTCCAGAGGCTTGAGGCTCTACCAGGAGACAGGCAAGTACACCAGTTGACATGGAGGGGGCCGTAGGAGGTTAACAACCCAGCAGCAGGACCAATACCTCAGCTTTTATGCAAGGAGGAACAGGAGGAGCACTGCCAGAGCTCTGCGAAATGACCTCCAGCAGGCCACAAATGTGCATTTGTCTACACAAATGGTTAGAAACTGACTCCATGAGGATGGTCTGAGTGCCCGACGTCCACATATGGGGGTTGTGCTCCCAGCCCAACACCGTGCAGGACGCTTGGCATTTGCCACTGAACACCAGGATTGGCAAATTCACTACTGGCACCCTGTGATCTTCATAGATGAAAGCAGGTTCACACTGAGCACATGTGACAGTCTGGAGACGCCGTGGAGAGCGATCTGCCTTCCAACATCCTTCAGCATGACCGGTTTGGCAGTGGGTCAGTAATGGTGTGGGGTGGCATTTCTTTGGAGGGCTGCACAGTCCTCCATGTGCTCGCCAGAGGTAGCCTGACTGCCATTAGGTACCGAGATGAGATCTTCAGACCCCTTGTGAGACCATATGCTGTTGCGGTTTGCCCTGGGTTCCTTCTAATGCAGGACAGTGCCAGATGTGGCTGCAGTGTGTCAGCAGTTCCTGCAAGATGAAGGGATTGAAGCTATGGACCGGCCCACCCGTTTCCCAGTCCTAAATCTGATTGAACATATCTGGGACATCATGTCTCGTACCATCCACCAACGTCACGTTGCACCACAAACTGTCCAGGAGTTGGCAGATGCTTTAGTCCAGGTCTGGGAGGAGATCCCTCAGGAGACCATCCGCCACGTCATCAGGAGCATTCCCAGGCATTGTAGAGAGGTCATACAGGCACGTGGAGGCCACACACACACTACTGAGCATCATTTCCTTGTCCTGAGGCATTTCCACTGAAGTTGGATCAGCCTGTAACTTCATTTTCCACTTTGATTTTGAGCATCATTCCAACTCCAGACCTCCGTGAGATATTAGTTGTGATTTACGTTGATACTCTTTAGGTTTTATTGTTCTCAACACATTCTACTATGTAATAAAGATTTACAACTAGAATATTTCATTCATTGATATCTAGGATGTGGGATTTTATTATTCCCTTTATTTAGCAGTGTATAAAGGCAGAACTTTTCTAATCATTGCATGAATTGTGTTGTGATTTTGTGTTCCCTCTGTGAAGAGCCTATGTGGTGCAGTGCATGAAATTTTATCGTGGGTTTGTATCTGTTAGAGGACATCTACTATCTTTGAGTCACTCTCTGTAAAATGTTTTAGTCCATTGATAATGTAGATCCATACATGATTTTAAAAGCAAGAGAGGGTTAACAAATCACAATAGGGTATATGCAGTAGCCTTTAAATTACATTTTATTTAGAATAATAAAGAACAAATAAGTGAATCCGATAGTAGCATTCAGGCTGCTGAGCAAACCTGCAGGGAGACGCTGTTGAATACAAGCTGCATTGACTAATTTGTGTTCCATAGGCAGTCCAGACATCAATCCTAAGGTAATAAGAGTACTATGGGTTATTTATCCCTAAAAAGTTTAAACAGGAGAGATTTTGGAATGAAAAGTATACTTAAATATTTGTAAACATGCTTTATAGTGTCCCCACCGCCCCAACGCACGTTTCATTTAAAACTTCATCAGGAGGCGTGTTTTGGGAGATGATAGATACTATTATATATTGTTAATCAGCGAATGAATCATAGTGTTCGGGTAAGGGTGTGTGTAAAACGGACGTGTGATCTAAACACTGGTGCATAGTACTGACCGTCCAATAGTAATGCTTGGCTGAGCGGGCATGTAAGTCATGTGACCGATCACACGTGATCACCATGATGATGCTCCGATTTGCTGCATCATGAAACGCAAGCGCCGAAACAGCGTATGTGCAAGTGTACATATTGGCCGCTTGTCAGAGTATCCATCACGAAGAAAAAAACTGGCTGGAATGGACTCTTATAGATGTATATTGAGTCCTGTGTAAGCAAGTTATCGCTGTCATGGTAAGCGTATACGACACGATATCAATGGCATGATTGTATCGTATAGTGTACCATACTGCATTAAAAAAAAAATTTTTGTTGTAAAAGTTTCCTAAAGAGACATACATACATAGTTTTGCATTGACTTGTCCAATCACTGTATTTCTGTGCACTCTGCTCCCTTTTCCTGCTACAGTTGCACTATGTTATTTGCTCTCTGACTTTCTTGAAGCCAGCAGCCTCTTCACCTGTTGAGCACATGTCAATTTCTATATGCACAAGGACCAAACGAAAAAATGCTGGCACTACCACTACACCCAGTTACAAGGGAAATGGGATCAATAAAAATATATCCAGATAATAGCCATGTCTTGCGGTGCTCAGCTTGATACTTGTAAATGATTTTGAAAATTCAGAGGAAAGCAAGAGGAGCAGCAGTCACAACTGACAATTTTGGTAAAATGCACTTTATTTCGGTTGCAGACAGAGACATGAGTAAATTGAACAACAGCTGTTTCGCGGGAATGCACGCTTCTTCTGGCTCACACATCATCTCTTGTATTTCCCCTATTATACAACATATCTCGCACACTATTTAAATGTATTTCTATCAATTGCTAATCATAAATGAGAATATATACAAAACGTGCAATAAAACCAGAGACCCTAATATACTCTAAGTAGAAATAGGCTTAGATCATTACGATCAGTTAACCCTATGGATCCCAAGGCCTCAGTCATTTGAATGAAATATTTGTCCTTTCTAAGTACGGTAACTTATTATTTCTATCGCCACCATTTTGGGGTATTTGTTTAAAATGCAATCCTACAAAAGCATGTGGTTTGGGGCACTCCTCACCCCCCAATCAACCGCTCTCATAGCTGATGAGCATGGGAGAACCTTTTCCAGACTGCAGTGAGTGTACCTGCTCACTAATTCGTTTGTGCAAGGGTCGTATAGTTTTGCAAATATAAAATTTACCGCAGTCACAAATGATCCAATAAATTATGTATTTATTCTGGCAAGTAAAAAAACTGATTTGAGTCTATGAAAGTAACCCCCCCAAATTAACGTGATTCTTACAATACATGTGTAATCTCAGTAGTTGGTATCTACATTTAACATTTCCGTTCAGTAAAGTTTTTTTTTTTTTTTTTTTTTTTATTATTAATAAGCCAGTCTTCTTTTTGTGTGTTCGTCTGAAACGGACTTTTACCAATATGTATACAGACTCTTACTCCAGCTAAACATAGCCATCAATCTTTATATGGCAAAATCTGTAGCAAAGGGTCACTTTCTATCAAGTAGCAATATTTATTATTGATCTCGCTGAAGTGCTCGTCGGACTATGTTTAAAGGACATAACAAACCTTTTATTTTTTGCTTTAGTATGGTATCGAAGTATTGAGTTTTGTTTTTGATTATTCACAACGGTTTTCAAAAAGGATATAATGTCCAAAGGATGGCTACGTTGGTATAATCTACTTGCCAATTCGCTTGGTTGATCTAGAAGTGTTGTTGCGGATTTGTGTGCGGATTTTTCCGCAGAGATTCTGAAACCTCTGCAGGTAAAAAGCCCCTGCGATGATGGTGATAAAAGAAGAAATAAGATTTTTGCTCATTTTAAACCAGTCAACATTTCAGTAATGGTGAACACCGTGGGAGACATGCACACAAGATAGGTGTGAGATCTGTTTCTAATCCATTCCTAAAAAAAGAAATGCTACCTTTTGATCCAACCCACTCTTGTGAATGCATTGGTGTTCCCATGTCCGCAGACAAAGCCATCACCATTTTACTCATCTACAAACCCCCATATTATTGAGCAACTATACTTGAAGTGTTTACATTAACATTTTAACATCGACGGTTGATCAACACTGAAAGCCTGTGCACCCCCATACCTTAGGATGCTGGTGTGCAGACTGTAAGACATCGGTAGCATGCAAATAACACTGACCCGATCTCATATGTGAGGAACTGTGTTTTATACTTGGACATAATGCATTTCAATTTGACCACTGGTATTCCCATATAGCTAATACAGTAAGGGGTACGCCAGTGGCACCAACGTTTTGCAAGAAGTCTTTGTGGGACAATTTGAGTTAGATGGGATTTTTAGTACCTCTAATCCATTTGCCATTCATATCATATTATTCTGACGTTGTATAGATGGTATTTTTTGTGTGTGATTGCACTTCTCAAATATTCCATGAATTCATGACATTTAAATGGTAAACAAGTGAACACGAGACTCACTAGTAAAAGTGGTGCTAGTTTTTAGAAGTGGAAATTGGGATTGTGAAGTACCATACACACACTGAGGGTTATCACAAACCCACCACAACCAATTAATTGATCTATTCTCAGCTTTTTATCCTTATCATATTAAGGAATCCCTGCCCTATGGACAATTTAGTGAACATAAATCCCCTTAAAACAAACTTTATTATAACAATATGTCTAAAAACATACACCAACCCAGTGCTATATGACAGCAAAAAATGTCTGCCTAAAAATTGACCAAGGTCTAGCGCATACCCTACAATAACCTTTCCTGCCCCCTGCCTGGCTGTGTAGGTTGGCACCCTAATAACGATTTTTTGGCGCCCTCACTCAACGTGGACTGACCCTCACTGCCCTATCTCACCCTACAATGCAGGTGAGAAAACTGCAGGAAAGGTTATTGTAGGGTATGCGCTAGACCTTGGTCAATTTTTAGGCAGACGTTTTTTGCTGTCAAATAGCACTGGGTTGGTGTATGTTTTTAGACATATTGTTATAATAAAGTTTGTTTTAAGGGGATTTATGTTCACTAAGTCTGATTCTAGTTCCCAGTATGATACGTAAGTTTTTCTAGCCTATGGACAATTTCTCAGATTGCAATGCATAAATAGTGCAGTCAAGACTTTTATAAATCAATCTCACAAATTGGGAAATAAAGATTATACCTTCGTGGCTATCCTTTGGACATTATTCCTAAAGGTTTTCAAAAAGCATAAAATTCAAAATGAAGTTAAATACCGTTCGAAGGCAAAATATTAAATAAAGGTTTGTGCTTTTAAGCGTAGTCCGATGAGTAATTCAGTGAGGTCATTTTCAAACTGAGAGGCATCCGAGCATTTAAGGTTCCAGGTGATTCACTCTCGATGTTCAAGTGTTAATGTAAACACTTCGAGAAATGTTGCTCCATCATCTGGGGGTCTGTAGATGAGTAAAATTGTGATGTCTTTGTTTGCTGACATGTGCACACCAATGCATTCACAAGAGCTGATCTGATCAAAAGGTATCATTTATGGAATGGACTTGAAACCGCTTTCACGCCTCTCTTTTTGTCCATATCTCTCACTGTGTTCAGTATCACTGAATGATTTGTTGACTGGTTTAAAATGAGCAAAAATCTTTTTTTTTTCTTTTATCACACTTGTCTACAGCCTCCTTTTGAGTCGCTTTAAAAATCCCCAGTGATCTTAAGTTTATCTGAGTGAGGTTTAGATGAGATGCAGCCCTGGTAGGTTGAGTTGAAAGTATGAAATAAGCGGATTTTGTGTATTTTTGGCATTGTAATGCTTTCTACATGAAGGAACCAGGAGGAAGCTTTTTGTTGGAATATTTGCTTGGATCAAAGGGTGAGAAATCCTTTTAGCACCTAGGTGTCAATAGTCTTTTAGAACCAAGGTGCGAATAACAACATTCTAGATACAAATTGGAAGTCTTAGGAGCAAGCTTTTGCTATATTACGGCTTTTCCTTAACCAAGGAAAATGTTGAAAATATTTCTGAGGTTATAATGAGGTTTTTGTAAGTGAAGATCCTTAAGTACTGTGAGATCGGATGTCAAGAGTGGTTTGAGGAGTTCAAATCCTTTGGTTGCTTCAATCAATGGACTTGTGATGACGAGTCCAGTAAAATATGGCATGGGCTTCACAGAGTAATTTAAGTCAATGTGTATCTGAGTAGGGTTGCCATCCAGTTCTTTTGAAAGCTTCTTCTGTGTTCTATTATTTTGTGGATATGTTGAAAATCCTGCTGTTTTAGTGGGAGTTGTGGAGCAGGAAATTCAGTGGGTGCTATCTTGGCACCCTATCAACCTCATCAGTTTGTCTACAGCAGTGTTTCCCAAATTCCAGTCCTCACAGCCACTCAACGGGTCATGTTTTCAGGATTTCCTTAACATTACACTGGTGATGGAATTATTGTCAAGGTATCAGAAATTGCTACAGGTTCTCCCACGTGTGCTATACTGAAAAAAATCCTGAAAACATGATCTGTTGGGATGAGGATGGGAGTTTGGCAAACATTGGTCTACATCTACCAGACTGACCACATTTTCCCTAATATCGCATGGGATGTTTTGTTTGTTTTTCCACGAACTAAACACAAATTTCTTAATATCTTTTGTCAATGACCTGCTAACTTCCCAGTAATTTTTTTCCAAACATCTGCACTCAAACTCATTACCTGACTTTGCTGAACTTTTATTTTACAAGTCAGAGCATGGACGTGGCCTCCTTGGGTCCCCTCTAATTACCTTTTTTTTAAAGGGAACCTGTCACCCCTAGGTGTTTTTAACTAAAAGAGCCATCTTGTGCAGCACTAATGCTGCATTCTGACAAGGTGGTTCTTTTAGTTCTGGTTCCTGCCAACGCTGCAATAATCGCTTTTATAATGTGCCCCCTCATACCTCGAATTAAATCTGGGGCAGGTCTTTCCCCCCCTAACACAGACGCACCACAGCCGTCACTCAGGGCCTCTGCACGCCGCCTCCTCTTCCTTCATCAGTGTTCCCGGCGCCTGTGCTGTTGTTTTTTTTTTCGGGCATGCGCAGTTGTGCTGCCCTTCGAACTTACAGCGCAGGCGCCGGGGACGCTAATGAAGGAAGAGGAGGCGGTGCGCAGAGGCCTTGAGTGACGGCTGTGGTGCGTCTGTATTAGAGTACTTTCACACTTGCGTCGGTACGGGGCCGTCGCCATGCGCCGGCCCGACGGACGTCGTGAAAATAACTGCACGATGTGGGCAGCGGATGCATCCGCTGCCCATTCTGCAGTCTGGGGAGGAGGGGGCGGAGTTTCGGCCGTGCATGCACGGCAGAAAATGGCGGACGCGACGCACAAAAAGTTACATGGAACTTTTTTTGTGCAGACGGTCCTCCAAAACACGATGCATCCGACGTGTGGCCATACGTCGCTAATGGAAGTCTATGGAGAAAAAAACGCATCCTGCGGGCAACTTTGCAGGATGCATTTTTCCCCAAAACGACACATTGCGACGGATGTCACACGACACAGGTGTGAACGTAGCCTTAGGGGGGAAAGACCTGCCCCCGTGTCTAATTAGAGTTATGAGGGGCACATTATAAAAGCGATTATTGAGGCGTTGGCAGGGACCAGAACTAAAAGAGCCAAAATAAAGATTATTATTATTATTATTATTATTATTATTATTATTATTACCTTGACAGAATGCATTAGTGCTGCACAATGTGGCTCTTTTAGTTAAAAATGCCTGAGGGGGGTGACAGGTTCCCTTTAAGACTTGGCTCTCCTTTATGTGCTGCATCTGTTTTGCCTCATCTCTCTATGGACACTTGATGTGATAGTTTTATCTTCTGGTGGGTGGTAAACCTACTGGACCAATCAGCACATTGTTCTTTACACTGACTCCCAGATTTGCAGAAAAATTATTCTTCATTCAGACATTATAAATTAAAGGTTGATCCCTTTTACTTGTAGCTTCATTTAGGCCACGTGCACACGCTGCGGATTTTTCCGGACTAACTTTGGTAAATCTGCAGGTAAACCACACTGCGGTTTTCCTCCAGAATTTTTCCGCGATTTTTTTTCAGATTTTGTGCGTATTCCTAGTACACCTGCGGATTCCTATTGTGGAGCAGGTGTAAACCGCTGCGGAATCCGCACAAAGAATTGACATGCTGCGGAATAAACAATGCTACATTTCCGCACGTCTTTTTCCGCAGCATGTGCACTGCGGATTTTGTTTTCCTTAGGTTTACATGGTACTGTAAACTCATGGAAAACTGCTGCGAATCCGCAGCGGCCAATCCACTGCTGATCCACAGCAAAGTCCGCAACGTGTGCACATACCCTCACCACTGACAGTTTAATATTTAAAAAAAAATGTCCTTTTTTTTTTTTTTTGTTATCAACTTCACCCTTTCCTATTTCATTTGTGTGTGTTTATTACCCACATCCCTTTTGCAGACCATGTCCCCTTCTGAAGACAACACCCATATACACTAACCTTCCTTACCCTTAAAATAAAACTAATGGTAGCCAAAATGTAGATATTGTTTTTCCTTTATGTTAATGTCTGCTAGTGTTCTGTTACATAGGACTTAAGGGAACATGAAGTACAAGTATAAGAGACACAATAGAATTAAGGGGTGGGACTTCATACTAGCGCTAATAACATCCTCTATGAGAACATATAGAAGGATTTATAAGGTTGTAAATATGACTTTACCTTAATGGAAATACAAATTTGCTGTAATCTAAATTAATTTCCTATAAGCCATGCAGGCACCATATTATACCACTAGAAAATTAGTTAAATGCTCAGTGTTACCAACAATTGTTGACTGAATAATCCGAACATGAAACCGCTTTAACGACCAATTTTAACATGAATATTCCAATTAAGTGGACTTACAATGGTAAGGAAAAGTTGCAGATTAATTTTGGTAATTATTCATCCTTTTAATTTTTATCTAAAGAATTGCAGTTCCAAGTTACTAATATACTGTATGTCATTTCATTACGTTTTGGATGGAAATTTTATATACGCTTTTTGTCCCTTTTTTTTCTATATTGGGTCCTGTGACCTTTTCAGGCTTCTACACATTATACCCATTGTAATGCAGGATCACAGACTTTGAACAGCGCTGCTTGCAATAATAACAATACCCAGATATTTTCAGTCTATACAACCTGGTATTTTGTGGGAGCCCGAGATATATTCTATAAAATGATACATAATAGTATAATATACCTTACTTAGATTAGCGATGAAGAAGACTCTTTGTCCTTGTGAAGTATTATGATAAGCTGAATTCGAGGACAGCTTCAATCGCATTTCCATATATTTTACATTCTAGACAGAAATTGTTAAAGCAAAAAGTCTTATTCTGACTGGCATACAGTAGCTTGGAACTTAGAATTAGTTTTATTGCTTGCTTTTTGTAGTAGTTTTTTAAACTTATAGCTAGAATTTAGTATTTAAAGGATCCTCTCTAGGTAAAAGATCAAGCAAAAAAGACCTTAATTTAACTCTCAAGTACAGCAATTATGCATGCTCATATGCCTGTCCTGTCATTTACTTGACTTTATTTTCTGTGGGAGAATGGCTTTACATACATACACACCAAAACCCCTCGAGGGTGCCATGTAGTTTTAGGGGTCCCTTTTAGAGCTCAAAAAAAGTAATTCTGCTCTCAAGCGATTCTATTAGGGAAATAAGGTACAAGGGGTGAAATCATTGTTATAACTTGTGTAATATCTGTCATTTTTTAAACCTATGTACTGTGTGTTTCATTCTATTTCTTTTCTTTTTGTGCAGTTGTAATCCAAAAGGTATTAAGACTTTGTAGGTCCTTCATTGTTTCTCCAGTTAATGATACATTCCATACATGACTGGTAATTGATCATCTTTATTCAGGTGACTTGTGATAGTCAGACCCCCACCTCATGACATGCAATACTTCTTAAAGACAAAGAAACAGAGTGATAAAGTCCACAAAGACATAATTATATTAAAAATGTCAATCGTAATTTTATTATAGACAGAATATACCAACAAACATATACAAAATGAGTCAAATGCCGCAAAGATGTGCTGTATGCACGATGCAGGCTAAGGAGGGACAATAAGGGAAAGGCATGACGGAATTTGAGCAAAGAGGGGGAAAAAAACACTCCCAATGTACCTTTACATAGCTAACAGAGTGATAGTGCATATACATTGTACAGGGTCCCACAGGTATCCCATATGCATGAATGGCAAGGTGCCACTAATAACACAATGCAGGCTTACCCATCTTAGGTGTCAGGAAGCGCACCCCCTCCTTCTCAAAGCCCCCGAACGCACGTTTCGCCAAATGGCTTTTTCAACAGGGTTCATCTATAGTTTGTCCCATGCTGCTTTTTGTAGTGATAAAACCGGAAGTAGCGCCAGACATGCCGGCGCATGCGCAGAGGTGCCTGGCGCGCGTCATCGCCGAGGCCGCTGCAGCTGGGCGGAACTCCGCCTAATGACGTCATGTAACCCACACGCCCAGCACAATACAGCGGCGGCAGCCAAGACGAGCGGCCCAGGCCACACCGGGCATGCGCACTGTCGGCGGCCATCTTTAAGAAGACCATGGTAGCGGCCATTTTTAAGAAGATGAAATCGCTACATACTCATACAAAGTGCTAATACAAGTGGAGCCATATAAAAAGTTGCAATAGAAACATTGTAATTAATACAAATATCAGGCAGGAGTCAAAAAATCTACCCCTACTACAATTCAAATACCAAAATAATGAATAACAATATAGTGAACATTTAAAGTGACAGTGCAGATGGATAAGGTGCTGAGGTATTCGGCCAAAATAGGCATATGAACCAAGAGGACGGCTTCAATGTCTTGTGACGTTCATCTGTGGTGAAGGGAGTTCTATGTAGCCATATAGCATCCAAAGACCGTGGTCAAATAGAGAAATATACTAAAACTGGAAATTAAAACACACACGAAACAATTAGTAACAACATATAATAAAAAGAATGGCGGATATACCCACTTCAGGGAGAGAAAAGGATAGAGGTCCCCCATAATATCTGTGTCGCACAGGCACGACAAAGTAGCAAAACGGTGGAACATAGTTCCCCAGCACTATATGGCCAGATCGGTCAAAGGAAGGGGGCGAAGCTCAGTTTCTCGTTCAGGCCCTTCGGAGTCATAGTATCGAGGGTAAAGATCCACTTACACTCTTGTTGTGCTAGTAATTTGATCATATTACCACCTCCGATACCTCCGTGTATCCTGTCTATGCCTCTAACTTTAAGGCCTCAAGGATCAGAGCCATGAAAGAGTCGGAAATGTTTCGGCAAAGTTTTAAGACTCGACACGTCAGCTGCCTCCCTAGCGGCTAAAATATCTCTTACATGTTCGCGCGTCCGAACTTTGAGCTCCCTAGATGTGAGACCGACATAGACCAAAGATACTTCTTAAAGATAGACCATCATGTAGTATACCTGAATATGCCACATCAAACTTGTTTTTTTTTTTTTTTAGATTCTCACAAGTGCATTACCAGATTAATACTTATTTTGAGAAGTATTATTGTAGGCTCCATGCATATATATGGAAAGTGTTGGCACCCTTGAAATTGTTCCATAGCATGAAGTATTTCTCCCAGAAAATTATTGCAATTATGTTTTGTTATGCACATGTTTATTTCCTTTTGTATGCATTGGTACAAGACAAAAAAAAAACAAAGGGGGGGGGGGGTTTGGGGGGGGAGGCAAACTACACCTACGGTAATTTCACCCAAACCCCCAAAAATCAGCTGGACAAAATTGTTGGCACTTTTCTAAAATTGTGGGCACACAACTTTTTTTCAAGCATGTGATGCTCATTCAAACTCACCTGTGGAAAGTAACATGAGGACAATGAGAAAACAACTGTAACCAGATAAAAAGAGAAGTTGACTTAATCTTTGCATTGTCTGTGTGTCCAAGAAGAGGATTCAGAGATCCTCCAAAAAATAGAAAAAACAGCAAAATGAGGCAGAGCTTCTTACCTGCCTAGGCCTCTAAACAAATGCACTATCAGGATGCAGTGGACCCATGTGGTTAAGATGGAGACTACACAGGTGCAGCATAAACGATGAGGCAGCCACTCCCAACCTACCAAACTAATGGAGGGGGTGGCTGCTTGGCACAATGCTGCACATAAAAGACTTGTATGTGGCGCTGTTCACACAATGGAGATGCACAGCATCCAGGCAAGCCTAGTAGTGACACCCTTCTATTAGATCAGGCGGGCCCGCCCAGCGCTATCCAAATGCACCCCATGTGAACAGACACCACAGTTTACAAGACAAAAATGGGCCCAACTGCACCCCGAAAAAAAGTGCAAAAAACCCAAAAAATATAAAAAAATTTTTGTGAGGTATTAGTTTATACTTTGGCCAAAATACGCAAGCTCGTAACCCGCGTCAAGGGTCCCCACGCTTACGAGTCCTAATTCTAAACAGCAAGAGCACAAGAAGAGGATTCAGAGATCCTCCAAAAAATAGAAAAAACAGCAAAATGAGGCAGAGCTTCTTACCTGCCTAGGCCTCTAAACAAATGCACTATCAGGATGCAGTGGACCCATGTGGTTAAGATGGAGACTACACAGGTGCAGCATAACCGATGAGGCAGCCACTCTCAACCTACCAAACTAATGGAGGGGGTGGCTGCTTGGCACAATGCTGCACATAAAAGACTTGTATGTGGCGCTGTTCACACAATGGAGATGCATTGTGCCAAGCAGCCACCCCCTCCATTAGTTTGGTAGGTTGAGAGTGGCTGCCTCATCGGTTATACTGCACCTGTGTAGTCTCCATCTTAACCACATGGGTCCACTGCATCCTGATAGTGCATTTGTTTAGAGGCCTAGGCAGGTAAGAAGCTCTGCCTCATTTTGCTGTTTTTTCTATTTTTTGGAGGATCTCTGAATCCTCTTCTTGTGCTCTTGCTGTTTAGAATTAGGACTCGTAAGCGTGGGGACCCTTGGCGCGGGTTACGAGCTTGCGTATTTTGGCCAAAGTATAAACTAATACCTCACAAAATTTTTTTTATATTTTTTGGGGTTTTTTGCACTTTTTTTCGGGGTGCAGTTGGGCCCATTTTTGTCTTGTAAACTGTGGTGTCTGTTCACATGGGGTGCATTTGGATAGCGCTGGGCGGGCCCGCCTGATCTAATAGAAGGGTGTCACTACTAGGCTTGCCTGGATGCTGTGCATCTC
The DNA here is from genome assembly GCF_032444005.1 of Ranitomeya imitator. Taxonomy (NCBI): domain Eukaryota; kingdom Metazoa; phylum Chordata; class Amphibia; order Anura; family Dendrobatidae; genus Ranitomeya; species Ranitomeya imitator. Next base: position 370,357,102 of record NC_091286.1, read on the forward strand.
CATTGTGTGAACAGCGCCACATACAAGTCTTTTATGTGCAGCATTGTGCCAAGCAGCCACCCCCTCCATTAGTTTGGTAGGTTGAGAGTGGCTGCCTCATCGGTTATACTGCACCTGTGTAGTCTCCATCTTAACCACATGGGTCCACTGCATCCTGATAGTGCATTTGTTTAGAGGCCTAGGCAGGTAAGAAGCTCTGCCTCATTTTGCTGTTTTTTCTATTGTCTGTGTGTGCCACACTAGGCATGAAGAACAAAAAGAGAAGTGAACTGTCTGAGGACTTGAGAACCAAAATTGTTGGAAAATATCAACAAACTCAAGTTTACAAGTCCATCTTCAGAGATATTGATTTTCCTTTGTCCACATTGTTCAATATAATCAAGACATTTACAACCTATTGCACTGTAGTTATGGCTCTCTGCAAATGGCAGAGAAATGTTACAACACAGGACAGTCCGGATGGTGGATAAGCAGCCATCAACATTTGAATGAAATAAAACTATATGGCAGGAAACCCAGTAGGACTCCTTTGCTGGCACAGACATAAAAAAAAAAAACTAAAAAAAAGCTAGACTGCATTTTCCCAAAATTATCGTGAGCAAGTCAAAATCCTTCTGGGAAAGCTAGTTGTGGACAGATGAGACTAAGACACAGCTTTTTGGTAAAGCACATCATTCTACTTTTTATCAAAACCGTAATGAGGCCTACAAAGAAAAAACACGGTACCTACAGTCAAATATGGTGAAGGTTCAAAGATGATTTGGGGTTGTTTTGCTGCCTCTGTCACTGGGTGCATTGACTGTGTGCAAGACATCATGAAATCTGAAGATTAGCAAAGGATTTTGGGTCTCAATGTAGTGCCCAGTGTCAAAAAAGCTGGGTTTGCGTCCTAGGTCATGAGTCTTCTATCAGGACATTGATCCCAAACATAGTTCAAGAAGCACCCAGAAGTGGGTGGAAGCAAAGAGAGGGAGTGTTCTGAAGTGGCCAGTAGTTAGTCTGGATTGAAATCCCTTTGAACACCTGTGGAGAGATCTTAAAATTTCTGTTGGGAGAAGGCACCCTTCAAATATGAGACATCTGGAGCAGTTTTCAAATGAGTGGTCAAAAATTCCAGTTGAGATGTGTAAGAAGCTTGTTGATGGTTATAAGCAGCAATTGATTGCAGTTACACACGTAATCACAATTGTTGGTACCCCTCGATTAATGACAGAAAAACCAACAATGGTCACAGAAATAGCTTGAATGTGACAAGAGTAATAATAAAAAAAATTTATGAAAATGAACAAGTGAAAATCAGACATTGCATTTCAACCATGCTACAACAGGGACCACCAAATATATATAAAAGGTACAAACTTTATTGAATATATATAAAAAGAATAAAAACAGGGCAGTAGCCACCAGTGCAGCAGCAGAGGTGGGACTCACTCGGGGCAGCCACAGTACTAACAGCATACATGGTAAAGAAAATATACAGACAATAAATCTTCAAAACAGTATCAAAGATAACAATAAGTATAATACAAATAACTGCGCATAAAGCAAGTGCATAAATATGTGCAAAGTAGGTAGAGTGCTGATAAGCAATAATCCACTACATAAGCATAGGTATGATACGTTAAACCATTAGGGCATAAAACATGTAGCCATAGTATTAGTAAAAGGTATAGTTACCATGTAGGAGCACCCGAGGACCCACAACACCCGACGCGCGTTTCGCAATGAAATGCAATGAAATGCTTTGCTTTGGTATTTTCTATTTGGTTCCTTCATGGTCCAGTCTGGGATATTATTTGGTGTTTCATGCTACAACAGAATAAAAAAAAATAAAATAAATAAAACTCATGAAATAGGCCTGGACAGAAATGATTATACCCTTAGCTTAATATTTTGTTGCACAACCTTTTGAGGCAATCACTGCAATCAAACGATTTGTGTAACTGTCAATGAGATTTCTGCACCTCTCGACAGGTATTTTGGCCCACGCCTCAAGAACAAACTGCTCCAGTTGTCTCATGTTTGAAGGTTGCCTTTTCCAGACTGCATGTTTCAGCTCTCTCCAAAGATGCTCAATAGGATTTAGGTCAGGGCTCTTAGAAGGCCACTTCAGAACAGTCCAATATTTTCCTCTTAGCCATTCGATGTTTTTAGCTGTGTGTTTTTGGGTCATTATCCTGTTGCAAGACCATGACCTGCAACTGAGTAAAGCTTTCTGACACTGGGCAGCATATTTCTCTCTAGAATCCCATGATAGTCTTGAGATTTCATTGTACCCTGCACAGTTTCTAGACGCCATGTGCCAGATGCAGCAAAGCAGCCCCAGAACATAACAGTTCCTCCTCCATGTTTCACAGTAGGGACAGTGTTCTTTTCTTGATATGCTTCATTTTTCCGTCTGTGAACATAGAGCTGATGTGCCTTGCCAATAAGTTCCATTTTTGTCTAATCTGTCCATAGGACATTCTCCCAGAAGGTTTGTGGCTTGTCAACATGTAGTTTAGCAAATTCCAGTCTGGCTTTCTTATGATTTTTTGTTTGTGTATTGTTTAAGATTTATATATATATATATATATATATATATATATATATATATATATATATATATATATATATATATATATATATATATATATATATATATATATATATATATATATATATATATATATATATATATATATATATATATATATTCTCAAAAAGTTTAGCTCAACCTTTACCTTGCTTGACAATTTAGTATACTGGTGGTTCCACTAAATAACATCAACCATTTTCTGAGCTTTCCTTACAATAATGAAATGTAAAGTGTGTGATTACATATCTCAAATATTCTGTACATTTTTAACTATGTAAAGGAATATTATAAATCCCTCTTAAGGCTGGAGCGACACAGCGACTTCCAGTATTACATAGCACCATAGAAGTAAGTGACCATGTTGCAACTCAGGTTGCCTCCCCGGATATAGGCAAGGAAAAAAAAAAAAATTTACTACTTGTTTTGTCATAGTTGCGACAACAGTATAACCATACTCTCTTCCATGGTGCTATGTAGCAGCAGTATAGTGCAAAATAGCAGGGAATCCTAATCTACAACGTTATTCAGAAATCCACTAACCTCAGAGAAGACATACTGATAGGGATTCTAGATTGTGAGCCCCATCGGGGACAGCGATGATAATGTGTGCAAAACTGTAAAGCGCTGCGGAATATGTTAGCGCTATATAAAAATAAAGATTATTATTATTATTAAGTGTACCTGATGATCTTGGGTGTAGGTGCACACTGTCAGTAAATGCTGTCAGTTGGACGCTGCGTTCTTGTGCAGCATCCAACCCGCAGCGTCCACATGTTACAGCATAGTCGATGGGATTTCTAGAAATCCCATGTCCGCTATGTGTTCACCGACAACGCGGATCACATGTGGAGACGGACATGCGGCACGTCTTTCCAGACCTCAGCATGTCTATCTTGCGGAGAAATCTCACCCATACAATGCATTGGACGCAATGAATCCCCATGGTTCAGTGAACACATGCGGATTCACCTACGTTCAATAGCCGGCAGCGCTTTGGACACAGCAGAAATGTGCTGTGTCCATAGTACTGCCAATTCCTGAATGTCTGCACAATACTGTAAGGGTTATCTCCCATGGTCCGTAAAAGCTGCGGGTTGAACGCTGCATACATCCTCAGAGTCTAGATGTTACAGCGTACTGGATGGGATTTTATGAAATCCCACCTCCACTATGCGCGCGGAGATGCCTGTGGATCACCCGCAGAGACGGACATGCGGCGCGTCTTACTAGACCACAGCATGTCTCCACATGATACATTTCACCCGTAAACTATATTGGGTGTGGTGAATCTGCATGGTTCAGTGAACTCAAGTGAAATCACCTGCGTTCAAAAGCTGGCAGCGCTTTGGACGGAGCGGACATGTGCTGCATTCAGTGCGCTGAGGAATCCTGACGGTGGGCACATACCCTAACACTTCTTTATTACAAGCTAATTTTAGTATTGTATTTTTTCATTCTTTGATAAGTGCACATTTTGATATTGATGTGCACACATAATAGCACACACATGTCATATGTTATGAATATTGCTGGCATATGCTGCCTACAAATTTGTATGGGCAGAAAATAGATGCTATTGATGCTGCACAGCCACCAATGGAAATTTTTACAATGGTGCCATGATTTTCCTTTTTGAGATGTTCTCTTTTGTTATTGTTTTTTTTTGTTATATGTATATCTCCTTAATTCTGCCTGTTGGCTAAAGCATATATGTAAATGAGAAGAAAATGTGGCACTCACCCTTCTGTGCAGTATGTGTTGTCCTTTATTTGCGATTCTACGGGTCCATGTGTGTCTCTGTGGTGATGTTACTTCCTATATATAGGGTGTGACTATTACAGGTGATAAATATACAATCAATATGTCACATTAAAAACAATATTTCTGATACTAAAAAGTGGACTGCACATTAATGCAACTTATAAGAACATTGCCATATCCAATTTATCATTTAAGCCCAAAGGGCCCTGGGCATTAGCACGCATAATCCATTTGGCCTCACGCTGAAATAGTAGTTTGTTGTGATCTCCACCCTGCGGTGGAAACTTAACTATTTCCAAGCCTGCAAAACGTAGCTGGCTAGGATCACTGCAATGTTTTTCCTGCATATGTTTAATAAACCGTACGCGACCTTTGCCTGTTAATACCGAATTATAATGTTCACGAAATCTGGTGAACATAGGCCTAATTGTCTTTCCAGTATAAAAATGATCGCTCGGGCAGAATATTGAGTAAGCTACAAAATTACTTTTACACGTGATAAAATCTCTGACATAATGCTCTATTGTACCAATTTTTATAGGGTTATTAGTTTTATGCAAATGACAGAAGCTGCAGTTCCCGCAATTATGATTGCCCTGTGGTAGGGTTTTTTTTTATCCAATTATTATTATGCGGTAAAAGGCGATTTTGGACCAAAAGGTCACCCAACAGATTTTGCGTATAGAGACCTGGATTTCTTGATCTATGGGACTGCTTGATCTAGCGGCAAAACTCACTCAAATAAAACTCCTTAAAAAAGGAAAAGAGGGCAAAAGGAGTGCTCTTAGTAATGTTGGAAAAAATTCAAATACCAACCAAAGATTTTCATTTGCGTTTAAACATAGTCCCATAGATCAAGAAATCCAGGCCTCTATACGCAAAAACTGGCACGTTTTGCAAAGAGATGATGACTTAAGTAAATTAACTACACTAGTGCCGCAGTTCGCCTATAAAAGGACAAAAAATGTAGGTGACCTTTTGGCCCAAAACCGCCTTTTACCGCATAATAATAATTGGATAAAAAAAAACTACCACAGGGCAATCATAAATGCGGGAACTGCAGCTTCTGTCATTTGCATAAAACTAATAACCCTATAAAAATAGGTACAATAAAATCTCTGACATAATGCTCTATCACCTGTAAAAGTAATTTTGTAGTTTACGCAATATTCTGCCCGAGCGATCATTTTTACATTGGAAAGACAATTAGGCCTATGTTCACCAGATTTCGTGAACATTATAATTCGGCATTAACAGGCAAAGGTCGCGTACGGTTTATTAAACATATGCAGGAAAAACATTGCAGTGATCCTAGCCAGCTACGTTTTGCAGGATTGGAAATAGTTAAGTTTCCACCGCAGGGTGGAGATCACAACAAACTTTTGGGCTTAAATGATAAATTGGATATGGCAATTTTCTTATCAGTTGTATTAATGTGCAGTCCGCTTTTTAGTATCAGAAATATTGTTTATAATGTGACATATTGATTGTATATTTATCACCTGTAATAGTCACACCCTATATATAGGAAGTGACATCACCACAGAGACACGAAACGGCCGTCGTTCAGTCGTTCACTCCCCACACCCCTCTCCTCACCAGCCGCCACAGAAAAATGTCTGTAAGGCTACGTTCACATTTGCGTTGTTGGGCGCAGCGTCTGCGACGGATACCGACGCATGCGTCATGCGACCCTATCTTTAACATGGGGGGCGCATGGACATGCGCCGGTATGCGTTGTAATGCGTTTTACGACGCATGCGTCATTTTGACCCACAAGACAGGGCTCAGACAACGCTACTTGTAGTGTTTTCCCTGCACCGAATTTCCTGATCTTTACTATCTTATGACAACGCCTGCGTCACAAAACGCTGCGTTGTGTATATGAGTTGTTGGTTGCGTCGCCGACGCTGCGCCCAACAACGCAAATGTGAACGTAGCCTAACCTGCTAATCGCAAATAAAGGACAACACTTATACTGCACAGAAGGGTGAGTGCCACTTTTTCTTCTCTCATTTACTTCATGGACTTTCAAGTTTATAAGTTGTGCACCGCCCATGTCAGTAGCTAGCCTCGGAACGTCCTGATCTTCAAAGGATCTAGTATACGTATATATCTCTACGCAAAGCACAGCATTCGGTGCCGTTTATACCCATCTTTCTCTTCAAGCGCTTTGTTAAAGCATATATGGTTCTGTATCTGTGTAATTGTATATAATCTGTATTTATTATGAAATTGATATAGTATATTCAACCAAGGAAAATGTAGCCTTGAGATTGTGGCTTTGGGTCTGAAATGGATAATAACTGTTGCTGAGATGTGAAATCATTTCTGTGAACTGGTTAAATGAACATGGTCAACTCCTTTCACCTTTTGTTCTAGGCTTATGGGATGTCTGCACTGCCTCTAAACTTGATTAAAGGTACAAGAAATGTACATTATGAACGTCTGGAAAACACAGACGATATTGAAGAAGTGAATCTGGAAATTGAAAGGCTTAGATCAAAGGTAAGAGGCTCATGTATTCTTATTTTACCTTCAGCATTAGATAATGTTTTACTCCTGTCGATGTTCTCCAGTAGTGAGTCTTATGTAGAACCCATTCTACATCTGAAACTTAATAGCTGTTTTTCTGGTCAGAGACTCTAGTAATTTATAACAGCAATGTAATATAAAAAGTAAAATACACTCACAAGTTATGTGCCACCTAGGATCTCTGCAGTTGAAAAGGATCTGAGCTGCATCTCTCAGCAATGGCAAATATATAATAAATGAGGTTCTGTAATGTACCATACGCTGTTTACATCCAGCTGCCACCAGAGTTAATAAGAGCTGGTCAGTGGGGTTGCCGGATGTCTGACCCCAAGCAATCTGATATTGACCTATGCTATGGATAAGTCATCAGTATAAAAATTATGTCTAAATTAGGGTGGTTGATTAATTTGGCATCAAAGGTAGTCACTAGGGTTCAGCTACTTTTACTTTTTTAGGGTCGAGTCGGGTTTCGAGAAACCCGACTATCTCAAAAGGCAAGTCGAGTGCAATCGGCCGATTATCTCGAAAAGTCGGGGATCGACCGAAACACGAAACCCAATGCAAGTCAATGGGGAAACCTAGTCGGCAGTGAGTGGGGGCCAGGAAAACACCTACAGTGCTCATTTTAATGGCAAAAACATCCATTCTTGTTACTGAAGCTTGCAATCTTAATTTACCTTATAATAATAGTTAGGCATTGGAAATTGGGGGTCATTTGGCTAAAGTTGGGGGGGGTAGGGCTGCTTCAAGTATTTAGTGGGACCAGGAAATGTGGACCACGTCACGGCAGTGGAGCAGAGAGAGGTAAGTGTTTAAACTTTGCAAGTGCTGTGATCCTGAGCAAGCAGGGGGGGCCCACTCGTTGACATTGCCACTGGCACCGTGCCCCTCAAAGTACGGCGGTGGGTTTGCACGGCGGGGGCGCCTCCCACCGGCAGCAACGCTTTTGCGTACTATGAGGGGCCCTGTGCCAGTGACGTCGCCAACGATTATTCCCCCCCACCTGATGAAGGAACCCGCACTTTCATCTGCACCTTCCTCTTTGTCCCCGTGTAAGGTGGTATGGTATGCAGGAAGGGGAACCTGACTTTCAGCAGGGTCACATTCTGGCTGTGTAGCGTGCATGGGGAATATAGCGTTCTGTGTCAATGTACCAGCAGACTCATCTATCACTGGCTGGGCAATGGGCAGGATGAGGAGGAAACACAGATATGGGCCCAAAGAATAAAGTGGGCTAAATGCAGTTCAAAATTGGTAACAGGACTAACCAGGCGGCATTGCACCTTGGAGCGGCAGACAACGTTTCTAGAACCGAAACCCAACTTGTAGGCCTAATGCAGTGTTTTATTACCAACTACTTAATGAGAGCCTCAAAATTGAAGCTAAGGAAAGGCAACCTGGAGAACACCTTGGAGCGGCAGACAGTTTCTAGAACCCAATCCAACTTGTAGGCCTAATGCAGTGTTATATTAACAAGTACTTAACGAGAGCCTCAAGATTGAAGCAAAGGAAAGGCAACCTGGAGAACACCTTGGAGCTGGAGACACAGTTTGTAGACCCCAACCAAACTTGTGGCCCCAATGCACTTTTAAAATTCCGACAGGCTGAAAACCTGACAATTGCAGCTCACTTTTTTTAAGAGGAGGACAGCTGTATTGAGTGGCGCAGACAGACACTGCTAGTAGACCTTACACCACAAAGTTTGCTCGCTGCAGGTTTAAAAAAGGTTACATGGGTACACGGGCAGCATTGGTGTGGTCAGCGGAGGACAATTTGAAGGATGGACCCCAGACAGACTTAGTAGGCCTAAAATAAAAAAAATAGGCTCAATGCAGGTTCAATTATGTTGCATGGGTGCACAAGCAGCATTGGTGTGGTCAGCGGAGGACAATTGGAAGTATTGTCTGACACAGCTAGTACTCCAAAATAATAAATAGATGTTAATGTCTCTCTCAAAAAACAAAACAAAAAAAAAACAGGTGGCATTCTTAGGTACAGGGGTGGGCTCCTCTGCTGACCTTCAGACATTATTTGGCGCAAAGTATTTACTGGTGTAAATGTAGGACAGGGCCCCTGAATATTTCAACTAGCATCATACATGTCAACAATTTGGTATTGTCCGTGCCAGGCATTGAAGGATTTCACCACATAGACTAAACAGTGGTGGAGCAGTGAGAGATAATTTTGCAAGTGGTAGAGCACTGTTTGAGGCGGGGGGGGGACACTCTCTCGTGGCTGTCGGTACTGGCCCATGGCCCCTCATGTTACAAAGGTTTGTCTGACATCGGATGCGTGCCACCACCGCCAGAGACATTTAATCGTACTATGAGGGACCCAGTGCCAGTGCCAGTGCCGTCGCCCAAAAGTGGGCACACCCACCTCTTCAGACAAACGGTACTCTCACGGGTGCTTGCGCCAAGTGGCGACCACGGCCCCGTGAGGGGAGTCAGCCCATTTAGGGAGGTATAAACATGTCGTATGCTGGACATACAGCAGCTGCAAAATATGAGATTGGAACAGTGAGTAAGACCTGTACGAAAGCAAGACCTTTTTACAGGATAGCTAGGTGTCAGCCGGGAAAGGTGGGGCAAAATAATTAGAAATCCATGAGTGGTTCATTTTAATGAAGGTTAGATCATCTACATTTTGGGTAGCCAGACGAGTCCTTTTTTCGGTCAGTATTGAACCCGCAGCACTGAATACTCTTTCTCATAGCACACTAGCTGCTGGGCAAGCAAGCTCCTGCAATGCATATTCGGCCAATTCAGGCCAGGTGTCCATTTTGGATGCCCAGTAATCAAATGGGAATGACGGTTGAGGGAGAACATCGATAATGGATGAAAAATAGTTAGTAACCATAGTGGTGAAATGTTGTCTCCTGTCACTTTGAATTGATGCTGCAGTACCTGTCCTGTCTGCGGTCATTGCGAAATCACTCCACAACCTGGTCAGAAAACCCCTCTGTCCAACGCCACTTCTGATTTGTGCACCTCTAAGACCTCTGCCCTGTTTCCCCCTGCAGCTCGTGTGAGAACCATCACCGGCGCTGTGTGCTGGGAAAGCCTGAATCAAACGGTCTACAAGAGTTGCTTGTTTGGTTGCCAAGATTTGTTCAAGGTTCTCATGTGGCATGATATTTTGCAATTTCCCTTGATAGCGTGGATCCAGGAGGCAGGCCAACCAGTAATCGTCATCGGTCATCATTTTTTTAATGCGTGGGTCCCTTTTGTGGATACGCAAGGCATAAACCGCCATGTGGGCCAATGTTCCAGTTGTCAAATCACTGCTTGTGCTGGGTTGAGGAGCACTTTCGGGCAAATCAACGTCACTTGTCTCCCTCAAAAACCCTGAACCTGGCCTTGCAATGCCAGCAGTTTCTATTGCCCCCTGAGAAGCTTCCTCATCCAAAAAATACTCATCCCCATTATCCTCCTTGCCCGCCACCTCGTCCAGTAGACCAGGGATGTCAAACTGCATTCCTCGAGGGCTGCAAACAGGACATGTTTTCAGGATTTCCTTGCATTGCACAGGTGATAATTTAATCACCTGCAGAGAATGATTCCAGCACCTTTTGCAATGCTAAGGAAATCTTGAAAACACGCATGGTTTGAGGCCCTCAAGGAATGCAGTTTGACACCCCAGCAGTAGACTTCCCTGACCAGACAATGGCTGACTGTCATCAAGGCTTCCCTCGTCCTCGGCTGCATACGCCTGCTCCTTTATGTGCGTCAAACTTTGCATCAGCAGACGCATTAGGGGGATGCTCATGCTTATTATGGCGTTGTCTGCAATAACGAGCCGTGTGCATTCCTCAAAACACTGAAGGACTTGACACAGGTCTTGTAGCTTCGACCACTGCACACCTGAGATCTCCATGTCTGCCATCCAACTGCCTGCCCGTGTATGTGTATCCTCCCACAAATACATAACAGCAAGCCTCTGTTCGCACAGTCTCTGAAGCATGTGCAGTGTGGAGTTCCACCTTGTTGCAACATCTATGATTAGGCGATGCTGGGGAAGATTCAAAGATCGCTGATGGTTCTGCATATGGCTGGAGTGTACGGGCGAACGGCGGATCTGCAAGCAAAGTCTGCGTACCTTGAGGAGCAGGTCGGGTAACCCCGGATAACTTTTCAGGAAGCACTGCACCACCAGGTTTAAGGTGTGAGCCAGGCAAGGAATGTGTTTCAGTTGTGAAAGGGCTATGGCAGCCATAAAATTCCTTCCGTTATCACTCACTACCTTGCCTGCCTCAATATGTACAGTGCCCAGCCATGACCGAGTTTCTTGCTGCAAGAACTCGGACAGAACTTCCGCGGTGTGTCTGTCGCCCAAACACTTCATTGCCAATACAGCCTGCTGACGCTTGCCACTAGCTGTTCCATAATGGGACACCTCGTGTGCAACAGTGGCAGCTGCGGATGGAGTGGTCGTGCGACTGCGGTCTGTGGACGAGCTCTCGCTTCTGCTGGAGGATGAGCAGGAGGAGGAGGAGGGGGGGCGAACTCCTAAAGCCAACTGTTTCCTAGACCGTGGGCTAGGCAGAACTGTCCCAATATTGCTGTCCCCTGTGGACCCTGCATCCACCACATTAACCCAGTGATGGAGACATAACGCCCCTGGCCATGCCTACTGGTCCATGCATCTGTTGTCAGGTGCACCTTTCTACTCACAGATTGCCTGAGTGCATGGACAATGCGGCCTTTTACATGCTGGTGGAGGGCTGGGATGGCGTTTCTCGAAAAGAAGTGTCGACTGGGTAGCTCGTAGCGTGGTACAGCGTAGTCCATCAGGGCTTTGAAAGCTTCGCTTTCAACTAACTAGTAGGGCATCATCTCTAATGAGATTAGTCTAGCAATGTGGGCGTTCAAACCCTGTGTGCGTGGATGCGAGGATGAGTACTTCCTTTTCCTAACGAGAGTCTCTTGTAGGGTGAGCTGGACTCGAGAGCTGCATATGGTGGAACTAGCGGGGGTGCCGGTGGACATGGCAGACTGAGAGAGGATTGGTGATGGTATTCTTGCTGTTGCCCTACATACAGTGTTTCCTACCACAAACCTGGTGATTCCCTGACTGCTTTGGCCTTGTGACGTGACGAAACCTCCACATTTACTGCAGGTGGTGTGGTAAATGGTGGGCTTACAGTGAGGGAAGGGATGTAGCGTTGCTGACTAGCTTCATTGTGAGAGGGTGCAACAACGTTAAGGGACGTTTGGTAGTTAGTCCAGGCTTGCAAATGCATGGTGGTTAAATGTCTACGCATGCAACTTGTATTTAGATTTTTAACATTCTGACCTCTGCTGAAGGTCCTTGAGCATTTCTTACAGATGACTTTGCACTGATCATTTGGATCTTCGTTAAAAAAAATGCACTCTTCTTACTATCGGATACCTTTTCAGGCATTGTACACTGAGCTACTTTAACCGGATGGCCACGCTGTCCTACAACTGTTTTTGGTTTTGCCACACGTTTTTGGCTAGATACGGGCCCGCCAGATGGAACCTGTTGCGATGTTGATGCCTGCTGCAGCTCCTCCTCCTCCGCTTCAGAGCTACTGCCGGCTGCACCCTTTTCCCCCAATGGCTGCCAATCGGGGTCAACAACTGGGTCATCTATGACCTCCTCTTCTATGTCCTGTGCACCTTCCTCTGTGTCACCGTGTAAGCCGGTGCTATAGCGTTCGTGACGGGGCTCCATAGTCTCATCAGGGTCAGATTCTGGCTCAGTACGCTGCGAGGGCAATGTTGTGATCTGACTCAAAGGAATAGCATAATAATCTGGCTCTGGCTGTGCATCTGTGCACTGCATGTCCGATTCATCTTGTAAAGGGCATGGCCTATTAACAATTTCCCTTTCTAACCCAGGCACGGTATGTGTAAAGAGCTCCATGGAGTAACCCGTTGTCGCCTGACGCATCCTTCTCTGTTGTTCTGGGTGAAGAACACAAGGAAGCGACTTGTCCCTGACCGGGAACGTCCACTGACGACGCGCTGCTTTCACATTTTGCACTTTCCGAAGAGGAGGCGGAAGAGCTAGAGGCAGAGTCAGCAAGGAAAGCCAAAACTTGTTCCTGCTGCTCCGGCTTTAAAAGCGGTTTTCCTACTCCCAGAAAAGGGAGCGATCGAGGCCTTGTGTAGCCAGACGATGACGCTGGCTCAACAACTCTAGACTTAGGTGCTATATTGCTTTTCCCACGACCACCTGATGCTCCACCACTACCATCATTACCAGCTGGCAATGACCGCCCACGGGCACGACCTCTTGCACCAGACTTCCTCATTCTTTGAAAAATGTCACCAAACAAATGGTATTTGGTACTGTAAAACCAGTTACAAGGTGTACGCAAACTTGTGGTGAACTTAAATCTCCCTTTATAGGTGTGTGAGACTGGAGGGAAAATCAGGCCCACTGTATAATAGTACACAGCTTCAGTGGCAGACAGTGGCTGACAGATATGCCACTAACAGGACTGACGCAGATGCATACACTGGCAATAACAATCTCCCCCTCTCTTTTATATGGGAGACTAGTGAATAAATCAGGCCCACTGTTGAACAGTATATTTTCTGTGGCAGAAAATGACAGACAGATGCCACAGACAGGACTGGCACAGATGCAGATTTGCCAATATTAATCTCCCCCCCCCCCCCCCTTTTTTTTTCTTCTGGGAGACTAGTGAATAAATCTGGCCCACTGTATAACAGTATATTTTCTGTGGCAGAAAATGAGTGACAGATACCGCAGACAAGACTGGCGCAGATGCACTGATTGGCAATATAAATCTCCTTTTTAGGTGTGGGACAGTGCAGAAAAATACAGGCCCACTGTTTTACACTACACAGTTTCAGGGGCAGAAAGTGGCTTGAAGATATATTAAAAAAAAAAGGGACTGTACTACAATTACTATTTCCCTACAGTAATCTCAGAAAAGTATGGCAGGTAGCAATAAAAAGGACTGCTGCACACAAAAGTGTGGACAAACAAACAAGATAGCTGTGCAGAAAGGAAGTAGCAACAGGATTTGTGCTTTGAAAAAAGCAGTTGGTTTGCACAGCGGCGTACACACAGCAATGCAGCTATCAGGGAGCCTTCTAGGGCAGCCCAATAAGATACAGAGCTGATGAAGAAAAATCTAGCCCCCACTGTCCCTGCAAAGAAAAGGTGGTGTTGGACAGTGGAATTCGCTACAGCACAAGCGGTTTGGTGGTTAATGTACCCTGCCTAATGCTATCCCTGCTTCTGAAGAAGCGGCAGCAACCTCTCCCTGTACTCAGATCGGCAGCAGTAAGATGGCGGTTGGCGTGCACGCCCCTTTATAGCCCCTGTGACGCCACAGAAAGCAACCCAATCACTGCCATGCCCTTCTCTAAGATGGTGGGGACCAGGACCTATGTCATCACTCTGCATCCACCTTCATTGGCTGAGAAATGGCGCTGAACGCGTCATAGGAAACGCGACTTTGGCGACTTATGAAAATGACCGATCCGTTTCGCTCAACCCTAGTAGTCACGATTCAGATTTTTTACAAAATAAAATTAATTTTTGACCTCTTCCTCCTCGCTACTTAGCAGCTCTGTGTTTCTTTTTATCGGTGGAGCGGACAGAGTAGGGGGAAGAGGAGTGGTGCTGACCTCATTGACTGGCCATCGCAGGTGAAATTCAGCAGGATCTGTGTAGGGAGAGCGGTGAGGAGAAGCGGTTTATGCATTGGGAAACTCAGGGACATAGGAGAGAACATGCAGTAAGTGAATTGTGCTGGAGTTGTTATACTGTCTAGTTTGTACAGATACAGGCTGCTGTTAAAAGGAATCTGTCAGCAGGAACAACCCTCCCAAACCAGCTACATGGTCATGTAGGTCATAGAAAGTTGAATAAAATTACACATTGATATCTGCAATCCAATGTCTTATTCCCCAGAAATACCGTATATACTCGAGTATAAGCTGACCCCCTTAATTTTGCCACAAAAAACTGGGAAAACTTAATGACTCAAGTATAAGCCTAGGGTGGGAAATGCAGCAGCTACCGGTAAATGTCAAAAGTAGAAATGGATACCAATAAAAGTAAAATTAGTTGAGGCATCAGTAGGTTGTGTTTTTGAATATCCGTATTGAATCAGGAGCCCCATGTAAGGCTCCATAAAGTTTATGATGGGCCCCATAAGATGCTCCATATTAAAATATTCCCCATATAATCCTGCATAAAGGTTAATAATGACCTCATAAGATGCTCCATAGACACATTTGCCCAATATAATGCTGCACAAATGCTGATTATGGCCCCATAAGATGCTCCATAAAGTTATTTGCTCTATATAGTGCTGCACAAACCTTGATTATGGCCCTATAAGATGTTCCATACAGACACTTGCCCCATATACCGTAATACTCCACAAACGTTAATTATGGCCCCATACAGACACTTGCCCCATATAGTGCTGCACAAACGTTATGGCCCCATATAGTGCTGCACAAACGTTATGGCCCCATATAGTGCTGCACAAACGTTATGGCCCCATATAGTGCTGCACAAACATTAAGGCCCCATAAGATGCTCCATACAAATACTTTCCCCATATAGTGCTACACAAACGTTATGGCCCCATAGATGCTCCATACAAACACTTGCCCCATATAGTGCTATACAAACGTTATGGCCCCATATAGTGCTGCACAAACGTTATGGCCTCATATAGTTCTGCACAAACGTTATGGCCCCATATAGTGCTGCACAAACGTTATGGCCCTATGTAGTGCTGCACAAACGTTGATTATGGCCCCATATAGACACTTGCCCCATATAGTTCTGCACAAAAGTTATGGCCCCATAAGATGCTCCATACAGACACTTGCCCCATTTGCTGTTGCTGCGATAAAAAAAATAAATCACATACTTACCTCTCCGTCGCTCAGGCCCCCGGCACTTTCAATATTCACCTGCTCCTTGTTCCGGCGCCACTCCATCTTCAGCGTCTTCTGCACTGATGTTCAGGCAGAGGGCGCGCACTAACCACATCACCGCGCCCTCTGACCTGAGCGTCACTGCTGAAGACAGAGCGGCGCCCGGAACGCGGAGCAGGTGAATATCGTGCAGCGCTCCCTCACCTGCTCCTGGTGCTGTGCAGTCCCTGCTTCCCCGACACCGCAGCTTCATTCTGTACTGAGCGGTCACCGTTACCGCTCACTACAGTAATGAATATGCGGCTCCACCTCTATGGGAGCCATGTGACTGCTCTGTACAGGAAGAAGCTGCTGGCGCCGGGGAAGCCAGGGACCGCGTCAGGAGTAGGTGAGTATAATTTCACTGCCCCCGCTCCCCCTCCCCTGCCGAACCCTGGGTATGACTCGAGTATAAGCCGAGAGGGGGACTTTCAGCCCAAAAAAGTGGGCTGAAAATCTCGGCTAATACTAGAGTATATACGGTAAATATTTTTCTTGCATGCAAATGAACTAAGATCTCTTGGCCTGACATAGATTTCCCTAAGAATCTGTGTACAGAGGTTGTTTTAACCCCTTCACCCTCGAGCCATTTTCCGTTTTTGCGTTTGTTTTTTTTTATCACCTTCTTCCCAGAGTCATAACTTTTTTTGATTTTTCCATCAATATGGCAGAGTGAGAGCTTGTTTTTTGCGGGATGAGATGTACGTTAGAACAATGCCATTGATTTTACCATATGATGTACTGGAAAACGGGGGGAAAAAATTCCAAGTGCAGTGATATTGCTAACAAAAAACCAAATTTAACATTTTTTTTTGACAATGATCACCAACTGCTAAAACTGACCTGCCATTGTGATTCTCCAGGTCATTATGAGTATATAGATATGTCTAGGTTCTTTTTTATTTTAATGATGGAAAAAAAATCCAAAATTTGTTTTACAAAAAGGCGCCATTTTCTGAGACCCATTGCGTCTCCATTTTTCGTGATTTAACCCCTTAGTGACAGAGCCAATTTGGTACTTCATGACCGAGCCAATTTTTGCAATTCTGACCACTGTCACTTATGACAGTTATGTTATAACTCTGGAACGCTTCAACGGATCCCGCTGATTCTGAGATTGTTTTTTCGTGACATATTGTACTTCATGTTAGTGGTAACATTTCTTCAATATTACTTGCGATTATTTATGAAAAAAACGGAAATATGGCGAAAATTTTTAAAATTTTGCAATTTTCAAACTTTGTATTTTTATGCCCTTAAATCAGAGAGATATGTCATGAAAAATAGTTAATAAATAACATTTCACACATGTCTACTTTACATCAGCACAATTTTGGAAACAAAATTTTTTTTGTTAGGTAGTTATAAGGGTTAAAAGTTGACCAGCAATTTCTCATTTTTACAACACCATTTTTTTTTAGGGACCACATCACATTTGAAGTCATTTTGAGGGGTCTATATGATAGAAAATAATGAAGTGTGACACCATTCTAAAAACTACACCCCTCAAGGTTCTCAAAACCACATTCAAGAAGTTTATTAACCCTTTACGTGCTTCACAGGAACTGAAACAATGTGGAAGGAAAAAATGTACATTTAACTTTTTTTTGCAAACATCTGAATTCAGTACCATTTTTTTTATTTTCACAAGTGTAAAAACAGAAATGTAACCATAAATTTTGTTATGAAATTTCTCCTGAATACGCCAATACCCCATATGTGGGGGTAAACCACTTTTTGGGCGCACTGCATAACTTAGAAGTGAAGGAGCGCCGTTTGACTTTTTCAATGCAGAATTGGCTGGAATTGAGATCGGACGCCATGTCACGTTTAGAGAGCCCCTGATGTGCCTAAACAGTGGAAACTCCCCACAAGTGACACCATTTTGGAAACTAGACCCCTTAAGGAACTTATCTAGATGTGTGGTGAGCACTTTGAACCCCCAAGTGCTTCACAGAAGTTTATAACGTGGAGCCGTGAAAATAAAAAAATCGCTTTTGTTTACACAAAAATGATCTTTTCGCCCACAAATTCTTATTTTCACAAGGGTAACAGGAGAAATTAGACCACAAAAGTTGTTGTGCGATTTCTCCTAAATACGTCGATACCCCATATGTGAGGGTAAACCACTGTTAAGGCGCACCACAAGTGACCGCATTTTGGAAACTAGACCCCCCATGGAACTTATGTAGATGTGTGGTGAGAACTTTGAATGCCCAAGTGCTTCACAGAAGTTTAGAATGCAGAGTCGTGAAAATAAAAAATATATTTTTTTCCACAAAAAAGATTTTGTAGCCCCCAAGTTTTTATTTTCACAAGGGTAACAAGGGAAATTGGACCCCAAAAGTTGTTGTCCAATTTGTCCGGAGTATGCTGGTACCCCATATGTGGGGGTAAACCACTGTTTGGGCGCACGGCAGAGCTCGGAAGGAAGGTGCACCGTTTTGGAATGCAGACTTTGATAGAATGGTCTGCGGGCATTACGTTGCGTTTGCAGAGCCCCTGATGTACCTAACCAGTAGAAACCCTCCACAAATGACCCCATTTTGGAAACTAGACCCCCCAAGGAACTTATCTAGATGTGTGGTGAGAACTTTGAATACCCAAGTGCTTCACAGAAGTTTATAATGCAGAGTCATAAAAAAATATATATATATTTTTCCACTAAAAGGATTTTGTAGCCCCCAAGTTTTTATTTTCACAAGGGTAACAAGAGAAATTGGACCCCAGAAGTTTTTGTCCAATTTATCCCGAGTATGCTGATGCCCCATATGTGGGGGTAACCCACTGTTTAGGCGCACGGCAGAGCTCAGAAGGGAGGGAGCACCATTTGACTTTTTGAGCGCAAAATTGGCTATCGTGTTTGGAGACCCCCTGATGTACCTAAACAGTGGAAACCCCCCAATTCTAGCTCCAACCCTAACCCCAACACACCCCTAACCCTAATCCCAACCTGATCCATAATCCTAATCACTAACCCTAACCATAATCACAACCCTTACCCCAAAACAACCCTAATGTCAACCCTAACCATGACCCTAATCAAAACCCTAAATCCAACAGACCCCTAATCCTAATCTCAACCCTAACCTCAAACCTAACCCTAATCCCAATACACCCCTAATCACAACCCTAACCTTAACCCTAATCCCAAACCTAACCCTAATCCCAAGCGTAACCCTAATGCCAACCCTAACCCTAAAACCAACCCTAATCCAAACCCTAACCCTAATCCAAACTCTAACCCTAACTTTAGCCCCAACCCTAACCCTAGCCCTAAGGCTACTTTCACACTTGCGTTGTTTGGCATCCGTCGCAATCCGTCGTTTTGGACAAGAAACGGATCCTGCAAATGTGCCCGCAGGATGCGTTTTTTGCCCATAGACTTGTATTGCCGACGGATCGTGACGGATGGTCACACGTCGCGTCTGTCGTGCACTGGATCAGTGTTTTGGCGGACCGTCAACACAAAAAAACGTTCAATGTAACGTTTTTTTGTACGTCGCATCCGCCATATCTGACCGCGCATGCGTGGCCGTAACTCTGCCCCCTCCTCCCCAGGACATAGATTGGGCAGCGGATGCGTTGAAAAACTACATCCGCTGCCCACGTTGTGCACAATTTTCACAACGTGTGTCGGTATGTCGGGCCGATGCATTGCGACGGCCCCGTACCGACGTAAGTGTGAAAGAAGCCTAACCCTAAATTTAGCCCCAACCCTAACTCTAAATTTAGCCCCAACCCTAACCCTAAATTTAGCCCCAACCCTAACCCTAAATTTAGCCCTAACCCTACCCCTAGCCCTAACCCTAGCCCTACCCCTAGCCCTAACCCTACCCCTAACCCTAGCCCTAACCCTAGCCCTAACCCTACCCCTAACCCTAATTTTAGCCCCAACTGCTCTTCTCCTGCCGGCCGGCAGATGGAGACAGGTGGCGGGCGCACTGCGCATGCGCCCGCCATTTTCTTTTGCCGGCGGCCAGGAGGAGCAGCAGGAGGACCCAGGGACACAGGTGAGTATGGCAGGGTCCCCGAATCCCCCTATTTCTCTGTCCTCTGATGTGCGATCACTTCAGAGGACAGAGAATTACACTTTACTTTTTTTTTTTTTTTTTGCGGTCGCCGGTAAACAGTTAATTATCGGAGATCGCAAAACAGGGGTCGGTAAAACCGACCCCGATCATGCTCTTTGGGGTCTCGGCTACCCCCGGCAGCCGAGACCCCAAAGATTCTCGCAGGGCCGGCCGGCGGGCGCACTGCGCATGCGCCCACCATTTTGAAGATGGCGGCGCCCACCGGGAGCCACGAGGAGCATCGGGGGAGATAGGTGAGTATTGGGGGCTACCTGGGACCCCTTTTCTCTGTCCTCCGATGTGCGATCACATCGGAGGACAGAGAAATTAAAAAGAGATCGCGTTTTTTTTTTTTGCGATCGCGGTAAGCGGTTAATTACCAGCGATCGCAAATGCGGGGTGGGTTAAAAACCCCCCGAATCATGTTCTCTGGGGTCTCGGCTACCCCCGGCAGCCGAGACCCCGGAGAAAATCCGACTCTGGGGGGCGCTATTTACTTTTTCCACAGCGCCGTTAAAACGGCGCTGTGGTTTAAGTACCCTTAGCGGCCGCCGTTAAAAGGCGTATCGGCGGTCGCTAAGGGGTTAAAGCTAAGTGAGGGTTTTATTTTTGCGTGCCAAGTTGACTTTTTTTATCGCTTTTAAAATTTTGAAATAGATGCAATGTTTTTGCATGTCATTGCATTTTATTGCAATGTTGTGGCAGCCCAAAAAACGTAATACTTTTGTTTATTTATTTTTTATTTATTTTTGTTTTTTGTTTTTTCTTGTTACACCTTCTGCCGAATGGATTAATTCTTGTTATGTTTTGATCGGGTGTTTCTGAATGAGGCAATACCAAATATGTGTATTTTTGATATTTCCTAATTGTTTTATTTTAAGTTGGGCAAAAGGAGGTGATTTGAAGTTTTTTTTCTTACTTTTTTTTATTTTTAACCCCTTAAAAGTTATAGCTCTGGAATGCTCCAACGGATCCTGGTGATTCTGAGATTTTTTTTCGTCACTTATTGTACTTCATGTTAGTGGTGTAATTTCTTCAATATGACTTATTTTATTTAGTTTATTTATAAAAAAAAAAAAAAAAAAAAAACGGAAATTTGACAAAAATTTAGAAAATGTAGCAATTTTCAAACTTTTAATTTTTTTGCCCTTAAGGCTATGTTCACACGTTCCTGATTTCCCTGCTGTTTTTTCTGCACTAAAAACCGCAGCTCTTGGCAGAAAACGCAGGTGCGTTTTTTGTGCGTTTTTTGATGCGGTTTTTTATGCAGTTTTCTCTGCAGAGTCTGTGCGTTTTCTAGGAAGTTTTTTAGGGTTAAAATGGCTGAAAATACCCTACCCCTAACCCTACCCCTAACCCTACCCCTAACCCTACCCTACCCCTAACCCTACCCCTAACCCTCCCCGTAACCCTGCAGCGGTTCTGCACCACAAACCGCAGAAAACCCGCAGATATTTTTTTCATCTGCGGGTTTTACTGCGGGTTTGACCCTCACAATGGAGGTCAATGGGTGCAGAACCGCTGCAGTTTTGCACAAAGAAGTGACATGGTCCTTCTTTTTTACCGCAGCAATTCAGCGCGGCTTTTTTAGTGAATTTCCGCAATGTGGGCACAGCGGTTCCTGTTTTCCATAGGGTAACATTGTACTGTACCCTGCATGGAAAACAGCTGCGGACCCGCAGCGGCAAAATCGCGGCAGTTCCGCAGTAAAAAACGCATTGTGTGAACATGGCCTAAATCAGAGGTGTCACACAACATAGCTAATAAATAACATTTCTCACATGTCATCTTTACATCAGCACAATTTTGGAATATAATTTTTTTTTTGTTAGGAAGTTGTAAGGGTTAAAAGTTGATCAGTGATTTCTCATTTTTCCAACAAAATTTACAATTTTTTTTAGGGACCACTTCACATTTGAAGTGACTTTGGGGAGCAAAACCACATTCAAGAAGTTTAATAACCCTTCAGGTTATTCACGAGAGCTAAAGCAATGTGGAAGGAAAAATTTACATTTTAATTTTTTCACAAAAAATGTACTTTGGACCTATACTTTTTTATTTTCACAAGGGTATCAGGAGAAAATAGACCACAACATTTTTGTGCAATTTCTCCTGAGTATGCTGATAATCCATACGTGGGGGAAAGCCACTGTTTTGTTGAATGGCATGGCTCAAAAGGGAGGGATAACTGTTTGTTTTTTTTTCTTTTAGGCAAAAATGTCTGGAATTGATGGTGGCCACCTTGTTTTATTTGGAGACCCCCCGATGTGCCTAAATAGTGGAAGCCCCCCCAATTCTAACTCCAACCCTAAGCTCAACACACCCCTAACCCCAGCACCACCGTGACCCCAATCTTACCCCAACCCCAGCTGCAAAGTATGGAGAAAAATACATTTTTTTTTAATTATCTTTACCTAACTAAGTGGATAACAAAGGGGGTTTGATTTACTATTTTTTTTTTTAATTTTATTTTGATCACTGTGATAAACCCTATCACAGTGATCAAATTGAACCGATAGGAAAAATCTCCTATTGTTGCTGAGTACCGGCCTGCAGATCTCGGCGGGCGCACTTTCATGTGCCCGCCATTTTCTTCAAGGAAGATGACGTGGAGGGCAGAGTTACTGAGGGGGCTCTAGGAACCCTTTTTCTCTCCTCTGGTATGCTAGATCATATCTGAGGAGAGTGAAATGAATTGAAAATAGGACTTTTCTTTGTGATCGCCATTATTCAGTGAATAATGGCGATCTCGAGACTGGGGATGGTAAAAACTGACACGAATTATGTTCTCCGCAGTCTCGGCTACCCCTGGTAGCCAAGACCCCGGAGATTTTTTGAAGCTGGGTGGCGTTTTACACTTATTTATATAATGACAGTCTGCTTTCCTGATCTACATGTTTCATACTGGTAATGTCCCACTTCATTTAAATTAAGCCCTGGAAGAAAATTCTCATGCAGATCAATGCCTCGCCCATAGATCTTAGGCTAAGTTCACATTTGCGTATATGTGCGCAGCATATCATCTGCATACGTAAACACATGCAAATGCTTGTTTACGCAGCGTTTTTTATCCGCATCAGCTTACACATGACTGCAAAAAAGACATTGCGTGTCATGTGCATGCGATTTTTGCCTGTTTGCGTTTTTTATGCGCATGCGTTCGATATTTCGAGGGGTCGTGTCTCATTGGGCGTGTCTCAGTCATTTCCTGGACATGCACTGTCTGAAGTACGCAAGTGCATTGAATGCATGCGTATGCCTGCATTACCATAGACAGTAACCCGTTTTTTTATGCATGCGCATATTTGACGGATTTTTGACGCCTCCAGAAATGCAACATGTTGCGTTCGCCGCGCCCAGCTGCACATCACGAAATGACTCACGCAAACGCATGTCCATGCGTACACCATGTTAAATATACTGTATGGACGCATGTGGATGTATGTGGATCAAGCGCTGTGCGAACAGACGCAAATGTGAAACCAGCCTTAACAGCTCATATTCATAAGAAAATGTATGGATTTTTCAACAATAAGACATTCGGTCTCAAATATTAAGGTATCATTTTATTCAGTTTCATATGACCGGCTATAGGAGGGTTGATCCCAACTACAGATTCCCGGTTAAGTTCAGGGAAGCAGTAAAATAAGTAAATTGACTTGTTTCTGCAACTTCTGTCAGCTCAGGCTGATGGGTTAGGCAGCAGTGCTTCTTGTGTCCACTTGCCTTCCTGGATAAAATGTTTCCTGGGCTCCTTTCCTCAGTTCTAGTGTGCTATCAGTATGCCCTGTTCTTCTTTCCATGCCCCTTCTCCACCTTGAATAATAAGAAGTTAGAAGTGCTCCTCTTCACCTTGTGTGTAAGACGTTTAACCCTTTCTTGCTCTGCTGCATCGAGTTTGTGTTTTGTTCCTGGTGTTTCTCCTGTGCAGAAGGGGAGGTAAAGATTATCACTTTTACATATCCCCCTACTGTATCTGATCCTCTGTGGCTTCTCACCTCTGCTCTATGCACCTCATAAACTGTAATGAAGATTATTTCTTATTGCTTGCCTGTTACCTGTATCCCTCCTTACTCAGTCTGCCCAGTTGTATCAGTCCTCGAAAAAAAAGGGACAAAATGGTGACATGATTAAAAATCTGCTGCTGAAGTAGATTTCTAAAATTTGCCACTCTTTGGCATAAATTATAGTAAGTTTGTTGGATTCAGTTTGCCACACCCTCCTTCTTAGCTCCACCCACTATAAATTCAACCCCTTTCTGACATCTGACTTAATATTCTGTCAATGTGACCTCGGTCTGATTGACCATGGACGGAATATTACGTCATTTTTTAATGCGACACTGCAACCGAAGTCGCGATGATCGCATTAAAATTACAGCACCATCTTACCTCTGGGTAGATGCTGCCGTCATCCTGTGGGGTGTCGCCACCCTCCCGCACCCACGATCGCTGTTATTGGCTGTTCAGTTCTGAACAGCCAATCACAGCATTTCTCATTGTTTCAGGCAATCGGTGCCTGAAACAGTGATGTCCCAGCCTAGGATCGGTGCTCCTGCCTGTGACCTGCCTAGGATCGGAGCTCCTGCCTGTGACCTGCCTAGGATCGGAGCTGTAAGAGCATGGCTTGGAGCCGCTGATTGATGCGATCAACGATTACATCGATCGCGCCAATCACAAGGCACAGCGGCGGTGTGACCTGCCTAGGTGCTGTGAGCTCCAATCCTAGGCTGTTGCCTGGCAACGCCAGCACCACCAGGGCCAGCTCTGGTGTAATCGATGTTCTCATCGATCGCATCAATGGCGGCACAGCAGCGGTATGACCGCTCTGTGACCTCACTGCAGGTTTTCACACTAGCTGAGGATTCCTGCAGAGTTGTCACGCTGCAGGATCTGCTGCTGTGCTGGCCTTGTGGTGCCACAGAAGCCTGTGACACCACAATCCCTGCTGAGGAAAGAAGACAGAAAAAAGAAGACAAGTGTAAGTGTTTTGATCCCTGCCTGATCTCTCTTCATCCACCCCAATCACATTCTCCCCCCCCCCTTCCTCCTCTTTTTACTGCTTTCCACCACACTTTGCGCCACCTCTGTGGGCACATCCAGCAGCTGCCGAGCGTTGATTGGTGACGCAGTTCACCGATCAGCACTTGTTCCTGCTGTTTTCCGCTTTGCTTTTTCATCCCACTTTATGCCACCCCCGTGTGCACATCCAGCAGCCGCCGAGCTTTGATTAGTGACGCAGACCACTCATCAGAGCTCGTGTCTGCTGTTTTAGACACATTTCTTCTTCCCAACACCCGTGCGCATATCCAGCAGCCGCTGAACTTTCATAAGTGACGCAGTTCACTCATCAGAGCTGTTGTCTGCTTTTTTACTCTTTTTTTTTTTTCACTGACGTTTTTTTTCTCCCTGGTTGCTGCTTTTTTCTTTTAGCTTTTTCTATTCAGACAAATAAGTTTACACCAACCACTATCTCACACACACCGTTAAATAAAGTACTGACACAATCACCATATTCAAAAAATGTCGTCCTGCTCGTCCTGTTTGCCGCAACAATGCTGTTTGGGGGAGGAGGCATATGCTTTCCTTGCCTCAGACACTGATAGCGAGGGAGAGGATCCCATATTTCTTCGTCCTCTTCCTCCTCAGGTCCTGCTGAAAAACCACGCAGACGTCCCAGGACAGAAGATGAAGTGGCACCCACCATTATTAATTATTATTACTATTTATTATTATTATAGCGCCATTTATTCCATGGCGCTTTGCATGTGAGGAGGGGTATACATAATAAAAACAAGTACAGCAATATTAATCAATACAGGTCACAACTAGTTCAGGAGGAGAGAGGACCAAGCCCACGAGGGCTCACAATCTACAAGGGATTGGTGAGGATACAGTAGGTGAGGGTAGAGCTGGTTGTGCAGCGGTTTGGTCAATCGGTGGTTACTGCAGGTTGTAGGCTTGTCGGAAGAGGTGGGTCTTCAGGTTCTTTTTGAAGGTTTCGATGGTAGGCGAGAGTCTGATGTGTTGTGGTAGAGAGTTCCAGAGTACGGTTGGTGCGCGAGAGAAATCTTGTATGCGATTGTGGGAAGAGGAGATAAGAAGGGAGTAGAGAAGGAGATCTTGTGAGGATCGGAGGTTGCGTGCAGGAAAGTACCGGGAGACGAGGTCACAGATGTATGGAGGAAACAGGTTGTGGATGGCTTTGTATGTGATGGTTAGGGTTTTGTACTGGAGTCTCTGGGTAATGGGGAGCCAGTGAAGGGATTGACAGAGGGGAGAGGTCAGGGAATAGTGGGGGGACAGGTGGATTAGTCGGGCAGCAGAGTTTAGAATAGATTGGAGGGGTGCGAGAGTGTTAGGCTATGTGCACACGTTGCGGATTTTGCTGCGGATCTGCAGCTGCGGATCCGCAGCAGCTTTCCATGCATTTACAGTACAATGTAACCCTATGGTAACCGCAATCTGCATTGCCCATGCGGAAAAAATGCATGGAAACGCTGCGGGTTACATTCCGCAGCATGTCAATTCTTTATGCGGATTCTGCTGCGGTTTACACCTGCCTCACAATAGGAATCCGCAGGTGAAATCCGCACAAAATCCTCATAAAAACCTCAGTAAATCCACGATAAATCCGCAGGTAAAACGCAGTGCCTTTTACCTGCGGATTTCTAAAATCCACTGCTGAAAAATCCACAGAGCTCCAAAATACGTGTGCACATACCCTTAGAGGGGAGGCCACAGAGCAGTAGGTTACAGTAGTCGAGGCGGGAGATGATGAGGGCATGGACTAGGGTTTTTCCAGATTCTTGGTTTAGGAATGTACGGATCCGTGAAATATTTTTGAGTTGAAGGCGGCAGGAAGTGGAAAGGGCTTGGATATGTGGTTTGAAGGATAGATCAGTGTCAAGGATTACCCCGAGACAGCGAGGTTGATGGATTGGGGAGAGTGGGCATTCCAGAAGATGAACCAGCACCCCCCATTCCTGACTTCATATGGACTTAACCCCCCGAAAATTATGAGCCACTGATTCCTGATTTTGTGGCAGAATCGGGAATCAAGTTTGACTCCACCTGCGTCACAGAACTAGACTTTTTCAAAGTCTTTTTCTCTCAGGATTTTGTTAACCTCATGGTGGGCCAAACTAATTTGTATGCTCATCAATTTTGGGCACAAAACCCTGTAGCTTTGTGGCCTGGTCCTTCACAATGGGATCCTGAAGAAGCCAGAACATCAACAATATTGGAGTGTTGATGTTTTATACAACACTCCAGTGTTCCGAATGGTCATGGCCCAGACACATTTTGAGGCCATCCACAAATCCCAACTTTAACAGTCTGTTCAAAGTTCGCCTGGTCATCGAACACTTCAGCAAGTAGTTTGCAGAAGTGTACGTGCCCCAAAGGGACATCTGCGTGCATGAGTCCTAAATTCATTTTAAGAGGAGGCTGAAATTCTGTCAGTACCTTCCCAGTAAGAGCACCAGGTATGGAATTAAACTCTATACGCTGTGTGAGAGTAACTCAGGGTACATCCAAAGGTTTGGAGTTTATGAAGTTAAGGACAACCAGATTGAACCCCCTGAATGCCCCCCTGTCCTGGGAGTGAGTGGGAGAATTGTGTGGGTTTGGGTGCACCCACTGCTGGATAAAGGTTATCACCTGTACATGGATAACTTTTATACCAGCATCCCACTCTTCAAAACCCTCTCTGCACAATGAACCGCAGCCTGCGGTACTGTCTGCAAAAATCAGAGAGGCCTCCCAAAAACGCTAATTTTGCAGATGCTCAGAAAGGGTGACACCAGAGCCCAATGTAGCGACGAACTGCTGGTGGTAAAGTACAAGGACAAGAGGGATGTCTTTTTCTTGACCACCATACATGTTGATGGCAGTGCCCTCTGCACTGTATGAGGTACCTCTGCACAGGTCAGCAAACCAGACTGTGTAATGGGGTACAAACAACAAAATAGCGGCAGACAGCACTCCGTGGTATATAGTGGTGCTCGTCCTAACTCCACAGGATCCAAGTGGAGGAGTACATACCAAAATTCAGAAGTGAAGGACAGCATCCAATCCGGGTGAAAAAGAAATAAACACTTTATTGTGCCTTAAATGCGACGTTTCAACCCCATTGGGGTCTTTATCAAGCATGCTTGATAAAGACCCCAATGGGGTTGAAACGTCGCATTTAAGGCACAATAAAGTGTTTATTTCTTTTTCACCCGGATTGGATGCTGTCCTTCACTTCTGAATTTTGGTATGTACTCCTCCACTTGGATCCTGTGGAGTTAGGACGAGCACCACTATATACCACGGAGTGCTGTCTGCCGCTATTTTGTTGTTTGTACCCCATTACACAGTCTGGTTTGCTGACCTGTGCAGAGGTACCTCATACAGTGCAGAGGGCACTGCCATCAACATGTATGGTGGTCAAGAAAAAGACATCCCTCTTGATAAAGACCCCAATGGGGTTGAAACGTCGCATTTAAGGCACAATAAAGTGTTTATTTCTTTTTCACCCGGATTGGATGCTGTCCTTCACTTCTGAATTTTGTGTAATGGGGTACAACAAAAACATGGGGGTTGTTGATCTCTCTGATCAACTCCTCCAGCCATACAGTGCTTTGCGAAAGGCCAAGGTGTGGTACAAGAAGCTGTACATCGTACAGATGGCAATGCTCACTGCTTTCCTGCTGTCATAATGTGCAGGTCACAACGATACGTCGTACCTTCAGTTCCAGGAGGTAGTGATCAAGGCCCTGATATTTGGCACTCAGAAAGGAGCAGGCCCCAGTACTTCCTGAACTGAAGGTTTTCGTATCATACCAGGTCCAGGTCAACATTTCCCAGGAGAGGTCCCTCAAACTGGAAAAAGAGGTAAGTCGCAAAAAAGGTGCCGCGTGTGTTACAAAAGGGGAGTACGCAAGGACACCATTTACCAATGCAACACCTGCCCCAATAAACCTGGTTTGTGTATGAAAGAATGCTTCAGACTGTAGAACACCTCCATGCACTACTAAATTCATTTCTGACTTAAACAACTGACGTATGACAACCTGACAAACACTACACAACTCACGTATGCCTCTACATAATATTTACATAACAGTAAACAGTAGATTAGTTCCAAAAAAGGGGCACTTATTGGGTATTGCCACTGTTTAAGCACATCTAGATAAGTTCATTGGGGGGTCTAGTTTCCAAAATGGGGTCACTTGTGGGAGTTTCTACTGTTTAGGCAAATCAGGGGTTCTGCAAACGCAACATGACCCCTGCAGACCATTCCATCAAAGTCTGCATTCCAAAACGTCACAGCTTCCCTTCCGAACCCCGGCGTGTGCCCAAACAGTAGTTTGTTCCCACATATGGAGTATCAGCTTACTCAGGACAAATTGGACAACAACTTTTTGGGTCCAATTTCTCCTGTTACCCTTGGGAAAATTAAAAAATTGGGGACTAAAAGATCCTGTCAAAAACTGAACTCCTCGTGTTCTCTCCCTCTACTAACCTACCTTTGCCTGACATTGCCATCTCCGTGTGCGGTTCCACCATTACTCCAAAGCAACATGCCCGCTGCCTTGGGGTCATCCTTGATTCTGACCTTTCATTCACCCCCTACATCCGATCACTGGCTCGCTCTTCTTACCTGCATCTCAAAAACATTTCTAGAATTCGCCCTTTTCTTAATTTCGACTCTGCAAAAACTCTGACTGTTTCACTTATTCATTCTCGTCTGGACTATTGTAACTCTCTACTAATCGGTCTCCCTCTTGCAAAACTCTCCCCGCTCCAATCTGTCCTGAATGCTGCAGCCAGGATCATATTCCTCACCAACCGTTACACCGATGCCTCTACCCTGTGCCAGTCATTACACTGGCTACCCATCCACTCCAGAATCCAGTACAAAACTACTACCCTCATCCACAAAGCACTCCATGGCTCAGCACCACCCTACATCTCCTCCCTGGTATCAGTCTACCACCCTACCCGTGCCCTCCGCTCCGCTAATGACCTCAGGTTAGCATCCTCAATAATCAGAACCTCCCACTCCCGTCTCCAAGACTTTACACGTGCTGCGCCGATTCTTTGGAATGCACTATCTAGGTTAATACGATTAATCCCCAATCCCCACAGTTTTAAGCGTGCCCTAAAAACTCATTTGTTCAGACTGGCCTACCGCCTCAATGCATTAACCTAACGATCCCTGTGTGGCCTATTTATAATAAAAAAAAAAAAAAAAAAAAAAGGTTCCTCGCATCATGTTCTCATACACTTTATGCAGTATTAGCCCTCTGTGTCTGTACTGCTACATACTTAGGCAGGTAACTGGTTCATGCAGCTTTACATGAACACCTGAGCCTTACACTATAGCTGGTCCGAATAACTAAAGCAATTGTTACCATCCACCTCTCGTGTCTCCCCTTTTCCCCATAGTTTGTAAGCTTGCGAGCAGGGCCCTCACTCCTCCTGGTATCTGTTTTGAACTGTATTTCTGTTATGCTGTAATGTCTATTGTCTGTACAAGTCCCCTCTATAATTTGTAAAGCGCTGCGGAATATGTTGGCGCTATATAAATAAAATTATTATTATTATTATTATTATTATTATTATTATATCATGTTTGAGGGAAAAAAAAATATGATTTTTTATTTTCACGACCGGTCGTTATAAACTTTACTGAAACACTTTAGGGTCACTTGTGGGGGATTTCCACTGTTCAGGCACATCAGGAGCTCTCCAAACGCGACATGGCGTCCAATCTCAATTCCAGCCAATTTTGCTTTGAAAAAGTCAAACGGCGCTCCTTCCCTTCCGAGCTCTGCTATGCGCCCAAACAGTGGTCCCCCCACATATGGGGTATCAGCGTACTTTGGACAACAACTGTTTGGGTCCAATTTCTCCCATTACCCTTGGGAAAATAAAAAATTGGGGACTAAAAGATCTTTTAAAAAAAAAATGAAAAAAATGATTCTTTATTTTCACGAACGAGCGTTATAAACTTTAGTGAAACACTTAGGGGTTCAAAGTGCTCACCACACATCTAGATAAGTTCCTTTTTGGGGTGTAGTTTCCAAAATGGGGTAACTTGTGGGGGGTTTCCACTGTTTAGGCACATTGTGTTCTCCAAATGCGACATGGTGTTCGATCTCAATTCCAGCCAATTTTGCGTTGAAAATGTCAAACGGCGCTCCTTCTCTTCCAAGCTCTGTCATGCGCCTAAACAGTGTTTTTTTCCCCATATATTGGGTATTGGCATGTTCAGGAGAAATTGCATTATACATTTTGGGGTTAATTTTTTACTTTTATCCTTGTGAAATAAAGAAAAAAAAATTGTCTAACGTTACATTTTAGTGAAATAAGTTAGTTGTTCGTATGTTCCTTTTACATTCCATTAATTCCTGTGAAGCACCTGAAGGGTTAATAAACTTCTTGAATGTGATTTTGATCAGCTTGGGGTGTGTAGTTTTTAGAATGGTGTCACTTTTGGGTATTTTCTTCCATATAGACCCCTCAAAGTGACTTCAAATGTAAAGATGGTCCCTAAAAAAAAAAATGGTTTTGTAAATTTGTTGTTAAAATGAGAAATCGCTGGTCAACTTTTAACCCTTACAACTTCCTAAAGAAAATGTGGGTTTTTGTACCCATGAATTGAGAATTGTGTGACTGTAAAAAGTGTGTGTGTGTATCTATATATATATATATATATATATATATATATATATATATATATATATATATATATATATATATATATATATATATATATATATATATATATATATATATATATATACACTTGTGTGTATATATATATATATAATATATATATATTATATATATATGTATGTATGTGCGTATATATATAAATAATGTACGGTATATATATTATATAATATATAATGTACGGTATATATATTATATAATATATAATTTTTTTTATGTATTTTCTATATTATAGTCATAAAGTAATTTTTGCAATATCGCCCAGCTAGACTGAATTAAATGTTACCTGCTGCTATACATTTTGCATAAAGTGAGCTGGTGGTATTAGATTTATTATTTTTTATTATTTTTTTAAAATGTTAGTGCAGAGATGGAAGACCGCTGTCAAGTAACGACAGAAAAAAACTTTATAAGCTTGAAGAAAAATTTCGAACATTGCAACGGAAGGAAAGACGTCTTGAATCTCGTGAAATGAGTGTTTGGACAAAATGCTGCAGCATCATGCGACCATTTAAGGTGCAGTATATAAGAAATAGACCACCACAGAGATAATGATTTTAAGGGGTCAGTAAGCAGCAATACAAACAATATTTTATCAGTATTAAGTGGTAATCAACAAAACATGCAAACACAATGTATCATATGTCATGCAGGCTTGGACAGGGACTTGGGCTTTTGTTGCACTTTTTTATAGAATAAACTCATGATCCCATAATCTTCATTCCAGGGCTGTACAGAAACGTATTTTCAATATCATTACCCTTCCTACACTCCTGCAGATAAAAGATGATTTACATTTTGATTTGTGTATCAAAAATATATGTAATGACCCTGATTGTGGTAGCTTAAAGAGACTGTCCACTACTTTTTGATTGATGACCTAAAGTGTCGGGTGCCAGACCCCAGCCGATCCGACACTGATGACCTATCCTAAGGATCGGTAGTCAATCAAAAAGTAGTGGACAACCTCTTTAAAATCACAGCTAGTTACCCATGCACAAAGTAGTTGATACGTGTCTGATCTCTAGGGGTCCTACAGTGGAGACCTCCACCTGCCACGAGAATGTGCATAAATGAAGTTTTCTATTCAAATATTAGTCTGACAAACATAAGTTTTTCCACTAGGGAATTCTGTAATACAGTGCCTTGCGAAAGTATTTAGCACCCTCTAACTTTTCAACCTTTTCCCACATATCATGCTTCAAACATAGATACCAAATGTAAATTTTTGGTGAAGAATCAGCAACAAGGGAAACACAATTGTGAAGTTGAATGAAATTTATTGGTTATTTAAAATTTTTGTGGAAATTCAAAAACTGAAAAGTGGAGCGTACAATATTATTCGGCCCCTTTACTTTCAGTGCAGCAAACTCACTCCAGAAGTTCATTGTGGATCTCTGAATGATCCAATGTTGTCCTAAATGCCAAATGATGATAAATATAATCCACCTGTGTGTAATCAAGTCTCCATATAAATGCATCTGCTCTGTGATAGTCTCAGGGTTCTATTTGAAGCTCAGAGAGCATCAAGAAGACCAAGGAACACAACAGGCAGGTCCGTGATACTCTTGTGGAGAAGTTTAAAGCCTTATTTGGATACAAAATGATTTCCAAAACTTTAAACATCCCAAGGAGCACTGTGCAAGTGATCATATTGAAATGGAAGGAGTATCATACCACTGCAAATCTACCAAGACCCCGGCCGTCCCTCTAAACTTTCGTCTCAAACAAGGAAAAGACTGATCAGAGATGCAGCCAAGAGGCCCATGATCACTCTGGATGAGCTGCAGAGATCTACAGCTGAGGTGGGACAGTCTGTCCATAGGACAACAATCAGTCGTACACTGCACAAATCTGGCCTTTATGGAAGAGTGGCAAGAAGAAAGCCATTTCTCAAAGGTATCCATAAAAAATGTTGTTTAAAGCTTGCAACAAGCCACCTGGGAGACACACCAAACATGTGGAAGAAGGTGCTCTGGTCAGATGAAACCAAAATCGAACTTTTTGGCAACAATGCCAAACCATATGTTTGGCGAAAAGGCAACACAGCTCATCGCCCAGAACACATCATCCCCACTGTCAAACATGGTGGTGGCAGCATTCTGGTATGATGGCTAAAATTGAAGATGGATGGAGCCAAATACATGACCATTCTTGAAGAAAACCTGTTAGAGTCTGCAAAAGACCTGAGACTGGGACGGAGATTTGTCTTCCAACAAGACAATGATCTGATCCCAAACATAAAGCAAAATCTACAATGGAATGGTTCACAAATAAACGTATCCAGGTGTTAGAATGGCCAAGTCAAAGTCCAGACCTCAATCCAATCGAGAATCTGTGGAAAGAGCTGAAAACTGCTGTTCACAAACGATCTCCATCAAACCTCACTGAGCTCAAGCTGTTTGCCAAGGAGGAATGGGCAAGAATTTCAGTCTCTCGATGTACAAAACTGATAGAGACATAACCCAAGTGACTTGCAGCTGTAATCGCAGCAAAAGGTGGCACAACAAAGTATTAAGTTAAAGGGGCCGAATAATATTGCACTCTCCACTTTTCAGTTTTTGAATTTGTACAAAAATTTAAATTAACCAATAAATTTTCGTTCAACTTCACAATTGTGTTCCACTTGTTGTTGATTTTTCACCAAAAATTTACATTTGATATCTTTATGTTTGAAGCATGATATGTGGGAAAAGGTTGAAAATTTCCAGGGGACCGAATACTTTCACAAGGCACTATATGTAATCAGGTTGATCTAAATCTTGCAATTCTGAGGTTTTTTTTCTTTTGTGCTTTTTATACTTTCACAAGGCACTGTATGTAAACAGGTTGATCTAAATCTTGCAATTCTGAGTTGTTTTTTTCTTTTGCGCTTTTTATAGATTTTTGGGGGCATAATCCTTTTTCTTGTGGCCCTTTTGATCATCGTATCACTCTTCCTTTCTAAGTAAGTACTATATTTTGTATTACGAAGTTACTGGTCTCTTTAATATTTTACAGGTATTTTTTTTTCTGGTTTTAGCATAAAGACCATAATAATGTGTGGCCGGCAAACGTTTTGCCTGCTTTCTGGTTTAACAGCAGATTAGTACCGAGTACTACAGTCATCATGATCTGTTATATGTAGAACAGAGTTGGTGTGAATCGATTTGCAGGATTCAGTCCATCTGGATGGGAGCCCCAAGAACCGCCTCCTATGTCCTGGCATAGGCATTCGAGACTTTTCTCTTGATTGATTAGCCGGTCTGGCGCAGAATCATCATTGTGGTGTGATGTACATGTGATGTGCCACTCCAGGTAATCACAAGAAGAGTCACGGATGCCGGGTAGTTGGGGCTCTCATCCAGCTGCCATATTGCTAGACTGAGTACTGTGAAACAATTTGCACCAACTTTTATAAATATAACAGATGACTTTAGTACTTGGACCATCACTAATAAGTGATGTTTTATTGTACATTCAGAGAAATAACCAGCAATACGCTGTCCATTTCAGAAAGCTATCGGCAATCTAATTTTATTGGGTAAATTGGTACTGCTTCAAAGGTGAATAGTTGTCCAGCTTAGTAACAATTCCTTATCAATCCATGCAAATATCTTTATCATGAAGTACTGGTAGTATGTCAGGATTAGCCATGTTGTCACTTTATGGGGTAGCTTGTAATATGTTTTGTTTTGGTTAAGTGACCTATCTATTGGTATTTGACCATATTTAGGGATGGGCGAACCGGAACAATAAAGTTCTGCGTCCGGAACTGAAAACCTACTGTTCGTGCATGGACACCGAACACGGACTTCACCAGGAAGTCCGTGTTACTGTTCGGGTTCGGTCCCCCGAACACTGGGTGTTTGTCACACTGTCATGTGCATGTCAGCGTGATAAACACCGCTTCTGATCGGCGATTAAATCATACCTACCGGTCAGAGAGCCGCTGTTCCCACACTGTCAAATTACAGCGTGAGCCCGCAGCTGTGATCGGAGGTACAAAATTCATCACCTTCAGCCTTGCTGAAGCTGACAGCTGAGGGTTGCAGCCCCCAGCTGAGTTTTGCCTGGCTGGTTATCAAAAATACAGGGCAACTCACGTCGGGTTTTTTTTTAATTGTTCATTTACAGTGCAGTAGCAGCTGATGAATACTCCCATCAGCCGCTCCTGCTCTCACTGTTATTAGCGGCAGCAGGTGTCAGCTGATGGGAGCGGTAATCCCATAAGCTGTCACC
The DNA here is from genome assembly GCF_032444005.1 of Ranitomeya imitator. Classification (NCBI taxonomy): domain Eukaryota; kingdom Metazoa; phylum Chordata; class Amphibia; order Anura; family Dendrobatidae; genus Ranitomeya; species Ranitomeya imitator. The sequence goes on from NC_091286.1 coordinate 370,392,935, forward strand.
AGTGATCGGAGGTAAACTTGATACCTCAGATCACAGCTAAGCGCTCACATGGTCTTTTAACAGCATTGGAACCGCAACTCTGACCGGCGGTGATGATTTAATCTCCGATCAGAAGCGGTGTTTGCCGGGCTGTCATGCACATGACAGTGTGGCAAACACTGGATGTTCGGGCACCCATTCAAGTGAATGGGGTCCGGGTACTGCTTTGGTACCCAAACTTTTTGTAACTGTTCGGCCAAAACCGCCGGACCTGAACATCCTGGTCTTTAAATGTCTACTTGCAGCCTAAATTCCTTAGCAGCATTGTCTTTGATTATCCCCAATACTCAAATCAATTACAGGGACAGACCGTTTACTCAGGAGCAATAGCAACTTCAAAATTGTTATATCACATCTGTTGAAGTAAATTCTCTAAGCCGTAGGTCTGGGTGAGCAACACGGACCACAGACAATTGCAAAGCTGACAGGACTTGTCAGACAGATGTGCACAGGAACTCTAAATGTATAGTCAGTCCAAAACCTGCAGCAGATAAAAGGGTTAATGGCAGAGTTGTAAAGCCTCTTTCACACTTCCGTCTTTTGTCTCACGTCAAAATCAGTCGATTTTTGAAAATGCAGGATCCTGCAAAAAAAAAAAAAAATTGCGGGATCCTGTTTTTTCCCATAGACTTGTATTAGCGACGGATTGTGACGGATGGCCATCCGTTTCATCCGTCTTGCACTGGATCCGTCGGAGAATTGCGGTCCGTCATGGAGAGAAAACGTTCAGAGGAACATTTTTTCTACACGTCGGAAAATCGGTCAGCGACGGGTCCTGCGCTGTCTGTCGTCTGCTATAATGGAAGCCTATGGACGCAGGATCCGTCGCTGACCGTCACACACAGGAATCCAGCGACGTATCACGTTTTTTCCCTCTGAGCATGCCTGGAAGGATTTTCAAGGCAGGGGGAAAATCTCTCTCTCTCTCTCGTCCCCGGAATACCAAGTCCCATATCTACACCGCAAAAGCTCAGCCGACGCATCCGTCATAACACTGGATGCGTATCACTATTTTATCGACATCCGTCGGCATGTGTTTCCGACGCATTAGGATGGGACGCTGCCGATGGAAGTGTGAAAGAAGCCTAAGCTGTCAGCTTTCTGATGTTTAGTAGCAGAGAAGTATCCAATTATTAAAAAATATGGTTAACCATAGGCATTAGTGATGAACAAGCAATCTGGATATTTGCTAGCAGAAAAAATTACCCTTTGTTGCAGCAGCTTAGTGATGTAAACAACACCAGTGCTGGCAGAGAAGAATGTGTTAAGCTTACTGCAATTGAATGGTTTATGGCTCTTCTGAGCCAAGCAGTATTTGATAAAGACGTAAGAGTTCAATGATGAGATGATTAGCCATCTGAGAGAAATAGAGGGTGAAACAAAACACCTAAAATACCTGTGGAATCTAGATGCAAAGCTAATGATGGCACATGGCTGTCTGAGGTTGCTTTAAAAGGTCTTGGTTGATGATGTCAAAAGATTTTGTCAGGTTACGAGGCGGCCATATAAGAAGAAATCAAGTCCTGGCACTAGTGCCGGGATAGACAAGCAACCTTCATAACCCATTTGGCTTTTCAAAGTTATTGAGTAAACTAAAGCCATTCTTGATAAATGTATTGCCTACAAATGAAAAATGATCAAATAATTTAAAATCCCTCCCCCTACCCTCTACTTAAGGAAACATGTAACAAACTACCAATTCAAGAAAATGGAAAAAAGTTTAAATATACAAATGTAAGAGAAACTAGTCAGTAATGCATTATCAAAATGAAGCCACAATGAGAGCCTGTCGTGCCCTGAATAATAACACAGAGGACATTGATGGAGAAAAAAACAATATAGAACAAAGGGAATACTCCAAAAACGGAGTAATAATCAAGAATATTAATTTTTATTAACAATCAAATCAGGAACATAAAACATGAGATAACACAAACTCTACAGAAATAGGCACACACTGTGCAGGAGTTTGGTCAGGAATGGATTATGGATAATCAACACCATATAGTACTTAATAAATACTTATATTATTAATCAGCAATGATGATATACAAGGAACACATGAATACAACAGATACCCTTAATTTCTGCAGTAAGAATAGTTAATTTGGCCTTAGTAGTAGGGCACTGCAGTTCAGCCCGGCTGGGAACACTGTTGTGAATTCTGTTGTCGGGCTCCCTCCTGTGGTCATGAATGGTACTTCGGCTGGTTCTGTCCATGGACTTCCTCTGGTGGGTGTTTCTGAGTTTCCTTCCACAGGTGACGAAGATAATTCGTTAGCTGGCTGCTCTATTTAACTCCACTTAGATCTTTGCTCCATGCCACCTGTCAATGTTCCAGTATTGGTCTAGTTCACTCCTGGATCGTTCTTGTGACCTGTCTTCCCAGCAGAAGCTAAGTTCCTGCTTGTATTTCTTTGGTTTGCTATTTTTCTGTCCAGCTTGCTATTTTTATTGTTGTCTTGCTTGCTGGAAGCTCTGGGACGCAGAGAGAGTGCCTCCGCACTGTGAGTCGGTGCGGAGGGTCTTTTTGCACCCTCTGCGTGGTATTTTTGTAGGTTTTTGTGCTGACCGCAAAGCAACCTTTCCTATCCTCGGTCTGTTCAGTAAGTCGGGCCTCACTTTGCTAAATCTATTTCATCTCTGTGTTTGTATTTTCATCTTTACTCACAGTCATTATATGTGGGGGGCTGCCTTTTCCTTTGGGGAATTTCTCTGAGGCAAGGTAGGCTTTATTTTTCTATCTTCAGGGCTAGCTAGTTTCTTAGGCTGTGCCGAGTTGCATAGGGAGCATTAGGAGCAATCCACGGCTACTTCTAGTGTGTTTGATAGGATTAGGGATTGCGGTCAGCAGAGTTCCCACGTCACAGAGCTCGTCCTTTGTTATCAGTAACTATCAGGTCATTCCGTGTGCTCTTAACCACCAGGTCCATTATTGTCCTGACCACCAGGTCATAACAGTACAGGTGGCCCAAAGTACTAATGCATCTCAATAGAGGGATAAGAGAAGTTCTGAGACCATTTTTTTTTCTTTGCAGTGTGTTTTGTCTCTCTTTTCCCCTTTACCTCTGGGTGGTTCAGGACACAGGTGTAAACATGGACATTCAAGGTCTGTCCTCTTGGATGGATAATCTCACTACAAGGGTACAAAACATTCAAGATTTTGTGGTTCAGAATCCGATGTCCGAGCCTAGGATTCCAATTCCTGATTTGTTTTTTGGTGATAGATCTAAGTTCTTGAATTTCAAAAATATTTGTAAATTGTTTCTTGCCTTGAAACCTCGCTCCTCAGGTGACCCTGTTCAACAAGTAAAGATCATTATTTCTTTGTTACGTGGTGAGCCTCAAGACTGGGCATTTTCCCTTGCGCCAGGAGATCCGGCATTGCGTGATGTTGATGCGTTTTTCCTGGCGCTTGGATTGCTTTATGACGAACCTAATTCAGTGGATCAGGCAGAGAAAATCTTGCTGGCTCTGTGTCAGGGTCAGGATGAAGCGGAGATATATTGTCAGAAGTTTAGAAAGTGGTCTGTGCTCACTCAGTGGAATGAATGTGCCCTGGCAGCAATCTTCAGAAAGGGTCTCTCTGAAGCCCTTAAGGATGTCATGGTGGGATTTCCCATGCCTGCTGGTCTGAATGAGTCTATGTCTTTGGCCATTCAGATCGATCGACGCTTGCGTGAGCGTAAAGCTGTGCACCATTTGGCGGTACTATCTGAGCATGGGCCTGAGCCTATGCAATGTGATAGGACTTTGACCAGAGCTGAACGGCAAGAACACAGACGTCGGAATGGGTTATGTTTTTACTGTGGTGATTCCACTCATGCTATCTCCGATTGTCCTAAGCGCACTAAGCGGTTCGCTAGGTCTGCCACCTTTGGTACGGTCAGGGCCGGCGTTAGGGGCAGGCAGACTAGGCAGCTGCCTAGGGCCCCCGCTGCCCTAGGGGCCCCCAGCCAGGGGTGGACACACTGCTGATGGCACTGCTCCAGGGCCCAGCGGTGGAGGGGGGCCCCTGCAGGCAGGCCCGGTATTATGCAGGATCGGGCCCCTCTCAATCCCTCCTATAATGATGGAACACCCAGTGCCAGGGAGAGAGCGGTGCGCGAAGTGCAGGAGATCAAAAAGGGGGCGTGTCATGCAGGGAGAGACGCTGGCCAATGAACGCTTTCCTTACCTCACCAGGACCAGACTGAGGAGAGCGCTCACTGGTTGCTGTCCTCCTGCATGGCGTGTCCCAATCGTGAGTACTCACCCCTACAGTCAGGTGAGGTGCTCCACCGCACAGCACATGGAGACAGCAGTGGAGGAAGAGAGCCTTAGGGGGTCTTCTGCTCCCTCCACTGTTCTGTCCCCAGCAGGCTGCAGCGTCTCCTCACTGTGAAGAGATGGGGGAGGAGGCTCACTGCACGGGACAGCAGGTAGAACCAGGGGGCTAATATCAGTGCTGTCTGCTCTGTGCCCCATCCCCCACAGTGGGGTCTGCAGCCCTCTGCAACTGAACTATGTGACCTCATCCAGGGCTCATCTGATCACCTATACAAGATTAGTATGTGTATATGTGCTTGTATGTATGTATGTATGTATGTATGTGTGTGTGCATCTGTGTGTATGTTTCTATCTGTGTGTATATCTGTGTATGTATGTACAGCATATGTGTGTAATGTATGGTATATTTGTATGGCTGTGTGTATGCATGTACAGTATGTGTATGTCTATGTGTGTATGTATGTACAGTATCTGTGTGTATCTGTGTATGTGCAATACATTTCTTTGGATATATGGTATATATGTATGTTTATGTGCATGTACATACAGTATATGTGTATGTATATGTGTGTACGGTATGTGTATACTATGTGTATATACTCTATGTGTGTATGTATGGTACATGTATGTGTATCTGTATGTTCGGTATATGTATATATGTACGGTATGTGTATTTGGGTGTATGGTATATGTATGTACGGTATGTGTGTACCATATCTATAATATAACGCTGGGAGCGTCACTCTGTCCGAAGCCTTTATAGACTGCGCCGGCGCAGTCTGGCCCCCACAGAGTAACGCTCCCAGGAGATCGCGGTATGCGTAAGCACTGAACGCATACCGCGATCTCCACCGGAGAGTCAGGGACCGCCAGGAGGGTAAGTATATTCACCTTTCCCCGTTCCAGCGCTGCGTGCTGCTCCGTCTCCCGGCTCCTCTGCTGTGACAGTTCAGAGGGCGCGATGACGCGCTTAATGCGCGCCGGCGCCGCCCTCTGACCAGTCACAGGCAGAGGAGCCGGAGTGTGTCTTCAAGAAAATGGCGCCGGAAAGCGCGGACTGCGCATGCGCCGATTCCTGCTGCCGGAATCGGCCCCTGCGCAGTCCGCGCTTTCCGGCGCCATTTTCTTGAAGACACACTCCGGCTCCAGTGCAGGTGTGTCTTCAAGAAAATGACGCCGGAAAGCGCGGACTGCGCAGGCGCCGATTCCGGCAGCAGGAGGACGAAGAAAATGGGCGGAAAGGAATGGCGTAAGTAACAAATTGCTGTGGCATGAAGCTGTGACACTTCATGCCACAGCAATTTGTTATTTACGCCACCTGATTCCCTTCCGCCGCCATTTTCTTGGTCCTGCTGCTGGAATCGGCGCCTGCGCTGTCCGCGCTTTCCGGCGCCATTTTCTTGAAGACACACTGCCGGTGCCATTTTCTTGAAGACACACTGCAGGTGTCTTCAAGAAAATGGCGCCGGAAAGCGCGGACTGCGCAGGCGCCGATTCCGCCAGCAGGAGGACCAAGAAAATGGCGGCGGAAATTAATCAGGTGGCGCAAGTAACAAATTGCTGTGGCATGAGGCTGTGGCACTTCATGCCACAGCTATTTGTTACTTACGCCACCTGATACGGGGCATATACTATGGAGCATCTTATGGAGCAGCGTATGGGGCATATGGATGGGAGCAGCAAATTAAAGAACGGTGCCGCAGGATGGGAGCAGCACATGACAGAACGGGGACGCAGGATGGGAGCAGCACATGACAGAACGGGGGTGCAGGATGGCAGCAGCACATGACAGAACGGGGGCGCAGGATGGGAGCAGCACATGACAGGATGGGAGCAGCAAATGACAGAACGGGGGTGCAGGATGGGAGCAGCACATGACAGAACGGGGGCGCAGGATGGGAGCAGCACATGACAGAACGGGGGCGCAGGATGGGAGCAGCACATGACAGAACGGGGGCGCAGGATGGGAGCAGCACATGACAGGATGGGAGCAGCAAATGACAGAATGGAGGCGCAGGATGGGAGCAGCACATGACAGAACGGGGGCGCAGGATGGGAGCAGCACATGACAGAACGGGGGCGCAGGATGGGAGCAGCACATGACAGAACGGGGGCGCAGGATGGGAGCAGCACATGACAGAACGGGGGTGCAGGATGGGAGCAGCACATGACAGGATGGGGATGCAGGATGGAGCAGCACATGACAGGATGGGGACGCAGGATGGAGCAGCACATACCAGGATGGAGACCATATACCAATATAAATGCTCGCCACCCGGGCGTAGAACGGGTTCAATAGCTAGTGTGTATATAACTATCTGTGTATGTACGGTATATGTGTGTGTATGTATGTGCGGTATATGTATGTGTGTATGTAAGGTATATGTATGTACGGTATTTGTGTGAATGTACGGTATATGCATGTGTGTATGTACGGTATGTGTATGTATGACGGTATATGTATGTGTATCTGTGTGCATGTAAGGTATATGTATGTGTTTGCATATACTGTATTTGTATGTATATCTGTGTGTATGTACGGTGTATGTATGTACGGTATGTGTATACTATGTGTATATAACTATGTGTGTATGCATGTAAGGTATATGTCAGTGTATGTATCTGTGTGTATGTACGGTGTATGTACGGTGTATGTATGTACAGTATATGCCGGAACAAAAATCATTGTTCTCATCAGCACATTGCCCGGTGAAAACTGCAGATACGCTGCTAAGATGATACTGTATGGGGACAGATTGATTTACTAGTGATCATTCTGTCCCCATCATTATTCCTCAGCCAGTGTAAAGAGGCTGGAAACAAGCGGCCAATGACTTCAATATTGTTAATCACACTCGTTTAGTTGCCTGAAATCAGCGCATGTAGCTACAACCAACATATTTGTGTTTGATGGTGCAATATGTTAGCATTTGGGGCCCCATTTTAAATATTTGCCTAGGGCCCCACTTTGCCTAAAACCGGCCCTGGGTACGGTACAGTCTAAATTTCTATTGTCCGTTACTCTGATTTGCTCTTTGTCATCCTATTCTGTTATGGCATTTGTGGATTCAGGCGCTGCCCTGAATTTGATGGACTTGGAGTATGCTAGGCACTGTGGTTTTTTCTTGGAGCCCTTGCAGTATCCTATTCCATTGAGAGGAATTGATGCTACGCCTTTGGCCAAGAATAAGCCTCAGTACTGGACCCAATTGACCATGTGCATGGCTCCTGCACATCAGGAGGATATCCGCTTTCTGGTGTTGCATAATCTGCATGATGTGGTCGTTTTGGGGTTGCCATGGCTACAGGTTCATAATCCAGTATTGGACTGGAAATCTATGTTTGTGTCCAGCTGGGGTTGCCAGGGGGTACATGGTGATGTTCCATTTTTGTCTATTTCGTCTTCCACTCCTTCTGAAGTTCCAGAGTTTTTGTCGGATTATCGGGATGTATTCGATGAGCCCAAAGCCAGTGCCCTACCTCCTCATAGGGATTGCGATTGTGCAATTAATTTGATTCCTGGTAGTAAGTTTCCTAAGGGCCGAGTGTTCAATTTATCTGTGCCAGAACACGCCGCTATGCGGAGTTATATAAAGGAATCCTTGGAGAAAGGTCATATTCGCCCGTCGTCATCACCGTTGGGAGCAGGGTTCTTTTTTGTGGCCAAGAAGGATGGTTCTTTGAGACCTTGTATTGATTACCGCCTTCTTAATAAAATTACAGTCAAATTTCAGTATCCTTTGCCGTTGCTGTCTGATTTGTTTGCTCGTATTAAAGGGGCTAGTTGGTTCACCAAGATAGATCTTCGAGGGGCGTATAATCTTGTGCGTATTAAACAAGGCAATGAATGGAAAACAGCATTTAATACGCCCGAGGGCCATTTTGAGTACCTGGTTATGCCATTCGGGCTTTCCAATGCTCCATCAGTATTTCAGTCCTTTATGCATGACATCTTCCGAGAGTACCTGGATAAATTCCTGATTGTGTATTTGGATGATATTTTGGTCTTTTCGGATGATTGGGAGTCTCATGTGAAGCAGGTCAGAATGGTGTTCCAGGTCCTTCGTGCGAATTCCTTGTTTGTGAAGGGGTCAAAGTGTCTCTTTGGAGTTCAGAAGGTTTCATTTTTGGGGTTCATTTTTTTCCCCTTCTACTATCGAGATGGACCCTGTTAAAGTCCAGGCCATTTACGATTGGACTCAGCCGACATCTGTGAAGAGCCTGCAGAAGTTCCTGAGCTTTGCTAATTTTTATCGGCGCTTCATCGCTAATTTTTCTACTGTTGCTAAACCGTTGACTGATTTGACCAAGAAGGGTGCTGATGTGGTCAATTGGTCTTCTGCAGCTGTAGAGGCTTTTCAGGAGTTGAAGCGTCGTTTTTCTTCTGCCCCTGTGTTGTGCCAGCCAGATGTTTCGCTCCCGTTTCAGGTTGAGGTTGATGCTTCTGAGATTGGAGCAGGGGCTGTTTTGTCGCAAAGAAGTTCTGATGGCTCGGTGATGAAGCCATGTGCTTTCTTTTCTAGTAAGTTTTTGCCTGCTGAGCGTAATTATGATGTTGGTAATCGTGAGTTGTTGGCCATGAAGTGGGCATTCGAGGAGTGGCGTCATTGGCTTGAAGGAGCCAAGCATCGTGTGGTGGTCTTGACAGATCACAAGAATTTGACTTATCTTGAGTCTGCCAAACAGTTGAATCCGAGACAGGCTCGATGTTCGTTATTTTTCTCCCGTTTTGATTTTGTGATTTCGTACCTTCCGGGCTCTAAGAATGTGAAGGCTGATGCTCTGTCAAGGAGTTTTGTGCCTGACTCTCCGGGTGTTCCTGAGCTGGCGGGTATTCTCAAAGAGGGGGCAATTTTGTCTGCCATCTCCCCTGATTTGCGGCGGGTGCTGCAAAAATTTCAGGCTGATAGACCTGACCGTTGCCCAGCGGAGAAACTGTTTGTCCCTGATAGATAGACTAGTAGAGTTATCTCTGAGATTCATTGTTCAGTGTTGGCTGGGCATCCTGGAATCTTTGGTACCAGAGATTTGGTGGCTAGATCCTTTTGGTGGCCGTCTTTGTCACGGGATGTGCGTTCTTTTGTGCAGTCCTGTGGGACTTGTGCTCGGGCTAAGCCCTGCTGTTCTCGTGCCAGTGGGTTGCTTTTGCCCTTGCCGGTCCCGAAGAGGCCCTGGACGCATATTTCTATGGATTTTATTTCGGATCTCCCCGTCTCTCAAAAGATGTCGGTCATTTGGGTGGTTTGTGATCGATTTTCTAAGATGGTCCATTTGGTACCTTTGTCTAAATTGCCTTCCTCCTCTGATTTGGTGCCATTATTTTTCCAGCATGTGGTTCGTTTACATGGTATCCCAGAGAACATCGTTTCTGACAGAGGTTCCCAGTTTGTTTCGAGGTTTTGGCGATCCTTTTGTGCAAGGATGGGCATTGATTTGTCTTTTTCCTTGGCTTTCCATCCTCAGACAAATGGCCAAACCGAACGAACTAATCAAACTTTGGAAACATATCTGAGATGCTTTGTTTCTGCTGATCAGGATGATTGGGTGTCCTTTTTGCCGTTGGCTGAGTTCGCCCTTAATAATCGGGCCAGCTCGGCTACTTTGGTTTCGCCGTTTTTCTGCAATTCTGGTTTCCATCCTCTTTTTCTCTTCAGGGCAGGTTGAGTCTCCGGACTGTCCTGGTGTGGATACTGTGGTGGATAGGTTGCAGCAGATTTGGACTCATGTGGTGGACAATTTGACGTTGTCCCAGGAGAAGGCTCAACGTTTCGCTGACCGCCGGCGCTGTGTGGGTCCCCGACTTCGTGTTGGGTATTTGGTTTGGTTGTCGTCTCGTTATGTTCCTATGAAGCTTTCCTCTCCTAAGTTTAAGCCTCGTTTCATTGGTCCGTATAAGATTTCTGAGGTTATCAATCCTGTGTCATTTCGTTTGGCCCTTCCTGCTTCTTTTGCCATCCATAATGTGTTCCATAGGTCGTTATTGCGGAGATACGTGGCGCCTGTGGTTCCATCCGTTGATCCTCCTGCCCCGGTGTTGGTTGAGGGGGAGTTGGAGTATGTGGTGGAGAAGATTTTGGATTCTCGTGTTTCGAGACGGAAACTCCAGTACCTGGTCAAGTGGAAGGGTTATGGTCAGGAAGATAATTCCTGGGTTTTTGCCTCTGATGTTCATGCTGCCGATCTGGTTCGTGCCTTTCATTTGGCTCATCCTGGTCGGCCTGGGGGCTCTCGTGAGGGTTCGGTGACCCCTCCTCAAGGGGGGGGTACTGTTGTGAATTCTGTTGTCGGGCTCCCTCCTGTGGTCATGAATGGTACTTCGGCTGGTTCTGTCCATGGACTTCCTCTGGTGGGTGTTTCTGAGTTTCCTTCCACAGGTGACGAGGATAATTCGTTAGCTGGCTGCTCTATTTAACTCCACTTAGATCTTTGCTCCATGCCACCTGTCAATGTTCCAGTATTGGTCTAGTTCACTCCTGGATCATTCTTGTGACCTGTCTTCCCAGCAGAAGCTAAGTTCCTGCTTGTATTTCTTTGGTTTGCTATTTTTCTGTCCAGCTTGCTATTTTTATTGTTGTCTTGCTTGCTGGAAGCTCTGGGACGCAGAGGGAGCGCCTCCGCACCATGAGTCGGTGCGGAGGGTCTTTTTGCGCCCTCTGTGTGGTCTTTTTGTAGGTTTTTGTGCTGACCGCAAAGCAACCTTTCCTATCCTCGGTCTGTTCAGTAAGTCGGGCCTCACTTTGCTAAATCTATTTCATCTCTGTGTTTGTATTTTCATCTTTACTCACAGTCATTATATGTGGGGGGCTGCCTTTTCCTTTGGGGAATTTCTCTGAGGCAAGGTAGGCTTTATTTTTCTATCTTCAGGGCTAGCTAGTTTCTTAGGCTGTGCCGAGTTGCATAGGGAGCGTTAGGAGCAATCCACGGCTACTTCTAGTGTGTATGATAGGATTAGGGATTGCGGTCAGCAGAGTTCCCACGTCCCAGAGCTCGTCCTTTATCAGTAACTATCAGGTCATTCCGTGTGCTCTTAACCACCAGGTCCATTATTGTCCTGACCACCAGGTCATAACAGAACACAGCCTCAGTGACCGACAGTAACCTCGATAACGTCACGGTTGATGACATTGTTCTCATAGCAGCTCATTCATCGATGGTTCTCAGCCTGGACGGTCGCATCTTAGCACCGCCCAGGTTGAAAACTGTTTATCCCCCAGATATGTATTATGGCGTGGGACAGAACGAGGGACAGGTGAGGGATATTGTTGTTTTTTATTTTTGTTTTATTACAGAAGACAAGTGCTTCAGTGGAATGAGAGTTAGGCTGGTTTCACATTTGCATTTTTTTTTGCGTTTTTGCGCAAAAAACGCATGCGTTTTTTTCCCCTATACTTAACATTAAAAACGCATGCTTTTTTTGCATGCGTTTTGATGCGTTTTTGCAACGCATGCGTTTTTCTCTGCATGCGTTGTGTTGCAGAAATGCAACATGTAGTAATTTTAGCTGCGTTTTTTGCCGCAAAAAAACCCTATTGATGTCTATGTAAATGCATGCCTTTTTATAGAAAAACACAAGAATACACACTGATAAGCCACCCCCAAACCCTAACCCTAAGGGATCCTAACCCTAAGTGTTAGGGTTAGGATCCCTTAGGGTTAGGGTTAGGGCTAGCATTAGGGTTAGAGTTTGGGGTTAGGGTTAGAGTTTGTGTTAGGGTTAGAGTTTGTGTTAGGGTTTGTGTTAGGGTTTGTGTTAGGGTTTGTGTTAGGGTTTGTGTGAGGGTTTGTGTGAGGGTTTGTGTGAGGGTTTGTGTGAGGGTTTGTGTTTGGGTTTGTGTTTGGGTTTGGGTTAGAGTTTGTGTTTTAGGGTTATAATTAATATATACCTGCGCTAAAAAAATGCATAGAAGTAGATAACCATTTACCTGAAGCGAAGGATGGTACTGGGAATAATATTCATATATGCATAGAGCAATAATAATCGGACTAAAAAGAAAAAAAGAAGAAAATAAAAAATAAATCTATATATAATATAATCCTCAGAAAAAACAAAACATGAATGGTGTTGTATGCTCAACACATAGCCAAGCAGATAAATATAGATAGTATTAGAGAAATATATATGCGTAATATAAAAGAGCAATCAATGATATAAAGGAGCAATCAATGATATGAAAGCTCACATACTAATAACTTCCTTCAAGCAGAACACAATGGTAATCGAGGAGCAATTATACGTACTATCCACTGGAGCGGCACATAGGTCCGGAGGATATCAGCAGGAGCAACACACGTGGAGCGATGAAACAAACCTTGAAACTTGATATTTACTTCCCTTAGGTCCTTGTAGTGGAGTTTAGAGGTAATAATCCCTCGGCGCGCTGTCCCGGCCGGTGACAGCCGCCCTTACAGCAGGAAGTAGATCGGCTAAGCGCTTCAGTTAGTTGCAGCTGACAGGACCTGCGGAGACTTCGGGTCACTTGTCCTGTATGTCACGTGGTGCCCCTGTTGAAAGTACGGAGCACCGTGGGAGCCAAGAATAACCGACGCGTTTCGGAATACCACAGATACCTTCTTCAGGGTTAGGATCCCTAGGGTTAGAGGGATCCTAACCCTAGGTATTTCTGTTTATAATGGGTTTTCTAGTTGATTTTGATGATTGGCAGCTGTCACACACTTCTCATCATGCGTTTCAAAAACGCAAACGCAGGAAAAACGCTTGTAAACGCGTCAAAACGCCGCGTTTGCGTTAAAACATGCAAAAACGCATGCGCCTAAAAAAGCAGCGTTTAAACGCGTTTTGCACCAAATGCGTTTGCGTTTAAGAGGCTGCAGATCAAAAAGCAAGTTTGAAACCAGCCTTAGATTAATATAACTGTGTTTAATTTTAAATAAAAATTGGAAAAGTGTGTTTTGTTTTATTTCAAATGAAGGACTTTATTCTGTGTGTTTATTTACAATATAACTATAGTATTAATAATGGAGAGGCCTCTCCATTACTAAGCCGTGGGCTTGATGTCACCTGATAATACAAAAGTTACATCAACCTCACAAATATGAACCCCACTTGCCACCACAGGGCTAGTGGAAAGAGCTGGGTAAAGCGCCACAATTGGGGCATCTAACAGATGCACCTTTTCTGGGCTGCTATTTTTAGGCTGGTGGGGGGGGGCACTATCCATGGCCCATTACCAGCCTGAGAATACCTGCCTCAGCTGTCTGCTTCAGCAAGGCTGGTTGTCAAAAATGGGGAGAACCCCACACCATTTTTTTAAATTATTTAAATAATTACAAATATCTGAGTGGGGACCACTCTATTTTTGATATCCAGCCTTGCTAAAGCTGACAGCTGAGGATTTTTTTTCTTCTAATTATTCATTCACAGCGCGTGTGCCGGCTGATGAATACTCCCATCTGCCGTCGCTTGCTCTTGCTGTTATTAGCGGCGATAGGCTTCAGCTGGCTGATGAGAGCAGTAGTCCCATCAGCCGACCAAAGTGACCGGAGGTAAACTTTATACCTCCGATCACAGCTGCAGTCTTGCTCTGTCATTTGACAGCCTGGGGACCGTGGCTGTCAGGCAGTAAAATCATCACCGCCAGTCAATCAGAAGCAGTGTTTGCCACACTGTCATGCACATGACAGTGCAACAAACGCTCAGAGTTTGGGGGACCGAGCTTGAACAGTAACACTGACTTCCTGGTGAAGTCCATGTTCGGTGTCCGTGCCCGAACAGTAGGTATTCGGTATGGACGCCAAACTTTACTGTTCAGGTTCGCCCATCTCTACTGTCAGGATTGAAAAATAAGGCTTGGTTGTGAAGATCAAAATAGACTCCTTCACTAAAGGATTAGAGGGTTTTTTATTCTTGAGCAACCCCTTCTCCTTGCTCCACAGCTCTTCTGGCTTACTCTCATCTTTAGACCAGAGCACATGAGATGAAAGACTATTTTGCTGGGTTTTTTTGTACTGTTTTTGTGCCTGCCTTGTACTTTATCATCCTCTAGCACTGACTCTTCAGTTTCAGATGCTGTTTTCAATACTTCCACTCCCTTAACGGAGATACTACCACAACCACTCCTCACTGTCACTCAGCTCTGTATTAAAATGCTTCTCCATCGCTGTTTCTGCTTTAACATCGTTTTCCAGGACGTCCCCCTGACAGCACATTGGAGGACGTCCTCCTCCTCCTTGCAGGGACAGGAAATACAACACTAGAGGTTAAAAGGTCCCACTCCACCCCCTTTCCCTCAGTGTTTTTCCTGTCCCTGCATGGAGGGACACACAAGAGGAGGCAGCGCTATACAAGCGTGAAGACTCACCAGTCCGGAGGGCTCGGGGAATCGTGCGGCTAACGCCAATAGCCTTCCCCCGCAACACTAAGCCCCAGGCAGAAACTTCCCGGAGGGGAGTCCCTTTGCCAAGAGACCAGTCGAGCGGACGGGCTCCTGGGTTGAACCGCATCCTCCCGGGGGGGGGGGGGGGGGGGCTCTCGGTTCAGGCGCCAGGAGAAGAGGCGCCGCAAGAGGAGGATCCGGCGCCGGCAGCGGCAGCGTGCGTTCCATAGTGTGGAACGCGGAAGTAAGATCATTATACCAGAACAGTACTTCCGGTGTCAGGCGCAGGTAAGGTGACGTCAGATCCAGGGGAGGGGGCATCTCGGCGTGCGTTCCACCTTGTGGAACGCGGAAGCAGGTGTTATTAAGAGCCAAAAAATAGCTCAGGGCACTCGCAGATTGTTATCCAGCGCTTCTTCTGGTGGTAAGAGAGCGCCGGAGTGAATCCCTGGAGAATATTTGGCGGCAGGACACAGAAGTTCGTGGGGTCCGTGCTAGCAGGCTGCTGCAAAGATGCCGGAGACTAAGGGTCAGTGCAGCAGATGCTGCTATATCCCTTATTTGTGTTGGAGATCACATATTTATAATGGCATTTTTCCACAGAAGATATGGAGAACAGAAATGAGGAGACGGGGGTAAGTGCGCAGTGCGCAGAGTACATATATATACGCCTGCACTCACTGAGCCGTTCTTATTCTTATATTTAGGATAAAGAGGTCAGACTCTCCTCCCTCAGACAAAAAAGTCTGGCAAGGTGTTAACAAAATCTAAGAGATGCTCTATATGTAATGTGAAGCTTTCAGAAACATACAAGAAAGCTCTCGGCAGCTCTTGTATTAAGAAGATTGTCAGAGATGAACAACCATCAATGTTATCTGAGATGAGGAGTATAATCCGGGAGGAGGTCCAGAATTCCTTAGCCTCAATGTCTCAATGGAACGTGTACAGTCCGGGCCCGGCTCGTAAGAGACCAAGAAGGGATCCAGAACAAGAAGATCAGGATGGTTCATCAGAAGCGGAATCAGAATACAGAGGTTCTGATCAAGAAGAAGGAGAATTGCCAATGGAAGAACAGGAAGGGAAAAGGTATTACTTTCCAGTCGAAGAGACAGAAGAGCTGGTCCAGGCGGTCAGACGTACTATGCAAATGAAAGAAGATCCACGTCTGAGATCTAGAAAAGACCAGATGTTTGGAGGGCTCACATATCAGGAACGGACAGTGTTCCCGGTGAGTGAGCATATTCGTCAGATGATATCACAAGAATGGAAAGATGCGGAACGAAGATTGGTAATGTCCAGAGAGTTTAAAAACCGTCTCCTGTTCGATCCAGAAGAGATCAAGACATGGAAAGAAATTCCTAAAGTGGATGTCTCTACCTTTTGAGGATTCATCTAGTCTCAAAGATGCAATGGATCGCAAGGCGGATATCCTTTTACGTCGAGCCTGGGAGACTTCAGCAGCTTTAATAAAGACTAACATCGCAGCCACGTCCGTAGCACGATCCATGTTCCTGTGGATGGAACAATTGGAAGAACATTTAATTAATAAAACTCCACGTGCGGATATAATTGCTTCTCTGCCTATCATTAAGTCAGCCACAGCCTTTATGGCGGACACATCGGCTGAATCTGTTAGATTTGCGGCTAGGAATAGCTCCTTGTCCAATGCAACACGAAGGGCTATTTGGCTTAGATCTTGGTCGGGGGATAATGCATCCAAAAATAAATTATGTGCCATTCCATTCACAGGTTCCAGAATATTTGGTCAGGCTTTAGATGACATTCTAGAGTCAGCAGCTGACAGTAAAAAAGGGTTCCCCGAGGATAAACCCAGGAAATTTCAGCCCTTTCGTAGGAGGCCTCTTCCCCCCCGCCTCCCTCCCCCCGCAGGCAACCGGAGTATAGAGAGCAATGGAGATCAGTTAGAGGATCCTTCAGGGGTTCCTACGCTCAGAACAGAAGGGGAAGAAATTCCTTGTTCGGTTTAGGCTATAGACCAAGGAAACCATGACGCCATAGGTATAGGCGGGAGACTTAGCCTCTTTCTAAAACACTGGAGTCGGATCTCAGACAACTGTTATGTCCTCAAGATAATCTCAGAGGGTTACAGAATAGAGTTAATTTCCCGCGTACCGCAAAGGTGTATCGCACCAACAGTGGTAGCTACAAATTCCCCTATCTTCACAGACCTACAAAATCTGTTCGACTCCGGGGTCATAGTTCGGGTTCCTGCTCCAGAAATAGGCACAGGTCACTATTCCTCACTATTTTCAATTCCAAAACAGTCAGCGGAATCCCGTACAATAATACATTTGAAACCTCTGAACGTATTCGTCAAATACAAACGATTCAGAATGGAGTCAATCAGGTCAACCATTCACCTTATAAACAAGGATTCGGTAATGTGCACTCTCGATCTGAAGAGTGCGTATTATCAGGTTCCGATACATCCCTCATCTCAGGAGCTACTGAGATTCTCGGTGAGATTCCCGGACCAAACCTGCCACTTCCAATTTCAATGCCTCCCATTCGGTCTAGCATCTGCCCCAAGAATTTTCACGGAATTGGTAGCAGAGGTGGTGGCTTTCCTAAGAAATCAAGGAATAACAATAATTCCATACTTGGACGATTTTCTGGTTGTGGCACGAACAAAGGACATTCTGCTGCAACACAGAGATCGGGTCATAGCAGTATTGGAACAACTAGGATGGGTGGTCAATCGGGAAAAGTCACATCTAAGGCCAGAATCCCGGAAAATATTTCTAGGAGTACTCTTGGATTCTACAACCAGACAATCCTTCTTACCAAGGGACAAACGAACCTCAATAAAGAAGATGATTTTAGAGTTCTAAAGAAGTCCAGTTACGATAAGAGCGGCCATGAAGGTCTTGGGGAAGATGACGGCTTGCATCCCGTGTGTCAGATGGGCTCAGGCTTACTCAAGACCATTACAAGAACAAGTACTCACGGTATGGGATCGGCGTCGTTCGTCATTAGACAAGAAGCTACAGCTATCAATGAAGGTAAGAAGATCACTACGACGGTGGACCCAGGACTACAATCTATCCCTTGGATATCAACCCCTTGTGTGGTAATCACCACGGACGCAAGTCAGTGGGGATGGGGAGCGCACTTGGGAGGAAGGTTCTTTCAGGACAAATGGCCCGAAGATATCAGTCAGATGTCGTCAAATTACAGAGAATTATACGCAGTTTGGGAAGCTCTCAGAAGAAACCGTTCACACCTAAAGACAAACATGTAAAAGTCCTATCCGACAATGTGACAGCGGTATCCTTTTTGAGACATCAAGGAGGTGCCAGACGCAAAGCGCTTCAGGATCTAGCGCAAAGAATATTTGCCTGGGCAGAAGATGTGGTCCTGTCTATAACAGCAGTGCATCTAGAAGGATCACAAAACATACTAGCCGACTATCTAAGCAGAAGAAAAGTTTGTCCAACCGAATGGGAACTAAATCAAGAAATGTTCCAAATACTTTGCCACCGTTGGGGAACTCCCAGGATAGACTTATTTGCCACAAGGAAAAATTCAAAGGTACCCAGATTTTATTCCCTCAACCCTTTAGACATGCCGGAAGCAGTCGACGCCTTAAGTCAAACATGGAACGAACCTCTGTCTTATGCGTTTCCACCAATAGCACTTATTCCAGTAGTGCTCAGGAAGATTCAAGAAGACCAGGCAACAGTACTGACGATTGTACCATTTTGGCCAAAGAGAAGTTGGTTCCCATTGTTGGGAGCCATGACGACAGAAGACCCTATCAAACTCCCGTTATGGAAGGATATCATCCATCAGGGGCCCGTTCTACACCAAGACCTGGAGAGATTACATCTATCAGCATGGATCGTGAGAGGGACATCTTGAAATCCAGAGGTCTTTCAGATGAAGTAATTACAACCATCCAGGCTAGTAGGAAACCTGTGACCTCACCCATCTACCACAAGATCTGGAAAAAAATTTGTATGGAAAGTGGCAGGTCGGCCGTGATTCCGGGAGCTTTAGATGTTCCTAGAGTCTTAAATTTTTTACAGGCGGGCTTTAACTTGGGGCTCAGGCCAAGTACGATTAAAGTCCAAATCTCGGCCCTCAGTACTTTCTTGGATTATCCATTGGCCTCCCACCCCTGGATAATTAGATTTGTAAAAGCCATCCCGAGATTACGACCTACTTTAAGACAGTTAGCTACTACTTGGGACTTAAATCTGGTCCTCAGGGCTCTATGTAAAGATCCTTATACTCTTGAGGAGGACATGCCCATTTCAGTACGTACCTGGAAGACGGCCTTCCTAGTAGCGATTACAACAGCTAAACGCGTAGGGGAAATTCAGGCCCCATCAATTAAGGATCCATATCTTCAGGTCCGAGAGGACCATATAACTCTAAAATTAGATCCAGCTTTTATCCCTAAAATAGCCTCAGCTAAAAATCGAGATCAGGAAATAATTTTACCTTCCTTTTGTGAGAACCCGTCTAATGAAAAAGAACAGGCTTTACACTCCCTTGATGTTAGGCAGACAATATTAAACTATCTAGAGGCCACT
Source organism: Ranitomeya imitator (assembly GCF_032444005.1). Taxonomy (NCBI): domain Eukaryota; kingdom Metazoa; phylum Chordata; class Amphibia; order Anura; family Dendrobatidae; genus Ranitomeya; species Ranitomeya imitator. The sequence goes on from NC_091286.1 coordinate 370,412,136, forward strand.
AGCTCCTGGAGGAAAGATTCTAATCTTTTTATTCTATTTGGGGGTAAGAATAAAGGTAAAAAAGCTTCCAAGGCCTCAATAGCTAGATGGATCACAACTATAATTTCAAAAGCCTACTCATCAGAAGGGATAGCTTGCCCAACAGGGATTAAAGCACACTCTACTGGGGCTGTTTCAGCATCTTGGGCTGAGCGAGCAGGAGCGTCCCTAGATCAGATTTGCAAGGCCGCAACTTGGGCCAGGGTAAACACGTTCTGTAAGCACTATAAACTAGACGTAGTAGCAGCTCAGCAGACGTCTTATGGGATTAAAGTTCTCCAAGCAGAACCCACCCTAAATGAGGTTTTTCTTTGGAGAATACCAATGTGCTGTCAGGGGGACGTCCTGGAAAATGGGTATTACACCTACCGATAATTCGGTTTCCAGGAGTCCATCCTGACAGCACCGTTATTTCCCCCCCCCCCCCCCCCCTATGTATGCCAGTTCATATGCTGTAATATGTTTGGTTAATAAAGTTTTCAAAAGTATATCTATCCATGGTGTGCTATTTGTCAAAACACTGAGGGAAAGGGGGTGGAGTGGGACCTTTTAACCTCTCGTGTTGTATTTCCTGTCCCTGCAAGGAGGAGGAGGACGTCCTCCAATGTGCTGTCAGGATGGACTCCAGGAAACCGAATTATCGGTAGGTATAATACCCATCTTCTTCATGACCTAGAGCTGACCGGACAGAGTCATATCTTTATATAATAATATCCATGTTGCACAAATCTGCCTTGGCACGAGACAGCAGAAAAAGTTCTGGAAAAAGCTAGTGAAAAAGCGAGCATCACTGCACATCTCCAAGACCCATGTATCCCATGTATCCACAAGTTCATCATTCTAAGGCCACATTCACATGGGGTCAGTATTCGTTAGTATTTTACATCAGGAAAAGTATAATAGAAACATGTCACCACTTCATCATTTTCCACCCACTTAGTTTTGTCTTGCAGTACTGACCAAATACTGAATGTGTGAACGTGGCCTAGAGGTGGAATTTTGCACTCTTCAAACATTAGTGTCTTCCACAGTAATGTTCTTCTGGATGAATGGAAATAAAATCTTAAAGACACACTTCAGAATATTGTAGAAATCCTTCCTAGCAGATAAAAGCTGTTTGAGCTGCAAAGCAGAGACCGATTCCACAAGGAAAAACCTTAGCCCTTAGACACCCAGCCAAAGGCTTTAAACCAGCAAACCAGTTCTACTGCTTTGCTCTGATGAGGGGCAAAAAAGTGAAATGCCTGTTTGCAATTGGAACTTTTCATTTGGTTACATATCCTAAGTCAATTGGCAAGACCACTTTAAGGATCACTATTGCATTAATATGGCTTATGCCAGTAGTTGGAACTAAAGCTCCTGTCCTCTCTAAAGAGGCTATTTGCATGTCTGTTGTCATGAAATCTCCAGTACGTATAATGCATGTATGTGTAATTAGAGATATCAGGCAAATTTGTGCAATTATTTGATAGACCTATTAATGATATGCAAATGATGAATAGAAACAGAATTTTCCAAATATCTCAATTTATTCCAAATCAAGAAATGAGTGCCACACGCAGAAGTACATACACTTACATTTCTTGGCATGCTGTTACTGAGATTAATGGATGTTTGAAGAATGTACAACCATGCTGAATGCACTTGGGCATGCAAATCATCAAGTTTCGCTGCTGCACCAATGCTGGGAGTTATCAACCAATGACATCCCAAGTCCAAAGAACCTGTAGCCCATAGTAGCACGTTTAGGCCACATAGGCTGTTTATACTAGCACAAACGAGCAAAATGCAACCTGGCATTGTGTTGGAAAGCAGCTCCTGAGACACTTTGGAGAAATGGCCATACTGCTAATTCAATGATTATAGCAATGTAACGCTATTTAGTGTACCTGGAAAGAAGACAAGAAAGGGTCCAGCTACTACACATTTTGCACCAAACAATAATTCCGCCATGACGGCTTCTTCTTGGCATCACCCATGTTATTTTGCCAGATTTGAAGAATGGCGCATAGAGAGTCATTCTGTAATGCAACTGAAATTATATTTGACATACCAACCCTGAGGCATCAAACGTCTTCTAAACAAACCATCAGAATGCGTTTTGATGACATTGGGTTACTAGCCTGAAGTCCAGCTATTGGTCTTCCATTGACCTCATGCCACCACTCTAAAAGGCTATCGTGCAGCAGAGCAAAGCTGCAATGGAGATTTGTCCACTTCAGTGATGAGTTGTTGTTTTTTTTCGCAGTGATAGTCAGAATGATCTGGAGATCACATAGGCAACTGTATGAGAAATTCTGTATAAGGGAACGTAAAAGTCTCTTAGGCCTCGTTCACACTTGTATCGTTTGGCCTCCGTCGCAATGCGTCGTTCTGTGCAATAAACGCATCCTGCAAAGTTGCTCGCAGGATGCGTTTTTTGCCCATAGACTTGTATTGCTGACGGATCGCGACGTATCGCCATATGTCGCGTCTGTCGTGCACTGGATGGAACTCCGCCCCCTCCTCCCCGGGACTTTACAATGGGCAGCGGATGCATTGAAAAACTGCATCCGCTGCCCGCGTTGTGCCGAATTTTCACAACGTCCGTCGGTACATTGCGCCGACGCATTATGACGGCCCCGTACCGACGGAAGTGTGAATGAAGCCTTAGGAGCAGTGTAACATGACAGTGCTAAGCCACGTGTTGCTCATGCTGTTGTGAACACCTTGCTTCGCCTAAACATGCTACCATGGCTTCAAGTGTGTGTGTATCTATCTATCTATCTATATATATATACATATATATATATATATATATATATATATATATATATATATATTACCTTTTATTTATCCATTAAAAAGTTCCAAATTTCTTCAGTAACAATATTGCATACATTCAATCCCTTATGGACGACAGGAAGACACATGTGGTGTCGAAACATGCCGTCCGTAAGAGATTGAATGTATGCAATATTGTTACTGAAGAAATTTGGAACTTTTTAATGGATAAATAAAAAATATATTTTACTCTACCATTGGACTGATTGCTGGATAAACAAAAGTTTTTTTTTTTATGTATAACTAGCTGAAGAGCCCGGCGTTGCCTGGGCATAGTAAATATATGTGGTTAGTTATGGCACCTCACTTCTCTTATTTTCCCATCACACCTCTCATTTTCCCCCTCACATCTCCCATTTTCCCCCTCACTCCTCTTATTTTGCCCCTCACTCCTCTCATTGCCCCCTAACACTTGTCATTTCGACCTCACATCTGTCATTTTCCGATCACTCCACTATTTTCCCTCACTCCTCTCATTTTGCACTCACACCTTTTCATTTTCACCTCACACCCCTCATTTTCACCTCACACCTCTCATTTTCCCCTCAGTATATACATGTTTATCTCCCTTATATATAATATACACCTGTATGTCATCTCCTGTATATAGTATATACCTGTATGTCTTCTCCCCTGTAAATAGTATATACCTGCTGTATGTCATCTCCTCCTGTATATTGTATATACCTGTGTCATCTCCTCCTGTATATAGTATATACCTGTATGTCATCTCCTCCTGTATATAGTATATACCTGTATGTCATCTCCTCCTGTATATAGTATATACCTGTATGTCATCTCCTCCTGTATATAGTATATACCTGTATGTCATCTCCTCCAGTATATAGTATATACCTGTATGTCATCTCCTCCTGTATATAGTATATACCTGTGTCATCTCCTCCTGTATATAGTATATACCTGTGTCATCTCCCCTGTATATATCTGTATGTCATCTCCTCCTGTATTAGACCGCGTTCACACGTTATTTGGTCAGTATTTTTATCCCCAGCCAACAGGAAGCCCTCTCCCCTGACAATATATATTAGCTCACACATACACATAATAGACAGGTCATGTGACTGACAGCTGCCATATTTCCTATATGGTACATTTGTTGCTCTTGTAGTTTGTCTGCTTATTAATCAGATTTTTATTTTTGAAGGAGAATACCAGACTTGTGTGTGTTTTAGGGCGAGTTTCACGTGTCAAGTTGTGTGTGTTGAGTTGCATGTGGCGACATGCATGTAGCGACTTGTGAGATGAGTTTTGTGTGGCGACATGCGTGTATCAACTTTTTGTGTGTCGAGTTGCATGTGACAGGTTGTGTGCAGCAAGTTTTGCACATGGCGAGTTTTATGTGTGGTGCGTTTTGAGTATGTGCAAGTTTTGTGTGAGGCAACTTTTGCATGTGTTGCAACTTTTGCATGTGTTGCAACTTTTGTGCATGTGGCAATTTTTCCACTTGTGCAAGTTTTGCGTGTGGCGAGTTTTCCATGAGGTGAGTTTTGCACATGTGGCGAGTTTTGCATGTGGCGAGTTTTGCGCATGGCGAGTTTTGAGCGGCGACTTTTGTTTCGACTTTTATGTGGCGCGGTTGGTGCATGTGTGGTGAAATGTGTGCTGAGGGTGGTATTTGTGTTCAAGCACGTGGTAGTGTGTGGCGCATTTTGTGGGTGTGTGCTCATATCCCTGTGTGTGGTGAGTATCCCATGTCGGGGCCCCACCTTAGCAACTGTACGGTATATACTCTTTGGCGCCATCGCTCTCACTCTTTAAGTCCCCCTTGTTCACATCTGGCAGCTGTCCATTTGCCTCCAACACTTTTCCTTTCACTTTTTCCCCATTATGTAGATAGGGGCAAAATTGTTTGGTGAATTGGAACACACGGGGTTAAAATCTCGCCTCACAACATAGCCTATGACGCTCTTGGGGTCCTGACGTGTGACTGTGCAAAATTTTGTAGCTGTAGCTGCGACGGTGCAGATGCCAATCCCGGACATACACACATACACACACACACACACACACACACACACACATTCAGCTTTATATATTAGAGATATATATATATATATATATATTAGTTAGATTATATTAAAAGATGTGATAATTGAGAGTTTGCTACTTTTTATTACAAAATATTTCACAACCCTGACCAAGAATAAATTAATTTTGCATGGTGCTTTTAACTTCAAGCCCAATAAGTTTTAAATATGTTCTGAGTAATGATGTTGGAAGTTTGAACTTTCTGCTCGTATTCTTAATCGCTAAACATCCACTGAAGAGAAGCAGAATGTTACCGAAAGCCACACTTGAGGGGGCCTGAGGCATTTTAAATACCTCTGGGAGTGAAAGGGTTAGTATGGCCTATCCATCATAATGAATATAAATTGTAAGTGGAAAATCTCTTTACAGTTTCGTTTGGCAGACAGGAAATATCATCCAGACTTAATGTGCCATGATTATGCATCTTTAACCTGAACATATCCTGCAGCAACCAAAAAGTTGCTAAAGCGTATTGAAATTTTGAAAGTAAATGTTTTACATACACACCAAATCGTCATGTACAAAAAGCATTTTGGATACATTATGGAACATTTCTGAGAAATGATACATGAAAAATTGATGAAATTCTAGCAGCCAAGAGGCTTTTATTTTATTTTTACACTGAACTAAAATAATAAACTTTAAAATTAAAATCCTGGAGCTGGATTTGTAATATTTACAATACTGTACCCTAATTTCTCTACATATGACCACTCTTTTTTCAGCAGACATGGCACAAATTAAAGAGGTTGTCCATGTGTGTGGGTGTGAAGTAAAGGGCTGCCACTAGAAATTTTGGGGCCCCATACTGGCAAAATTTTCGGAGCCCCCTTAAAACTCCAACCAGGCTCCACCCCAGCCCCGCCTCCAACCCTCGAACTATCCACAGCACCACCGCTGTCTCTTGGAAAAACTCCACTTCTCACCAATCACACATTAACAGTTCCCATCAGATCACACACCTAGCCAGGCGATTTTGTTTTGGCCAAAAGATTTTTTTAATCTGCCACGATGACAAGGTAGATTCTTTTGGCCGGGCCCTACTCTACTCTAACTTATTAAACATTTGTTAAAATGTGCAATACAATTTAGGTATATTTTTATTTATTTTTCAATTTTTCAAATGACCAATAATACCACATACAAGGGACAAATACCACAACACCATGACCAGACACGACATTATCACCACATAGTGACCTATAATACTATCTACAAGGAATAAATACTGCCACACCATGTGCAGACCACATATTACCACCACAGTGACTGAACAATATCGCATACAAGGGACAAATACCACCGCAGCATGTACAGACCACATATTACCACCACATGGTGACCAACTACATACAAGGAACAAATACCAACATTCATTATAGTTACATGCCCCTTCTGCCTCAATTCATTGTCATGTCTTCTCTCTCTCCCACCCTCTATTCATTATCAACTGCTCTTCCCCACCCTCAAAATTCATTATTTGCTCTCCCTACCTTCAATACACCATTGGCTCTCCCCACCCCCACCTTGAATTCAATTGCCGTCCCTCGCACTCACTTGATGTGCAGTCCACATCACCCCCACATCATCATTTGCAGTCCCCATCATCATTTGCAGTCCCCATCACCCCCACATCATTATTTGAAGACCCCATCACCCCCATATCATCATTTGAAGTCCCCATCACCCCTGCATCATCATTTGCAGTCCACATCACCCCCACATCATCATTTGCAGTCCCCACCACCCCCACTTCATCATCTGCAGCCCCCTATCATTTCATCATGCACAGTGCCCCCTCAAACACACTTCATCATCTGCAGCCCCCTATCATTTCATCATGCGTAGTGCCTCCTCAAACACACTTCATCATCTGCAGCCCCCTATCCTTTCATCATGTGCAGTGCCCCCTCAAACACACTTCATCATCTGCAGCCCCCTATCATTTCATCATCTGCAGCCCCCTATCATTTCATCATCTGCAGCCCCCTATCATTTCATCATCTGCTGCCCCCTATCATTTCATCTGCAGCCCCCTATCATTTCATCATCTGCAGCCCCCTATCATTTCATCATCTGCAGCCCCCTATCATTTCATCATGCGCAGTGCCCCCTATCATTTCATCATGCGCAGTGCCCCCTCAAACACACTTCATCATCTGCAGCCCCCTATCATTTCAACATGTGCAGTGCCCCCTCAAACACACTTCATCATCTGCAGCCCCCTATCATTTCATCATATGCAGTGCCCCCTCAAAAAACACTTCATCATCTGCAGCCCCCTATCATTTCATCATGTGCAGTGCGCCCTCAAACACAATTCATCATCTGCAGCCCCCTATCATTTCATCATGCGCAGTGCCCCCTCAAACACACTTCATCTGCAGCCCCCTATAATTTCATCATGCGCAGTGCCCCCTCAAACACACTTCATCTGCAGCCCCCTATCATTTCATCATCTGCAGCCCCCTATTATTTCATCATCTGCAGCCCCCTATCATTTCATCATGCGCAGTGCCCCCTCAAACACACTTCATCATCTGCAGCCCCCTATCATTTCATCTGCAGCCCCCTATTATTTCATCATCTGCAGCCCCCTATCATTTCATCATGCGCAGTGCCCCCTCAAACACACTTCATCATCTGCAGCCCCCTATCATTTCATCATCTGCAGCCCCCTATCATTTCATCATCTGCAGCCCCCTATCATTTCATCATGCGCAGTGCCCCCTCAAACACACTTCATCATCTGCAGCCCCCTATCATTTCATCATGTGCAGTGCCCCCTCAAACACACTTCATCATCTGCAGCCCCCTATCATTTCATCATGTGCAGTGCCCCCTCAAACACACTTCATCATCTGCAGCCCCCTATCATTTCATCATCTGCAGCCCCCTATAATTTCATCATGTGCAGTACCCCCTCAAACACACTTCATCATCTGCAGCCCCCTATCATTTCATCATGTGCAGTGCCCCCTCAAACACACTTCATCATCTGCAGCCCCCTATCATTTCATCATGTGCAGTGCCCCTCAAACACACTTCATCATCTGCAGCCCCCTATCATTTCATCATGTGCAGTGCCCCTCAAACACACTTCATCATCTGCAGCCCCCTATCATTTCATCATCTGCAGTCTCACTCTCCCCCACCTCACCCATTTAAAAAAAAAATGTTTTTTATTCTTACCTCAGTCGTTCCGGGGCGTCTAGTATTTCCAGCAGTGAAGCAGCAGCTAGAATGTATGGGCTGCTGAGAGGACCTGACAGGAGCCCCTACGTTCTAGCACATTCACTAATGAGACGGCTAGAATGTATGGGCTGTAGTCAGGACCTGCAGGGAGCCCATACATTCTAGCTGCAGCCGAGCAGGAGCTGCGCAGCCGACTAGGTTAGATGGCCGTGCACAGCTCCAAAACGGCTCCCGGGCGCCAGCGCCGACGTGTGCACCGCAGTGCACAGTATTTTAGTGCAGGATGGGGCTCGATCAGTGGAAGCACAACAGTGGGGCCCCGGATCTGCGGGCCCTCTGTGTACTACTGCTGACCGGGCCCCATACAGCAGTAACGGCTGTAATGCCCTGATGGCGGCCCTGGTGAAGTGCAGCGAATTCACTTAAGTAGCGGGCACACGTAATCGCCTGGCTTCAACAGGAAGATAGTGGTGGCGACTACTGTACCCGCTATTGAAAAGAAATGAATATTCACTGCGAGTTCAGTGAATATAAATTTCTCTTTAGCAATGGGTACATGTGATTGCCCCGCTGCTGCAGGCATCGGAACAATACGCTGCGAAGGAGCGCAGGGACGGTAAGTAGGATGGTTTATTTTTTTTTTTTACATTTATTTACTGGGAGCAATGCATACCAGTATAGGAATGAGGGGGCCATGCATACCAGTAAAGGAATGAGGAGGCCGTGCATACCAGTATAGGAATGAGGGGGCCATGCATACCAGGATGGGGATGAGGAGGCCATACATACCAGGATAGGGATGAGGAATCACACATACAGTGGGGCAAAAAAGTATTTAGTCAGTCAGCAATAGTGCAAGTTCCACCACTTAAAAAGATGAGAGGCGTCTGTAATTTACATCATAGGTAGACCTCAACTATGGGAGACAAACTGAGAAACAAAAATCCAGAAAATCACAGTCTGTTTTTTTAACATTTTATTTGCATATTATGGTGGAAAATAAGTATTTGGTCAGAAACAAACAATCAAGATTTCTGGCTCTCACAGACCTGTAACTTCTTCTTTAAGAGTCTCCTCTTTCCTCCACTCATTACCTGTAGTAATGGCACCTGTTTAAACTTGTTATCAGTATAAAAAGACACCTGTGCACACCCTCAAACAGTCTGACTCCAAACTCCACTATGGTGAAGACCAAAAAGCTGTCAAAGGACACCAGAATCAAAATTGTAGCCCTGCACCAGGCTGGGAAGACTGAATCTGCAATAGCCAACCAGCTCGGAGTGAAGAAATCAACAGTGGGAGCAATAATTAGAAAATGGAAGACATACAAGACCACTGATAATCTCCCTCGATCTGGGGCTCCACGCAAAATCCCACCCCGTGGGGTCAGAATGATCACAAGAACGGTTAGCAAAAATCCCAGAACCACGCGGGGGGACCTAGTGAATGAACTGCAGAGAGCTGGGACCAATGTAACAAGGCCTACCATAAGTAACACACTACGCCACCATGGACTCAGATCCTGCAGTGCCAGACGTGTCCCACTGCTTACGTCAGTACATGTCTGGGCCCGTCTGAAGTTTGCTAGAGAGCATTTGGATGATCCAGAGGAGTTTTGGGAGAATGTCCTATGGTCTGATGAAACCAAACTGGAACTGTTTGGTAGAAACACAACTTGTCGTGTTTGGAGGAAAAAGAATACCGAGTTGCATCCATCAAACACCATACCTACTGTAAAGCATGGTGGTGGAAACATCATGCTTTGGGGCTGTTTCTCTGCAAAGGGGCCAGGACGACTGATCCGGGAACATGAAAGAATGAATGGGGCCATGTATTGTGAGATTTTGAGTGCAAACCTCCTTCCATCAGCAAGGGCATTGAAGATGAAACGTGGCTGGGTCTTTCAACATGACAATGATCCAAAGCACACCACCAGGGCAACGAAGGAGTGGCTTCGTAAGAAGCATTTCAAGGTCCTGGAGTGGCCTAGCCAGTCTCCAGATCACAACCCTATAGAAAACCTTTGGAGGGAGTTGAAAGTCCGTGTTGCCAAGCGAAAAGCCAAAAACATCACTGCTCTAGAGGAGATCTGCATGGAGGAATGGGCCAACATACCAACAACAGTGTGTGGCAACCTTGTGAAGACTTACAGAAAACGTTTGACCTCTGTCATTTTCCAATAAAGGATATATTACAAAGTAATGAGATGAAATTTTGTTTCTGACCAAATACTTATTTTCCACCATAATATGCAAATAAAATGTTAAAAAAACAGACAATGTGATTTTCTGGATTTTTTTTTCTCAGTTTGTCTCCCATAGTTGAGGTCTACCTATGATGTAAATTACAGACGCCTCTCATCTTTTTAAGTGGTGGAACTTGCACTATTGCTGACTGACTAAATATTTTTTTGCCCCACTGTACCAGGATGGGATGAGGGGACAATGCACACCAGGCTTCTACTTGAATCAATAAGTTTTCCCATTTTTTTTGTGGTAAAATTGGGTGCCCTGGCTTATACTCAGGTCAGCTTATACTTAAGCATATACAGTAATTTATTTCTTTGTTATCCATAAATTCATTAAAATAAATTTAAAAAATCAGTTTGAAAATAGTGACGCTTGCGCAGTAGCAACTATCGGCGATCTGATAGATACTACTGCACAGATGGCGTCATCTTAGCGGACACCATTTTCTTTTTTTCTCTAGCAAGATGGTGCCGCCTGCACAGTAGCAGCTATCGGATTGCCTATAGCTGCTACTGCTCATGCGTGGCGTGTGATCATGCTGCAGCGGAGGCACCAGACTGGATAAGGGGATTTTTTTCCAAGATAAATATACAATTGAAACCAGAAGTTTACATACACTATATAAAAAGACACATATGCATTTTTTCCTCAATATCTGACATGAAATCAGAATAAACCTATCCCGTTTTAGGTCAATTAGGATTACCATAATTATTAACTTTTTTCCAAATGCTCGAATAAAGAGAGACCGAGAATGTTTGTCATTTTTATTACTTGCTGCAAAGTCAAGTTTTCATACATTTCATTAGTATTTGGTACATTGCCCTTAAACTGAATGACTTTGGTCAAACGTATGGGATATCCTTCCACAAGCTTCTCACAATAGTTGGTTGGGCACGTTTTTGCTGACAAAACTGGTGTAACTGATCCAGGTTTGTAGGTCGCCTTGCTCACACCTGCCTTTTCAGTTTTGCTCATACATTTTCAATAGGATTGAGATCAGGGCTTTGTGATGGCTAGGCTTGAGCGAAACGGATCGGACAAATTCAAAAGTCGCCCCTAGTGTGGGATCGGCCATGCAGTGATGACATAGGTCTTAGGGGGCGTGGACGCCTATCGCCATCTTGTCGCTTGTGCGCTGTAGCGATTTGCAATGTGTAACACCAGCTTTTCTGTTCAGGGACAGAGGAGAGAGAGAAAAAAAAAAAAAGTTATATTCCCCATTGACTTTGCATTGGGTTTCATGTTTCGGTCGATCCCCGACTTTTCGCCATATAATCGGCCGATTTCACTCAACTCGACTTTTGAGATAGTCGGGTTTCGCGAAACCCGACTCGACCCTAAAAAAGTAAAAGTCGCTCAACCCTAGTGATGGCCACTCGAAGACATTGACTTTGTTATCCTTAAGCCATATTGTTACCATTTTGGCAGTATGCTTCAGGTCATTGTCCATTTGGAAGACCATTTCCTCCCTTATCTAATGATAACACCTATTTTGTGAAGTGCGCCAGTCCCTCCTGTAGCAAAACAATGCCACAACATGCTGCTGCCACCCCCGTGTTTCACAGTTGGGATGGTGTTCTTAGGCTTCCAAACGTCTCCCTTTTTCCTCCAAACATAATGATGGTCATTATGCCCAAAAAAGTTTAATTTTAGCTTCATCAGATCACAGGACATGGCTCCAAAAATTAAGATATTTGTTCCTGTGTGGATTTGCAAACATTAATCTGTCTTTATCTTTCTTTTGGAGTAATGGCTTCTTCATGTTTGTGGCCTTCCAGCCCATCTTTAAACAGTACTCGATTCACTGTGGATATTGACACCATTTTACCAGCTTCCACCAGCATCTTCACAAAGTCTTTTGCTTTTCTCCTCGTATTAACATGCACATGTTGTACCAAAGCACGTTCATCTCTGGGACACATAACCAATCTCCTTGCTGAGTGGAATGATGGCTGGATATTCCCACCTTGTTTGTACTTGCGTATAATTGTTTCTTTGGATGAACGAGGCACCTTCAGGTATCTTGAATTTGTGCCTAAAGATGAACCAGACTTGTGCAAGTCCACAATTCTCTTCCTGATATCTTGGCTGATTTCTTGAGACTTTCCCATGGTGTTACACAAAGAAGCAGTGTGTTTTAGCTGTTCATTAAAATACATCCACAGGTGTTGCCAAAAAACATCAGAAGCTTATTATAGAATAGTAATCTTAGTGTATGTAAACATTTAATTTTGCAGTTAGTAATAAAAAATGCCTTAAATCATTATCTCTCATTATTTTGACATTTGGCAAATATTAATAATTATGGTAATCCTATTTGACTTAAAACGTGAAAGGTTTATTCTGATTTCATGTGAAATGTTAAGAAAAACATGCATCTGTGTCTTTTTTATACAGTGTATGTAAACTTCTAGTTTCAACTGTATAATAATCATTATGTAAACTAGGAGGCAGATCACTGAGGGATCAGTGACCTGTCAGAAGCCATACTGGTGAATACCTAATCAGGTCACCACATGAAGACTCACCCTCTCCCCCCAGACAGCCCGGGATCATGGGCATATCATTAACCCCTTAGCGACCGCCGATACGCCTTTTAACGGCGGCCGCTAAGGGTACTTAAACCACAGCGCCGTTAATTAACGGCGCTGTGGAAAAAGTCCATAGCGCCCCCCAGAGGCCGATTTTCTCCGGGGTCTCGGCTGCCGAGGGTAGCCGAGACCCCAGAGAACATGATTCGGGGGGTTTTTAACCCACCCCGCATTTGCGATCGCCGGTAATTAACCGTTTACCGGCGATCGCAAAAAAAAAAAAAAAGCGATCTTTTTAATTTCTCTGTCCTCCGATGTGATCGCACATTGGAGGACAGAGAAAAGGGGTCTCAGGTGGCCCCCCAATACTCACCTAGCTCCCCCGATGCTCCTCGTGTCTCCCGGTGGGCGCCGCCATCTTCAAAATGGCGGGCGCATGCGCAGTGCGCCCGCCGGTCGGCACCGGGAGAATCTTTGGGGTCCCGGCTGCCGGGGGTAGCCGAGACCCCAAAGAGCATGATCGGGGTCGGTATTACCGACCCCTGTTTTGCGATCGCCGGTAATTAACTGTTTACCGGCGACCGCAAAAAAAAAAAAAAAGTAAAGTGTAATTCTCTGTCCTCTGATGTGATCGCACATCAGAGGACAGAGAAATAGGGGGATTAGGGGACCCTAGCATACTCACCTAGGTCCCTGGATCCTCTTGCTGCTCCTCCTGGCCGCCGGCAGAAGAACATGGCGGACGCATGCCCAGTGCTCCCGCCATCTGTCTCCATCTGCCGGCCGGCAGGAGAACAGCAGTTGGGGCTAAAATTAGGGGTAGGGTTAGGGCTAGGGTTAGGGCTAGGGTTGGGGCTAAATTTAGGGTTAGGGTTGGGGCTAAATTTAGGGTTAGGCTTCTTTCACACTTACGTCGGTACGGGGCCGTCGCAATGCGTCGGCCCGACATACCGACGCACGTTGTGAAAATTGTGCACAACGTGGGCAGCAGCTGTAGTTTTTCAACGCATCCACTGCCCAATCTATGTCCTGGGGAGGAGGGGGCGGAGTTACGGCCATGCATGCGCGGTCAGAAATGGCGGATGCGACGTACAAAAAAACGTTTCATTGAACGTTCTTTTGTGCCGACGCTCCGCCAAAACACAACTGATCCAGTGCACGACGGACGCGACGTGTGGCCATCCGTCACGATCCGTCGGCAATACAAGTCTATGGGCAAAAAACGCATCCTGCGGGCACATTTGCAGGATCCGTTTCTTGTCCAAAACGACGGATTGCGACGGAATGCCAAACGACGCAAGTGTGAAAGTAGCCTTAGGGTTAGGGTTGGGGCTAAAGTTAGGGCTAGGGTTGGGGCTAAAGTTAGGGTTAGAGCTGGGATTAGGGTTAGGGTTTGGATTAGGGTTAGGGTTGGCATTAGGGTTACGCTTGGGATTAGGGTTAGGTTTGGGATTAGGGTTGAGATTAGGATTAGGGGTGTGTTGGAATTAGGGTTTTGATTAGGGTTATGGTTAGGGTTGACATTAGGGTTGTTTTGGGGTAAGGGTTGTGATTATGGTTAGGGTTAGTGATTAGGATTATGGATCAGGTTGGGATTATGGGTTAGGGGTGTGTTGGGGTTAGGGTTGGAGCTAGAATTGGGGGGTTTCCACTGTTTAGGTACATCAGGGGGTCTCCAAACACGACAGCCAATTTTGCGCTCAAAAAGTCAAATGGTGCTCCCTCCCTTCTGAGCTCTGCCGTGCGCCCAAACAGTGGGTTACCCCCACATATGGGGCATCAGCGTACTCGGGATAAATTGGACAACAATTTCTGGGGTCCAATTTCTCTTGTTACCCTTGTGAAAATAAAAACTTGGGGGCTACAAAATCTTTTTTGTGAAAAAAAAAATATTTTTTATTTTCACGACTCTGCATTCTAAACTTCTGTGAAGCACTTGGGCATTCAAAGTTCTCACCACACATCTAGATAAGTTCCTTGGGGGGTCTAGTTTCCAAAATGGGGTCACTTGTGGGGGGTTACTACAGTTTAGGTACATCAGGGGCTCTGCAATCGCAACATAATGCCCACAGACCATTCTATCAAAGTCTGCATTCCAAAAAGGCGCTCCTTCCCTTCCGAGCTCTGCCGTGCGCCCAAACAGTGGTTTACCCCCACATATGGCGCATCAGCGTACTCGGGATAAATTGGACAACAACTATTGCAGTCCAATTTCTCCTGTTACCCTTGTGAAAATAAAAACTTGGGGGCTACAATATCTTTTTTGTGGAAAAAAAAATATTTTTTATTTTCACGACTCTGCATTCTAAACTTCTGTGAAGCACTTGGGCATTCAAAGTTCTCACCACACATCTAGATAAGTTCCTTGGGGGGTCTAGTTTCCAAAATGGGGTCACTTGTGGGGGGTTACTACAGTTTAGGTACATCAGGGGCTCTGCAATCGCAACATAATGCCCACAGACCATTCTATCAAAGTCTGCATTCCAAAAAGGCGCTCCTTCCCTTCCGAGCTCTGCCGTGCGCCCAAACAGTGGTTTACCCCCACATATGGCGCATCAGCGTACTCGGGATAAATTGGACAACAACTATTGCAGTCCAATTTCTCCTGTTACCCTTGTGAAAATAAAAACTTGGGGGCTACAATATCTTTTTTGTGGAAAAAAATATTTTTTATTTTCACGACTCTGCATTCTAAACTTCTGTGAAGCACTTGGGCATTCAAAGTTCTCACCACACATCTAGATAAGTTCCTTGGGGGGTCTAGTTTCCAAAATGGGGTCACTTGTGGGGGATTTCTACTGTTTAGGCACATCAGGGGCTCTCCAAACGCGACATGGCGTCCGATCTCAATTCCAGCCAATTCTACATTGAAAAAGTAAAACGGCACTCCTTCTCTTCCAAGCTCTGCGGTGCGCCCTAACAGTTGTTTACCCCCACATATTGGGTATCAGCGTACTCAGGAGAAATTGCACAACAACTTTTGTGGTCTAATTTCTCCTGTTACCCTTGTGAAAATAAAAATTTGTGGGCAAAAAGATCATTTTTGTAGAAAAAATGCAATTTTTTTTTTTTCACGGCTCTACGTTATAAACTTCTGTGAAGCACATGGGGGTTCAAAGTGCTCACCACACATCTAGATATGTTCCTTAAGGGGTCTAGTTTCCAAAATGGGGTCACTTGTGGGGGGTTTCCACTGTTTAGGCACATCAGGGGCTCTCCAAACGCGACATGGCGTCCAATCTCAATTCCAGCCAATTCAACATTGAAAAAGTAAAACGGCGCTCCTTCACTTCTAAGTTCTGTGGTGCACCCTAACAGTGGTTTACCCCCACATATGGGGTATTGGCGTATTCAGGAGAAATTGCATAACAAAATTTATGGTTACATTTCTGTTTTTACATTTGTGAAAATAAAAAAAATGGTTCTGAATTAAGATGTTTGCAAAAAAAAGTTAAATGTTCATTTTTTCCTTCCACATTGTTTCAGTTCCTGTGAAGCACGTAAAGGGTTAATAAACTTCTTGAATGTGGTTTTGAGAACCTTGAGGGGTGTAGTTTTTAGAATGGTGTCACACTTCATTATTTTCTATCATATAGACCCCTCAAAATGACTTCAAATGTGATGTGGTCCCTAAAAAAAAATGGTGTTGTAAAAATGAGAAATTGCTGGTCAACTTTTAACCCTTATAACTCCCTAACAAAAAAAAAAATTTGTTTCCAAAATTATGCTGATGTAAAGTAGACCTGTGGGAAATGTTATTTATTAACTATTTTTCGTGACATATCTCTCTGATTTAAGGGCATAAAAATACAAAGTTTGAAAATTGCAAAATTTTAAAAATTTTCGCCATATTTCCGTTTTTTTCATAAATAATCGCAAGTAATATCGAAGAAATGTTACCACTAACATGAAGTACAATATGTCACGAAAAAACAATCTCAGAATCAGCGGGATCCGTTGAAGCGTTCCAGAGTTATAACCTCATAAAGTGACAGTGGTCAGAATTGCAAAAATTGGCCTGGTCATTAAGTACCAAATTGGCTCTGTCACTAAGGGGTTAAAGGGAACCTGTCACCTTGTTTTTGCCACTATAAGATGTGACCACTGCCTTTTGGGCTTATCTACAGCACTAGATGGTGGCCCGATTCTAACGTATTCTATAATATGTAGGTAGTATATCGCACAGGCTACGTACTATATTGCACAGTGACGTAGTATATAACAGAGCTACGTAGTATATAACACAGCTATGTAGTGTATAACACAGCCACGTAGTATATAACATAGCCACGTAGTGTATTGCACAGCTGCGTAGTATATTGGTCAGCCACGTAGTATATAGCAGAGCCACGTAGTATATAGCAGAGCCACGTATATTGTAGAGCCACGTAGTATATTGCACAGGCATGTAGTGTATTGCACAACCCACGTAGTATATATCAGTCAGGTACTGTATTGCACAGCTAGGTAGTGTATAACAGAGCCCACGCAGTATGTAACACATCCCACGTAGAATATAGCAATGTGGGCACTATATGCGTGGTTAAAAAAGACTTAAAATAAAAAATAAACATATACTCACCTTCCGAAGGCGTCTTGAAGTCCTGGCCCTGTGTGCGGTGCACATGGCAGCTTCCGGTCCCAGGGTTGGTATGAGCGCAGGACCTGTGATGACATCGCGGTCACATGACAGTGACGTCATGGCAGGTCCTTTTCGCATAGCATCCTTAGCACCGGGACCTGCCGCTTGCACTGCCAAGGACAGCGCGCCACGTCGGAGGGTGATAATAACCTTTTTTATTATTATTTGTCACATTAGATCTTTTAACTATTGATGCTGCATACGCAGCATCAATAGTTAAATGTTGGTCACACAGGGTTAATAGCTGCGTAACGGAGTGCGTTAAACCGCTGCATAACGCGGTCTGTTAACGCTGCCATTAACCCTGTGTGAGGGCTGACTGGAGGGGAGTACGGAGCGGGCACTGACTGCGGGGAGGAAGGAGCGGCCATTTTGCCGCCGGACTGTGCACGTCGCTGATTGATCGTGGCAATGGTTGTGGGCGTTTTGCCACGACCAATCAGCGACCTGGATTTCCATGACAGACAGAGGCCACGACCAATGAATATCCGTGAAAGACAGAGAGACAGACAGATGGAAGTGACCCTTAGACAATTATATAGTAGACTAGATGGTGGCCCGATTCTAACGCATCGGGTATTCTAGAATATGCATGTCCACGAAGTATATTGCCCAGCCACGTAGTATATTGCCCAGCCACGTAGTATATTGCCCAGCCACGTAGTATATTGCCCAGCCACGTAGTATATTGCCCAGTCACGTAGTATATTGCATACGCAGCATCAATAGTAAAAGGTTGGTCACACAGGGTTAATAGCTGCGTAACCAGAGTGCGTTACACCGCGCTCTGGTAATGCTGGCATTAACCCTGTGTGAGGACTGACTGGAGGGTAGTATGGAGCGGGCACTGACTGACTGCGGGGAGGAATATCTGTGACAGAAAGACGGAAGTGACCCGTAGACAATTATATAGTAGATTCTGTAACGCTGTAAATAATCCCCCAGTCCGACCTGAAAGAGAAGAAAAACAAGTTTTTTTTTATACTCACCTGGGGGAGGGGGGGGGGGGGGAGTTCCGGTCCGATCTAATGGGTGTCACAGGTCTGGGTCCGGTGCCTCCCATCTTCATGCTATGTCGTCATCCTGCTTTCTTCATGGCCTCACTCCTGGTGTACTATCTGCCCTGCAAAGTACTGCAGTGTGCAGGCGCCAGGAAAGGTCACGGAGGCCCAGTGCCCTCACACTGCAGTACTTTGCTCTGCCCTCAACAGGCAGATCAGTATGCCTGTGCAGGAGCGCGGCACGAAGCAAGCAGGATGACGACATCGCATGAAGATGGACCTGACTGCCCCCGGGTGAGTATAATAAAACTTGTTTTTCTTATCTTTCAGGTCAGATTAGGGGCTTATCTACAGCATTACAGAATGCTGTATATAAGCCCGGAAAGCCCGTGGCCATATCTTATAGCGGCAAAACGAGGTGACAGGTTCCCTTTAGCTAAAATCTGAAAATAAAGATTAAACAACAACCACAAGACGGATTTAATCAACCAAGGTATCATTTTAGTCAGTATAACGTTGTCAAGCTGACAATGTAATGTAGGTTAGTGAGCACAATCCTGCTGACAGGTTCCCTTTAAGAATACAAGCTAATATCGGAAAATGTGTACTGTATCTTTATAAGGGAAATCTGCTTCTTTCTTATGAGCCCACCTCACCATTCACTTTGTAAAACAGCTCAAATTAATTTTTTATCAAAACAAGATGGGCGGCCAGTACAGCAAGATATCAAGAGAAGGGGATAGTGAGAAGCAGAGATTCACAGATCATGCTGCAGCTTTTTAATGTTTTTAGGTTATCCCAGTGATTTATTCACGGGTACACTGCTCAGTTCTGCTGTATAATGTTTTCTATGTGAAAATGCAGGTATGCTTTAATAAATACTTTTCCTCTTTAATGCTATATTTGATATATTCATATTATGCAGTAAAAAATCATTTTGAGTGTATATTATTTACAGCAGACAACCTGACTCTCATTTAGTCCTGGGGAGCAAGAAAATCAAAACTCCACGAGGGAGAATGACATCCAATTCCTAATGTAATATGTCAACTTACTACTTTTGGTGATTTCAAGTGTTTGTATATAATAAAAAAAATGACATGTAAACTTTTGAATTTTCATTTGTTCATATTCAAATTCCTAATGGGTATGGGCAAAGCACCAAAGCTTGCCACAAATTGATTTTCATAAGCCCTAAAATTTTAGTACATAATATCTACTGTTGTATTTTTTAATGTGTTCCCAATAGAATTTCAACATTACTCATTTCTTTTTTTTTTTCTTGGTATAGTCTTGACAAAGCTCTCCATTCTGCTGGCATTGACACTGGATTTGTTCTCTTCGGAACAAACATAACAAACCCACTGAATATTATTCTTCCAATTCTTCAAAGGGTTAGTAGCATGTCCTTCAAGTTTATCATTGCCATTTTGTTTCCCATAAAAGAAATAAACCATGAAATTATATTGCCGCTTAGTTGCTTTAATTTTCATTCTGTAAATCAATAGTACACATGAAAATAAGAAACTTTATAATATCTTATCACAGAAATCTGCTTCTTACTCTACTTACTCTTAGGCTGTGTGCACACGTTGCTGATAAAAACGCTATAAAACCGCAAAAAAAAAAGCATACATTATACATCCCATCATTTTTAATGAATTCTGCAATTTTTGTGCACATGATGCATTTTTTTCTGCGAAAAAAATGCATCGCGGTAAAAAATGCAGCATGTTCATTAATTTTGCAGATTTTTCATGGATTTCCCACTATATAATGCATTGGGAAATGTCTGGAAAAATCCGCAAAAAAAACGCACCAAAAACGCGGTAAAAACGCGCAAAAACAAACGCATGCAGATTTCTTGCAGAAAATTTCAGGATTTTCTCAGGAAATTTCTGCAACAAATCCTGAACGTGTGCACATAGCCTAAGGCTAGGTTCACATTGCGTTAGGGCAATCCGTTTAGCGCATAGGCTAACAGACTGCGCTAACGCAATGTCCCAAAAGATCGCGTTTGCCGATCCTGCTAGCGCAGATGCCCGATCTGCGCTAGCGAGGAACGGACCGCGAACGTTGCAAGCAGCGTTCGAGGTCCGTCACTCAAATGATGGCACATCACTAGCGTACGCCCATTGTGGGCGTGCGCTAGCGATGCGTTCGCCATTGCAAGCAATGGCGGCATTAACGGACTACGTTACACCGCGTTATGCCGCGGTGTAACATAGTCCGTTTAATGGGTTCACACAACGCAGTGTGAACCTAGCCTGACTCTACTTCTTACTTCATTTTCAAAATCCTCATTTCTTGGGTAAAGCCATATCCCACTCCCTCTCCACCTCCTCACTGTCCTGTGGGCCACTGCTGTCTGCAGAAGCCATCCTTCTTTTCCCTGTTTGAAGTGGAAAGATCATTAACCCTCTCCGTCAGGGGCAACTGATCTGACAGGCGCAGCTCACTTAGTTTCATTTCTCTATTTTCAGTGGTTTGTCTGGGAAACACCCTCCTCCCAGTACCTTCATAACTTTAAAGGCTGTGTGAAACCTGAAAATCCTCTTGTGCTGCAGAGCTGCAGGAGATCAGATATCAGTGTTTTGGCTTCTCAGGCTCATTGCCCCTGAATGCGTCACACCTTTGACAATTAGAATTTGCTGTTTTTATTCATCCCAATTGTTTTTTTGCTTGTTTTATGAATAGTTAGTGCTAAATTTGTGGATTTGTCATAGAAGGTTTTGTTAGAAATAAGAGTGTGCTTCTCAGGCACATTGCACCCTAACACATTCTCTCTCTTGCTTCTGCTTTTGTTATGAAATGGCGAGGAGAATATTTGACTTGTCCAATGCCCTTCATGTTGAGCAAGTGCAAAATATACTGCTTGATGATGAGACAGACCCCTTACAGCTAGAAGATTTAGGGGAAGAAAGTGACATTGATTCAGATGATGATTTGGAAGAATGTCCAGATGTGTCTGATACAGATCAAGATGGAGAGAGTGAGGAGGATGCTCAAGACATAGAAACATATTACTTTTCTGGTTATTAACCCCTTTACCTCCAAGGGTGCTTTGCACGTCAATGACCAGGCCAATTTTTTTTCTGACCACTGTCCCTTTATGAGGTTATAACTCTGGAACGCTTCAACGGATCCTGGTGATTCTGACATTTTCTCGTGACATATTGTACTTCATGATAGTGGTAAAATTTCTTTGATAATACCTGCGTTTATTTCTGAAAAAAATGGAAATTTGGCAAAAATGTTGAAAATTTCACAATTTTCCAAATTTGAATTTTTATGCAATTAAATCACAGGGATATGTCACACAAAATACTTAATAAGTAACATTTCCCACATGTCTACTTTACATCAGCACAGTTTTGTAACCAAAATTTTTTTTTGTTAGGGAGTTATAAGGGTTAAAAGTTGACCAGCAATTTCTCATTTTTACAACACCATTTTTTTTAGGGACCACATCTCATTTGAAGTCATTTTGAGGGGTCTATATGATAGAAAATACCCAAGTGTGACACCATTCTAAAAACTGCACCCCTCAAGGTGCTCAAACCACATTCAAGAAGTTTATTAACCCTTCAGGTGTTTCACAGGAATTTTTGGAATGTTTAAATAAAAATGAACATTTAACTTTTTTTCACAAAAAAATTACTTCAGCTCCAATTTGTATTATTTTACCAAGGGTAACAGGAGAAAATGGACCCCAAAAGTTTTTGTACAATTTGTCCTGAGTACGCTGATACCCCATATGTGGCGGTAAACCACTGTTTGGGCGCATGGGAGAGCTCGGAAGGGAAGGAGCGCCGTTTGACTTTTCAATGCAAAATTGACAGGAATTGAGATGGGACGCCATGTTGCGTTTGGAGAGCCACTGATGTGCCTAAACATTGAAACCCCCCACAAGTGACACCATTTTGGAAAGTTGACCCCCAAAGGAACTTATCTGGATGTGTGGTGAGCACTTTGACCCACCAAGGGCTTCACAGAAGTTTATAATGCAGAGCCATAAAAATAAAACAAAATTTTTTTCCCACAAAAATTATATTTTAGCCACCAGTTTTGTATTTTTCCAAGGGTAACAGGAGAAATTGGACCCTAAATGTTGTTGTCCAATTTGTCCTGAGTACGCTGATACCCGATATGTGGGGGGAACCACCGTTTGGGCGCATGGGAGGGCTCGGAAGGGAAGGAGCACTGTTTTACTTTTTCAACACAGAATTGGCTGGAATTGAGATCGGTCGCCATGTCGCGTTTGGAGAGCCCCTGATGTGCCTAAACAGTGGAAACCCCCCAATTATAACTGAAACACCCCTAACCCTAATCCCAAAGGTAACTCTAACCACACCTCTAACCCTGACACACCCCTAACCCTAATCCCAACCCTATTCCCAACTGTAAATGTAATCTAAACCCTAACTTTAGCCCCAACCCCAACCCTAACCCTAACTTTAGCCCCAACCCTAACCCTAGCCCTAACCCTAGCCCTAACCCTAGCCCTAATGGGAAATTGGAAATACATTTTTTTATTTTTCCCTAACTAAGTGGGTGATGAAGGGGGGTTTGATTTACTTTTATAGCGGGTTTTTTAGCGAATTTTTATGATTGGCAGCCGTCACACACTGAAAGATGCTTTTTATTGCAAAAAATATTTTTTGCGTTACCACATTTTGAGAGCTATAATTTTTCCATATTTGAGTCCACAGTCATTTGAGGTCTTGTTTTTTCGAGACGAGTTGACGTTTTTATTGGTAACATTTTCGGGCACGTGACATTTTTGTATCGCTTTTTATTCCGATTTTTTTTTTTAGAGAGAATGACCGAAAACCAGCTATTCAGGCTCTGTGAAGCCACCTCCCTCCCTGTAGGACCCGGATGCCGCGGCCATCTTGGATCCGGGCCTGGAGCAGGGAGGGAGGTGAGGAGACCCTCGCAGCAACGCGATCACATCGTGTTGCTGTGGGGGTCTCAGGGATCGCGGTGTGCCGGGAGTTAATGTGCCGGGGGCGGTCCGTGACCGCTCCTGGTACATTGTGCCGGATGTCAGCTGCGATAGGCAGCTGACACCCGGCCGCGATCGGCCGCGCTCCCCCCGTGAGCGCGGCCGATCGCTATGATGTACTATCCCATCGAGGGTCAGATAGGCCATGGGCACCTCGACGGGATAGTATGTCTAAGGTCAGAGAGGGGTTAAACATTTTTTTTACACCTGATTATGTGTATTCTCATTTATTACATTCCTATTAAGGTAACTGATCACTTTTAGAGCATTGAAATGTTTAAAAAAGGAAAATATAGCCAATTTTCTAGCCTGTGCCGGACAGGCGCAATGCCCCTAAACTCGTTATGAAACATATTGCCCGTGACGGAGGGTTAAGGCCCATTTTCTTGTTAAGATGGTGTTCATTGGATGAGCACTAGTGATGAGCGAGTATACTCGTTGCTTGGGTTTTCCCGAGCATGCTCAGGTAATCTCTGAGTATTTGTTAGTGTTCGGAGATTTAGTTTTCATTGCCTCAGCTGAATGATTTACAGCTATTAGCCAGGCTGAGTACATGTGGGGGTTGCCTGGTTGCTAGGGAACCCCCACATGTAATCAAGCTGGCTAATAGCTGTAAATCATTCAGCTGCAGCGATGAAAACTTAATCTCCGAACAGTCATAAATCCTTGCAGATCACCCGAGCAACGAGTACACTCGCTCATCACTAGTGAACACCAGCCAAAGATTAAACTAATTAGAAGAATGTTAATTCGGATTTGCAGGATTTTATCAAGACTATCTTGTAGTCTGCAGCATTTTCTATATGATCCTGAAATAAACAATAAGGGCCACTATATATATTTTCTTACTTAATTTTAACGTCTACTTTAATGTTCCTGCAGGTAAAAAATATTTTTTTCAAATAGTCACTGTTCTGTGTTTAGCTACTTTGCTAACTTTTGATCACTATCTCATAATTCAACCACTCCTGGCACAATGCAATGCAAATGCAAGTATGTAGTTTGTGAACCCTGTTTGTTTAGTGTCTGTCCTCAGAAATGCTCTTCTGGGTGAATGGTAAAAATTTCCCAGAGACGCACTTCAAAATATTGTATTGTAGAAAGTTTTCCTAGAATAATAGAAACTGTTTGAGCTGCAACGCAGGGGCCAACTCCACAGCAAGAAACTTTACCCCTTATAACCACTGTCAAAGGCTTCAACCCGGTAAACTATTTTTACTGCTTTGCACTGATGAAGGGCAAAAAAAAAATGAAACTCAGTTTGTAAATGAAACTGTTGGCTTCCTATCCTATGTCAATTTGAAAGTCCATTTTAAAAGGATTCCTAGGCCTTGCACACACTGACCCTGCTGGAGCCAAGCACACCCACAGTAGTGGTAGTCTGTGTAGGTGCAATCTCATCCCTCTCCTTTCTGCAGTGGTTATTTGCTGCACACAAGATCACACACTAGCGAGTGCCTGCTGCTTTCAGAAGTGTTTGGAGCACATTATTATTATTATTTATTGCTATAGCGCCATTTATTCCATGGCGCTTTACATGTGAGGAAGGGTATACATAATAAAAACAAGTACAATAATCTTAAACAATACAAGTCACAACTGGTACAGGAGGAGAGAGGACCCTGCCCGCGAAGGCTCACAATCTACAAGGGATGGGTGAGAATACAGTAGGTGAGGGTAGAGCTGGTCATGCAGCGGTTTGGTCGATCGGTGGTTACTGCAGGTTGTAGGCTTGTCGGAAGAGTTGGGTCTTCAGGTTCTTTTTGAAGGTTTCGATGGTAGGCGAGAGTCTGATGTGTTGTGGTAGAGAGTTCCAGAGTATAATGACCGTGTAAGAGTGTCTCCCATCCCCTTCCCCTCTCAACATCGGACAGCCAGTCCTTTGTGATCCTTTGTGCGGCAAGTGGCAATTGTAGACAGGAGAGGAATAAGATTGCACATTACACTACTGTGTGTGCTTGGCTCTTAGTGCCCTTGTATTTAGTGCTGAGGAGTTAATTTAGGCAGCGATCCAAAGTGAGTGCTGTCAGTCAACTTAAAGGAAGGTGCTGAGGATTGAAGTTGAGGAGTCAGAAAGGTGCAGTGAACTCTTGAGCACAAGGGTGTACTGAAGCCTCCTCATTAATAAATCTAATGAAATGATTTATTTACTTTTTTTTTCACTATAAAACGCAATATGTAAAATCTACACTAAAAGTATGATTTTTATGGTTGATTTATTTCCTATATGAATATATAAATAGTTTAATTTTAGTTTTCGGAGCGACCGACTCCCACTAATAAGCAGTTGCCAAACACCTCTCATTACAACTTCCCTGCCCAGGAAGAATGAAGAAATTGACATGGTAAAATCCATCCAATTCAATGAAGAATCATTTAGCAGCTTCCGTAGATTCACTTTTTTTTTTTTTTTTTTTTAATAAAAAAAAGAAAATTATGCCCAGTCTAATCCCTTTGACATCCTTGTACTAGTAAAATTACCTCCCCACTAACGAGAGCTTGGAAATTCACTGGAAACAGTTTATACGTTGAGCTGAATAATAACACGGACTGCAGTGTGCATATATGCTCTCCTCAGGGGAAACTGAATTTTACTATTCAGGTAAATTCTGATCTTTCAACCGCTGTAAACCCACATTAAATAGTCAATTAGTTTGCATAGCGTTAGGCCACGTGCGCACATTCAGTATTTGACCAGGTTTTTACCTCAGTATTTGTAAGTCGAAACCAGGAATGGGTGATAAATACAGAAGTGGTGGCGCGTTTCTATTATACTTTTCCTCTGATTGTTCCTCTCCTGATACTGTCTTACAAATACTGAGGTAAAAAACTGACCAAATACTCAACATGTGAACGTGGATCTAAAGACATGGTATAGGAAAGTAGACTATCGCTTTGAGTTGACTGTTTTTACTACTCAAGAAAAGGAGTCGGAGTGTGAAAAATTATATTGGTTTGTAATTGCCCAGTAGTTTTTCCAATGTTGTATTCTTTTATTTGACTAATTTTATTATAGGTGTCAAAATACTAGGTGCATATATATTTGGTTTAGTTTTTTTTTTTTCTTTTTAGGTTTTCCCTCTTGACTATATCCTGATTACAGTTATCATAATGTATTTTTTCTTTACTTCAATGGCCGGCATCAGAAATATGGGTATATGGTTCTTCTGGATACGGGTAAGGAATTTATGTAATAGATTGGGATAAAAGTTTACATTGTTCACATGTCACAGCATGCAAGTATTTTTTAATTTGAGGCGTAAGATCCTATATTTCAATAGTGACAGGGCACAGCGCTAGTGTCCACGTAATTAATGGCGTGCAACTGTAGTTATATAGATCAGATGTCACCATGCTGCTGATCAATCAACCTAGCAGTGCGATTGCTAGTTAGTATAGTTGAGGTCAATGAGATCGCAGAGCTCTACTTTTTAACCCTTGAAACAATTGACCATGGCAGCATCCGATTAAGGATGTCCTCTCGATAAAGGAAATTATTTATGTATTTCTGGGTTTTTAACCAAGTTCTAGATGAATAAATGTCGTCTTCAGAAGCACACATTGTAGCTCAAGCTCATTCAGTCGTATTACTTGTTGGACTACTTTGTGAATGGATATGCTAAAGTAACTGCATAAAATACATATACTCACCATGGTCCTACAATTTATTCACTCATCATCAGCAAGCATACATAAAATAGCACAGTAGACTACGTTGTACTATAGGGAAGTTTTACCTGGCATATATATTAACCAGGTGTGATCAGATGTGAATTTCCCTTGGCGCTTATTGTGAAGTGCTATGTACTACAGAAGCTGGAACCATTCTTTTCACTACAGGAACCAGCTTTTACATAATACTGGGATCCCACTGCAACAGCAAGAATCGTGGTTATGTGTGATCCAGTCTTTCAACTCCTTAGATAACATGGTCACTATAGACCTCATATCCTACATAGTATCAGAGGGAAAATCTCTCAATCTGTCAATCTCTCATTCCCTATAGTCCCATTTTAAATAAGACATAATTTACTTTGGAAAAAGCATCTCCCTAAAAAGTCCTACACATTTTGTATTGCTTCATCTGTTACCACACATGGTATTAAACAATTTCATTATTTATCCTGCATAGTCAATGCCGGTAAAAAAAAAAATAGTTTTTTTTTGTTTTGTTCTGTCTTCCTAACATTAGTAGGGTATGCTCACACTTTTGTAGATTCTCTCATGCGAGAGAGTCTGGCCCGTTATGCTAATAACACTGGTCTAAAATGCTGTTAGTTTTCATCTTAGTGTCATCTGATTGTGATCCGACTCTTTCAAATGAGAGAAACACAGCACGACTGCCTAGAAGATGGAGAACTTAATTTCTCCATCTTCTCCATAGTCTCTGTGATCGTACATTGGACTCCACTCAGATGACATCGGAGTACAGTCTGGTGTTTCACATGCACTCATAGACTTGTATGGGCCTGCGTGATCCGAATGTTGGAGTCACCATGTTGCAGTTGTTTTCTCATTCCGGATTGGCATGAGAAAATAATCACAAATCAGCAGTGCCCTTATAGCATATCACTGGGGCGATTGCTATCCAATAAAACATCAGGGAGTGCTCGGCCGTGTGAGCGAATCCATAAAGTGAGCAAAAAGTCAGATGCATCCTAAAAATGGAAAATTTTAAAAATGATCCACAATTATCCACAAAAAATCAAGCCCTTTGTGGCTTTGCAAATAGAAAAATACAAAAAAAAAACATATACACAAATTCGGTATTACAATAATCGTGCTGAACCAAAAAACGAAGTAAAATTCTCAGTCCTTATCAGTAAGTGACTTTAAAAATCAAAATAAATTCTAGATTTTTTTTTTGTTCATCCCTTCTACAAAAAAATGAGTAAATATCAGATTCTTATGTACCCCAATATGGTACTAGTGAAGTATACTGCTTGTTCCACACACAAAAACAAGCTGTCACACAGGTTCATCTACAAAAAAAATAAGTTATGGGTCTCAGAATGTTATACAGCCGTCATTGGCCTCTAACAGGATCTCTCACTGCTGCCATTTAGCCATTTACAAGTTGCAAATGGTGTAAAACTGTCTTTTCCGGCACCCATCACCACTACTTTTTGGCTGCCGGGACCCACTTAAGGCTCCCATCAGCACTATCTTGTCCTACCTGCAAAGACCATACTTTTTAGATTAATTTTGTTATTTACTGCAATAACAAATCATTGTCGTCACAAGTCCCTTAACAATTTCAAATTTCCGAAAACAAAAATCAATGGAAAACAATGTGACAATGTATTGGCATGTCTGTTAAAGTCTGATCTGTCAAAATATAACACTATTTAACTCACTTGATAAATGCCGTAACAAAAAAACCTGACAAGTACTAAATTATTTAAACGTAACACTTTTTTTTTTTTTGTAAATCTTAAGGAAAGCACAGCATCTTGTCTTGGTGGCGTAATTACATGAAGTGTAGATCTTCAGTAGTGAAAGTGTGAATGTTTTAGGCTTAATTGCTTTAGAAATGTCCTTCACACAGTATCATGGTAGCAGCCAAACGGCAAAAGAAAAAAAAAAAAAGAGAAAAATCTATAGTGTTTTTTTCTTTTTTTCAACTGTATGGAAAATCACAATAAATTATTTGATTACTGTAAAGTGATAAGGGAAGATCTGTGCAGAAATATACGAGGGGCGATCCAAAAGTAATGATAATCAATACTAAACACAATGAATATAGTCAAAAAATAAATTTATTTTTCTACATAGTCTCCTAACAAGTCTATACATTTAGTCCATCTCTTTTCTAAACTTAGAATTCCCTTCGAAAAAAATTCTTGATCTTGACCCTCAAAAAAATCCCCAACAGCGGTTATCACGTCGCTATTGTCGTCAAATTTCTTGCCCCGGAGGTGTTCCTTGAGCCGAGGAAAGAGAAAGAAGTCACTGGGGGCTAGATCTGGTGAATAGAGGGGGTGTTCCACCAGTTCAAAGCCCGCTTCTTGAATGGTAGCCATGGCAACAGCAGCTTTGTGAGCCGGCGCGTTATCTTGGTGAAACAGCACTCCAGCCCACAGTTTGCCGCGCCTTTTCTCCTTGATAGCCTCCCGCAATCTTCTTATTTGTTCTGCGTAGTAGGAGGCCGTAATAGTGGCTCCCTTCTCCAAATAGTCCACCATAATAATTCCTTCAGCGTCCCCAAAAAACGGACGCCATAACCTTCCCTGCTGAGCTTGACACTTTGAATTTCTTCGGCGTCGGTTCGTCGGCTCGTTTCCATGTCATCGATTGTTGTTTAGTTTCGGGATCAAAGTGGTGGATCCAGGTCTCGTCCATGGTCAAAAAACGTGACAAAAAATTTTCCTTGTCTGCTTGGAACTTTTCGAGATTTGCTATTGAAATGTCAACTCGTTTCTTCTTTTGTTCGTCGGTTAACATTTTTGGCACCCAACGCGCGGAGACCTTTCTCATATGCAATTCTTTTGCAAGGATTCTTTGAATACTGCCATATGAGATCCCTGTGACCTCAGCTACATGCCTGATAGTCACTCTTCGATCTGCCAATACAACTTCTTCAACTTTTTTCACGTTTTCTTCATTGAGGGATGTGAATGGGCGTCCTTCACGATGTTCATTTTCCGTCGATGTTCTTCCCAGCTTAAATTCCTTGGCCCAGCGTGCAACTGTGGAATATGGAGGAGAAGAGTCCCCCAATGTTTCCACCAAATCGCTGTGTATGTCTTTGGTAGTCATTTTTTTCAAGCAGAGGTATTTGATGACAGCTCTGAGCTAGTTTTTTTCCATTTTGATGTTCACTCCTCAGCAGTTCATATTCAAATGAATGTAGCTCCCGGGAATCGTGGTCTATTTAAGTAATTTTTTTTTCCTGGACTAGTGGGTACCTAAGAGAGAAGAAAACATTTTATTTTAATTTCTGTGTGCAATAGAAATAACCGATTATCATTACTTTTGGATCGCCCCTCGTAGTACTGTGCTAAATTTTACACAGATGTGTCAAAATGTTGCAAAGCAAGAATCGAAAAATGGTTTGGCATTTTCTTTAAAAATGAATGATCAAAGGATTAATCTTAATCAAATTTCCTGGACCTTCAAAGCAGCATCAATTCTTTTTGTTACATTGTTGCCTACAGACTCTCATTATTGTACCGCTCTCCAACCCTTTGGTGAACAATCGAACTTCTGTTACAGCCAAATATTTCACATTTTGACTACACAGTCCACACCGCCAGCACCCCAGTTCCTGTTTGTGGGCATTGTTGAGCTGCTTGGCCTTGTTTCCATGTCAAACTTATAGCTTTTTGGCTTTAATCCTTCATTGAAGACCACTTCTCGCTTGACTTCCTGATCGGTAGATAGATGTAGCCTACCTAATGGCACTGCTGGACATCTTCCAACTTTGAAGGGATGTAAGCTTGATGTGCCTTTCATCTGCTGCAATAAGTCTCCTTAAACTACAGTCTTCTATGTTGCCCGTTTCTTAATGGTTTTTCATAAGACCTTGAACCGCACATCTTGAGACCCCAGTTTGCTTTGAAATCTTTACCTGAGAGAAACCTTTTTGATGCAGTATTACCAACGATGTCATGTTGCTATGCTCGGACTTCCCATTGTGTATGTAAAACACGTTTTATAGCAGAGTTTGACTTTTTCTCACCAAGTTTTAAGCCTCCTTTTCATCTGTTCCAGTTTAAGAATGTGTTTCAACCTACATTTGAAAATGACCATTATCATCTGATTGGTATAATTGGTCACTCATAGGGCCGGTAGAGATGCTTGTATTATCAGTCCAAAAGTGATCTGACAAATCATCGGATCACGCTTGGGCCAATGTTAGTTTATGGGATAATGTACAGTGCCTTGCGAAAGTATTTGGTTCCCTGAAACTTTTCAACCTTTTCCCACATATCATGCTTCAAACATAGATACCAAATGTAAATTTTTGGTGAAGAATCAACAACAAGTGCAACACAATTGTGAAGTTGAACGAAATTTATTGGTTATTTTAAATTTTTGTGGAAATTCAAACTGAAAAGTGGGGCGTGCAATATTATTTGGCCCCTTTACTTTCAGTGCAGCAAACTCATTCCAGAAGTTCATTGTGGATCTCTGAATGATCCAATGTTGTCCTAAATGCCTAATGATGATAAATATAATCCACCTGTATGTAATCAAGTCTCTATATAAATGCACCTGCTCTTTGATAGTCTCGGGGTTCTGTTTGAAGCACAGAGAGCATCATGAAGACCAAGGAACACAACAGGCAGGTCTGTGATACTGTTGTGGAGAAGGTTAAAGCTGGATTTGGATACAAAATGATTTCCAAAACTTTAAACATCCCAAGGAGCACTGTGCAATCAATCATATTGAAATGGAAGGGCTATCATACCACTGCAAGTCTACCAAGACCCGAGCTGTTTGCAAAGGAAGAATGGGCAAGAATTTCAGTTTCTCGATGTACAAAACTAATAAAGACATAACCCAAGCGACTTGCAGCTGTAATCGCAGCAAAAGGTGGCGCAACAAAGTATTAAGTTAAAGGGGCCGAATAATATTGCACGCCCCACTCTTCAGTTTTTGATTTTCCACAAAAATTTAAAATAAACAATTAATTTTGTTCAACTTCGTAATTTTGTTCCACTTGTTGTTTGATTCTTCACCAAAAATTTACATTTGATATCTTTGTTTGAAGCATGATATATGGGAAAAGGCTGGAAATTTCCAGGGAGCAGAATACTTTCGCAATGCACTGTAAAAAAGGGAACCATACGGCATCAGACTATCAGACGCTATTCAAACACATTCCTCCTTTTTCAGGGTATAGTTAATGTATGAACATTCAGGTGGTGCGGTGCGGAGATCAAATAGTTACACATGTGAGAAGAAGAAAAGCGGCCCTTTCGACGTTCTTGCTTAAAAGTCTTTTATTCCGAATAATGAAACATTCATGCAGCATGAAGTGGTAAAGGGACTGTGCATCATGGACCCATAGGCGTGTTGTGGAGAGGCGAAATGGCCATCGTCCATTCTTTCTCCCGCACATTACCCTGAATACCGCATGAATGTCCCATTTCTCGGACTAAAGGACTATCAAGCAAGAACGTGGCGACTGCCACTTTTCTAATTCTCATGTGTCCATGGGGCTGTGTGCATGTCCGATTTCTTTATTGGAATGCACCAGAATAATCGCTACATGCCTGAGTTTGATACAATATTTGAAACCTACTCGTCAATGCCAATCAATGAGTCCATGGAAACCATTGGATTATTTCTGAGTGCTGTCCGATTTCAATGGCTTCCCAGAATGGAGACACTTTTTCTTCATCTCCCTTATCTGAGAGAATCGGATCACACTCTGATTTGCATAATTGACCCGATTCTCTTGTGTGAGAGAATACACGGTCATCTGCACCTGCCCTTACGCCTGCCTTTAATCCTACAAATCCCTGACTTTCTGCAAGTGTACATAGCAGAATTGATCTTGTTTTGAAGGCAAAAGGCGGTGATGCCAGACATTGATTTGATGCAGATTTCTTTTATTCATTCTCTTTGCATTTTGTTATTGATAAAAATGTTGTAATTGATTTAAAAAAAAAAGCACTAAGGGTGTATTCATACTGTTTTGTTTTGTTTTTCTTTTTTTGGTTTAAAAAAATTCAGCATTTTACTGTGTCTGCAAAGTGAGTGAGATTTCTGAATCTAGTGCACATGCTGCTTTTGTTTTTTTTCATGCAGGTTTTAAGTAGTTTCAGATGCAATGTTTGAACATATCCTTACTTTTTAGCACTTATTTTTTCCCACAACTCCCTAAAACTTTTGCCCAGTACTGTAGTCACACTGAACTGGACTGAACGCTAGCAGTTAAATATACTTTTCTGATTTTACTATTGTTGTCATGTTAACAGTTGTACAAGATTAGAAGGGAACGAACGAGACCTCAAGCTCTTCTCTTTCTGTGCATGATTCTCCTGTTAATCGTCCTTCACACGAGCTACATGATTTACAGCCTTGCACCACAATATGTCATGTATGGAAGCCAAAAATATCTGGAGGTAAGATCTGCTTATTAGTTTGTGCAATAAACATGTCTGTTATTGTAGTGCCGTTTTTTTGTTGTTTTTTCAACAGTGTTATAGTGACAAAAGTTATAGTGCAAAAAAAAAATGTTCAAGTATACTTTGCATCTGACTATAGGAAGCATCCGGTTTTACGTTGAAAAAAAGGATGTACTGATCAAACCTTCTCTGGTGGTCAGAATAAACTAGAATGTTAATATCCCACATTGGTGAAGGATTTGTAGAAGAGGGGGTTTATTTACATGTAGAATCGTCCCTAAAACCCATCCTACGTGATGAATGATATCTGTGAGGCCAATGAAACTGTAGTGTCCCTGTGGGTGAGATATGGGGAGGGAGAAAGAATAATAAAATATTGATAAGGTTTTGTTATGAGTCTCTAAATATAATGGAAGTGGCAGAAAATATCCTCACAAAGCAAATAGAGGCAGCGAATCAAAGAGAAGTCCTTATTATGGGAGACTTCAGCTCCCCTGATGTAAATTGGGGACCAGAAATCTGCAGTTCCAGGAAAGGTAATCGATTTTTAACAACAATGAAAGGCAATTACTTTTCACAACTGGTTCAGGACCCAACAAGTTGAATGGAACTACTAGACCTAATATTAACCGGTAGGCAAGCCCACATATCAAGTATGGTATATGAGTGGGAGTCACTTGAGTAATAGTCAGCACAAAATAATACATTTTCATGTATCCTTTAATAAGATTTATAGTAGAGGCTTTACAAGGAAACTAAACTTCAGAACAACAAATTTCTAACGACTAAGATGATCATAGTGCCATAAACTGGGACAATGTCCTGAGAAATAAGTGCTCCAAGCAAATTGGATACTTTCATGAGAATCCTGAATAGGATCTGTGCACAACATATACTGTATGGGAATAAACAAGATCGAAATCCGCAAAAAGAAAGCGTTTAGAAAATAATAGCAGTACTGGAGCCCCGCTATGTGTAGTACAAGCAATCGGAAGATCGCAGCTTCAAGTCTCCTTCGAAGACTATTAAAGCAAGTGAAAAGTTAAAAAGAAATGAATAAATAAAAACTTCAAAATATATAAAAGTTCATATCACGCACTTTTTGCACCATTCAAAATTAAACAATGCAAAAAAAATACACCTATTTGGTATCACTGCCTTCAGAAAAGCCCGTTCAAAATATAAAAATAAATAATTCAGTCTGTAAACAGAATAACGAGAAAAAAAATCAACACGCCACAATTACGCAATCAAAAGATCATATTTAACCTAACATGGTATCCATTAAAACGTCTGATCCCGAAAAATGGAGAACCAGCAGGTCTTGGAAAATGACGCTTTTTTTTTTTTACCGAACTCATATTCATGGTTATATTCCCCCCAAAAAATAATTTCTGTGACACTTGTAGGGAACTATGACCAAGAACCTAAGGTCATGGGTTTTTGTAAAAAAAAAAATGTGTCTTGCATAGAGATAGTTGTTTAGAGGAAATTAAGGCCAATATTTGGACTCTGATAAATCTGTGGAAAAAGTAATAAGGGTTAAATCGGTGACCTTTCTGAATATTGAGATATTTGGGAGAGGGGACATTAATTTGTGGGATACCATAATGTTGTAGTGTCATCAGAAACTAGATCTTGCTCCTGACAAAATAACTTGACGCACATCCATTAATGTCTTAACCGTTGGCAACATAAGTGACTACACCCCTAAGTGAAAATGACCAAATTGTGCCCCAAAAAATCAATATTTTGTGTGGCCACCATTATTTTCAAACACTGCCTTAACTCTCTTGGGCATGGAGTTCACTACAGCTTCACAGGTTGCCATTGGAACCTTCTTCCACTCCTACATGACGACATTATAGAGCTGTTGGATGTTGGACACCTTGCGTTTCTCCATCTTCCGTTTGAGGATGCCCCACAGATCCTCAATTTGGTTTAGTTCTGGAGACATGCTTGGCCAGCCCAGCACCTTTCACCCTCGTTTCTTTAGTAAGGCAGTGGTCATCTTGGAGGTCTGTTTGGGGTCGTTATGTTGGAATACTGCCTTGCAGCCAAGTTTGTGAAAGGATGGCTTCATGCTCTGCTTCAGTATTTCACAGTTCGTCATTCATGGTCCCCTCAATAAACTGTAATTCCTCCCAGCTGCCAGCAACCGCAAAAATAAGTAAATTAAAACATCACATTTATTATAGTTCGTTAAAATCAAAAGGAAAGATTAAAAATGCATACGCATTTCAAAATTACTATCTTATTCTTGACAAGTTGTAAGTGAGGGCATAAATGATTTTTTATAGCACTAAACATGAACGTCGGCCATGAAATCACACCCATTAAATTTGTTAATTTAAACTATTAACCTTATCTAAGAAAGGCAAAGTAGCAATGGAAATAAATTTGATACATTCACATAAGGTATATCATAC
The DNA here is from genome assembly GCF_032444005.1 of Ranitomeya imitator. NCBI lineage: Eukaryota > Metazoa > Chordata > Amphibia > Anura > Dendrobatidae > Ranitomeya > Ranitomeya imitator. The sequence continues at coordinate 370,448,184 of NC_091286.1, forward strand.
AGCTGACTTCACTCATTCATCTATTTTGCAAAAACAACATATGGATATGGCGCTGAGCATGTGCACTCATCGTCTTTAGTTGACCATAGCGATGCCTGTTCTGAGTGCAACCTACCTTGTTAAACCGCGGTATGGTTTTGCCCTTCGTGTTGCAGCTCAGTTTCAGTGTGTTGGTAATCTTCTTATAGCCTAGCCATCTTTTATTAGAGCAACAATTCTTTTTTTTCAGATCCTCAGAGTTCTTTGCCATGAGGTGTTGTGTAACTTCACACCTTGTAATACTTATGAGTCACATGACACCGGGAAGGAAAATGACTAGGTGGGCACAATTTGGCAGCCTTAACTTAGGGGGTGTACTGTTTTTTTTTTGCTAGCGGTTTAGAGCTTAATGACTGTGTTGAGTTATCTTACAAATTTACACTGTTATACGAGCTGTACCCAGACTAATTACATTGTATCAAAGTGTCATATCTTCAGTGTTGTCTCATGAAAAGATATCCTAAAATATTTACAAAAATGTGTGGGGGGTGTGATCACTTTTGTGATATACTGTGTGTTTATGTATAATATACATAATTAGGGATGGGCCGACCTGTGGATATTCTGGTCAGTCAGGTTTGGCCTAATTTTATTGAAAAAAAAGGATGGAATGGGTGCAGAACAGTACCTGTACTTGATCTTGAACCCGGATCCCATTCATGTGAATGGAGGGGCCTGAACATCCGGCGATTACCATGCTGTCCGTGTGACAGCGTAGGAAACACTGTCGCTGACTGTAACATTACTTAAGTCACAGCCGCTGAGTATCATGGACCGGGTTCCGATGTGGTCACAAAGAGGACAGCGTGTAAGCCAGCGCCTGTAACCGGTGGTGAAAAGGTATCCGCCGATCAGAAATTCAGTTAATGAGTACTACTCTCATCATCATGCACCTGGTCTCGATGATAGCAGACAGAGAATGCGACACTAATGAGAGTATTCACCACTCGGTGCCTGTGCATATTAATAAATGTCAGTGAGATATATAATTAGTGCAGTGTGTGGCTTACTGTATGTGTATTTGGCTAATAAAGAAAAGGAAAAAAAATGGCATTAATACACAGCTGAGGGAAAGCAGACAGCTGGCGACTATTGGTATTATTCTGCCACGGGGCCTAGATACATAAACCTTCCCAGGCTATTAATATCAGCTCACAGCTGTCTGCATAGCTGGTTATTAAAAAGGGGGGACCCCAACAAAAAAATGAGGTCCCTCCTATTTTTTATAACCAGCAAAGCCTAAGCAGACCTCTCCAATTTTATATTAATAGGCTGTGAAGGGACTGTCACACTGGGGCAAAATGAGGGAAACACCAGGGAAGATGTACAAAAAAGACTCTGACAATAGGTAGCAGGGAGAGGGGTCACCTCCTAACATAAACCTGAGTTGGATCCCTGCACCCCCTAGCGTCCTTAGACCCGTCGGGGTCTGTGCACAGACACTAGGTGTCTGGTACGGATCCCAAACTTTACTGTTTGGATTCACCCATCCCTATATATATGGTGTGTGAAAAAGTTTTTGCCTCCTTCCTGATTTCCTATTCCTTTGCTGGTTCGTCACACTGAAATGTTTCAGGTCACCTAACAAATTTAAATAGACAAAGATAACACAAGTAAGCGCAAAATTCAGTTTTTAAATGAAGGTCTTTATTATTAAGGGGAACATAAATTCAAACCTACAGGGCCATGTGTGAAAGTGATTCCCCCATCCACCCTTTGAAACATATATTAACTCTTGTTTATCACATCTTTGGGATGCTGAGGTCAAATTCCCTGTCCACACCCAGGCTTGATTACTGCCACACCTGTTCTGAATCAAGAAATAACTTACATAGAACTTGCCTGACAAAGTGAAACAAAGGACTCCACAACAACATAAAAAACTGCAAGCCTCACTTTCCTCAGTTAAGGTCAGTGTTCTTGACTCCACCATAAGAAGGATACTGGGCAAAAATGGTCTGCATGGCAGAGTTCGTAGACAAAACCACTACTGAGCAATAAGAATATAACGGCTCGTCCTAGTTTTGCCAGATAACGTCTTGATGATCCCCAAGATTTTTGGGAGAATACTCGGTGGACTGACGAGACAAAAGTTGAACTTTTTGGAATTTGCATGTCTAATTACATCTGGCTACAGTTAACAGTTACAGTCTAAGTTACACAACATTTCAGAAAAGGAACATCATAGCCAAAGTAAAATATGGTGGTGGTAGTGTGATGGTCTGGGGCTGTTTTGCAGCTTTAGGACCTGGAAGACTTACTATGGTAAATGGAACCATGAATTCTGCTGTCTAACAAAAAATCCTAAAGGAGAATTTTCTGCCATTTGTTTGTGACTTCAAGCAAAAGTGCACTTGGACTGTGCAGAAAGACAATGACCCAAAGCAAACCAGCAAGTCCACCTCTGCATAGTTTAAAAAAAAAATAATTAAAGATGCAAAGATGAGTAGGCCAAAATTCCTCTAGAGCATTGTAAAAGATTGTCAGTTATCGCAAATACTTGATTGCAATTGTTGCTGGAAAGGGTGGCCCAACCAGTTATGTTTAGGGGGCAATCACTTTTTCGCACAGGGCTCTGTAGGTTTGGATTTCTTTTTCCCTTAATAATAAAGACTTTCATTTAAAAACTGCATTTTGTGTTTACTTGAGTTATCTTTGTCTAATATCTACATTTGTTTGGTGATCTGAAACATTTAAGTGCAAAAGAATCGGAAATCAGGAAAGGGGCAAAAACTTTTTCACACAACTGTATATACACCCCTAGATAAACATAACATTCATGTACAATATTTAATACATCTTTAACATGGTGTTTTCAGTGAATTCATTTTAGGTAAACCGTTCTTGGCTTCCATTGTTAGACGTCTAAGTGTCCTTTTAGTCTGAATACAAGGAAAACTGAGAGCCCGAAGCTTTTACTTACAAGAGGCCTGCATAAAAGAAATCATCCATATGTCTGTAAATGAGGGTAAATGACAGCACACATCTGCAGGCTGTTTTATATGAATGAGGTTATTAGGATCTAGCAGGTAAATATTGTTCCTTTTTTCTGAAAATTGTCTTTGTACATATACCTGAGGCACATGCCTGGTTAGTGTGTATTATGTGCCAGTTTCGGGTTATCGGCTCGGACAGTGAACCTTTTTGTATTTTATTTCTGTCAAGTAAAGATGTGTTTGTTTTTTGTTTTTTTTAGGGTAATGGAAACTCTTCTAGCTCGGTCTCCATAAATTGCGATGCAAATGCCCCGGATGGTAAGTTATTTTACACTCTTATTATTCTCGTTGTATAGCTGTTTTATCAAATTTCATTGTTTTTTAAATCTCCTACATAATTTCATATATATTTTTTTATTTTAAATAAATGTGATTTTTGCTAAAGGATATGTAGGGGACTAGAAAAGCATGGCTTCTATCTACTCAAAACCACACCACACCTGTCCATCGGTTGTGTATGGAATTACAACATTACTTTATTGACATACATGGAACTGAAATGCAGTACCACATGTAATCTTTGGACAGGTATTGCACTGTTCCTAGAAACTTATTTTTTAATTCTTTACTACCTCTAGCAATAGCAAATTCATACGCTTACGAGAGCGCACATCATTTCCTTTTTAGCAGGCTCTGTAGACCGTTTTGAATAAAGCTGGTTTTCCATGGTTTAAGTCTACATAAATTGTTAAATACTTCTACATTATTTATTTTGTGCCTATCTTAAGCTTCAGTTCTTAGGGCTTCAATGACATTTTTGCTGGATATCATTGGAAACCAACAAGACAGATCATCCCTGAAAGCTTAGCTCAACTCCTATAAAAAAATGAGTTCTTTCCTACATCAGATGACAGTACAGTTTGTGATAGAAGGAAGAAAGCTTCCAATGTAATAATCAGTAAAGAAAGTTCAAAACATTCCCTTAATAAGCAGCAAACGAGATTTCTGATGTGATTCCTACAGAAAAAAATTGGAGTAATACATCCACCAAAAATCGTGAACAATAAAGTTTTATTAGAAAACCATGTATAAAAACAATCACAATAGTACTGATAAAATTGAAGGTGAAGACTCAGATGCACAGTACAGACCAAAAGTTTGGACACACCTTCTCATTTAAAGATTTTTCTGTATTTTCAGGACTATGAAAATTGTACATTCACACTGAAGGCATCAAAACTATGAATTAACACATGTGGAATTATATACTTAGCAAAAAAGTGTGAAACAACTGGAAATATGTCTTATATTCTAGGTTCTTCAAAGTAGCCACAAGAGTGTGCAAAGCAGTCATCAAAGCAAAAGGTGGCTACTTTGAAGAACCTAGAATATAACACATATTTTCAGTTTTTTCACACTTTTTTGTTAAGTATATAATTCCACATGTGTTAATTCATAGTTTTGATGCCTTCAGTGTGAATGTACAAATTTCATAGTCATGAAAATGCATAAAAATCTTTAAATGAGAAGGTGTCCAAACTTTTGGTCTGTACTATAGGTCATACATGGAAAAGACACAACTCATAAGGGGGGTAACACAACCCCCAGAAGAAGCACAGGCAAAATGCTCTTTGAGGTTGCGGGTTTGTGGTCTGACATGGGGAGCAATGGGTAAGCCATGGGGATTTGTTCACTGACCGTTTTCTTTACTTTGGTGGTTTTCATCATACAGTGATTTCTTTACTATCCGTCCATGTTCTACACATTTTCCTCTTGTTATGCTACCCCCATTATGAGTTGTCTTGACCATGTATGACCTACATCTGAGTCTTCACCTTCAATTTTATTAATACTATTGTGATTGTCTTTTTATATGGGTTTCTAATAAGAAGTTATTGTTCACAATTTTTGCTAGATGTATTACTCCAATTCTCTCTGTAGTGATTATACTTGATGGTGACATTTCCCTTTTAGATATTTGGAAAATTTGTGACCTATGGCCTATATTTTTTTATTCAGTGTTTCTTTGTTAGTTCGGACAGTATTCATTAAAGATTTCTGATGTGCCTCCTGCAGAAGTCTTCTAGTCTACACGACATGTAATGAATTTCTAAAGTGACTTAACTTTTATGTTTTCATTAAAGTTTGTAAGAATTGATTTGCACATCTCATTACATCAGTCACGACAATGGTCTATAGCGGTAACATGGGAGCTGGGAGTCCTGCCCCTTACCTGCTGCTCTTCTTTTGATAAGCCAACCTGGCATGACTTCATCATCGTGGTATCATGCATATGCGACTTTCACTCAAGGCCTACTAATCAAAATGAGATATGCAGATGCCGACGGGCAAGAGGTGGTACTTCACGGTACCATGCAGGAGCCGTAGACCACTGTTGTAGCCAATGAATTGGGTCATAAGAATCATTTCACACCACCTTGAATTTAGAAAATGCTGTATGTAGAGTAATCTAAATTAAAAAGTAAAAAGTATGGGCTAACTTTCACATACTTGTTCAATGGTTTATATTTTTTGTCCAGACAGTCACTTGAGGCTGGAGCACAAACTGTCCTGTAATTTTGGCCGGTGTTCTTTAAATGTGTGCAGTTTTTCTCTTCCTTTAGGCACAGTGATATTGTTATAGGCTGCCCTCGTTTGACTCGTGCTGAAATGTGTACTAATTGATAACAAAATTTCTATTCATCCTGTTATAAATCCCTAACCTCCTCCGAGGTACAGTTTGTGCATTAATCTGCTCCCTGCTCAGATCTTTATTACAAAATCCTCAATGCCAAGACAATAAAAAGAGGAATTTATAGAAAGTGAGGTGCAGGTAATTTCTCTGAGGTCTGACAGTGCAGATTACAAATTCATGGTGAGTATAGAGGAAGTATAAAATATAGTTTGCGGATGTATCCATGAGAATATTAAAAATGTTTTCACTCTATGATCTTTGGATGCGTCTGACAGGGTAAAATGGGTCAACAAATTCTGCATACTTGCGATCACATACTGACCATTTTCTCTTCCATTTCTCTCAATTGAGAGAAGAGGAACAGAAATCTGTCAATATGCAAAGTGCATAGAATCGGTTATATGAGGACCGCCACGAGTGTGGAAACGGCAGAATCCCAGAAGTGAGTTTGATACAAGCTATTAGGGTTGCTCTTATTGGTCCTGGTAAAATTTTAAAAATGTCTAGGAGGACCCCTTTAATAGTCTAGCCGCCTGACTCTGAACCCTCTCTATCTCTGCTATATCCTTTTTTAGAATATGGACACCAAAACTGAATTCCTTATTCAACATTTGGATTTAAAAGGGGTAATATTACATTGCAATCATGGGTATTAAATGTTATGTCACTAGCTTTTTGCTATCTTATCTGAGACCAGCATGGTCTAGGGGCAGAGATCCTGATTTCATCAATATAACACTTACTGGGCTGCTTGTTGCAGTTTAGATAAAATCACTGTTAATTTCTGTATATCCTGCCCACATGACTGATTGGCAGTTTTCCATGTACACTGTGCATAGGCACAAAGCTGCCAATAGGTGGTGAAGACAGGGTTATTGAGAGCTCATAAATGTGGAGCAGATTATATGGTATGCTAGTCCTTTAATGATTATCTCCTACTGATAAAACATTGATTTTATCAAAACTACAGCAAGAAGCCCAGCAAGTGACATATTCCTGGAATCGAGGTCTCTGTCTCTATATTGTACTGTTCTAGGATTAGGTGGTAGAAACCTGGTGACAGATTTATTTTAACTATTTTGTAACCAAAGCACCAAAGATACTTTTTGTCTCTTTTCCCCAGTTTTATTCCATTTATTGTATATTTCAATACGATGACTACAGTCTAGGTACTTTACTGTACATTACTTAACCCCTTCATGACCCAGCCTATTTTGACCTTAAAGACCTTGCCGTTTTTTGCAATTCTGACCAGTGTCCCTTTATGAGGTAATAACTCAGGAACGCTTCAACGGATCCTAGCGGTTCTGAGATTGTTTTTTCGTGACATATTGGGCTTCATGTTAGTGGTAAATTTAGGTCAATAAATTCTGCGTTTATTTGTGATAAAAACGGAAATTTGGCGAAAATTTTGAAAATTTCGCAATTTTCACATTTTGCATTTTTATTCTGTTAAACCAGAGAGATATGTGACACAAAATAGTTAATAAATAACATTTCCCACATGTTTACTTTACATCAGCACAATTTTGGAAACAAAATTTTTTTTTGTTAGGAAGTTATAAGGGTTAAAATTTGACCAGCGATTTCTCATTTTTACAACGAAATTTACAAAACCATTTTTTTAGGGACCACCTCACATTTGAAGTCAGTTTGAGGGGTCTATATGGCTGAAAATACCCAAAAGTGACACCATTCTAAAAACTGCACCCCTCAAGGTACTCAAAACCACATTCAAGAAGTTTATTAACCCTTCAGGTGCTTCACAGCAGCAGAAGCAACATGGAAGGAAAAAATGAACATTTAACTTTTTAGTCACAAAAATTATCTTTTAGCAACAATTTTTTTATTTTCCCAATGGTAAAAGGAGAAACTGAACCACGAAAGTTGTTGTCCAATTTGTCCTGAGTACGCTGATACCTCATATGTGGGGGTAAACCACTGTTTGGGCGCACGGCAGGGCTTGGAAGGGAAGGAGCGCCATTTGACTTTTTGAATCAAAAATTGGCTCCACTCTTTAGCGGACACAATGTCACGTTTGGAGAGCCCCCGTGTGCCTAAAAATTGGAGCTCCCCCACAAGTGACCCCATTTTGGAAACTAGACGCCCCAAGGAACTTATCTAGATGCATAGTGAGCACTTTGAACCCCCAGGTGCTTCACAAATTGATCCGTAAAAATGAAAAAGTACTTTTTTTTCACAAAAAAATTAGCCTCAATTTTTTCATTTTCACATGGACAACAGGATAAAATGGATCCTAAAATGTGTTGGGCAATTTCTCCTGAGTACACCAATACCTCACATGTGGGGGTAAACCACTGTTTGGGCACATGGTAAGGCTCGGAAGGGAAGGAGCGCCATTTGACTTTTTGAATGAAAAATTATTTCCATCGTTAGCGGACACCATGTCGCGTTTGGATAGCTCCTGTGTGCCTAAACATTGGCGCTCCCCCACAAGTGACCCCATTTTGGAAACTAGACCCCCCCAAGGAACTTATTTAGATGCCTAGTGAGCACTTTAAACCCTCAGGTGCTTCACAAATTGATCTGTAAAAATGAAAAAGTACTTTTTTTTCACAAAAAAATTCTTTTCGCCTCAATTTTTTCATTTTCACATGAGCAGTAGGATAAAATGGATCATAAAATTTGTTGGGCAATTTCTCCCGAGTACGCCGATACCTCATATGTGGGGGTAAACCACTGTTTGGGCACTCGGCAGGGCTCAGAAAGGAAGGCGCGCCATTTGACTTTTTGAATGGAAAATTAGCTCCAATTGTTAGCGGACACCATGTCGCGTTTGGAGAGCCCCTGTGTGCCTAAACATTGGAGCTCCCCCACAAGTGACCCCATTTTGGAAACTAGACCCCCCCAAGGAACTTATCTAGATGCATATTGAGCACTTTAAACCCCCAGGTGCTTCACAGAAGTTTATAACGCAGAGCCATGAAAATAAAAAATAATTTTTCTTTCCTCAAAAATGATTTTTTAGCCTGGAATTTCCTATTTTGCCAAGAATAATAGGAGAAATTGGACCCCAAATATTGTTGTCCAGTTTCTCCTGAGTACGCTGATACCCCATATGTGGGGGTAAACCACTGTTTGGGCGCACGGCAGGGCTCGGAAGGGATGGCACGCCATTTGGCTTTTTAAATGGAAAATTAGCTCCAATCATTAGCGGACACCATGTCACGTTTGGAGAGCCCCTGTGTGCCTAAACATTGGAGATCCCCCAGAAATGACCCCATTTTGGAAACTAGACCCCCAAAGGAACTAATCTAGATGTGTGGTGAGGACTTTGAACCCCCAAGTGCTTCACAGAAGTTTATAACGCAGAGCCATGAAAATAAAAATAAAAAATTATTTTCTCAAAAATGATCTTTTAGCCTGCAATTTTTTATTTTCCCAAGGGTAACAGGAGAAATTTGACCCCAAAAGTCGTTGTCCAGTTTCTCCTGAGTACGCTGATACCCCATATGTGGGGGTAAATCACTGTTTGGGCACATGACGGGGCTCGGAAGTGAAGTAGTGACGTTTTGAAATTCAGACTTTGATGGAATGCTCTGTGGGCGTCACGTTGCGTTTGCAGAGCCCCTGATGTGGCTTAACAGTAGAAACCCCCCACAAGTGACCCCATTTTGGAAACTAGACCCCCAAAGGAACTTATCTAGATGTGTGGTGAGCACTTTGAACCCCCAAGTGCTTCATAGAAGTTTATAATGCAGAGCCGTGAAAATAATAAATACGTTTTCGTTCCTCAAAAATAATTATTTAGCCCAGAATTTTTTAATTTTCCCAAGGGTAACAGGAGAAATTTGACCCCAATATTTGTTGTCCAGTTTCTCCTGAGTACGGTGATACCCCATATGTGGGGGTAAACTACTGTTTGGGCACATGCTGGGGCTCAGAATTGAAGTAGTGACGTTTTGAAATGCAGACTTTGATGGAATGCTCTGCGGGTGTCACGTTGCGTTTGCAGAGCCCCTGATGTGCCTAAACAGTAGAAACCCCCCAAAAGTGACCCCATTTTGGAAACTAGACCCCCCAAGGAACTTATCTAGATGTGTGGTGAGCACTTTGAACCCCCAAGTACTTCATAGAAGTTTATAATGCAGAGCCGTGAAAATAATAAATACGTTTTCTTTCCTCAAAAATAATTTAGCCCAGAATTTTTTATTTTCCCAAGGGTTACAGGAGAAATTGGACCCCAAGAGTTGTTGTCCAGATTCTCCTGAGTACTCTGATACCCCATGTGTGGGGGTAAACCACTGTTTGGGCACACGTCGGGGCTCAGAAGTGAAGTAGTGACTTTTGAAATGCAGACTTTGATGGAATGGTCTGCGGGCGTCACATTGCGTTTGCAGAGCCCCTGGTGTGCCTAAACAGTAGAAACCCCCCACAAGTGACCCCATTTTGGAAACTAGACCCCCCAAGGAACTTATCTAGATGTAAGGTGAGCACTTTGAACCCCCAAGTGCTTCACAGACGTTTACAACGCAGAGCCGTGAAAATAAAAAATCATTTTTCTTTCCTCAAAAACGATGTTTTAGCAAGCATTTTTTTAGATTCACAAGGGTAACAGGAGAAATTGGACCCCAGTAATTGTTGCGCAGTTTATCCTGAGTATGCTGGTACCCCATATGTGGGGGTAAACCACTGTTTGGGCACACGTCAGGGCTCGGAAGTGAGGGAGCACCATTTGACTTTTTGAATACGAGATTGGCTGGAATCAATGGTGGTGCCATGTTGCGTTTGGAGACCCCTGATGTGCCTAAACAGTGGTAACCCCTCAATTCTACCTCCAACACACCCCTAACCCTAATCCCAACTGTAGCCATAACCCTAACCACAACCCTAATTCCAACCCTAACCCTAAGGCTATGTGCCCACGTTGCGGATTCGTGTGAGATATTTCCGCACCATTTTTGAAAAATCCGCGGGTAAAAGACACTGCGTTTTACCTGCGGATTTACCGCGGATTTCCAGCATTTTTTGTGCGGATTTCACCTGCGGATTCCTATTGAGGAACAGGTGTAAAATGCTGCGGAATCCGCACAAAGAATTGACATGCTGCGGAAAATACAACGCAGCGTTTCCGCGCGGTATTTTCCGCACCATGGGCACAGCGGATTTGGTTTTTCATATGTTTACATGGTACTGTAAACCTGATGGAACTCTGCTGCGAATCCGCAGCGGCCAATCCGCACCGTGTGCACATAGCCTAATTCTAAAGGTATGTGCATACGCTGCAGAAAACGCTGCGGATCCGCAGCAGTTTCCCATGAGTTTACAGTTCAATGTAAACCTACGGGAAACAAAAATCGCTGTACACACGCTGCGGAAAAACTGCACGGAAACGCAGCGGTTTACATTCTGCAGCATGTCACTTCTTTGTGCGGATTCCGCAGCGGTTTTACAACTGCTCCAATAGAAAATCGCAATTGTAAAACCGCAGTGAAATGCGCAGAAAAAAAACGCGGTAAATCCGCCATAAATCAGCAGCGGTTTAGCACTGCGGATTTATCAAATCCGCAGCGGAGAAATCCGCAGAGGACCAGAATACGTGTGCACATACCGAAACCCTAACCCTAACCCTACCCCTAACCCTAGCCCTAACCCTAGCCCTAACCCTAACCCTAGCCCTAACCCTACCCCTAACCCTACCCCTAACCCTAACCCTATTCTAACATTAGTGGAAAAAAAAAATTTCTTTATTTTTTTATTGTCCCTACCTATGGGGGTGACAAAGGGGGGGGGGTCATTTATTTTTTTTTTTATTTTGATCACTGAGATAGATTATATCTCAGTGATCAAAATGCACTTTGCAACGAATCTGCCGGCCGGCAGATTCGGCGGGCGCACTGCGTATGCGCCCGCCATTTTGGAAGATGGCGGCGCCCAGGGAGAAGACGGACGGGACCCCGGCAGGATCGGTAAGTATGATGGGGTGGGGGGGACCACGGGGGGGGGGATCGGAGCACGGGGGGGGGAATCGGAGCGCGGCAGGCGTGGAACGGAGCACGGGGGGCGTGGAACGGAGCACGGGGGGGCTGGAACGGAGCACGGGGGGCTGGAACGGAGCACGGGGGGGTGGATCGGAGTGCAGGGGGGGATTGGAGCACGGGGGGGTGATTGGAGCACGGGGGGAGCGGACAAGAGTACGGGGGGGAGCGGAGCACTGGACGGAGGGGAGCCGGAGCAGTGTACCGGCCAGATCGGGGGGCTGGGGGGGCGATGGGTGGGGTGGGTGCACATTAGTATTTCCAGCCATGGCCGATGATATTGCAGCATCGGCCATGGCTGGATTGTAATATTTCACCAGTTATAATAGGTGAAATATTACAAATCGCTCTGATTGGCAGTTTCACTTTCAACAGCCAATCAGAGCGATCGTAGCCACGAGGGGGTGAAGCCACCCCCCCTGGGCTAAACTACCACTCCCCCTGTCCCTGCAGATCGGGTGAAATGGGAGTTAACCCTTTCACCGGATCTGCAGGGACGCGATCTTTCCATGACGCCACATAGGCGTCATGGGTCGGATTGGCACCGACTTTCATGACGCCTACGTGGCGTCAAAGGTCGGGAAGGGGTTAATTGGGGTTGTCATGTCTAAAACTACAAGTCTGCAGTCGCTCTGTGACTCATGAATCCTCACACGCTATGAAGATTCTATGGCGCCGAAAGGGGGTGCTCATGTGATCGCAAGTATGTGATATGTACACTCCTGGCCACATTCCAAGTAGACTTGTTTCCGACCTCGTGCCCATCTAGTCGTAATGTGGCTGAGAGTATGCATATTATCTACTCATGGACATATGACCACCGATGCCGGAATCTGAGCATCCTCACAGCCCACAGCAAGCACGATGTGAGATTTCTCAAGTCTGCAGTCACATAGAATAACTGCAGACTTCAATTTTAAAGGGTTTGTCCGGTCTAGAAATACATATCCCTTGTTCTTGCCATGATGACAACATATGAAAGAAGCTTGGAAAGATATGTATACACATTAGATAAGCGCTGCTACGTAAAAATAATTTTTCACAAGTTATAGGATCCCCTTAAATGTCCGTTTTAGATTTTTTTTTTCTTTGCGGCTCTTTACATATTAGTTGCAATTAGTGATGAGCGAGTATACTCGTTGCTCAGAGATTTAGTTTTTTTTTTAGGCAGCTGCATGATTTACGGCTGCTGGACAGCCTGAATACATATGGGGGTTTGCCTGGTTGCTAGGGAATCCCCACATTTATTCAAGCTGTGTAGGAGCCATAAATCATGCAGCTGCGTTGACAAAAACTAAATCTCCGAGCACGCTGAAATACTCGGAGACCACCCAAGCGTGCTCGGGGAGTCCCGAGCAACAATGTTATTCACTCACTTCTAATTCTAGTACCTTTTTTGTTCAGCTACATGGTCCCTTTATGTTTGGAAGAGTGATACATTTCTGAAGACTCTTTAAGCTATTAGGCTATGTTCACACATGACGTTTTTGCAGTTTTTTTTCTGCAGCAAAATCTGCTCTCTTGGCAGTAAAGTTGCAGGAAAAAAAGCAGGTGTAGCTTGTTTTTTTTCTTATGTTTTTTGCTGCTTTTTTCCCCCCGTTTTTGTCATGCGTCATTTGTCTCTTTTGTATGCTTATACAGTTTAGTGACAAAAAATATATATTCTACTTCATAAGGTTTTGGCACACAAAAACTCAGCAAAACCTGATACCAGCATTTTTTTCAGTGTTTTTTCGCCACCCATTACTTTCAATGGATGAAAAACTATGAAAAAAACTATGAAAAAAGAGCGAAGGAACTTGTCATTCAAAAGTACAGAAACATTTTATTTTTTCTTTCAACAACATTAATGAAGTGTTCAGAATCGCCTTCTGAAACTGAAGACTCAAAATGAAATGTATTTAAGGAAAGTGTGCTTGAAATTCATTATGTTACACTGTTTGTTGTGTGTCAGCAAATACTAATCAGTCTATTAGGATGCCCACTGTGATTTGCAAGGATAATATTGCAATGTGACTTGATTGCCAAATTTGTATTTGCACAGGTGATTGCATAGGGGCAATTTGTTTTCCATTTGATTCTATGAAATATCATTTAAGCATATTGTTACGTAGTGTCATGTATGCATAAATAGATGAATTTGTTTTTCTGTTTGTTTTTTTCACGGATCACAAGATACCATATTCAAAAACAATATTTGCATAAGCTCCGCAAAATACAATATGGCTTTCTTGAACTTTCTTTTGTCTATAATACTCTACAATTTTAAAAGAGCCCAAGAGGGTAATTGAAGGGGTTTTCTGGTCTATCACGGGAAGGGGGGCAGGCTAATAAAAAAAAAAAAAAAAAGAAAAGAAACAAAGCTACAATAGCCACTGGAATCTTCTCCCCAATCCAGTGCTGCAGTTCTAGCAGTTATCAAAAGTGATAATCAAAGGGACTGGCTGATTACCTATTTCAACGGCTAACCTAGCCCCCTTCTCAGTCATAGCTCATCTATAAACGGACAAAGATGATGTCTTGGCTATTGAAATGAGCAATGGTATACAACAAAATACAGCGCTGTCATGGACTGTCAGAAGTGAAGTTGACTTGACATTAACCAGAAGAGGTACCAAACAATGGTGTGTCTGGTTGATTAAACTTGATTGAAGTAGGACTGGGCAATTTAAACAAATACAGTTAGGGCGAGAAATATTTGGACAGTGACACAAGTTTTATTATTTTAGCTGTTTACAAAAACATGTTCAGAAATACAATTATATATATAATATAGGCTGAAAGTGCACACTCCCAGCTGCAATATGATAGTTTCCACATCCAAATCGGAGAAAGGGTTTAGGAATCATAGCTCTGTAATGTATAGCGTCCTCTTTTTCAAGGGACCAAAAGTAATTGGACAATGGACTCTAGGGGCTGCAATTAACTCTGAAGGCGTCTCCCTCGTTAACCTGTAATCAATGAAGTAGTTAAAAGGTCAGGGGTGGATTCCAGGTGTGTGGTTTTGCATTTGGAAGCTGTTGCTGTGAGCAGACAACATGCGGTCAAAGGAACTCTCAATTGAGGTGAAGCAGAACATCCTGAGGCTGAAAAAAAAGAAAAAATCCATCAGAGAGATAGCAGACATGCTTGGAGTAGCAAAATCAACAGTTGGGTACATTCTGAGAAAAAAGGAATTGACTGGTGAGCTTGGGAACTCAAAAAGGCCTGGGCGTCCACGGATGACAACAGTGGTGGATGATCGCCGCATACTTAATTTGGTGAAGAAGAACCCGTTCACAACATCAACTGAAGTCCAGAACACTCTCAGTGAAGTAGGTGTATCTGTCTCTAAGTCAACAGTAAAGAGAAGACTCCATGACAGTAAATACAAAGGGTTCACATCTAGATGCAAACCATTCATCAATACCAAAAATAGACAGGCCAGAGTTAAATTTGCAGAAAAACACCTCAAGAAGCCAGCTCAGTTCTGGAAAAGTATTCTATGGACAGATGAGACAAAGATCAACCTGTACCAGAATGATGGGAAGAAAAAAGTTTGGAGAAGAAAGGGAACGGCACATGATCCAAGGCACACCACATCCTCTGTAAAACATGGTGGAGGCAACGTGATGGCATGGGCATGCATGGCTTTCAATGGCACTGGGTCACTTGTGTTTATTGATGAGATAAGAGCAGACAAGAGTAGCCGGATGAATTCTGAAGTGTACCGGGATATACTTTCAGCCCAGATTCAGCCAAATGCTGCAAAGTTGATTGGACGGCGCTTCATAGTACAGATGGACAATGACCCCAAGCATACAGCCAAAGCTACCCAGGAGTTCATGAGTGCCAAAAAGTGGAACATTCTGCAATGGCCAAGTCAATCTCCAGATCTAAACCCAATTGAGCATGCATTTCACTTGCTCAAAGCCAGACTTAAGACGGAAAGACCCACAAACAAGCAAGACCTGAAGGCTGCGGCTGTAAAGGCCTGGCAAAGCATTAAGAAGGAGGAAACCCAGCGTTTGGTGATGTCCATGGGTTCCAGACATAAGGCAGTGATTGCCTCCAAAGGATTTGCAACAAAATATTGAAAATAAAAATATTTTGTTTGGGTTATGTTTATTTGTCCAATTACTTTTGACCTCCTAAAATGTGGAGTGTTTGTAAAGAAATGTGTACAATTCCTACATTTTCTATCAGATATTTTTGTTCAACCCTTCAAATTAAACGTTACAATCTGCACTTGAATTCTGTTGTAGAGGTTTCATTTCAAATCCAATGTGGTGGCATGCAGAGCCCAACTCGCGAAAATTGTGTCACTGTCCAAATATTTCTGGCCCTAACTGTACATTCAATTAATTCGCTACTTGAAACTTTCACAAACTGTTTTTAGAATCCCTCCAAAAAGACAAAAAACAATTTTAGCACGACCCCTTCTGGAGCTTTTCATTATTGGCTAGTGAAGACATAGCAGAAGGAAACTATGAGTTGGACTGTTGGTACAGGCAAAACAGTCACAATCATTAATCCTGGGAGAAACGTGTATGACAACAAGCTTGTGTACTGCTGTGACAGCAGTTTATGTTCTGGGAGTTGAAAGCTACTAATTAGTAGTAGTAAATGTGACCCCTAAGTTGACCAGCGGTAACATATTGTTGAGGCAATGTTTGCCATACCAAACTCTGTCACAGCTTGGTTGTCAGGTAACACGGGACCAGGGGCTCCTACCCTGTCCCTAACACTAAGGGGTGCCCTAGCTTGCCCTATTTCCCAGGTTAGTTCTGAAGGTGAAGATGCCAGAGCCACCAACCTTGCCTTTACTCTTTCATCCGCCCTCAGTCTGTTCCCTTCCCCCTCTTTGGTAGTGGGGAGCAACCATGCATCGCGGTACACCAACCAGATGAACAAGGCAACACGTACAATGGCAACTGAAAATACTAGGCATAAAAATATTCACTCGCATATCACAGAGGGATGTATCGGGGAGTAGAGAATGGGGAAAAAACAAAGTAAGAGGAGGAAAGGGAATTATCAGACTTACAAACCCAAGCAACAGTCACAGATAAATCCACCAAACTCCTTCTCATATAACCACCAAACAACTCTCGTCCAAGCCATCCAGCATAAGCTAGCTCTGACGATGTGTGTCAATCAGGATCCAGATTATAAAAGGGATGGGAGTGGCTAACCATGCTCAGCTGAGAGCTAAGACTCCCAGAGCTCCCAACATGGCCGATTAACTCCTGTACTGCCAAAAGAAATTTACAGTATTTAAAAAGAAGGTGAAGTGCGTTTCAGTTCAGGTGTAGATGCAAAATCAGACTGTGGTCATCTGGCTCCTCTCTGCTGTGGCAACCCTGTGACACTCCTTTTTATTTTTTTCCTGTGCCCACCTTAAATAATGAAATAATAAAATCCTCAGGTCACCGGCATCTTCATTTCTCTGTGCTTTGTCCTGTGCTTTCTCACGTGTCTCCTCACTTCTTCACTGTGTCTACAAATTGAGATTCTGGTTGATAAGTCCTCTTACTCTCTGAAGAGGCAACTTGCATGTTTAATTTCCCAGAAGAGGATTGAATGGCCTATAAGTCTCATTACATTACGCTAGCATGTTAGTAATGTCACTCTCCATAAGGAGAAATGTTAGACCTTACATCACAGTCTGAAACCTCTCATACAGCCAAATCCAATCTTACGCTTTGCACTTACAAAAGGCAACAGCCCCAAAAACATCATGTCTGCAAATTGAGATTTTGGTTTGGCATTTATCCCAAGTTATGTGGCAAGGCTCGATATTGACTTTTAGGCCATGTTAACACATTCAATATTTGGTAATTATTTCACATCAGTATTTGTAAGCCAAAATTAGGAGTGGAACAGTCAGAGGAAAAGTATAATATGAACACGTCACCACTTCTGTATTTTTCATCGACTCCTGGTTTTGGCTTGCAAATACTGATGCAAAATACTGAACTGAACCAGTATTGAGCAGGTGAACGTAGCCTTAGGATTCCTTCTTCCAATTGGTGGCACTAGAGTTCAAGAACTCAACCTCAAGAACTCTGTTGCTGCTGGATCCGTTTTTTTTCTCATTGACTTGGAGACCGATTGTGACGGGTGGCCTTCCGTTTCATCCGTCATTTCACGGATCTGTCGTAAATTCTGTGTCCGTTGCCCAGAGACAGCGGACATAGTAACGTTTTTTGTGTTCTTCGAAAAATCGGACAGCGACTGAAGCCTATGGACGCTGGATCTGTCGCTGTCCATCAAAAGACTAAATCCAGCGACGGATTCCGTTTTTTGAAACTGAGCATACCAGGAAGAATTTCTAATTCCTGTAATTTAACCCATTTTTCCATTCAGGGACAAAAATCTCTCTCACGCTCTCTCTGTCATTTTGTTCCTTTAAATTCTGGCAGCAGCTGCTTCGACGGATTCGTCAAAAAAACGGATCCAGTGCATTAGTTGTTTTACAATCTGCACAGGTTCCGTCTTTTCAACACTTTGACGGATTGTGACTGATTCTAAAAAACTGATGTGTGAAAGAGGCCTAAGTGATGAGCAAACGTGCTCAGATAAGTGACTTCAGCGTGCTCGAAAAATATGTTTGAGTCCCCGTGTCTGCATGCCTGGCAGCTGTTTAACAGCTGCAACACAACATATGCAGGGATTGCCTAACAAACAGACAAACCCTGCATGTGTTGCGGCTATCGAACAGCCACGAGACAAGCAGGTGCAGGTACTCAAACTTATTATTTGTGCACAATTAAGACACTTGGTGAGCGCTGGAGATGAGCGAATATGTTCAGAAAACGATCGCCGAATTTGCCATATTCGTACCATATTGAGGCTGAATTTATGTTTTTCAAACATATTCGCTCATCTGTACTGCCATTGATTCCAATGACGTTCAGCGAATATTGCAAATACGGCTTTCATAATCTGAACCGAATATTGAAATATTTGCTCATCTCTAGTTAGCACCTGAGCTTACTCCAATAACGTATCCGAGCATATTTGCTCATCACTAGAGTTAATGCTTAACTTCTTTCTGCATGCAACTTTGTGTGTTCTATGTGATCTTGTGCAAAAGTGGAGGTAAGGCTAACCCTCCTCCTCCAAGAACTGCAATAAAGAAGATTTCTAAATCGAAGTATTTCATCCCCCCCTTCCCTTCGCCAGCCCTCACAAGTCTGAAAGTTAATAAGTAACGTGGTCAATAGTGTTTTCCAAAAGTAAAAGGTCCCAATTCATAATTCTGGAGTAATACTGTTTGAAATGTCACAATGTATTTGTGCAGTTTATAGTTCTTCAACTTTTGCAATTTTTATTCAAGTCCTTTCCGGCTGCAACAGATTTTTTAAAAGCTGGTGGCGCTTAGTTAGGAGGGGATTTGTCCAAAAGTGACGAACAAATTCATCTCAATTTTGCTACAAAAGTGTAAATTACTATAGAAATCTACTCCCTGACTGGAGTACATTTATTGTGGTGGC
Source organism: Ranitomeya imitator (assembly GCF_032444005.1). Classification (NCBI taxonomy): domain Eukaryota; kingdom Metazoa; phylum Chordata; class Amphibia; order Anura; family Dendrobatidae; genus Ranitomeya; species Ranitomeya imitator. The sequence continues at coordinate 370,467,331 of NC_091286.1, forward strand.
ATGGCAGCTGAACGATGTACTACATTAAGAGGCACATGCTTCTTTTAATTTGAGATATTTAACTCTAGCGCACCCTTCATCAAGTCTTGATGAATCGGGGCCACAGTGTTCACAAAAGTAAAATAAAAAATTAACTTATGAAAGTGCCAAAATGATAGTTCAATGTTCAGCGAAAAATTGTATCTGCTCCAAAATGGTTTCTTAAAAAGTTGCAAGCTAGGGCTGCAAATAAATGTCTATGATGTCATTATGTAGCAGACTAAACAAGTGAAGCGGGATTAGGCACAGAGTTTAGGGTATCCTAATTGGAACAACATCAAGAAAAAAAAGTTTAAAATCTATAGGTTTTTAAAAAAAAAAATATTTGGTCATGTAACCTGAAATAATGAGTAAGTATGTTTGTGTGCATAAATGAGCTTAAAACAGTGATATTGTATTTTTAGTGGATAGCCCATTGATATATAAAGTGTTAATGGGATTGTCCGGTAAATACAAGTTATAATAATAATGTTTTATTTTTATAGCGCCCACATATTCTGCAGCACTTTGCAATTCAGAGAGTACAAACAGGTTAAGACATTACAGAGTAACACATATTTCATCACGCATACCAAAAAAATCGAGGGCTCTGCTGGCAAGCTTGTAGCCTGGGGAAATATGGGACGCAAGAGGTAAAAATAAAGTGCTGGTCATGTATGGTCCAGCCATCAATATAATAAATAGTGGCATTCAAATAATGCAGCATGAACGGGTCAGCAGCTAGTGTGTACAAGTACAGATTCAAAATGTTACGGAGTGCCTTGGAGAGTACAGGGGATAGATTAGTAATGCAAGGTAATGGTCAAAAGAAATGTGTTGAAACTGTGGATACTGGAAAGCATATGGATTGTCTGGGGTAGTTCATTCCAGAAGCCTGATACAGCATGAGTGAAGTCCTGGAGACAGGAGTGGAAGATTTGGATTATAGAGGATGGTAATCTTAAGTAATTAGCTCAGATCAGAGGACTAGTAGAGCCGTAGACAGAGATGAGGGGGGAGGTGTAGGGCAGCGCAGAACTGTGTAGGGCTTTGTGTGTCAGAGTGATGAGTTTATATTTGATTCTGTAGTAGATGGGCAACCAGTGCCAGGACTGGCACATGCTAGCTGTGTCAGTGTATCTGCACCATCTGCTCGATAGGTGATAACCTATTGATCAGTAGATTTCTGATGGCTGTGAATTGGTAATGGCTCCTTTTCACTGGAGAAACCCTTTAGTGCCATTCTATTTTTGCTTCAAAAAGCTATCCATACTGATTTAAGGGAGGACATCCTCTTCACTTTCGTTTATGATATCCGATTTTTTTTGTTTTGTTTTTTTTAACTCCTCTCTCTCGCTAACATTTTTGTTGCACTGAGAGACATAACTTGAGGCTCCAGAACGCGAATATATAATCTATAATCATCTGCACACTTGGCTGTCATGTGTCGTTTTTGTGGGCGAGAAGAACCTTTTCAGGACACTCGGTATCCTCACTCGATGCAGCCATGCTTTGTTTACGCCATCTGCACCTCATTATGCCATTGTGACTTTTAGATTAATAGGGTTCTGGATTTCCTGCATGCTATATTAAATCTTTAGAATATAGAATTACAAATCTTCAGTAGACTGTTCGGGCACTTGAAGTTACATTTCGTGTTCTTTTATTGTCCAGACAATATCCATCCTCAAATATGAGTAATGTATAACCCAAAGTGTTAAGTGCATTGCGTTTGCGCCAAGCAGATGTGGTGTGACTCTAACCTATTTAGACCATGTTCACACGTTTAGTATTTGTAAGCCAAAACCAGGAATGGGTGAAAAATACAGAAGTGGTGACATGCTTCTATTCTACTTTTTCTCTGATTGTTCCACTCGTGGTTTTGTCTTACAAATACTGACGTGATATACTGAACGTGTGCATATGGCCTTACAGAAATACGCGTTTGTTGTTTAAATAATGATCCTTTTGTGTGACGTAACCAGAGTACTACTCATTGATGAGATACCGTTGATTCCGATTTTTTTAGGCTGTATTCTTGTCATGCTATCCTAGCATGGAAATATGATTCACTAAAATTTTTGCACACCTGATTCTTTAACAAAACATTTCCACGCTTCTATCATAAGAGTGTAGAAAACTAATAAATTGTATTGACATGGCCTCTCATTTTCTGTTATATAATAAAAAACTACATACAGTTGTTAGGAATAAATTGCTGACTGTGCAAAGTAGCTTCTTTTTTTTTTTTTTAGCCCAGGCTACAATTTACATGAAGTACACACAGCATTTTACAGTATGCAGTGTTCTTGTAAATATAACAATGTATTATACTGTGACTAATTGATGTTTATCTTAGTTCAGCACTTTTCCTAAGAGCTAAACTTGATCTATGTCTTGTAAGCTCAAATTACTTAACAAAATTAGTATTGTAATCAATAATGCTAAGCATAATGTGTTTTGGTTCAGTAATTTTGAGCATCTACTAAATGAAATTTAAGTTAATGCCTTAGAAATTGCTAAAGGATAGATGCAGTGCATGGAAGGTTTTTCTGCAGTTTTGCACAGTTGTGCCTCAATGGTTTTTACAAAATGTTACAAAAGTTAAAGCTTCTAATCACTGCCAGTTGTATATAGACAGCCATTTATCATTTTAATTTATTTGCATTATGTGAAATTAGAAAAGTCTGTTTTTATTACCCCCTTTTTTTTCTACTCCTGAGACAATGATAAAAAAAAGCTTCAACTGTACAAAAGTTTTAGAAAGGCATGGAAAAAAGTGCTGCAAAGAAAGAATGCATTCAGAAATAGAAGTGTTAATAGAACATAATCAATTAACAAAGCGCAAAGTAAATGAACAAGAAGAACAAAATTTAAATCCAATCAATATTTGGTGATCACGCTTTACCTTCTTAACCGCATCAGTTCTTCTAAGTATACCTGCACGCAGATTTTTAAGGAACTCAAGCAGGTTGTTCCGAACATGTTGGAGAACCTACCACAGATGTTTTGTGCAAATCCTTCTGTGTCTGCATACATATTTTTTTCCTGACGACAGACCAGTGTTTCACATCATGTTTTCAGAATTTCCTTAGTATTGCATTGGTGATGGAATAATCAGGGCATCACAAGTTGCCCAAGGTTCTGTCACCTGTGCAAGACTAGGGAAATCCTGAAAACATGATGTGCTGGGGGCCATGAAGACTGGAATTTTGGAAACTCTGAACTAGATGATGTTGAGATCAAGGCTTTGTGAGCTCCTTGTTTTTCTTTTAAGATGGTTTTTAATTACAATGATTGAACATAAACATTAGCTGTTTGGAATGCCATTAAAGAATTTTTCATTCACCTGCATTTTTAAGTGCCAACTCTTATTTGCTTATGTATGGGTTGAAACTTGAGCACCTCATCTCCAAACCCGTTTTTCTTTACAAAGTACATTGGTTGTGTGTTTGTCGTTTTCCTGCTGCAGAAGAAATTTCAAGACCGTCATACGCCTACCTGAGGGCATTACATGATGGGTAAATATCTGCCTGTATTGCTCAGCATTGGGGACATCCTTAATCTTGACAAAATCCCCACCTCTATTTACTGATATGCAGGCCCCAATTGGCAAGGAACCTCCCCATGCTTCATTGTTGCCTACAGACACTCATTATGGCGAATAAACGGCCTTCTGTTACAGCCAAATATTTATCTCTTCAGTCCAGAGTATGTGACATTTTTCTGCTTCCCAGTGCCTATGGTTTTGTGTATAGTCGAGTTACTTAGGCTCGTTTTTATGTTGAACATGTATCTTCATGGCACACCTGGTTTTCTTTCACTTACCCATGCAGATGAGGCCTGGCTTGGCACATAGAGAGGTAGGACATTGGTGATACGGACCATCCATATTTGGGTTGGATGATTTTTTTGCTCTTTGATCATAAACCGCTAAGTACCTTACGATTTTAACTTTTACGGGTTTAGTGGAGTTTATGTATTCATATGTCGCCGTCTACTGACCCATTGTGTATGTACATAACCTGACAAAATCCCTGACTTGGTGCAAGTATAGCTCAAAGAATTGATTCTGTTATGAAGGATAAGAGAGGTCAAAAAAATATTGATTTCCAGAACCTTCACTTTGTTCTGTCGTAGCCAATGACTGGTCGACTTGGCCTTGTGTTTTGGATCGTTCAGCTGAACTGAAAGCTTTTTGCCAAGAAGAGTGGGCAGGTTTATCATCTGAGAAAATAAAGAACCTCATCCACAATTACCACAAAAGACTTCAAACTGTCATTGATGTTATAGGGGCAATACGGTATTAAGAAATGGGCTATGTAAACTTTTGATCAGGGTCATTTGGATGTTTTGGGTTGTCATTATGATTTAAAAAGAGAAAACACAGTAGTTTGACAATAAGTGGCTTCACCCAACCACTAACCATGACTGGAAAAGTTTTGGTGTTATCATTCATGTTTTCTGAAAAAAAGGCCAAGAAAAGAAAAATTCTGCTAGGTTATGTAAACTTTCGAGCACAACTGGAGTATATGGCAATTCTGACATTTATTTTTTGGGAATTAGTTTTTACAGTGTATACTGTGTGGTAAAAATAACCTTACGTCATGATTGTTCCGGTCAGTACTATACGCCTACGTCGATACCAAACTCATCTGGTTTTTTTTTTCTTATTTTACTGGTATTGCCACCAGTTTACCATTTACCTAGACACATAACATTTTCATTTTTGAGTTGATGGAGCATTGTGAGGGTTTATTTTTTGCAAGGCTAGCCTACGTTTGAAAGTTTTAATTTTTCTCTTTACAGAGTTCACCAATCAGGTTAATTTTATATGTTGATAGATCAGACTTTCATGGCAATACCACTTTTTTTCTTTAATTGGAGAAAAGTGTGATTTAATTTTTTTTTCATGTTTTTATAAAACACTTATTTAACTTCTAAACATATTTTAGTCCCCCTTAGAGGACATGAACCTGCAATCTTCCGATTGCTTATACTATATACAGCAGTACTATGGTAAATCACAGTTTCCTTTGAAGCCAACCAAACGCTGGGTTTCAACGGAGCTCCATGATTGTGTAATGGGGCAGCCGATGAGCACATAAAATGTTATGCTCATATGATATGTGCACATTCTGACAATTATTTTACTCTATATAATTAAAGGCCAATTTTTAACTACTTTCGTTTGGTGTTTGAGAACATCCGCTTTTGTACTATTGAGAGTAATCTCAGCCTGTGAGCCAACTCCATACACCCACTCCTGACTTGCACCATACTTGTATGGCGGATATCGAAAAGGTTTTAATAACCTCATTGATAGAATGCCAAGTGGGTGTATTTCGGTGTATGTTGCTCTCACTGCATAAATAAAGATGTTTGGAAAATAATATTTCCATTTATTTAATAATTTGCATATTCTTAATGTGCCTATCGATCCTTTTTTTTTTCCATTCTTCCACATCCTTTCCTTCTTTCTTCTGCAATTTCAATATAATGTTGAGTATTTGTTGTTCATGGTATGACACAATGTCATTTTTTTCTCTATTGATTAATGTGATAAATTTGCACACTTACACTTTTAAGAGGGGGAAAAGTTTGTTTTTGCATTTCTAGAGAAACAACATTTTTGTTTTTAAATGTTTTAATAATCTTTTACTTTTTAATTAATTTTGTTGCCCCACTATAGCTTTTTCCATGTAATTGAAACCTGTAGAACCTTTGCCATACGATCTTCGTGCACCCTTGACATGGTCCACCTACTAGTTTTCCATCTATCTTCCACCCTTTTCTGGCTCTATGAAACCAAAGCTGTCAATCAACGAAGGGGGGGTGAGATGATGGAAAACAAGTATACGGGAAGGTGCGCTTAAATGTTTGGCTTACCTGAGGGTGCACCGAGCTTCTGTATTTTGTCAGCACAGTATGATTGTTCAAACAAGCTTCCTTTTAAAATTCGCATGCAGTCTATTACCATGTGTCAATGCAGGTCTCTGCGCCTTTGTTATGGGGACTTCTGCCATGACAACAATCGACAGTTTACTGTTGTACCTAGAGGTGTGCAGATAGGGAAACGGGGAGGTTCATCACTTTGTTTCACTGCCACACTTTTAACAATGACGTTTAAAGAGTTATGTGGCAGAGATCAGAGTGATTTCCAATCCCTGCTGTTTCAATGGACTGTCAGCTGTGTAATTACCACTAACAGTAGTTGTGGATAGTTTGGACTCAGGATCCCATATCATCTCTGTAACTGTACGTAGTCAGGAAGTTGGTATACATCACAATGTGCAGGAGGAAATGGCTAAACACACAGTTCCAGGTTCCTCCACAAATAAATACGATTGTCCGTTTCTAGCAGCAGGGACCTTGTGATGTGCTTTAGCCTTTATTTTGTATTTCACTATACCTGAACCTAACTTTTTATTATTAATGGGCTAGTTATGATTTTGCACAGAGTTAAACAGTACTGTATACAGTTTTAATTGCTTTTATATGTAACATTAATCACAAAGACTTGCTTGTTAATAATGTAATACCCTTTGTGTTGTATACAAGAGTAATTTTCTTTTTACAAATGAGTCAAGATGAGTTAATAACCTTTTACTTGAAAATAGGTGCTGGGTATTCATTACCTAGTATATTAAAACTATTTATTGCAAATTATGCAGCAGGCAAAAAGGGGAAACAGTAGGTTATTGCTTCAAGTAAATTGCTCTGGGAAAACCTTAAAGTAATCTCCTAAATTAATTTGAATGGGAAAAAAGTAAGAAAATTGTAACTCACAACTGTGATGGTAATTGTTAAAGTTTTCCTTAAGGATCTGGTAATTCATTAAACATGTTGTTCACTACTTTACCATTGATGGCCTATCCTAAAGATATGTCATCCCTGTTTGTTCGGTAGGGGTGCGCCACCTGATCCTTGCACTTATCAGCTATTCCCAGTGTCGTCTGTGGCCAGAACTGCTCAACTACAGAGCTGCACAGCTCTATCTGTGGAATAGTGACTGTGGACGGATACTGCTTGTCAACCCCTATTGATTTGAATAGGGGACAGATGTGCAGTACCCTGCCGCAGTCACCAGAGTTGACAGAGCCGTGCAGTCACTGTAAAGTTCTGGCTGCTGGCTTTCACCGGGAACAACTGACTGGCTGAGGGGCAACGGGTGTCGTAATCCAGCCAATCAGACTAAGGATAGGTCAACAGTGTCAAAGTAGTGGACAGCCTCTTTAAATGTTTGTCGAAGTTGAAAAAGACTTTTGATTCAGGTTTCAGATTGCCTTTTTTTTTATTGAGCCTTCCCCCCAATACATATTAAAGTAGGCCAAGCCTACCCATATCAACGATTTCAGTAGACGGTCTAATGTATATTGGGGCTCTGGACAGATGATTGTTGGTAGATTTAAGGATCAAGCATGACTGATTTCAGACTGCCAACCATTTTGTTTCCTCTTGTTCAAAGCTTCCACTAAAGATGTCTTGCTATCTATGGAAGAGACATCTGAGATAGCTGCTGGATGATTGATCGGCCAAACAATTGATAGGCTGAAAACCTTCTAAGGTGTATTAGCGAGCCTCTTTTCCTAACATATAACTGATTAATGAAGAAATTATCCAAGTAACCTAAAAAGCATGATGCCTTTTTACTTTCTATAACCTATATAACATAAGGGCCATTTAATTTTTGTGCTGGCACTATAGAAGCACATTATCATTACTTAAAGTCCTTGTCCTGTCCTTAAAGAGGACCTTTCTCTAGCTTTAGCATGTTAAACTGGCCACATAAAGTACTGGCTGCAGAGTGAAATTTAGATTTTCTTTGTGTTTTTTTGATGCGGTGATATTAGTTTTATAAAGTTTAAGCTATCATTTGTTATAGTTAAACTGGCTGTTATCAGAGATTTGTCCCTGCTGTGGCATGTACTTCATTAGGTTGACCAATCATTAGCAGGAATGGTCATTCAGGGGAGAAAAGAACTCACCTTCCTCTCACTAATCTCTGCCGTTTAGACATATAACATATATATAGCTGAGTATATCATTGCAAACACTTCCAGATCTAATCTCATAGCAGTCAGTGTAGAGGGAGGGGCAGTACAGCAGAGTTCAGCTTTGTCTCATCACAAACACATCTGTAGCTGCAGCTGTCCTCACAGTGCTTTCTGATCTTCTGTATCACACTCCCCCCATACTGATCCCTGTGAGATGAAAGCTGAAAGTGTAATCACACTCTGCTCTCCTGTACTCCTCTTCCCATGGTAAAGGTGTTTGTAATCTCTGCTCTACTCCCGACTTTTTGAATTCAGTTTTCTGACTGTCATTAATTTCACCTTTTTTTTTTTGTTTTGTTTTTTTTATAATTCAAAGTATGTTGCTGCTTGCTTATGATTGATCAACCTCATGCAGGAGTAAAATCCATGTCAACGCCCCCTTGGATTTAACGTAAATTATAACTTTACAAGTTAATTTTTTTGCAATGGAGTGGCAAAATAGAAAATAAAAATTATATTTTGTGACAAGTTTAACAGGCTCAAACTGGAGAAAAATCATGTGTTAAAAATTTAAATACGGTAGTCACGATCTATAATTTTTTTTCTAGCTAAACAACTTTAAAGAATTTTGTAAGGAATAATTAAAATTAAGATTTTTCACTAACCTTTTAGACACTACTTATATGTCTGCTTTTTGAGATTTTGTATTTAACGATTCCTGAATTCATGCAGCAAATTGACCCAGTCTACCAGTTTGTACTTGGGATTGTGTTGGAAAACTTTCAAAGAGCAGTATTTTGCATATACCGTATTTGTGCAACAAACTCCAACCTACAGCAATATTGCTCTGTCACTTTTGTGATTCTAAGAAGTAATGGTTCTTTTAATTCTAATAGCTAAAATATGTAAGAGAAAGAAATGTATTATTCCAGCACTTAGACAATATGCTATCTGTTGTGTATGATGCACGCATGTCTACACTGGCCCCTATAAATAAGCAACACAGAAAAAGGGAAGTGCTGTAATTAGAAAGACTTTCCTGCAGTTTTCTCACTCAGACTGTGCACCCATCTGTTCCTTCTGTGAACAATTGCTTCATCAAATACTTTACTGGGCAGAAATCCAACTGGCTGAGATGTAAAAACCAGCAAGAAATTTATGATAAACCCCAGTGACACAAACCTTGGGTCATCACTTCTGTAGTGTCCTGGAAGCCCTGCAAGACAAGGTCAAAGGAAATAGTTTATTAGCCAAGAATGCCCTTTTATATTGGAAAATAATAACATGTGCCAAGAAATATCAGCAAGGGCACAGTGGTAGGAACACACTAGATACTTTATCATTTAGTAATCTATTCAAGCTGCGTAATTTTAAAAGAAAAGTTAAATATGGCCTTACATCTTGCCAAGATTGTGATGCAATGCATCTAATTTTGATTCTTCTTGTTGTGATGCTCCTTTCTTGTAGTAAACATTTGAAATATTGAATAGCTTGTATTGTAGACCAATTAAATTGTTGTGTTGCAGATTCTTTTAGACAAAATACTTAGCTGGAAGTAGAAATGTTCTCTTTTTAAACACCCACTGACGTTCTAATGTGCAGATTGTAAAATGAATATTTGTTTGTGTCAATTAGTGACATTGGCGCTTGTCTGTTAATAACTTACCGTACTTAACTTTATATTGGCTAGCTTTAGTGAGTTTTACTGCCTAACACCAGGGGGATTAGATTCAAGAGACAACACCTTATAAAGATAAAAGATCTTGAATGGAGAAGCACCAGATCTTCAACTCCTAAGCATATTTGTCTATGTAGGAAGTAAAAACCGGGCCAGACTTTTGCCATCCTAGTTTTTCATTGTAGAAAGGGATAATGTACTGCATAGTCCAGCTTATCCATTAATGAGCCTGAAAATGTTGCTGTTAAACTACCGTTTTATAATTTGTCTATATGAACTGTTAACACTTTGCTATTCCTTTAGCATTTTTAAAGGGGGTCATCTTCTTCAGAGGCAACCACCCTATAAACTACAGGCATGGTGGCATTCAGCTATTTACCAAAGGTCCAGTGTAAAGCGATGGCCTTGATGATGATTTAGCTGAATATCTGCCACAGGGAAAAATGGTGTCAAATACGCATTACACCTACAAGTCATCTAATGACATGTGCATTAAAATGGGGTTAGTCCCCACTTTGTCACTATGACAACTTCCACTTTTTGGGAAGACTTTATACTAGATTTTGGAAAGTGTCTCAATGAATTTTTTGCCTTTCATCCATAAGAACATTTGTGAAGTCAAACACTGATGTTGTCAGAGACCATGGCCCTAATCTTCCAATTTTGTTTTACTTTACCCCAAAAGCATTTGGTTTGAAATAAAGGCCTTGCGGGTCAGTCAAGTTTTTCCACATTAAATTTGCCCAACCATTCACTTAGTATCATCTTACATTGTGCCCAGTGCAATGCAGGAACAGAAAATTATACCATTGTCCAAAATACTATGTTTAAGCATTAAATTTACTTTTACCGGAAATAAGATCTAGGCCAACCCCTGAAAGCTAATCCTTAGCATTCTCATTTGCATCAAACTTAAAGTTGGAGCACTACATTCGGCAAGTTCTGCTGGCATCCGCCATCCCAAACATATCCATGCTAGAATAGGAGAACAAGAGTCCAAAAATGGCCAGTAAATTACATACCGTAATCACATTATTTATTGAAAATTGTCATTAATTTTCACACAAAATGTACATAATGTTGACAAATAATATATAGTAAATGGTTTATAGTAACATTGTGACTGCATCCATAGATACAATCAGTAACTGGTTCACAAAACGGGACAATTATAGATACTGCAAAAACTAGAGATTTTTCTACATATAGACAGCATGTAAATTGATACCACATAAGTGCTTATATTTCCAATACATTGTAACCTCAAACTAGTGTTAATAAGATCGCTATATATCTCTTGTGCAATTCATACAAAGTACATAGTTAAAAAAAAAAAAGGGGGGGATAATTGCCCATACGAGGTCCGTCTGGATCCTGGACACCTAATGAATTAATGAAGTGCGGGGATTTTCTTCCTTTCTATAATAATTTTGTGAAGGGACTTTGTCAATATTTTGTCGTTGCCATATACCACCAGATTTTAATTTTGCGTCTGTTCCGTATTTTTTATATTTTTAGTGTGCCGTACTGCTGACCATATCCATATGACTTTTGATGTTGAGGATATTTATGTGAATGAGATTGATGTAGCACAGCATGACATAATCTGTTCGTGGATGGAGGAGATACCAGGATCTACATGTGGATCTATTCATTTACATATTGACTATGACATTAATAACCCAATTGATAAAGAAAATTAGATAATTGTTGATGTATGGAGATCCACTATATGTGATCGAACGAAATGATGTGTATATGTTACTCTTGGACTTGTAGCTATTTACTGATATGTCTGTGATGTTTTGGTATCGTGTGTCCTCATACAATAGTTTTCATTGTTTATGGCCACAGTATTAATGTAGTTTATAGATTTATTTTAATATTGCTCATTCAATTTTTTTCTGTATGGGCAGGCTTTTTTGCATTGCTATTTATGTAGTAGGTAATATATCCAGTACATTGCAAAATTAGGCACTTTATAAACACTTAGTCACTTTATTTATATAGTCTCGGCACTTGTATACGCTGACTGGCAGAATCCCGTGTGCCTTACCTTCTGCCCAGCGGTGGTCCTGTATCGCGGTGCATGGGCGTGGCGCCGACCCACTCACATGATCGGGGCTAGTCTTTCTGGGTTGAGGCTTAAGACGCGGGGAGGAAACTTGTTTGCGGTTCACACATGCGCACTTGTCCTCTTTTGGATTATCCCATGATCGGATGTGATCACTATTTAAACCGTACTGAGATTATGACTGAGCCATGACCCCTGAGGAAGCGGTAATAATGACACGTGAAATGCGCGTTGGGGTTAGGTGCCCAGGATCCAGACGGGACCTCTGCACGTATGGGCAATTATCCCCTTTTTTTAACTACCGTTTTTTCCGGCATATAAGACGACTGGGCGTATAAGACGACCCCCAACTTTTCCAGTTAAAATATAAAATCTTCTCAAAAGTCGGGGGTTGTCTTATATGCCGGGTGTCGTCTTATAGGGTGGGTGCGGAGCAATCTGCGGTCGACGTATATAGTGGGGGGAGTGGTCCTGATGACGAGGTGAAGGAGCGCCTCACCAGGAAGGTGTAAGTGAAGCAAACTGTCAGCGTCTGGGATGCCAGGGGTATGCAAAAAAGAGAGAGAGCGGTGCTGTGCCTAGAAAAACACTTTCACTCATCTGGCTCGCCCTTGTATCCTATTATCTCCTTCTCTGCCTCTGCTTCACTTACACCTTCCCGGTGAGGCGCCCCCTCACCTCGTTATTGGGACCGCTCCCCCCACAATATGCGGCGACCACAGATTACTCTGCCCTATAAGACGACACCTGGCGTATATGACGACACCCGACTTTTGAAAAGATTTTCAGGGGTTAAAAAGTAGTCTTATACGCCAGAAAATACAGTATGTACTTTGTATGAATTGCACAAGAGATATATAGCGATCTTATTAACACTTGTTTGATTGCACCACGCTGTGAGGTTACCATGTATTGAAGATATAAGCACTTATGTGGTATCAATTTACATGCTGTCTATTTGTAGAAAAATCTCTAGTTTTTGCAGTATCTATAATTGTCCCGTTTTGTGAACCTGGGTTATTGATTGTATCTATGGATGCAGTCACAATGTTACTATAAACCATTTACTATATATTATTTGTCAACATTATGTACATTTTATGTGAAAATTAATGACGGAATATTCAATAAATGTGATTATGTAATTTATTGGCCATTTTTGGACTCTTGCTCTCCTGTTTCAAAGTGTTGCTGTTCGAGTCGCCATTTATGTGTAGATGGTTTAATTTACAACTGATGTCTTTGTCCATGCTAGAATAGTGTGATTTATAGAAGATTCACATTTCCACTGTTCTGCAGTCAAGTGGTCATGTGCTTTACACCGCATCATCTGATTCTTGGAATTGTGGTTGGTACGTTTTGCGCGCACAGTAGGGCTCAGAAGGGAAAAAGCACTATTTAATTTTTGCTGCTCAAATTTAGCTGTAATATATGGTGGATCCCATAGAGCATTTGCAGAATCCCTGAGGTTCAAAACGGCACACCCCCCACAATTGACCCCATTTCGAAAACTACAGCCATTTTGTAATTTTATCTAGGGGTGTGATAAAAAATCTTGAACCCACTGTTGCTTAACAATTTTCTAATTTTGAGCCAGGAAAATTATATATTATGTTTTTCCACAAAAATGTTGCTTTAGCCCAAAATTTCTCATTTTCACAAGGAGAAATTGCACAATTGATTGATGGATCCATTTTCTCCTGAGTACGCCAATACACCAGATGTGGCTGGAAACTACTGTTTGGGCCCACAGTAGGGCTCGGAAGGGAAAAAGTGCCGACTATTGCCGTGCAATTTTTATTGGAATATGTTGCAAAATGCCATGTTGAATGACAATGTTGATTTAGCCCCAAGTTTCTCATTTTCACAAGGGTGACAGGAGAAATTGCACAAATTGTGGGGTTCATTTTCTCTGGAGTACGCTAATACTCTATATGTAGCTGGAAACTTCTGTTTGGGCACACGGCAGTACTCGGTGTGGAATGAGCTCTATTTGATTTTTGGAGCACAAGTTTTGCTAGAATAGATTGCGGGTATCATGTCACATTAGGAGAGCCTCTGATATGCGAAAAAAGCAGAAACTTCCACTAGTGCCCTCATTTTGGAAACTACACCCCATGAGGAATTCATTTTAGTGGTGTTATTTTAAACCCTCAGGTGATTCATAGAATGTTATAACATTGGGCTGTGAAAATGAAAAATTACATGTTTTCTACTAATGTTGTTTTTGCTCCCCCATTTCTAAATTTAAAAAAGGTCAATAGGATAAAATAGGCCACATAATGTATAAAGCAAAGTCTTCTGATTACGTTGATACCCCATGTGTGGACAGAAACTACTTTTGCCACAGTGCAAAGCTCAGAAAGGAAGGAGCATCATGTTTTAGTGCAGATTTTGATGGAATGTTTTAAAGTTAGGATAGCCTCTAAGGTTTCAGGACAGCAAAAGCCCCTCATAATTTTACAAACTATATTTACAAATATATGGTGGACTCTTCGAGCAACAGTAGTGCCAAAAATGTGGACGCTAACTGTGGTTTAGGCACATTGTGGTGCTCAGAAGGGGAGGGAGAATTTGAATTTGGGAAAACAAATTTTGTTAGATTTCTTTTGGGAGGAAGCAATGTCTCTTGTTCAGAGCCTTTAGGTTACCAGTTATGTGGAAACCACCTAGATTTCTGTTAACAGATGATATCTGAGTGGGGCTTGTTCTTGTGGGTTGAGTTGAAACTTTTATTGATAACATTTTAAGGTACAGAGAGAAAATTTTTGATCAGTTCACGTTTATCCTGTGCTCTATGCTGAGCACTTACATCAGGGATTTCCATTTAAATCTCCAAAATGCATAATTCAGACAGAATACAATGACTCTGTTCACTATAATAAGGCAGTTGGAGTTACTCTTGACTCCATCTGGCTTGTGAGTAGCGGTGTCCATCTTTCTAGTGGTGCACAAAATAGTGGTCAACTATGCTTTTGTGTATGTCTAAAGTCAAAGAAACCACCGGACCAAAAGCCAAAGTGATGCATCTTCCTCATTACAGTGAATCTTCCGTCTAGGGTTTTGTTGGAATTACGGTTTTTGGAGATTTAGATGGAAACCCTGATGTGCTTAGTGTTGAGCGCAGCTTAAATGTGTAACAAAACTTAATGTGATTTTTGGGAAGCAGAATAATCAAATTAACATCTCTTGAAGTGCTGCTTTTATTTATTTTCATTACGTTTGTTTTGCACTATAAGTGATAAGATGACTTTAATCTTTGGGTCAGTACTATATATATATATATATATATACAGTACGTACCAAAATGTTGGGCACACCTTCTCATTTAAAGATTTTTCTGTATTTTCATGACTATGAAAATTGTACATTCACACTAAAGGCAGCAAAACTATGAATTAACACATGTGGAATTATATACTTAACAAAAAAGTGTAAAACAACTGTAATTATGTCTTATATTCTAGGTTCTTCAAACTAGCCACCTTTTGCTTTGATGACTGCTTTGCACACTCTTGGCATTCTCTTGAGCTTCAAGAGGTAGTCATCGGGAATGGTTTTCACTTCACAGGTGTGCCCTGTCAGGTTTAATAAGTGGGATTTCTTGCCTGATAAATTGGGTTGGGATCATCAGTTGTGTTGTGCAGAAGTCTGGTGGATACACAGCTGATAGTCCTACTGAATAGACTGTTAGAATAAAAAAGCAGCTACATAAAGAAAAACGAGTGGCCATCATTACATTAGGAAATAAAGGTCAGTCAGTTCGAAAAATTGGGAAAACTTTGAAAGTGTCCCCAAGTGCAGTGGCAAAAACCATGAAACGCTACAAAGAAACTGGCTCACATGAGGACCGCCCCTGGAAAGGAAGACCAAGAGTCACCTCTGCTTCTGAAGATAAGTTTATCTGAGTCACCAGCCTCAGAAATCACAGGTTAACAGCAGCTCAGATTAGAGACCAGGTCAATGCCACACAGAGTTCTAGCAGCAGACACATCTCTACAACAACTGTTAAGAGGAGACTTTGTGCAGCAGGCCTTTATGGTAAAATAGCTGCTAGGAAACCACTGGTAAGGACAGGCAACAAGCAGATGAGACTTGTTTGGGCTAAAGAACACAAGGAATGGACATTAGACCAGTGGAAATCTGTGCTTTGGTCTGATGAGTCCAAATTTGAGATCTTTGGTTCCAACGACCGTGTCTTTGTGCGGCGCAGAGAAGGTGAACGGATGGACTCTACATGCCTGGTTCCCACTGTGAAGCATGGAGGAGGAGGTGTGGGAGTGCTTTGCTGGTGACACTGCTGGGGATTTATTCAAAATTGAAGGCATACTGAACCAGCATGGCTACCACAGCATCTTGCAGCGGTATGCTATTCCATCCGGTTTGCATATAGTTGGACCATCATTTATTTTTCAACAGGACAATGACCCCAAACACACCTCCAGGCTGTGTAAGGGCTATTTGACCAAGAAGGAGACTGATGGGGTGCTACGCCAGATGACCTGGCCTCCACAGTCACCAGACCTGAACCCAATCGAGATGGTTTGAGGTGAGCTGGACTGCAGAGTGAAGGCAAAAGGGCCAACAAATGCTAAGCATCTCTGGGAACTCCTTCAAGATTGTTGGGACACCATTCCCGGTGACTACCTCTTGAAGCTCATCAATAGAATGCCAAGAGTGTGCAAAGCAGTTATCAAAGCAAAAGGTGGCTACTTTGAAGAATATAAGACATAATTTCAGTTGTTTCACACTTTTTTGTTAAGTATATAATTCCACATGTGTTAATTCATACTTTTGATGCCTTCAGTGTGAATGTACAATTTTCATAGTCATGAAAATACAGAAAATCTTTGTGAGGTGTCCAAACTTTTGGTCTGTAATATATATATATATATATATATATATATATATATATATATATATATATATATATATATATGCTATTTTTACAAGTGAAAAAGACTACTACTTTGACAATATAAATTTGTATCCGTATATTTTGAGAACTATTAGATTTATTTTTTGTAGCCGACAAGCATGTTAGGAATAGTGTTTTGCAAGATAAGTTGATGTTTTAATTGGTACTTTTTGGGTTCCATAACTATTTTGGATCAATTTTCTTTTCTTATTTTTGAGACAGAATGAACAAAATACAGCAATTTAGGATTTGTGTTTATTTTACGCCTTCGCTGCATGGTTTAACTAATTAGACAGCTTTATGCTTCTAGTCAATACAGTGATACCACATTTATGTAGTTTTGTTATATTTTGCTGCTTTTATTGTTTTACCATAGTTTGAGAGCCATAGATTTTTTATTTTTTCATTGACTGAGCTAAGTGGAGGCTTGTTTTTCCCTTCACCCATGACAGCACCATCTGAGAGAGGATCTGCCCATTGTAATTTAAGGGTGACACCTCTCCTTCACATCAGTTGGTATCCTGTCCTTAATGGGAGACCTCCAGAAGAAAAGGTGCTGCTGAAAGTGTCTCAGATATCAGGTCTGGAAGCACAACCCCAGAGCCTTAGATGATTGATACAGTAGAAAAGCATAGTCCGCAATAACTCCTGGGGGTCCACTGCTTACACGCTGCTTGGGTCTACGCATAATCATGGCTATCCACGTGATGCTAAGCCCTGTCGTGCTATGTGCTGAGTCAATCCAGGAAGTGGCGCCAGTGCACAGCGCGTCACATGGCGCGCCCTGATGACACAGTGCCTTGTAACTTCCCGGTCCATGTGACATGCATAAAGTGTCAAATGTTGCTACAGGCACAACATTTAAAAGGCATATTAACGTGAAGGTTGTGATGTTCCAACTCTCTATAGTGGAGGAGGAACAGCAGCAGCAGGACCCACAGGAGTGAGCGCAGTGGTGGTAGTCATACGAGTAAGAATGGAAGTAAGACCAGCGAGAGATCCAGAGACTGCAGGAAGGGACAACCTTTGACCTGATCCAGCCTCCAGATCCAGTAACCTTGAATGAGCGGATGGTGGCTGATCTTCGAGAAAATTAATTGTTGCTAATTGGGCCCCCTTGTTTGGTTATTTTTTAGGAGAGGCCTAGGGAAAGTGGTTTTAAAGTGTAAAAATAAAGAAAGTGCGCTTTGCAAATCCCCATTACCATCCTACTGGCAGAAAGCTATGTGTGCGTCTTGCATTCAAAAGGCAAGGAGGAGGCCCCTGATTTTGCTTTAAACCTAAAATCAATCATTAGCAGAGGTCAAAGATTCCCTTATAACCCTGATAAACAGGTGCTAGAAGAGGAGACCTAGACAATGATCACCTAATTCAGATGAATCCCCTAGAGTATGGGAAGAATCTGATTCAGGTTCCTCCCCCCTCCACCTCTCCCCCTTCATCATTTGAGGATGAGATTGGTGGAAGACCATGTTTTCCCATTTGAGAAATGAGTAAATTAATTAAAGTGATAAGAACCGCCATGGGGCTTATAGAAACAAAAGACCATAAACCAATTGTGGATATCCTGTTCGGGGGGGCTGAAACACAGAAGGAAGTGTACATCCCCGATAAATGAGAAAGTTAAAAAATAAACTCATCAGGGAACAGTGGAAGAGACCTGATAGGAAGACCTCAATGACCTCATCCCTGAAGAGAAAATACCTGTTTGAAGAGGAGGCTACCTCATTCTGGGATACAAGCTCGAAGATTGATGTAGTAGTAGCTAAATATTTGAAAAAAATCTACCTTGCCCTTTGAAGACCTGGGTATTTTTACGGTTTAGTTAGACAGGGCGTCAGATGTTTCCCATGTGCCTCTCAGGTAGCTATTAGCAGGTGGACAGAGACCCATCATAGCAGGAACCTGTGCTACAAGATCTGTGATGGTCTGTATGCAACAGCTGGAGAAGCAGCTTAAAGACCATTTCACCATGGAAAGGATCCTATCTAATCTACCATTAGTGCAAGGCGCATCAACCTTTCTAGCAGACTCCTCGGTGGACCTAATGAACGTCAAGATCTGCAGCTCTCGCTAACTCAACTAGGTTAAAATTCTGGCCAGGGGATGCTCAGTGAAAATCCTAGCTATGCTCCATTTCCTGTGAAGGAGAGTTTCTCTTTGAGCAAACACTGGATGACATCCTAGAGAATGCTGGGAATACAAAGAAAGAGTTCCCCAGTTTGCCAGTATCCACTTTCAGGAGTAGTTCCTTTCAGCAGAAGAAATATATCAAAGGAAAGCAGCCTAAAAGTCAGAACAATTGGGATAATAAGAAATCCCACGTTCATGTTTGGGGGTCCCTCAGAAAGGAAAAAGACCTCCCAATGTTGTCATAATCCAGGTGGGAGGAAGGCTCTCCTCCTTTCTTCTGGACTGGAAGAAAATTTCATTGAGCAGCTGGATATTGAAGACTGTTTGAAGCTGGAGTTTCACTCAACGCCTCAGTGGTCTCTAATAACATCTTCCAGGAGGCCACGCAAGGAACTGTTGGCCTTGGAAAAGGAAGTTCTGAGTCTGGTCCAGAAGGAAGTCCTTGAAGAGATTCCCAAAGAAGGCAGGGGATTGCCCCCCCCCCCATTCTGATATAAAAATATATAAAATAACAACCTTCAGAATGATTATCAATTTAAAAAGGCTAAACTTTTTTTGATTCATCGTCCCTTCCAGATGGAATCAATAAGGACTACTATAAGACTCCTGTTCCCAGTGAAAGATGCATACAACCATGTGCCGATTCATGTAGTTAATCAGAAATATCGAAGAGTTGCTCTACCCATGGGAGGGGGGCATGAGAAATTTTCAATTCAGAGCTCTACCCTTTGGCCTCTCTATGGTGGCAAGGATATTCATAAGAATTGTGGTAGAGATGATGGCTCGTATTCAAGAACAGGACACACTGATCATCATATTCCTGGATGATTTTTGGATTATAGGGAGTTCAGTAGAGCACTTCAACACCCAGCTTCTAAGATTCAGGACTATCTTAGCAGAGTTGAGATGACTCTTAAATCTGGAAAAATCAAGGTTTAAACTGTTTAAAAGTGCGGACCCTTCTAGGTCTCATTCTGAACTCAACAACCTAGATGTGTTTTCTTCCAGAAGAGAACAAACACAAGATAATGTCCTTGGTTTACTCAGCATTAAACAGGCCAGACATGTCAGGATGGCTATGTCTTTTTGTAGGGTCTGACATCATGCATCCAACAGTATTATGGGCTCAGGTGCATTCCCAGTAACTACAGTGGAAAGTATTGACAGGGCAAAAGAGATTAGTAAGGCATTTGGAAATAACGATTAATCTCTCCTTGACAACAGACTCCCTGCTGTGGTGGTTAGAGAGAAAATCTGGCAGTAGGGGTCCCCTGGGTAACTCCAATACATGATACCATAGCAACAGATGCAAGCAAGACTCGATGGGGGGCACATCTAAAAGAGTGTGTAGTCAAGAGTGTGTAGATGAGCCAGAAAGGAAAGGATTCTTCCAATATGAGAGAGCTGTTAGCCATGAGGATGACATTAGAGAAGTTTCTTCCTATACTTGAGGGCTGTCATATTCGGGTATTGTCAGACAACTGAGTGACTGGCATATTTAAACCATCAGGGGTGAACGAGATCTCGCTCCTTGTTGAAGACAATAGGGGGCGTTTTTCATATGGCAGACCAAAACCTCTTTTCCCTGACAGCAGGGGAAAGAAAATGACAAGGCAGAGTCAGAACCAGATAAGGCAGGGAAATGGTCCCTGAACCCCCCAGTATTTAACCAGGTTGTAGGTCGGTGGGGGGTTCCAGAAACAGACCTGTTCACCAACAGGGAAAACAGGAAAGTAGACAGATTCTGCTCTTTAGACCCAAGAGAGGAGCCTTATGCAGTGAATTCTTTCCCGATAACATGGGGACCCGGCCCTAATTTCAGATCCTTAGATCCTATCGAAGATCTTGAATCTGCTCTCCCAGAGCCCAGTTTATCACCCACATGTTTAAGGTCTCCAATGAAAGTTGTTGACAGGGCAGGGGTTCTCCCAGAGGTTGATATTTAGCCTTTTGAAGAGCAGAAAGCCTGTAACCACTACGATATATGGTAGAACATGGAATACATTCCTATCTAGTTCAGGGGAGAAATTTCATGGAAAAGTCCCCAAAAGATCTATGCTAAAAGTTCTAAAAAAAAAGTGTTCAATTGTAATCTAGCAGCCAATAGTTGGATTTTGTATTTATAAAATCCTGGCAAAGACCTAGAACGATCCCTAGCTCAATTCCTCCTTGGGATTTGATTCTAGTTCTAGAAACTGACGAAAAGCCCATTTGAGCCCTTACGGGAAGCTTAAATCAAAAATCTCACCCTTAAGGTCATAATACTCATAGCATTGACGTCAGTACGTACGGTCAGTGATGTTCAGGTCTTGTCAGTAAATCCCCCATATTCTCAGGTGCTTGAAGATAGTGGTTTTGATACCGGACCCAGCCTACATACCAAAGGTGGCTAAGAAGTTCCATAGGACTCAGGAGATTGTTCTTCCCTCTTTTTGTAGTATGCCAAAAAACCCAAGAGAAGAACCGTTGTACATTAATGTTAGAAGACCCCTAATTAAATATAGCAACAAAAGGATGGAGAAAAACAGTGTTCTTGTCCTTTCAGGTGGCTAGGAAAGGGCTTTAAGTCTCAAGGAGCACCTTAGCAAGGTGGTTTAGAGAGGCCATAGGCATAGCTTATTTGGCCAGTAGTGTCAGTGCCAGAAGGCATTAAAGCTCTTTTTATTCGAGTGATTGTGACTTCTTGGGCAAAGAGGGCTGAGGTATCAATTTACCAATTATGTAAGGCAACAACTTGCTCCTCTCTTTCAACCTTTTATAGGCACTACAGGCTGGATTTATCCTCCTCCCCTCCCCCTTCCCTATAATGGATGGTTATTCTCTATAAATCTCCCAGGTGGTGCTGTCATGGGTGAAGGGAAAAAATCTTAGTTATTTACCGGTAATGGGATTTTACAGAACCCATGACTGCACTCTTATATTTCCCCTTATCACTGGTTGTGGGTGTACATTTTCATTTGGAATGATTTAATTTAGAGTGGTGATAATTTGGTTGTAGATATATACTCGTACTAATGATTGTTTGGAGGTCATGTCATAAGCTCTGTAAACCAACTGATGCAAAGGAGAGGTGCCACCCTTTTATTTCAGTAGGTTTCCTGTCCTTGATGAGTGGATCTTCTTTCAGGTTGTGCTGTCATGGGTTTTATAAAATCCCATTACAGGTAAGTAACTTTTTTTTGATTGCTTCAAAGTGTCCATTACATTTATTTTTGTTTGGTAGTATGATCAAAAAGCATAATTTGTAAAATTTTTTTTCAAGTTCTCTCTAGGGGTTAAAAAGTGTTTTATATATTAGGTAGTTCCGCACACTGCAATTAGAAATGTGTACTTTTTTTATTTTTACATAAAAATGCGTAATTGCCATTGTAATATTTTTTTTCTTTATTTTTTTTTTTTCTGTTTATTTTAATATTTTTGCTTTTGTCCTTCTATGAGACTTCAACTTTTATTTATCTGGTCACTGGTCTCATGCATTGCAATGCATGAGGCCTGTATGCCTTTTACTGGGAGATCACCTATTAGACCCTGCTTCTGGCTGGATCTAATGAGCCAATGTAGCTGGCTGACCGGAGGTCATTATTTGACCTCCATCTTTCTTTTTTTTTTGTTTTGTTCTTTTATTTTGTGATTTACCGGTATTTATTTATTTTACAAATTTAAATTTAGTCCCACTGTGCAACTTAACATTAATTACAGTGTGTCCGCAAAGTCATGGTGCAATTTTGACCAGTCACTGGAAGAGCAACAAAAAGCGATAGAAATGTGAAATCTGCTCCAAATAAAAGAAAAACTCTTCCAGTTTCATACCTATTCAGTGCAGTTCGATGTGGGCTCCATTTGTTGCCTTACACCCATCCAAACGATAGTGAAATTCTTGCCCCAAACGGATAAGCACGTCTGGTGTAACGGTGAATAACGTCTGTGTTTCTCTGTTTTCTGGAAGGTCGCCTCATCGCTAAACACAATCTTCTTCTCACCTACTGTATTCTCACCCATCCCTTGTAGATTGTGAGCTTTCGCGGGCAGGGTCCTCACTCCTCTTGTACCAGTTATGACTTGTATTGTTGAAGATTATTGTACTTTTTTTTACTATGTATACCGACCCTCGCATGTAAAGCGCCATGGAATAAATGGCGCTATGACAATAAATAATAATAATAAAAAATCTTGCATCATAGTTGATCTCATGAAGCATATCTGTAGCAAACGTGCATCGTTTGGGTCTGTCCGCCAGTTTGATAGCGTACAACAGCCGCAATTTGTACTCTGTAAAACAGAGATGTTTCTTTAAAACCTTATGAACTGTAGTCTTGCTTAGGAGTAATTGTCGAGCACACGCACGCACATATTTTTTAGGGCTCCTTAGGTAGCTGTCCCGTATAGCCTGTACAGACTCGTCACTGACAGGCCTACCAGAACGGGGTTTCTCCACCAAACTGCCTGTTTCCTTCAGCTGCTTATCGCACCGAGTAATGTTGTTCCTATGTGGTTGCGCTTCATTCTAAACGCACCGTTATTCACGTAGCACTTTAGTCACGGATTCGAATTTAGCGAGCCACAGAACACACTGAACTTTCCTCTGTACCGTCCACATTTCGACTGGCATGGAAAACCACACAGCTGGCATTAGCTTGTGGTTGCATGATGTCACAGACCTGGCAGTTTATTAGTTCAGTTTATCATGGGTTAATCTAACTGGGGGTTTAGCAACAGTCTAAATGAGTTTGCGTTGTTTGATTGGTTCTTGATATCTCTCCTCATGAACAGGTCTGATATGATTGGACCAGAGAAAGGGCGCCAAAATGTAAACTATAAATAGATCCTGTGACTGGTCAAAAGTGCACCATGACTTTACGGACACACTGTATTTGACCTGCTGTAATGACAACCTGACAACAATCAGGCCCCCGCCATGATGTCGCAGGGATGCCAATCGAAAGAGAGAGGGAGCTCCTCTCTCTAGCCTTCTAAATGCTGCAATCACTATTTATATGTCGGGAAGGGGTTAAACACATTAGCAGCTACTGTAAATAGGTGATCAGCAACCTCTAACGTATTAATACATTTTTTTTTGTATTTTTTTTTTTAAGTAATCCAAGTTTAATTCAGCATCTGACCTTTTAAAAGACTACTTGAAATTGGAAGAAAAAAAGTATTTTTTAGAAGGACAATTTAACAAGTTTTCCTGCCTTTTTAAGGTCAAACATCTGAAAATGTGAGGTAATTTGTGCAATCATGTTTCTATAGTGCGCCATCTGTATTTTTCTGATCTGTCAGTAATTCAGGTGAGCAGCTGCAGGGTTGCAGATGGTGACAAGACTTTTATCCCCATTGGATCTGTTTTCATTTATACCTTGCAAATAACAATAGGCTTAACTCTTGTTAATCCACAATTATCAAATGTAAAGAAATGCTGGAAGTTTTTACAGTTAACGTATTGAGAATTTAACTTTTTGGTAATGTTTGCAAAGATTTGTTTGTGTTACTGAGATGAATAGTTATTTCATTGCCTGAGTTATGCTGTAGATTGTATATGGTTATTATTATTATTTATTGTTATAGCGCCATTTATTCCATGGCGCTTTACATATAAGGAGGGGTATACATAATAAAAACAAGTACAATAATCTTAAACAATACAAGTTTATAACTGGTACAGGAGGAGAGAGGACCCTGCCCGCGAAGGCTCACAATCTACAAGGGATGGGTGAGAATACATTAGGCGAGGGTAGAGCTGGTCATGCAGCGGTTTGGTCGATCGGTGGTTACTGCAGGTTATAGGCTTGTCAGAAGAGGTGGGTCTTCAGGCTCTTTTTGAAGGTTTCAATTGTAGGTGAGAGTCTGATGTGTTGTGGTAGGGAGTTCCATAGTAGGGGTGATGCGCGAGAGAAATCTTGTGTGCGATTGTGGGAAGAGGTGATAAGAGGGGAATAGAGAAGGAAATCTTGTGAGGATCGGAGGTTGAGTGCAGGAAAGTACCGGGAGACAAGGTCACAGATGTATGGAGGAGACAGGTTGTGGATGGCTTTGTATGTGATGGTTAGGGTTTTGTACTGGAGTCTCTGGGCAATGGGGTGCCAGTGAAGGGATTGACAGAGGGGAGAAGCTGGGGAATAGCGGGGGACAGGTGGATTAGTCGGGCAGCAGAGTTTAGAATAGATTGGAGGGGTGCGAGAGTGTTTGTTGGGATGCCACAGAGCTGGAGGTTGCAGTAGTCAAGGCGAGAGATGATGAGGGCATGGACTAGGGTTTTTGCAGATCCATGGTTGAGGAATGAACGGATTCGTGACATATTTTGAGTTGAACTCGGCAGGAAGTACAAAGGGTTTGCATATGTGGTTTGAAGGAGAGATCAGCGTCAAGGATTACAGGCAGCGAGCTTGTGGGACTGGGGAGAGTGGGCAGCCATTTACTGTAATGGATAGGTTCGTTGGTGGGGTCACGTGAGATGGGGGAAAGATGATGAATTCTGTTTTGTCCATGTTAAGTTTCAGAAATCTACCGGAGAAGAAGGATGAAATAGTGGACAGACATTGAGGGATTCTGGTTAGTAGGGAGGTGATATCTGGTCCAGAGATGTAGATCTGTGTGTCATCAGCATAGAGATGATACTGAAAGCCATGAGATTCTATGAGCTGTCCCAGACCAAAGGTGTAAATGGAGAAGAGCAGGGGCTGAACCTTGTGGGTCTCCGACAGATAGGGGGCGAGGTGAGGAAGTGCTATGTGAGTGGGAGACTCTGAATGTCCGGTCTGTTAGGTATGATGAGATCCAGGATAGGGCCAAGTCTGTGATGCCAAGGGATGAGGGTCTGTAATAATAGGAAATGGTCCACTGTGTCAAAGGCAGCCGACAGGTCCAGGAGGAGGAGGACAGAGTAGTGTCGCTTGCTCTTGGCGGTTAAGCGGTCATTGGTGACCACTTCACATTTATGTTAAAAACCTATAACTCTGCCCTTCACCTCGCCAAACAGACCTACTTCACTACCCTGATCTCCTCACTATCCAACAACCCCAAGAAACTTTTTGACACCTTTCACTCCCTCCTCAGGCCAAAAGCACAAGCCCCTATCATAGACATTTGTGCTGATGACCTGGCCTCCCACTTTATAGAGAAAATAGACAATATCCGTCAGGAAATCCACTCCCAACTACTAAGTTCAGTGACTCCCATCCCTCCCCTCATTTTCCCTGGCTCACTCTCCACATTCGATCCCATCAGAGAAGAAGAAGTCTCCAAGCTCCTCTCCTCTTCTCGCCCGACTACATGCACTACCGACCCCATTCCCTCACATCTCCTCCAGTCTCTCTCTCCAGTCGTCACAACTCACCTAACTAGAATCTTTAATCTCTCCCTCTCCTCTGGCATTTTCCCCTCCTCCTTCAAACACTCTATCATTACTCCATTACTAGAGAAACCCATCCTCGACCCATCCTGCACAAACAACTACAGACCGGTCTCCAATCTCCCCTTCATCTCTAAACTCTTGGAGCGCCTGATATACTCCCGCCTTACCTGTTACCTCTCCATTCACTCCCTCCTAGACCCTTCACAGTCCGGTTTCCGCCCCCTACATTCGACAGAAACTGCACTCCTCAAAGTGATCAATGACTTTTTGACAGCAAAACGTAATGGTGACCACTCTCTGCTCATTCCTCTCGATCTTTCTGCAGCTTTTGACACTGTTGACCACCCTCTCTTACTCTCTAGGCTCCAGTCACTAGGCATTGAGGACACTGCTCTCTCCTGGTTCTCCTCCTACCTTTCTGACCGCTCCTTCAGTGTTCTGTTCTCTGGCTCCACTTCATCTCCTCTTCCTCTCACTGTCCGGGTACCTCAGGGCTCAGTCCTTGGCCCCCTTCTCTTCTCCCTCTACGTCCCTGATTGGACAGACCATCAGCAGATTTGGCTTTCAGTACCATCTTTATGCTGACGACACACAACTATATACAGTGGGGCAAAAAAGTATTTAGTCAGTCAGCAATAGTGCAAGTTCCACCACTTAAAAAGATGAGAGGCGTCTGTAATTTACATCATAGGTAGACCTCAACTATGGGAGACAAACTGAGAAAAAAAAATCCAGAAAATCACATTGTCTGTTTTTTTAACAATTTATTTGCATATTATGGTGGAAAATAAGTATTTGGTCAGAAACAAAATTTCATCTCAATACTTTGTAATATATCCTTTGTTGGCAATGACAGAGGTCAAACGTTTTCTGTAAGTCTTCACAAGGTTGCCACACACTGTTGTTGGTATGTTGGCCCATTCCTCCATGCAGATCTCCTCTAGAGCAGTGATGTTTTTGGCTTTTCGCTTGGCAACACGGACTTTCAACTCCCTCCAAAGGTTTTCTATAGGGTTGTGATCTGGAGACTGGCTAGGCCACTCCAGGACCTTGAAATGCTTCTTACGAAGCCACTCCTTCGTTGCCCTGGCGGTGTGCTTTGGATCACTGTCATGTTGAAAGACCCAGCCACGTTTCATCTTCAATGCCCTTGCTGATGGAAGGAGGTTTGCACTCAAAATCTCACGATACATGGCCCCATTCATTCTTTCATGTACCCGGATCAGTCGTCCTGGCCCCTTTGCAGAGAAACAGCCCCAAAGCATGATGTTTCCACCACCATGCTTTACAGTAGGTATGGTGTTTGATGGATGCAACTCAGTATTCTTTTTCCTCCAAACACGACAAGTTGTGTTTCTACCAAACAGTTCCAGTTTGGTTTCATCAGACCATAGGACATTCTCCCAAAACTCCTCTGGATCATCCAAATGCTCTCTAGCAAACTTCAGACGGGTCCGGACATGTACTGGCTTAAGCAGTGGGACACGTCTGGCACTGCAGGATCTGAGTCCATGGTGGCGTAGTGTGTTACTTATGGTAGGCCTTGTTACATTGGTCCCAGCTCTCTGCAGTTCATTCACTAGGTCCCCCCGCGTGGTTCTGGGATTTTTGCTCACCGTTCTTGTGATCATTCTGAACCCACGGGGTGGGATTTTGCGTGGAGCCCCAGATCGAGGGAGATTATCAGTGGTCTTGTATGTCTTCCATTTTCTAATTATTGCTCCCACTGTTGATTTATTCACTCCAAGCTGGTTGGCTATTGCAGATTCAGTCTTCCCAGCCTGGTGTAGGGCTACAATTTTGTTTCTGGTGTCCTTTGACAGCTCTTTGGTCTTCACCATAGTGGAGTTTGGAGTCAGACTGTTTGAGGGTGTGCACAGGTGTCTTTTTATACTGATAACAAGTTTAAACAGGTGCCATTACTACAGGTAATGAGTGGAGGAAAGAGGAGACTCTTAAAGAAGAAGTTACAGGTCTGTGAGAGCCAGAAATCTTGATTGTTTGTTTCTGACCAAATACTTATTTTCCACCATAATATGCAAATAAATTGTTAAAAAAACAGACAATGTGATTTTCTGGATTTTTTTTTCCTCAGTTTGTCTCCCATAGTTGAGGTCTACCTATGATGTAAATTACAGACGCCTCTCATCTTTTTAAGTGGTGGAACTTGCACTATTGCTGACTGACTAAATACTTTTTTGCCCCACTGTACGTCAACCCCTGACCTTACCCCCGCTGTACTACAGAACGCCACTGACTGTCCGCAGTCTCCAACATCATGTCCGCTCTCTATCTGAAACTCAACCTCTCCAAAACTGAACAACTTCTGCTCCCGCCATCTACTGACCTCCCTAAATCTGACATTTCCCTCTCCGTGGGTGGCACCATAACATCACCCCGGCAGCAGGCGCGCTGTCTGGGTGTTATGTTTGACTCCGATCTCTCCTTCACCTCCCATATACAATGTCTTGCCCGCTCGTGCCGCTTACACCTAAAGAACATCTCTAGAATCCGCCCTTTTCTCACCATGGAGACAACTAAAACCCTCACTGTCGCCCTGATCCACTCCCGCCTGGACTACTGCAATGCTCTATTAATTGGCCTCCCCCTCACTCGACTTTCCCCTCTCCAATCTATCCTTAATACAGCAGCCAGGGTCGTCCATCTGGCTAATCGTTACTCGGACGCATCCGCTCTTCGCCAGTCGTTACACTGGCTGCCCATTCATTACAGGATACAATTGAAAGTACTTGTTCTCACCCACAAAGCTCTCCACAGTGTGGTACCCCCATACATCTCCTCCCTCATTTCTGTCTATCGGCCTAACAGACCACTGCGCTCTGCAAATGACTTTCGACTAACCTCTGCACTAATCCGTGCCTCCCACTCCCGACTCCAAGACTTCTCCCGTGCTTCGCCAATCCTCTGGAATGCTCTACCCCAAGATATTAGGACCATCCACAATTTGCATAGTTTTAGGCGCTCGCTCAAAACACATTTGTTCAGAGTGGCCTATCACGTTAACTAATCAAAGTCATGTTATGTTTGTGTGTGTGTTTGTGTGTGTAGCCCATTCACTATCCCTATTACCCAACCCCTGAAGATGGCTGGATCATCATTGTAAATACACACCTGTACTTTGAATTTCCCCCACCTCATTGTAGATTGTAAGCTCTCACGAGCAGGGTCGTCTTATTTCGCTTTAATTTTGGTATTGTTAACGTTGTTACTTATGACTTTTGTGTTTGAAACTGTTAAACTGTAAAGCGCTGCGGAATATGTTGTTCAAGGTAGACGTGTTGTTCCAGTAGCTTGGAGGCATAGGGGAGAAGTAATATATGGCGATAGCTAGATACAGAGGATGGGTCAAGAGAGGGTGGTGATGGTGGTTCTATACCCATAACTCAGATACATTGTTTTTAAGATTAGCAGTAGGTTTGTTCAGAGCTAAAAACAAAGTTTGTGTGAACGTTTTAAGCTGTAGTGTTTGACCCCTTACTACACCAGTGTTTATAGCTGTCACTTTTCACCCTGTAGACATTGACTTTTTTTGAAAATTTCAAAGACCAAATACGTGAAACAATGCTGTTATTGTACCTGAAATCTTCCTCCTGTAGCAGAATAAAACTGTGCCTTGATCCACTCAGTTGCATAAATTGGCAGCTTTAAAGTTACGTCCAGACATATTTGGACAGTGACACAAGTTTTATCATGTTTACCAAACCATATTCAATATAATTATATAATCAATATGGGCTTAAAGTGCATGCTCTCTAATTTTAATTTGAGAATATCCTCATCTTAAATGGAGTACCTTATATACTCGAGTATAAGCCGTCCCGAGTATAAGCCGACCCCCCCTAATTTTGCCACAAAAAACTGGGAAAACTTATTGACTCGTGTATAAGCCTAGGGTAGGAAATGCAGCAGCTACCGGTAAATTTCAAAAATAAAAATAGATGCTCCATACCGTTCATTATTTCCCCATAAGATGCTCCATATAAAGCTGTGCCATATATAATGCTGCATACTGTTCATTATTGCCCCATAAGATGCTCCATATATAAAGCTGTGCCACATATAATGCTCCATACTGTTCATTATTGCCCCATAGATGCTCCATATAAAGCTGTGCCACATATAATGCTCCATATCGTTCATTATTGCCCCATAGATGCTCCATATCAATCTGTGCCACATATAATGCTCTGCACCGTTCATTATGGCCCCATAGATGCTCCATATAAACCTGTGCCATATAATGCCCTGCACCGTTCATTATTGCCCCATAGATGCTCCATATAAACTTGTGCCACATATAATGCTCTGCACCGTTCATTATGACCCCACAGATGCTCCATATAAAGCTGTGCCACATATAATGCTCTGCACCGTTCATTATGGCCCCATAGATGCTCCATATAAAGCTGTGCCATATAATGCTCTGCACCGTTCATTATTGCCCCATAGATGCTCCATATAAACCTGTGCCACATATAATGCTCTGCACCGTTCATTATGACCCCACAGATGCTCCATATAAAGCTGTGCCATATATAATGCTGCTGCTGCAATAAAAAAAAAATCACATACTCACCTCTCTTCGCTCAGGATGCCGGCGCTTTCAATATTTACCTGCTCCTCGTGCGGCTCCGTCTCCAGCACTGACTCTCAGCAGAGGGTGCGCACTGACTACGTCACCGCGCCCTCTGACCTGAGCGTCACAGCCAGAGGACGCTGGAGACGGAGCCGCATCGGAACGAGGAGCAGGTAAATATCGCGCAGCGCTCCCCTCCCCGTATACTTACCTGCTCCTGGCGCGGACCCTGCTGCTTCAACCGCTGCATCTTCTTCCTGTATTGAGCGGTCACAGTTACCGATCATTACAGTAATATGCGGCTCCACCTCTATGGGAGGTGGAGCCGCATATTCATGACTGTAATGAGCGGTACCATGTGACCGCTCAATATAGGAAGAAGATGCAGCGGTGGAAGAAGCAGGGACTGCAAGGACCGCGCCGGAAGTAGGTAAGTATAACTAGACAGCCCCCGCTCCCCCTCCCCTGCCGACCCCCGGGTATGACTCGAGTATAAGCCGAGAGGGGGACTTTCAGCCCAAAAAAATGGGCTAAAAATCTCGACTTATACTCGAGTATATATGGTAAGGGTTTATGAATTATGTTTTTTTGTTTTTGTTTTTTTAGTTCTTATAAGCTCACCTATTTTGGGACTCGATGACTTGGCAATTTTTTTTCTTAAATAGAGCTTTGATTTTTTTATTTTTTGTGCTCTATTTTATTTTTAATTTTTTGAAAGGGATGTGAATATAGTGTTAATAAAAAAAAATTAAAAAAATTCATTTCAAACTTGTTTTTTGTTTCCTTAATCCGCTCACTGCAGATCTATGTGAATATAAATAACGTTTATTAAGAATAATGACATGCACCATGTTATGTAAACATTCATTTTATCAGCACATTTGTTACTTTAAAATCAATTGTATATACGGTAGTTTTTTTTAGGTTTTACTATTTTTCCCATTAAAAACATTTGTGTCCCTATATTCTGAAAGTTATTACTTTATTTTTCTGACATCGGAACGTTTTAAGGTTTTGTTCTTTGCAATGTCAATTATGAATGTTTTTTTCTTTGTTTTCTTTTTATTTCTCAATTTTTAGGGTTTTTTACCAGTAATAAAGATCTTATTCTATTTTTTTTTTAAATTCCATATGGGTTCTAGAAGCTCCTAATAGCTGGCAAAATGCGCTGAATTATTACTATTAGTGTAAGACTGAGAGCCAACCTCTAAAGTCCTGCTTGTTCATACACGTTGCAGATGGGGCCATTTTTAGATCTTCAGCTAATATAGCAATCCATCAGCTCTCAACAACTTGCACAGGAGTGCTAGTGGGGTAAAAGTGTGCATCCTGCTTTTGTCTAACCACTTAAATGCTGATGTTCATATTGACTGTGACATCTAAGGCTTCTTTCACATTTCCGTTGACACGGGTCCATCGCTATGCGTTGGGCCGACGGATGTTGTGAAATTTGGGGACGACGTGGGCAGCAGATGCAGTTTTTCAACGCATCCGCTGCCCATTCTGAAGTCCGGGGAGGAGGGGGCGGAGTTTCGGACCACATGCCATTTTCGACCGCGATGGGCAAAAAAAAGGTTACATTGTACGTTTTTTTTGTCCGTCGCGTCCGCCAAAACACGACGGATCTGTCGCACGACGTGTGCCATCCGTCGCGATCCGTTGCTAATGCAAGTCTATGGGCAAAAAACGCATCCTGCAAGCACATTTGCAGGATCCGTTTTTTGCCCAAAACGATGGATTGCGTCTCATAGCAAATAACGGAAATGTGGAAGAGGCCTAAGCGGTTAACTCCAAACCGTTAGCTGTGAAGTACAGATGCACTTAAGTAGTTGATTTAACAAAAGAAAAACAGTCAGTACACATGTTTTCATCAGGGGTTTGAGATTGTTGCTGTAGACACAAGTCTATGAAGGTACAGACTAATCTGCCAAAAGTGATCTTGGTGTATACAGACAGCAAGCTGATGTGTGGGTTTACAAGTCTGCGTTGGTTTTCAATGATTGTTTTACCTGGGAAGAAAGTCAGACCGCAAAAACTAGAGGAAGTTATGCTTAAATTCTGTTAATTACGGTACTAATACTTGTTTGAAAATCATGCCAGTTTGCAATAAGACTATATGATAATCACTTTGTCACAGGGTGGAGTGCTTACACACAAGTCTGTAAAAATGTCATGCATCACGTGCACAATGTGCAGCAGTATTCCGGAACACTTTGTGTATTTTAACATTCAAATTAATGAATTCCTACAAGAAATCTGCTATCTCAATCAAAAGTTTTCACACACCTGTTCATGCAATTCTTTTTCTTGTTCTCATTGGAAAATGTGCATTGTAGATTCAAACAAAAGACAATAAAACCGTGAAGTAAGACACATGGAAATAAGGAGTAAAGAAACGTGTTGAAACCCAACCAGAATGTGTTAGGGTTAGATTCCTCAAAGTGCCCCACTTTTACTCTGACTGTTTTATCGACCCTTGTAATTCATATGATTTCATGAGATAGTCACATAGAATAGCTTCCAATGAACAAGTATGCCTTGTCAAGAGTTTATGCAAAATTACTGACCTTTAAAAAAATGTTTGCAACCACCAGTTGTGTTTTGCAGAGGTAGTATTGGTGCACAGTTCCAAACAGTGCTGAGCCCTACTGCAAAACTATTCCAAGCCAGGACATGGCACAAACCGTTCAACTAGGTAAGAAGAAACAGCTGTCCATCATTAAATTAAGACGTTAAAGACAGTCAGTCCAGAAGGTTGCTTGAACCTTGAATCTTTGAGTTCTCATGAGGACCACGCAAGGAAAGTTCAAGAATTACCT
This sequence comes from Ranitomeya imitator, assembly GCF_032444005.1. Classification (NCBI taxonomy): domain Eukaryota; kingdom Metazoa; phylum Chordata; class Amphibia; order Anura; family Dendrobatidae; genus Ranitomeya; species Ranitomeya imitator. The sequence continues at coordinate 370,500,916 of NC_091286.1, forward strand.
CTGCTGCAGAGAATAATCAGTTATCCGTTGCATAAACCAGAAACTGAAAGCATCTCTGATAACATCCCTCATAAATAATGCACAAACATCACATTGCAGACACCTCTCAACATCAATTGTCCAGAGGTGTGCGAGAATCAAGGCTTCATGGTCAAATTGCTGCAAAGAATCCACTACTGAGGATAACAAACAAGGAAAATGTTTCTGACCAATTGGCACCATTACTGGACTTTTGATTATTAGGAGTCTGAACTGTGCTCCAATAAGGCAAAAAATATGCTTTTCAGTACCAATTGCTTATCTTTGTGAGAAGCAGAAAAGGTGAGCGAATGAGGTGCCTATTGTGAAGCATTGAGGGAGATTTCTGACGGCGTGGGGGTGCTTTGGTTACATTATTGTTGATTTATTCCAAATTCAATAGGAAAATCATAAACTGCACTCCTGTATGGGCTATTGAGGTGCCTTAGTATGGTTCCAATCTGTATATATAGTAGCAGTAAAATTCGGCACTTAATAGGATGTGTGGCAAAAGGTGTGAATTTATTTACAATAGGTCAATCCAAAAAAAAAAACTGCTAATGACGTTTCTGTCCTACATGGACCTTCTCCAGATAAATGTAATGGGAAATGAGCATGTTATACTCACAAAAGCCTGGTAAGAATACATGGACTGTGTCAGTTGAACAGGTTTAAGGTGTCTGTGTTGTAGTATTGTGACTATCAGGAAGGCATTTATCCATTGAAGGTCCATGTAAGACCGAAATGTCATTAACTGTTTCTTGGGTCTGAGCTATTATAAATAAATTCACACCTTTTGCCATGCATCCTACTGAGTGCTGAGTTTTACTGCTACTACATTATTTTGAACTCAAGGCACACTTTCTCTGCATGGCTACCAAAGCATTCTTCAATGACATGACCTTTCATCTGGTTAGCATATAGTGGCACTATCATTTGTGTTGCAACAGTGGAATGACCCAAAACAGCAGGCTATGTGACCAAGAAAAAGGCACATGATGTGGTGCGCCACATGACTGCCTTCCAATTAATCCTATCCAATTTAGTTGGCTTGAGATGACTTTGACCGCAGTGAAGTTAAAGCAGCCAACAAGTGCTCAGCACCTCTGGCAACTCGTTTCCTTCAAGACTGTCAGAAAGCCATTCCAGCTTACTACCCGAGGAAGATGCTTGAGAGAATGTGTGTGTGTGTAGATGTCATCAGACAAAATGGAGGACTCTAAGGTTAAAAGGGAGCCAGTCACATTGAATATTGTTATTATTACTCCTATATCTGCAGTTGATTTGCATTATAAAGGTGCCTGACCGCCATAGTTTGGCTACCAAGAGAAAATGAACTTTATTTCTTCTCAGAGCTACCAACTTTGAGTCACAAAGACGTGACTGCGCAGCTACAGTCACAGCACTGTAAGCACACTCTGGTACTTTGACTGAAAGCTGGCTTTGACTGACAGTCAGCGCTGCACTGCAAAATGCCAATGCGTGCTTATTGCCATCGGTCATGGTTCTGTGAGAGGTGACTGTAGCCTTGAGGAACACCTCTGACTGATGAACACCAGCTCCCGGGAGGAATAAAGTTAATTTCCTTCCTGGAACCGTGCTTTCAGTATGGCAGCTGGGCACCTTTCTAAAGGTATTTACCTGCACATTAACTACAACTGCAGATAAATAGTATGATCACCCAGTGTGACAAGTTCTCTTTATTACACATTCTGGTTTGTTTCACACATGTTTTTTTTGTTTGTTTATCCTTTTTTTTCTATATAATCTTTCATGATTTTGCTGCTTTTATTCTGATTCTACAACGCGTGTACTCCAGTAAGAATAAGGAAATTCATTACGTGAACATGTGTCCAAATTTAGAGATCTCTAGGACTTAGTGCTACCTTTTAATGTTTGTTTGTGTGTGTCTGTGTGTGTGTATATTTATATATAACCCGTATTTTTCAGACCCACTTTTTTTCTCCAAAAATTTGGGGGGAAAATGGGGGGTACATCTTATAGTCCGAATGCAGGCTTACGGGGGGGGGGTTGCTGCTTTGGTGGAGCAGGGTCCCTTTCTTGGGATGCCGCCAGCCAAGTGTAGTGATGTAGCGGCCCAGTGTCAACGGTGAGCAGAGTGCATACTTGGTTTCCCAGCAGCAATTTTCCTGAAGCCATGAGCCGCTGGAGGCCGTGCATGCGCAGATTGGAATCTCGACCCAGACAAGATCCCAATCTGCACACATGCCACCTCTAGCGGCCATTTTCCTGAGGCTGTGGGCTTTAGGGAAAAACGCGCTGCCCCCAGCAGACCAAGGCTTTAAGAAAATGGCTGCCGGGAAAGCAATGATGCACTCCGCTCTGCTCATTGACGCTGGGCTTGCAGCATTGCCACACTTCTGCTGCCACTGTCTTCCTGTGGAAGGGACCCTGCTCCATGAAATGCCCTCTGATCTGCCTCATCGCCGACACCAGGCCGAGGCATTGCACTACTAGGATTCCTCTTTTCTTTTTTTTTTTTCTATTTTCCACCCTAAAATTTGGGCTGCTTCTTATGGTTCGGCTCGTCTTATAGTCCAAAAAATACAGTGTGTACACACACACACACACACACACACAGACACAGACAGCGCGGGTGAGATAAATATTGAACATGTCACCAATTATTTCTAAAGGTGCTATTGACATGAAATGTTCACCAGCTGTCGATAACAATCCACCCAGGCAAAGAAATCAAACCATAGATGTCGATAAATTAAATTATGTGTAGTAATGAAAAATGCACATTGGAAAAGTAATAAATGCACTTACTGAAATGTATTTAATATTTCTTACAAAAGCCTTTGCTTGTGATAACTGCTTTAAAGACCCCCCCCCCTCCCCACTCCCCCTATATAAAGAAACTAGTCACATGCTTTGCTCAGGTGTGATTTTTTTTTTTTTTTTTTTTTTTGCCCATTCTTCCACACAAACACTCTTCAATAAAGGATTTGAACTCTGAGCTTTAGTTCCTTGCATAAATGTTCTATTGGATTCAGGCTAGGTGATTGGCTGGGCCAATCTAGCAGCTTTATCTTAATTCCTTAAAACCAATTGAGAGTTTCTTTGGCTGTGTATTTGAGATTATGGTCTTTGTTAAAATGTCCACCATTGTTTCATCGTCGTCATCCTGTTAGGTGGCAGCAGATTTACCGTATATACTCAAGTATAAGCCGACCCCCTTAATTTTGCCACAAAAAACTGGGAAAACTTAATGACTCGAGTATAAGCCTAGGGTGGGAAATGCAGCAGCTACTGGTAAATGTCAAAAGTAAAAATAGATACCAATAAAAGTAAAATTAATTGAGACATCAGTAGATTAAGTGTTTTTGAATATCCATATTGAATCAGGAGCCCCATATAATGCTCCATAAAGTTTATGATGGCCCCATAAGATGCTCCATATTAAAATATGCCCCATATAATCCTGCATAAAGGTTAATAATGGCCCCATAAGATGCTCCATAGACATATTTGCCCAATATAATGCTGCACAAATGCTGATTATGGCCCCATAAGATGCCCCATAAAGATATTTGCCCCATATAGTGCTGCACAAACGTTGATTATGGCCCCATACAGACACTTGCCCCATATAGTGCTGCACAAACTTTATGGCCCCTTACAGTGCTGCACAAACGTTATGGCCCCATATAGACACTTGCCCCATACAGTACTGCACAAACGTTATGGCCCCATATAGTGCTGCACAAACGCTATGGCCCCATATAGTGCTGCACAAATGTTATGGCTCCATACAGTGCTGCACAAACGTTATGGCCCCATATAGTGCTGCACAAACGATATGGCCCCATATAGTGCTGCACAAACGTTATGGCCCCATATAGTTCTGCACAAACGTTATGGCCCCATATAGTGCTGCACAAACGATATGGCCCCATATAGTGCTGCACAAACGTTATGGCCCCATATAGTGCTGCACAAACGTTATGGCCCCATAGATGCTCCATACAAAACACTTGCCCCATATAGTGCTGCACAAACGTTATGGCCCCATAGATGCTCCATACAAAACACTTGCCCCAAATAGTGCTGCACAAACATTATGGCCCCATAGATGCTCCATACAAAACACTTGCCCCATATAGTGCTGCACAAACGATATGGCCCCAAATAGTGCTGCACAAACGTTATGGCCCCATAGATGCTCCATACAAAACACTTGCCCCATATAGTGCTGCACAAACGTTATGGCCCCATAGATGCTCCATACAGACACTTGCCCCATTTGCTGTGATAAAAAAAAACACATACCTCTCCTTCGCTCAGGCCCCCGGCACTTTCAATATTCACGTGCTCATCGTTCCGGCGCTGCTCCATCTTCAGCACTGGCGTTCAGGCTGAGGGCGCGCACTAACCACGTCACCGCGCCCTCTGACCTGAGCGCCACTGCTGAAGATGGAGCGGCGCCCGGAACACGGAGCAGGTGAGTATCGCGCAGCGCTCCCCGTTATACTTACCTGCTCCTGGCACTGTGCAGTCCCTGCTTCCCCGACGCTGCAGCTTCTTTCTGTAGTGAGCGGTACCATGTGACCGCTCAGTACAGGAGGAAGCTGCCGACGCCGGGAAGCCAGGGACCTGCAGGGACCGTGCCAGGAGCAGGTAAGTATAATTAGACAGCCCCTCACCTGCCGACACCTGTGTGTGACTCGAGTATAAGCCGAGAGGGGGACTTTCAGCCAAAAAAAGTGGGCTGAAAATCTCGGCTTATACTCGAGTATATACAGTATATCAGGAAAGTCTTGGTACATTTGCCCATTCATTCTTTCTTCAATAACAGTTTGCCAGTGCCGTATGCTGAAAAACAGCCCCATACCATGATGTTCTAACTTTCAAACTTCACTGTTTGTATGGTAATTTTGGGGTGATATGCAGTGTCTTGGTATGTATTATGGCATCCAAAGAGTTCAATTTTGGTCTCACTTGACCATCTATGTTCTCTCAGTATTTAACAGGCTTTTCTAAATGTTATTGATCAAAGTTTAAAAACGATTAAATATGCATTAGGTTTGCAATGGAGTCTTGTGTGTGGTGAGCATGCATATACAGGCCATGGAAGTTGAGTACTTTTACTTTATAGTTTGCTTTTAAACAATTGTACCTGCTGATTCCAGGTCTTTTTGTAGATCTTCATAGGTGATCCTTGGCTCCTGGACAGCTCTTCTGATTCTTTTCTAACCTCTGTCTGAAATCTTGCTGGGATCAGCTGATTGTGGCTGGTTTATGCTGACATGATGTTCTTTCCCCTTCTGAATTCTGGCCCCAACAGTGCTCACTGGAACCTTCTGTTGTGTTAGAAATCCTTCTGTAACCAATGCCATCAGAATGTTTTGCAACAATAAGGTTGCCAAGGTCTTGACAGAGCTCACTGGTTTTACACTTTTTAGATGATTCTAGTGTGGAACCTTCGTAATAAGACAGCATTTTATAGGCCATCAGTTGAACTCTGTTAACCAGCTGATATTTGTTTACTAAGTGGCAGCATTGATTTCTAATTACTGATAGATTTCAACTGGTGCTATGAATTTCCATGGCTTTCTGCACCTCTCCTTCTTTGTGTGTTCAATACTTTTTTCCTGTGTCATTTCTCATAACATTCAACTTGATGTTTGGGCAGCTGTGGTTTGATTTCTTTACCTGTGTGGATTGGATGTTTTTTTACCAACATCTGGTGAGAATTTCAGGTCAATAGGATCTTTAGAAATAATTTTACTAAAAAAATTGGTGACATTTTCAATGCTTATTTCACTGTCTATGTATGTCTGTATGGATATATAGTGTGTGGACAGTACAGACCAAAAGTTTGGACACACGTTCTCATTTAAAGATTTTTCTGTATTTTCATAACTATGAAAAATTGTCATTCACACTGAAGGCATCAAAACTATGAATTAACACATGTGCAATTATATACTTAACAAACTAGTGTGAAACGACTGAAAATATGTCTTATATTCTAGGTTCTTCAAAGTAGCCACCTTTTGCTTTGATGACTGCTTTGCACATTAATGTACACTCTGCACGCCATCATGACTAAAAAAAAGAAATGTAGACATTTTTGCAAATTTATTAAAAAATTAAAACTGAAATATCACATGGTCATAAGTATTCAGACTGTTTGCTCAGTATTGAGTAGAAGTACCCTTTTGAGCTAGTACAGCCATGAGTCTTCTTGGGAATGATGCAGCAAGATTTTCACACCTGGATTTGGGGATCCTGTTATGGCTGGCAATCAGGCAACACAGCGTGCAGTAATCAGCGCACATACAGAGATCTGGCAATAACCAAAAACAATAGGACGAGCTCTGAGATGTGGAATCTCTGTAGACTGCAGTACCTGATCTATCCTCACACAACTATAAGCAGCAGTGGATTGCGCCTAACACTACCTATGCAACTCGACACTGCCTGAGGAGCTGACTAGCCTGAAGATAGAAATACAAGCCTGACTTACCTCAGAGAAATACCCCAAAGGAATAGGCAGCCCCCCACATATAATGACTGTTAGCAAGATGAAAAGACAAACGTAGGAATGAAATAGATTCAGCAAAGTGAGGCCCGATATTCTAGACAGAGCGAGGATAGCAAAGAGAACTATGCAGTCTACAAAAAACCCTAAAACGAAAACCACGCAAAGGGGCAAAAAGACCCACCGTGCCGAACTAACAGCACGGCGGTGCACCCCTTTGCTTCTCAGAGCTTCCAGCAAAAGTTAATAGCAAGCTGGACAGAAAAAACAGAAAACAAACTAGAAGCACTTATCTAGCAGAGCAGCAGGCCCAAGGAAAGATGCAGTAGCTCAGATCCAACACTGGAACATTGACAAGGAGCAAGGAAGACAGACTCAGGTGGAGCTAAATAGCAAGGCAGCCAACGAGCTCACCAAAACACCTGAGGGAGGAAGCCCAGAGACTGCAATACCACTTGTGACCACAGAAGTGAACTCAGCCACAGAATTCACAACAGTACTCCCCCCTTGAGGAGGGGTCACCGAACCCTCACCAGAACCCCCAGGCCGACCAGGATGAGCCACATGAAAGGCACGAACAAGATCTGGGGCATGGACATCAGAGGCAAAAACCCAGGAATTATCTTCCTGAGCATAACCCTTCCATTTGACCAGATACTGGAGTTTCCGTCTAGAGACACGAGAATCCAAAATCTTCTCCACAATATACTCCAATTCCCCCTCCACCAAAACAGGGGCAGGAGGCTCCACAGATGGAACCATAGGTGCCACGTATCTCCTCAACAACGACCTATGGAATACATTATGTATGGAAAAGGAGTCTGGGAGGGTCAGACGAAAAGACACCGGATTGAGAATCTCAGAAATCCTATACGGACCAATAAAACGAGGTTTAAATTTAGGAGAGGAAACCTTCATAGGAATATGACGAGAAGATAACCAAACCAGATCCCCAACACGAAGTCGGGGTCCCACACGGCGTCTGCGATTAGCGAAAAGCTGAGCCTTCTCCTGGGACAAGGTCAAATTGTCCACTACCTGAGTCCAGATCTGCTGCAACCTGTCCACCACAGAATCCACACCAGGACAGTCCGAAGACTCAACCTGTCCTGAAGAGAAACGAGGATGGAACCCAGAATTGCAGAAAAATGGAGAGACCAAGGTAGCCGAGCTGGCCCGATTATTAAGGGCGAACTCAGCCAACGGCAAAAATGACACCCAATCATCCTGGTCAGCGGAAACAAAACATCTCAGATATGTTTCCAAGGTCTGATTGGTTCGTTCGGTCTGGCCATTAGTCTGAGGATGGAAGGCCGAGGAGAAAGATAGGTCAATGCCCATCCTACCACAAAAGGCTCGCCAGAACCTCGAGACAAACTGGGAACCTCTGTCAGAAACAATATTCTCAGGAATGCCATGTAAACGAACCACATGCTGGAAGAACAAAGGCACCAAATCAGAGGAGGAAGGCAATTTAACCAAGGGCACCAGATGGACCATTTTAGAAAAGCGATCACAGACCACCCAAATGACCGACATTTTTTGAGAAACGGGAAGGTCAGAAATGAAATCCATCGAAATATGTGTCCAAGGCCTCTTCGGGACCGGCAAGGGCAAAAGCAACCCACTGGCACGTGAACAGCAGGGCTTAGCCCTAGCACAAATTCCACAGGACTGCACAAAAGCACGCACATCCCGTGACAGAGATGGCCACCAGAAGGATCTAGCAACCAACTCCCTGGTACCAAAGATTCCTGGATGACCGGCCAGCACCGAACAATGAAGTTCAGAGATAACTTTACTAGTCCACCTATCAGGGACGAACAGTTTCTCGGCCGGACAACGATCAGGTTTATTAGCCTGAAATTTCTGCAACACTCTCCGCAAATCAGGGGAGATGGCAGACACAATGACTCCTTCCTTGAGGATACTCGCCGGCTCAGATAACCCCGGAGAGTCGGGCACAAAACTCCTAGACAGAGCATCCGCCTTCACATTTTTAGAGCCCGGAAGGTATGAAATCACAAAATCAAAACGAGCAAAAAATAACGACCAACGGGCCTGTCTAGGATTCAAGCGCTTGGCAGACTCAAGATAAGTAAGGTTCTTATGATCAGTCAAAACCACCACGCGATGCTTAGCACCCTCAAGCCAATGACGCCACTCCTCGAATGCCCACTTCATGGCCAGCAACTCTCGGTTGCCCACATCATAATTACGCTCAGCAGCAGAAAATTTCCTGGAAAAGAAAGCACATGGTTTGAACACTGAGCAACCAGAACCTCTCTGTGACAAAACCGCCCCTGCACCAATCTCAGAAGCATCAACCTCGACCTGGAACGGAAGAGAAACATCAGGTTGACACAACACAGGGGCACAGCAAAAACGACGCTTCAACTCCTGAAAAGCTTCCACGGCAGCAGAAGACCAATTAACCAAATCAGCACCCTTCTTGGTCAAATCGGTCAATGGTCTGGCAATGCTAGAAAAATTACAGATGAAGCGACGATAAAAATTAGCAAAGCCCAGGAATTTCTGCAGACTTTTTAGAGATGTCGGCTGAGTCCAATCCTGGATGGCCTGAACCTTAACCGGATCCATCTCGATAGTAGAAGGGGAAAAGATGAACCCCAAAAATGAAACTTTCTGCACACCAAAGAGACACTTTGATCCCTTCACGAACAAGGAATTAGCACGCAGTACCTGGAAAACCATTCTGACTTGCTTCACATGAGACTCCCAATCATCTGAGAAGATCAAAATGTCATCCAAGTAAACAATCAAGAATTTATCCAGATACTCACGGAAAATGTCATGCATAAAAGACTGAAAAACAGATGGAGCATTGGCAAGTCCGAACGGCATCACCAGATACTCAAAATGACCCTCGGGCGTATTAAATGCCGTTTTCCATTCATCTCCCTGCCTGATTCTCACCAGATTATACGCACCACGAAGATCAATCTTAGTAAACCAACTAGCCCCCTTAATCCGAGCAAACAAGTCAGAAATCAATGGCAAGGGATACTGAAACTTAACAGTGATCTTATTAAGAAGGCGGTAATCAATACACGGTCTTAGCGAACCATCCTTCTTGGCTACAAAAAAGAACCCTGCTCCCAATGGTGACGACGATGGGCGAATATGTCCCTTCTCCAGGGACTCCTTCACATAACTGCGCATAGCGGTGTGTTCAGGTACGGACAAATTAAATAAACGACCCTTAGGGAATTTACTACCAGGAATCAAATCGATAGCACAATCACAATTCCTATGCGAAGGTAGGGCATCAGACTTGGACTCTTCAAATACATCCTGAAAGTCCGACAAGAACTCTGGGATGTCAGAAGGAATGGATGACGAAATAGACAAAAATGGAACATCACCATGTACTCCCTGACAACCCCAGCTGGTTACCGACATAGAGTTCCAATCCAATACTGGATTATGGGTTTGTAGCCATGGCAACCCCAACACGACCACATCATGCAAATTATGCAGTACCAGAAAGCGAATAACTTCCTGATGTGCAGGAGCCATGCACATGGTCAGCTGGGCCCAGTACTGAGGCTTATTCTTGGCCAAAGGTGTAGCATCAATTCCTCTCAACGGAATAGGACACCGCAAAGGCTCCAAGAAAAATCCACAACGTTTAGCATAATCCAAATCCATCAGATTCAGGGCAGCGCCTGAATCCACAAACGCCATGACAGAATACGATGACAAAGAGCACATTAAGGTAATGGACAAAAGGAATTTGGACTGTACAGTACCAATAACGGCAGAGCTATCGAACCGCCTAGTGCGTTTAGGACAATTAGAAATAGCATGAGTAGAATCACCACAATAGAAACACAGTCTGTTCAGACGTCTGTGTTCTTGCCGTTCTACTTTAGTCATAGTCCTGTCGCACTGCATAGGCTCAGGTTTACTCTCAGACAATACCGCCAGATGGTGCACAGATTTACGCTCGCGCAAGCGACGACCGATCTGAATGGCCAAGGACATAGACTCATTCAAACCAGCAGGCATAGGAAATCCCACCATTACATCCTTAAGAGCTTCAGAGAGACCCTTTCTGAACAAGGCCGCTAGTGCAGATTCATTCCACAGAGTGAGTACTGACCACCTCCTAAATTTCTGACAATATACTTCTACATCATCCTGCCCCTGGCATAAAGCCAGCAGATTTTTTTCAGCCTGATCCACTGAATTAGGCTCATCGTAAAGCAATCCCAGCGCCTGGAAAAATGCATCAACATTACTCAATGCAGAATCTCCTGGTGCAAGAGAAAATGCCCAGTCCTGTGGGTCGCCGCGCAAAAAAGAAATAATAATCAAAACCTGTTGAATAGGATTACCAGAAGAATGAGGTTTCAAGGCCAAAAATAGCTTACAATTATTTCTGAAGCTCAGGAACTTAGTTCTGTCACCAAAAAACAAATCAGGAATCGGAATTCTTGGTTCTAGCATCGATTTCTGATCAATAGTATCTTGAATCTTTTGTACATTTACAACGAGATTATCCATTGAGGAGCACAGAGCCTGAATATCCATGTCCACAGCTGTGTCCTGAAGCACTCTAATGTCTAGGGGAAAAAAAAGACTGAAGACAGAGCTAAGAAAAAAAAATGATGTCAGGATTTCTTTTTTCCCTCTATTGGGAATCATTGGTGTGGCTCCTTGTACTGTTATGGCTGGCAATCAGGCAACACAGCGTGCAGTAATCAGCGCACATACAGAGATCTGGCAATAACCAAAAACAATAGGACGAGCTCTGAGATGTGGAATCTCTGTAGACTGCAGTACCTGATCTATCCTCACACAACTATAAGCAGCAGTGGATTGCGCCTAACACTACCTATGCAACTCGACACTGCCTGAGGAGCTGACTAGCCTGAAGATAGAAATACAAGCCTGACTTACCTCAGAGAAATACCCCAAAGGAATAGGCAGCCCCCCACATATAATGACTGTTAGCAAGATGAAAAGACAAACGTAGGAATGAAATAGATTCAGCAAAGTGAGGCCCGATATTCTAGACAGAGCGAGGATAGCAAAGAGAACTATGCAGTCTACAAAAACCCTAAAACGAAAACCACGCAAAGGGGCAAAAAGACCCACCGTGCCGAACTAACAGCACGGCGGTGCACCCCTTTGCTTCTCAGAGCTTCCAGCAAAAGTTAATAGCAAGCTGGACAGAAAAAACAGAAAACAAACTAGAAGCACTTATCTAGCAGAGCAGCAGGCCCAAGGAAAGATGCAGTAGCTCAGATCCAACACTGGAACATTGACAAGGAGCAAGGAAGACAGACTCAGGTGGAGCTAAATAGCAAGGCAGCCAACGAGCTCACCAAAACACCTGAGGGAGGAAGCCCAGAGACTGCAATACCACTTGTGACCACAGAAGTGAACTCAGCCACAGAATTCACAACAGGATCCTCTGCCATTGTTCCTCTCCAGTTCCATCAGGTTGGATGGTGAACGTTGGTGGACAGCCATTTTCAGGTCTCTCCAGAGATGCTCAATTGGGTTTGTGTCAGGGCTCTGGCTGGACCAGTCAAGAATGGTCACATAGTTGTTCTGATGCCACTCCTTTGTTGTTTTAGCTGTGTGCTTAGGGTCATTGTCTTGTTGGAAGGTGAACTTCGGCCAAATCTGAGGTCCAGATCACTCTGAAAGAGGTTTTCATCCAGGATATCTCTGTTCTTGGCCGCATTCATATTTCCTTCAAAGACAACTGGTCATCCTGTCTCTGCAGCTGAAAAACAACACCATAGCATGATGGTGCCACCACCATGTTTCACTGTTGTGATTGTATTGGGCAAGTGATGAGCAGTACCTGGTTTTCGCCACACATACCATTTAGAATTATCGTGAAAAAGGTCTATCTTCAGACCAGAGAATGTTATTTCTCATAGTATGGGAGTCCTTCATGCATTTTTTGAAAACTATGCGGGCTTTCATGTCTTACACTGAGGAGAGGCTTCCGTCAGGCCACTCTGCCATAAAGGCCCGACAGGTGGAGGTCTGCAGTGATAGTTAACTTTGTGGAACTTTCTCCCATGTCCCTACTTCAGCTCTGGAGCTCAGCCACAGTGATCTTGGGGTTCTTCTTTACCTCTCTCACCAAGGCTCCTCTCCCACGATTGCTCAGTTTGGCCTGACTGCCAAGTCTAGAAAGACTTCAGGTGGTCCCAAACTTCTTCCATTTAAGGATTATGGAGGCTACTGTGCTCTTAGGAACCTTGAGTACTGCAGAACTTCTGTTGTAACCTTGGCCAGATCTGTGCCTTGCCGTAATTCTGTCTCTGAGCTCCTTGGCCAGTTCTTTTGACCTCATGATTCTCTTTTGGTCTGACATGCACTTTGAGCTGTGAAGTCTTATATAGACAGTTGTGTGCCTTTCCAAATCAAGTATTATCAGTTTAATTTAACACAGCTGGACTCCAATGAATGAGTAGAACCATCTCATGGAATATGGCAATGAAAAGGACAGCATGTACATGTGTGTGTGTGTGTGTGTGTGTGTATGTGTATACATATACACACATACATACATACATATATATATATATATATATATATATATATATATACACATACATATATATATATATATGTGTCTATGTACAGTTGTGCTCAAAAATTTATATACCCCGACAGAATTTTAGCTTTCTTGGCCTTTTTTCAGAGAATATGAATGACCAAAACTTTTTCTCCACTCATGGTTGGGTGATGCCATTTATTGTCAATCTACTGTTTTCTCTCTTAAATCATAATGACATCCCAAAACATCCAAATGATCCTGATCAAAAGTCTACATACCCTGGTGATTTTGGCCTGATAACATGCACAGAAGTTGACACACATGTGTTTGAATGGCAGCTACTAAAGGTGACATCCTCACCTGTGACCTGTTTGATTGTAATCAGTGTGTGTGCAAAAAAGCTGAGTGAGTTTTCTGAGATCCAGACACTTCCATCTTTCATCCAGCTACTTACATTTCAGGATTGTGAGTCATGGGAAAAGCAAAAGAATTGTCAATGGATCTTTGGGAAAAGGTAGTTTAACTGTATAAAACAGGAAAGGGATACAGAAAGATATCCAAGGAACTGGTAATGCCATTCAGCAGCGTTCAAACTGTGATTAACAAATTCATTCTTTTAAAGACCAAGAAAGAAAAAATTCTGCCGGGGTATGTAAACTTTTGAGCACAACTGTGATGCAGCTGCAGTGCAGATTAGCGCAGCCTCTACCAGGGTGTGCTGGTGAGGGAAGAGATTGCACACTCAGTGTAGCAAACACTGAGCAGCCATACAGTTGTAACGAAAGAGTGGTCAGATGAGCAGAGTCAGAAACTGTCAGGTGTAGAAGTACAGGGGTTACAGCAATGTGCAAAGTCAGAGACAAGCCATAAGTCAGATCTAAACGGGAGTGCGGTATCCAAAATGTGAGACGTAAGATGAAGTCGGGGTACAAGCCAGAAGTCAAAGCCAGTCGGGGTACGAGGTATCAAAGATGGAAAGCAAGAGGCGGGATTCAGAGATCAGGCCGAGTCATACACTGTAAGGAAAACCACCAGACAAACACTAAGTCCCCCAAACGGGTCTCGCACAAATACGGGAAGTCAGAGGCAGAAGGATCACCAGGTTATATGGGTCAGCTGCTCTAGCCTGGAAGCATGAACCATCACTGATGCTGGCCAGCAGACTGCAGAGGACTGAAAAAGCCCAGCCAGCTCCAAAATGAGGCAGAGGGTGTTAACCCCCGCATGACCAGTCCAGAGAGAGGATAGCAGAAAACAAACTCTAGACTGGATCATGACAACTGTTTGTATATATGTATGTATGGGGTATGTATGTGTGCACATATATAGTTACATGTAGACCCACTCATGCCACATAATTCTGTAGGCACTAACCTGTTCATCTAAAGTGGGCATTTTGTATTTAATTTCAGTTCTTTCTTGTTCTTTTAGTAGCCAAAAAATAAATTAAGGCTCTTTTAACCCCTTAATCCCATGACGTACTATCCCGTCCAGGTGACCTGGGACTTAATTCCCAGGGACGGGATAGTACGTCATATGCGATCGGCCGCGCTCACGGGGGGAGCGCGGCCGATCGCGGCCGGGTGTCAGCTGCCTATCGCAGCTGACATCCGGCACTATGTGCCAGGAGCGGTCACGGACCGCTCCCGGCACATTAACCCCCGGCACACCGCGATCAAAGATGATCGCGGTGTGCCGGCGGTGCAGGGAAGCATCGCGCAGGGAGGGGGCTCCCTGCGGGCTTCCCTGAGACGATCGGTACACGGTGATGTACTCACCGTGTACCGAGCGTCTTCTCCCTGCAGTCCCCGGATCCAAAATGGCCGCCGGGCTGCATCCGGGTCCTGCAGGGAGCACTTCCGGGTCAGGATCAGGCTGCAGCTGCAGCTCTAATCCTGCCCGGCTGTATGTCAGATCACCGATCTAACAGAGTGCTGTGCACACTGTCAGATCGGTGATCTGTATTGTCCCCCCCTGGGACAAAGTGAAAAAGTAAAAAAAAAAAATTTCCACACTTGTAAAAAAAAAAAATAAAAAAATTCCTAAATAAAGCAGAAAAAAAAAAAATATTATTCCCATAAATACATTTCTTTACATAAAAAAAAACAATAAAAGTACACATATTTAGTATCGCCGCGTCCGTAACGACCCGACCTATAAAACTGGCCCACTAGTTAACCCCTTCAGTGAACACCGTAAGAAAAAAAAAAAAAACGAGCCAAAAAACAACGCTTTATTATCATAACGCTGAACAAAAAGTGGAATAACACGCGATCAAAAAGACGGATATAAATAACCATGGTAGCTCTGAAAACGTCATCTTGTCCCGCAAAAAACGAGCCGCCATATAGCATCATATCCAAAAAAATAAAAAAGTTATAGTCCTCAGAATAAATCGATGCCAAAATAATTATTTTTTCTATAAAATAGCTTTTATCGTATAAAAGCGCCAAAACATAAAAAAAATGATATAAATGAGGTATCGCTGTAATCGTACTGACCCGAAGAATAAAACTGCTTCATCAATTTTACCAAACGCGGAACGGTATAAACGCCTCCCCCAAAAGAAATTCATGAATAGCTGGTTTTTGGTCATTCTGCCTCACAAAAAATCGGAATAAAAAGCGATCAAAAACTGTCACATGTCCGAAAATGTAACCGATAAAAACGTCAACTCGTCCCGCAAAAAACAAGACCTCGCATGACTCTGTGGACCAAAATATGGAAAAATTATAGGTCTCAAAATGTGGAGACGCAAAAACTTTTTTGCTGTAAAAAGCGTCTTTTAGTGTGTGACGGCTGCCAATCATAAAAATCCGATATAAAAAACGCTATAAAAGTAAATCAAACCCCCCTTCATCACCCCCTTAGTTAGACTAGGTTCACATTGCGTTAATGGGTTAACGCTAACGGACAGCGTTGCACGGCGAAAATGTCACAATTAACGCCGTGCAACGGGTCCGTTAGCACAACCATTGACAGCAATGTGATTTTTGGGTGTAGCGCATCGCTAGAGCGTGCCATTTTTGGCTCGCGCTAGCAAGGTGCCATTCTTTTGTGGCGCGCCTCAGACGCTGCTTGCAGCGTCCGCGGCGCGCCCGAGGTCTGATCCCCGATCTTCCAGACCGGGGACGTTAACGCGACCACTAAACACGACACCTAAAAAGACATTGCGTTAGCGCAATCCGCTAGTGCTAAACGGATTTCCCTAACGCAATGTGAACCTAGCCTTAGGGAAAAATAATAAAATTAAAAAAAATGTATTTATTTCCATTTTCCCATTAGGGTTAGGGCTAGGGTTAGGGTTTGGATTACATTTACGGTTGGGATTAGGGTTGGGATTAGAATTAGGGGTGTGTCAGGGTTAGGTGTGTGGTAAGGGTTACAGTTGGGATTAGGGTTAGGGGTGCGTTTGGATTAGGGTTTCATTTATAATTGGGGGGTTTCCACTGTTTAGACACATCAGGGGCTCTCCAAACGCGACATGGCGTCCGATCTCAATTCCAGCCAATTCTGCATTGAAAAAGTAAAACAGTGCTCCTTCACTTCCGAGCTCTTCCGTGCGCCCAAACAGGGGTTTACCCCAACATATGGGGTATCATCGTACTCGAGACAAATTGGACAACAACTTTTTGGGTCCAAGTTCTCTTGTTATCCTTGGGAAAATAAAAATTTGGGGGGCTAAAAATCATTTTTGTGGGAAAAAAAGGATTTTTTATGTTCACGGCTCTGCGTTGTAAACTGTAGTGAAACACTTGGGGGTTCAAAGTTTTCACAACACATCTAGATAAGTTCCGTGGGAGGTCTAGTTTCCAATATGAGGTCACTTGTGGGTGGTTTCTACTGTTTGGGTACATCAGGGGCTCTGCAAATGCAACGTGACGCCTGCAGACCAATCCATCTAAGTCTGCATTCCAAATGGCGCTCCTTCCCTTCCGAGCTCTGCCATGCGCCCAAACAGTGGTTCCCCCCCCCACATATGGGGTATTAGCGTACTCAGGACAAATTGAACAACAACTTTTGGGGTCCAATTTATTCTGTTACCCTTGTAAAAATACAAAGCTGGGGGCTAAAAAATCATTTTTGCGAAAAAAAAAAAAATTATTTTAACGGCTCTGCGTTATAAACTGTAGTGAAACACTTGGGGGTTCAAAGCTCTCAAAACACATCTAGATAAGTTCCTTAGGGGGTCTAGTTTCCAAAATGGTGTCCATTGTGGGGGGTTTTAATGTTTAGGCACATCAGGGGCTCTCCAAACCAACATGGCGTCCCATCTTAATTCCAGTCAATTTTGCATTGAAAAGTCAAATGGCGCTCCTTCCCTTCCGAGCTCTGCTATGCACCCAAAAAGTGGTTTACCCCCACATATGGGGTATCATCGCACTCAGGACAAATTGCACAACAACTTTTGTGGTCTAATTTCTTCTCTTACCCTTGGGAAAATTAAAAATTGGGGGCGAAAAATCATTTTTGTGAAAAAATAAGCTTTTTTATTTTTACGGCTCTGCATTATAAACTTCTGTGAAGCACTTGTTGGGTCAAAGTGCTCACCACACATCTAGATAAGTTCCTTAAGGGGTCTACTTTTCAAAATGGTGTCACTTGTGAGGGGTTCCAATGTTTAGGCACATCAGGGGCTCTCCAAACGCAACATGGCGTCCCATCTCAATTCCAGTCAATTTTGCATTGAAAAGTCAAATGGCGCTCCTTTCCTTCCGATTTCTGCCATGCGCCCAAACAGTGGTTTACCCCCACATATGGGGTATCGTTGCACTCGGGACAAATTGCACAACAACTTTTGTGGTCTAATTTCTTCTCTTACCCTTGGGAAAATAAAAAATTGGTGGCGAAAAGATTATTTTTGTGAAAAAATATGATTTTTTATTTTTACGGCTCTGCATTATGAACTTCTGTGAAGCACTTGTTGGGTCAAAGTGCTCACCACACCTCTAGATAAGTTCCTTAAGGGGTCTACTTTCCAAAATGGTGTCACTTGTGGGGATTTCAATGTTTAGGCACATCAGGGGCTCTCCAAACGCAACATGGCATCCCATCTCAATTCCAGTCAATTTTGCATTGAAAAGTAAAATGGCGCTACTTCCCTTCCGAGCTCTGCCATACGCCCAAACAATGGTTTACACCCATATATGGGGTATCAGCGTACTCAGGACAAATTGGCCAACAATTTTTGAGGTCCAATTTCTTCTCTTACTCTTGGGAAAACAAAAAATTGGGGGCGAAAAGATCATTTTTGTGAAAAAATATGATTTTTTTATTTTTACGGCTCTGCATTATAAACTTCTGTGAAGCAATTGGTGGGTCAAAGTGGTCACCACACATCTAGATAAGTTCCTTAGGGTGTCTACTTTCCAAAATGGTGTCACTTGTGAGGGGTTGCAATGTTTAGGCACATGAGGGGCTCTCCAAACGCAACATGGCGTCCCATCTCAATTCCTGTCAATTTTGCATTTAAAAGTCAAATGGCGCTCCTTTCCTTCCGAGCTCTGCCATGCGCCCAAACAGTGGTTTACCCCCACATATGGGGTATCAGCGTACTCAGTACAGATTGTACAACAATGTTTGGCATCCATTTTATCCTGTTACCCTTGGTAAAATAAAACAAATTGGAGCTGAAATAAATTTTGTGTGAAAAAAAGTTAAATATTCATTTTTATTTAAACATTCCAAAAATTCCTGTGAAACCCCTGAAGGGTTAATAAACTTCTTGAATGTGGTTTTGAGCACCTTGAGGGGTGTAGTTTTTAGAATGGTGTCACACTTGGGTATTTTCTATCATATAGACCCCTCAAAATGACATCAAATGAGATGTGGTCCCTAAAAAAAAAAATGGTGTTGTAAAAATGAGAAATTGCTGGTCAACTTTTAACCCTTATAACGCCCTAACAAAAAAAAATTTTGGTTCCAAAATTGTGCTGATGTAAAGTAGACATGTGGGAAATGTTACTTATTAAGTATTTTGCGTGACATATCTCTGTGATTTAAGGGCATAAAAATTTAAAGTTGGAAAATTGCGAAATTTTCTAAATTTTCGCCAAATTTCCGTTTTTTTCACAAATAAACGCAAGTTATATCGAATAAATGTTACTACTAAAATGAAGTACAATATGTCACGAGAAAACAATGTCAGAATCGCCAAGATCCATTGAAGCGTTCCAGAGTTATAACCTCATAAAGGGACAGTGGTCAGAATTGTAAAAATTGGCCTGGTCATTAACGTGCAAACCACCCTCGGGGCTTAAGGGGTTAATTAAAGGAAAAAAAATATTGCAGGAATTTAGTATATCATTTGAAAACTTTGAACGTAATGAAAACAAGAAAGAAAAAATAATTACTGCTGTTTTGTAGTACACAGTCAGTCTGGCGGAACAATTTATTGATAAAACCACAGGCAATGTGTGAAAAGAATGCATTTTAAGGGATCCAGAACTTGTCTTAAAACTACATTTACAGGTTATTACTAGTAATTACTATTTGAGACTTTCACTCAAGCAGACAAACTAAAATACCGGTAGTCTGTTTCTGTTTTATTGCCTATACCTAAAACTTTTCACGTTTATAATACGGTAATTTGACTACGTGCCTGAATGTTATTATTTTATATATACATACATGTGTCTGTATATTTGTTTAAAATCATCTTAATGTATGTTGTTTAATGATGATGTTAATAACACCAAATCATTTTTTGTGCAATATCGAACCCTACGTAATACTTTGAATCAGTGGCAGAAATAATGAGGGCAATTTAATATCTCTATCGAGAGAGTTATAGGAGGGCTAATTGGTTATGAGAAAAACATTACAATTGAGTGAATTGATTTACAAGACTAATCTGTAATTAGAACAGTGACAAAGGCTTTACTTTCACTTTGCAACTTTTAGTCTTTTTTTCTTCAATGTTCCAACTGTGTGATGATTCTAATCATTATCTAGATTGGCAAATTAGAGCCTTGTTGTTAGATCTGTCAGGGTTTGGCATATTTTATTATTTTGACAGCTCCATTTGGCCATAAACACCCAAATAAAATATTTAAAAAAATTAATTAAAGCACCATTTCATACCAAAGGTTCGTGAATTACATCAGAATATCTAACTTTGGGTTAAAAGCTTAAATATTACTTTTATATGGAATATTGTTATTTATCAGCTTTGTAATATGCATCCCCATGAAGGGTTTACAGCTGCTTCTAAAGGGTTAATCCGAAAGGAGAGGACCTAGCTGCTTATAAAAGATTAATCTGCAATGGGAAGGGATATCGGCATGTAAAGGCTTAATCTGCAAAAGTAACCAGCTGCCCTTAAAAGGTTTATCGAAGATTCATGCATTCTGTAATGGACACAGTTTGAACATGCTCTTACACATTACACTTATATCAACTTATGTTCTCACTCATTTCTTTGATTTTGCTGTGGTGTCTTGTACTTTGTACAATCAGGGGAGTGGCTCCCCTTTTTGAGCTAGGCATCTCATCTACTGTATATAGCTTTCCATGGGCAAGTGTCTGAACAGTTGGGCCTGGGTCCTCCTTACAAGGTGAGGTTTTAATATTAGAGGTGGGATCATCCCAATTTGGTACAACTTGTTGTGGGATTTCTTTTGCATGTTTTTTATCGAAATGGTGTTACTAGATACCCTATATTATTTCCATGTAATATTGTTATTTACATGTTCTATTATGATTTGCTTACTACAGAGTATTTGCTCACTTTGTTTTTAGACTGTTCACAGACAGACAGAACTACAGTAGGCTTGGGTACTGCTTCTAACCGCATCCTGCTGTTCTGGAATCAATCTTGCATTAAATTGCCTCTATATTTAGAATTAAGTATAAAATGGTAGCGCACATACCCCTGTGTTTGTGTTCCGCATAAAGTGGTATCTCTAGGCTTAAAAGCAGGAAGTATCACACAGTTGTCAAATTGAGACAGAGTTTGACTTCAATCTCTTGCTCTCTTTTATAGCGCAAGAGTTATCACTAATTGAGAAATTGTATACTTTTTCAGGAGGCACTAGGTCTGTTTTAACCAAGAATAAGTTCATACTTATGCTAATAATTACTGAAACTGCTGTAGCTGCAAAAGAACATTGCCAATAACAATCTAGATGCTTTTGGCTGCAAATTAATTTGGAGATCGCACTGCTCTGCTTGTCTTTACAGTTTCAGCATTTTAGCAACCACCATATGTGAGCTTGACCCAAAAGATTACAAAATTGATGGAGGAACAGGCTGTGGGTTTAGGCAATGTGACTAGCCATACGGGACTTGCCATATTTATCCATTTCATTGAGAATTGGAGTAAAGCATGGCATCATCCCCCAGATTGCCTTTATTGTTCTATATTATATTCAGGGGCAGAATAAGTACTTGTTCACAAGACCTAGGTGTAAATAAGGTGTACTAATTTTAACTAAATTATTCCCACCTAAACATTTTCATTCAGTGGAGATTAGAGTCCTTATACACCGACTAATCACTCAAAAACCATTCTGACATGCACAGCTCATCGGGTCCTACAGTGGGGCAAAAAAGTATTTAGTCAGTCAGCAATAGTGCAAGTTCCACCACTTAAAAAGATGAGAGGCGTCTGTAATTTACATCATAGGTAGACCTCAACTATGGGAGACAAACTGAGAAAAAAAAATCCAGAAAATCACATTGTCTGTTTTTTTAACATTTTATTTGCACATTATGGTGGAAAATAAGTATTTGGTCAGAAACAAAATTTCATCTCAATACTTTGTAATATATCCTTTGTTGGCAATGACAGAGGTCAAACGTTTTCTGTAAGTCTTCACAAGGTTGCCACACACTGTTGTTGGTATGTTGGCCCATTCCTCCATGCAGATCTCCTCTAGAGCAGTGATGTTTTTGGCTTTTCGCTTGGCAACATGGACTTTCAACTCCCTCCAAAGGTTTTCTATAGGGTTGAGATCTGGAGACTGGCTAGGCCACTCCAGGACCTTGAAATGCTTCTTACGAAGCCACTCCTTCATTGCCCTGGCGGTTTGCTTTGGATCATTGTCATGTTGAAAGACCCAGCCACGTTTCATCTTCAATGCCCTTGCTGATGGAAGGAGGTTTGCACTCAAAATCTCACGATACATGGCCCCATTCATTCTTTCATGTACCCGGATCAGTCGTCCTGGCCCCTTTGAAGAGAAACAGCCCCAAAGCATGATGTTTCCACCACCATGCTTTATCCTAGGTATGGTGTTTGATGGATGCAACTCAGTATTCTTTTTCCTCCAAACACGACAAGTTGTGTTTCTACCAAACAGTTCCAGTTCGGTTTCAACAGACCATAGGACATTCTCCCAAAACTCCTCTGGATCATCCAAATGCTCTCTAGCAAACTTCAGACGGGCCCGGACATGTACTGGCTTAAGCAGTGGGACACGTCTGGCACTGCAGGATCTGAGTCCATGGTGGCGTAGTGTGTTGCTTATGGTAGGCCTTGTTACATTGGTCCCAGCTCTCTGCAGTTCATTCACTAGGTCCCCCGCGTGGTTCTGGGATTTTTGCTCACCGTTCTTGTGATCATTCTGACCCCACGGGGTGGGATTTTGCGTGGAGCCCCAGATCGAGGGAGATTATCAGTGGTCTTGTATGTCTTACATTTTCTAATTATTGCTCCCACTGTTGATTTCTTCACTCCAAGCTGGATGGCTATTGCAGATTCAGTCTTCCCAGCCTGGTGCAGGGCTACAATTTTGTTTCTGGTGTCCTTTGACAGCTCTTTGGTCTTCACCATAGTGGAGTTTGGAGTCAGACTGTTTGAGGTTGTGCACAGGTGTCTTTTTATACTGATAACAAGTTTAAACAGGTGCCATTACTACAGGTAATGAGTGGAGGAAAGAGGAGACTCTTAAAGAAGAAGTTACAGGTCTGTGAGAAGCCAGAAATCTTGATTGATTGTTTCTGACCAAATACTTATTTTCCACCATAATATGCAAATAAAATGTTAAAAAAACAGACAATGTGATTTTCTGGATTTTTTTTTCTCAGTTTGTCTCCCATAGTTGAGGTCTACCTATGATGTAAATTACAGACGCCTCTCATCTTTTTAAGTGGTGGAACTTGCACTATTGCTGACTGACTAAATACTTTTTTGCCCCACTGTATATGCGTGCACACAGAGCAGTTAACAGGCTTAATAATAAGCGTACTGTGTGAGCTTTTTTTTTTCAGTTGTAGAGATATGTAAATATACTTGTCATATTTTGGTATGGATATCGGTACCTGCATCAAGACTTCTGTAGCAAAAAAAAGTATTGGATTCTTCTTGTTTTTGTAAACACTGTATCATTTGATCTTTTAGAAGGTAAAATGCCAATACTGCTATAGACTTGCAACAGCAACAGAATAGCCGGTCTCGGGAGCACAGAAGGAGAACACAGACACCAGTTAGGGTAAAACCACACCGCGTTTCAACGGCGAGCGCCGTCTTCTTCAGGTGATATTTAGCTATATTTCCATCTGAAGAAGACGGCGCACGCCTTTGAGACGCGTTGTGGTTTTACCCTAACTGGTGTCTGTGTTCTCCTTCTGCGCTCCTGAGACCGGCTATTCTGTTCCTGTTGCAAGTCTTTCTCCCCCGCTGTGGGGTATCTGGCTGGAGCTGCGGGGACCTGCGCACTTATTTCCTCCTCATTGGGACGGCCGCTAGCGCTCCCTCTACAAACCGCCATTTGCTGTTGTACAATACTGCTATAGACACTTTGTACTGTATTTCCAATAGGTATTTATATAAATTCTCTTCTTTCTTTTCCAGATCAGTGTACAGTTACTAGAACATACTTGTTTCTGCATAAGTTTTGGTTTTTCGGCACCATCTATTACTTTGGCAATTGGGTGTTTATCGGTGTAAGTACAAATTCTTTGTTTAAGGCTACTTTAAGAACTTCCATTGGAGATCCTGCGAGAGATGCAGGATACAATAATGCAGAATTTCCATTATTCTTACCTGTATTCAGAGATGTATATTGTTTTCATATAACACCACAAAAAAATCACTACATTATTATCTTAGATGAGTATTTGTAAAGTAATTTTCTGGCTAAACTAATAGGAAACAAACGTTTGTGAATTTTTTTCTTTGTTATAAAAAGTAAAAAAGAAAAAGGTTGGCTATAGACGTGAGATTTTTTTGAGTGGACCTCCGTGTTTTCAACATGATCTACAGCTAATCAAACTTTGTAGGTACTGGGAAAGATTATTTTAAAAATGCTTAACTACTTTCTATTGAAACAATTACAAGTGGAAACGCTTTGTGTATTCGTAAATGGGTTGTCCACCTTTTGGGGGCAATTTTTTTTTCACTAAATGCATGCAATTAGATCTAAAAATAATTTGGCTGCTGGTGGATGAACATGTCACCAGAGCTGTCCGTCAGTCTTCTCGAATAGAAAAGCCCTTTTCTCATGTGAGGATTTCAATTTGACAAGACTGATGGATCGGTCTGGTCACAAATTCCACCACTAGCTGACTTGTTATGAACTGGAAAGGTGTTCGGTCTTCAAGGGACGCCACACTAATAAATGCAGGATAAGAACCTACCAAAGCTATACAACAATAAGTGGCACAGAATGATGTCCTCCAAAAATGTTGTCAGATAAAGATTATGAGGCCGACCCTGTTAACACATTTTTCAACCAGCAATACACAGGGTAGTACAATGGCTATAGGAGGCATATAGTGCAAAATTGTTGATGAAACCCAATTGTGAAAATTATTTTCAGCCCCAATTTTATTCATTCAAGTAAGATTGGTTGGTTGTTTTTGATTTTTTTTTTTTATTACTTTTTTCTCCAAATGTTATGCAATTTTTCTTTTCGCCAATGGACAGGTCATCATAAGTGATGTCACAAATATAGGTACTGTGAACCATACATGCACTGTGAGCAGTTGCTTCAAACATAGTACATGCGCTGTGAGAGAGCACTTTACTCTGCCCATGTGCGTGATGTTTATTATCACGCACACATACAGAAAAAACTCTAACAGAAAATAATGTGAGCTTTAGCAAGAAAGGAAAAGCTGTTAGCAAGATATATAATAAAAATACATTTTATTTGGATTTAAAGTAATTTTTAAAAACCTTGTCCCAAACAACCACTTTTCATCTACTATGGTGTATATGACCAACTGAACCCCGTATTCACAACCAATAAGTCTTTACTGACCTCACAAATCGGACAATAGCATCCCTTGACTGGTGAAAATGCAGCAGCTGTTCACTATACAGTGGGGCAAAAAAGTATTTAGTCAGTCAGCAATAGTGCAAGTTCCACCACTTAAAAAGATGAGAGGTGTCTGTAATTTACATCATAGGTAGACCTCAACTATGGGAGACAAACTGAGAAAAAAAAATCCAGAAAATCACATTCTGTTTTTTTTAACATTTTATTTGCATATTATGGTGGAAAATAAGTATTTGGTCAGAAACAAACAATCAAGATTTCTGGCTCTCACAGACCTGTAACTTCTTTAAGCGTCTCCTCTTTCCTCCACTCATTACCTGTAGTAATGGCACCTGTTTAAACTTGTTATCAGTATAAAAAGACACCTGTGCACACCCTCAAACAGTCTGACTCCAAACTCCACTATGGTGAAGACCAAAGAGCTGTCAAAGGACACCAGAAACAAAATTGTAGCCCTGCACCAGGCTGGGAAGACTGAATCTGCAATAGCCAACCAGCTTGGAGTGAAGAAATCAACAGTGGGAGCAATAATTAGAAAATGTAAGACATGCAAGACCACTGATAATCTCCCTCGATCTGGGGCTCCACGCAAAATCCCACCCCGTGGGGTCAGAATGATCACAAGAACGGTGAGCAAAAATCCCAGAACCACGCGGGGGGACCTAGTGAATGAACTGCAGAGAGCTGGGACCAATGTAACAAGGCCTACCATAAGTAACACACTACGCTGCCATGGACTCAGGTCCTGCAGTGCCAGACGTGTCCCACTGCTTAAGCCAGTACATGTCCGGGCCCGTCTGAAGTTTGCTAGAGAGCATTTGGATGATCCAGAGGAGTTTTGGGAGAATGTCCTATGGTCTGATGAAACCAAACTGGAACTGTTTGGTAGAAACACAACTTGTCGTGTTTGGAGGAAAAAGAATACTGAGTTGCATCCATCAAACACCATACCTACTGTAAAGCATGGTGGTGGAAACATCATGCTTTGGGGCTGTTTCTCTGCAAAGGGGCCAGGACGACTGATCCGGGTACATGAAAGAATGAATGGGGCCATGTATCCTGAGATTTTGAGTGCAAACCTCCTTCCATCAGCAAGGGCATTGAAGATGAAACGTGGCTGGGTCTTTCAACATGACAATGATCCAAAGCACACCGCCAGGGCAACGAAGGAGTGGCTTCATAAGAAGCATTTCAAGGTTTTGGAGTGGCCTAGCCAGTCTCCAGATCTCAACCCTATAGAAAACCTTTCTCTAGGGAGTTGAAAGTCCGTGTTGCCAAGCGAAAAGCCAAAAACATCACTGCTCTAGAGGAGATCTGCATGGAGGAATGGGCCAACATACCAACAACAGTGTGTGGCAACCTTGTGAAGACTTACAGAAAACGTTTGACCTCTGTCATTGCCAACAAAGGATATATTAAAAAGTATTGAGATGAAATTTTGTTTCTGACCAAATACTTATTTTCCACCATAATATGCAAATAAAATGTTAGAAAAACAGACAATGTGATTTTCTGGATTTTTTTTTCTCAGTTTGTCTCCCATAGTTGAGGTCTACCTATGATGTAAATTACAGACGCCTCTCATCTTTTTAAGTGGTGGAACTTGCACTATTGCTGACTGACTAAATACTTTTTTGCCCCACTGTAGCTGACACCTTGCTGCATCGGCCTCTAATGATGTCACCAACTAAGGTTTTTTAACCCCTTAGATGCTTCTGTCAAGAGTGACTACGTCACCTAGATGGTTAACAGTGTGTGGTGCTTCCTCTTTAACTCCATTGGCATTGTGAGATTGATTCTATGGTCCTGATATTTGCCATGGCCAAATATTGGTCTTAGAATCTGCTGGTTATAGCGGCCTGTTCAAAAGTTAGCAACATTTAGGTGATAAAAATAGCACTTTTCCTTCCTGATATGCCACTTTGCATTCATTCTTCAAAAACACCCAAAGAGTTAAAAACTTCCTGATAGCAGTTTTGAATACGTTGAGGCGTGCTGTTTTTAAAATGGTCTCACGTTTGGATATTTTAAAACATATAGGTCTCCCATAGTTATTTCAAAACTGAATAGGTCCCTAAAAAAATACGTTTTGTAAATTTCTTGAAAAAAATAAAAATTGCTGCTACAATTTTAAACCTTCTAACATCCTCACAAAATAAAAGTATATTTTAAAAAGTGTTGATGTAAAGCAGACATGAGAAAAATTTTATTTACCGTATATACTCGTGCATAAGACAAGATTTTCATAAGACAAGATTGTCAGCACATTTTTTTTTGTGCTGAAAATGCCCCCCTCGGCTTATACACAAGTCAATTGTCCAGAAAGCTGGCAGGGGAGCGGTGGAGCAGCGGCAGGAACTGGCAGCTGTGGCACAGTGACAGCTGCAGCCGCCGGCTAACAGAAGACATCATACTCACCCTCCCTCGCTGCATCTTAGTCCCTGCATCTCCGTTGTCCCAGTGCCAGAAGCTCTCCTCTCCTGTGCTGAGCGGTCACGTGGTATCGCTCATTAAGGTAATGAATATGTATGCGTCTCCACTCCCATAGGCATGGAGCGCATATTCATTACCTTAATGAGCGGTACCACGTGACCGCTCAGCACAGGAGAGGAGAGCTGCCGGGACAAGGGAGATGCAGTAATGGTGCGAGGAGTAGGATGGGAGTGGGAGGGGGGACATGAGCCATGCATACAACAGTGGGACGGGGAAGCCGAGCCATGCAGGATCGGGGGAGCTACACATGCCAAGACAGGACTTGGAGCCACATACCAGAACAGGATGGGGGAGCTGCATAGCAGGACAGGAATGAGGCAGCAATGCATACCTGGCTTATACTCAAGTCAATAAGCTTACCCAGTTTTTCGTGGCAAAAGTAGGTGCCTCAACTTATACTAGGGTCGGCTTATACTCTAGTATATATGGTAATTATTTTATAAGGTATGACTGTCTGGATTAAAGGGGAATCATTAAAAGTTTGAAAATTGCAAATTTTTTGTCAATTTTCTGATGTTTTTATAAATAAACACAGAAATTATTGACATAAATATACCATTATCATAAAGTACAATGTGTCACGAAAAACATTCTTATAATCCCAGAGATCATTTTGAAGCATTTCAGAGTTACCACATAAAGTGACACTGGTCAGATTTGAAAAATTTGGCGAGGTCACTAAGTGGTTAAGGTTCATTTTTCTGATTACATGGTTTCACAACTGATGATTAATTGCAAGAGGTTTTCAGTAGCACTTAAAGGGTTTTTCTCTGATTTAGTGTGCAGCGCTCCCCAATCCCTGGCTTACTGCTCTCCAGGGAGTGATGACCACCTGCTTGATAGACCATTCAGATCAGCAGTATTGTTGTACCACTGGCCCATACTGTGCACTCTTTGATGCTGCTATATGACGCATCTTTGCCTCTACATCATTGATTGAGTACTGAATATGTCCAGGATTGGGAGCTAACAAAGCTTTTTAGTGATCTGGGCCAGATTCAGAGCAGTGTTTACAGGCTCTATTTGAAAAAGTTTGTGAGTAGAGATGAGTGAACTCGAACTCAAAAGTTTGGGGTTCATACCGGACAGTTAGTCTCTGGTGCTAAATGTCAAATACGGACTTCTCCAGGAGTCCATTGCAATGTTCGGAGTTCTGGGGAAAGGCCATTGCAGAGAGAGGGGGAATTTTTTCCAGCTCAAAAGTTCAGGTCCCCATTGTTTTCAATGAGGTTCTAGTTCAAGCTTGGGTACAGTTCTGGTACCCGAAACAAACTTTGAAATAAAGTTTGGGTCAGGTACCAAAACCCGAACTTCCATGATCACTTGGCCAGTAACCTAGTCAGAGATGTAAAAATAAAAAAACTCCATTCTTGATCATTTTTAATGACCAGTACATTGCAAAGTTTCTAGTATTTTACAATCTGTTTGCAATTTTATACTTGAAATATCATGTGAATAACCATTTAAAAAGTTATTCTCATCAGGGGTTTGTTCAGGGGTGTACCACATCTTAGCTTCCTCACTGCCTTGGAGGCGTGCGATCCTACATGATTGTCATATTGTGCCAGCGGTATCATTGCAACACTGGGCTGAATTGTGCACACCCAATGTTGCCTTATGATGGTGCTTTGCCTGTGCAGCATCAAAGTGCCATGGCGCTGACTCTGGCAGGGTTCGAGAGCTAATGGTGTGCTTCAGAGAGCTCCAGCTTCACTGCTGTGCTTGCAACCTCTACGGGAAAGGTATGGTAAGAAAGATACCTGTTCACCTACCGCTGTCAGATTGCAGTGGTGGCTGGTGCCCTAGGCAGCTAGCTTTTAACTGTATAATTTTAAAAAAAAATAAACTTCTATCCTGAGAACAGAATAATTTTAATAACAAATGTCAAAGTTGCATGATTTTACAATCCCTTTGCAATTTCACAGATGTAAGAAGATGGGAATAGCTCTCTAATGTAAATGTACTAGATTATCACAATATAAAGCAGTGACTAACTTAGCACTGCTACAACCTTAGTTGACGACCAAATATTTTCCTGCTTAAACTTATCCCTAATTTCTGTCATGTTAATTGCAGGTGTTCATTATTGGACTTATTGTCTCATGCTGCAAAGGGAAGAAATCCATTATTGAAGGGGAAGTGGAAGATGATGATTCTGATCTAAGTGATGATGAAGACCCATCACCTATATATTCCTAGTATGCAGTGTTTCTATGATCTGTTAAAATTACTTTTTAAGTTGAAAATGTAATCAAATACTGGTGTATTTTTAATTGTTTGAATAATTATTGGCATGTTAAAAGAATTACTGTCTTAAACACAAACTTGGTGTTACTAATATTTATTTCAGGTACTAAAATATATTTAAAATGCTGCATCTAAAAAGGAAAATGTATGTAAAGCTAACATATTCTGAACTATGCACTAAAAGAAACTGATGCCAATAGAAACCCTGCCGTGGTACCTCCTTGTCAATCTCTAGAGTTTCAAATATATTCTTTAAACTGTGTAATAGTAAATTCTTTTGTTCTTGTTGTTTTCCTTTTTTCTCCTTTTTTTTGTTTTCTTTGAAGACATTTTTTCTTTCAAATTACTGACACTTTAATTTGTAAAATAAATTCGCCTGTGAAATTTTATATATGGCTAATAAAAGATTACTATGTCTTGAACATTGCTGTGTACAACCTCTTTGTGTTTATTTCTTGCATGAGATTTAGAAAAAAAACGATGTGAGGGACTGATAGTTGAGATAGAGGTCAGGTTGTCATTGGTAGAGTGGAGAGTGAATGTGGGGTGGTATTTGTGAATTAGGTGTAGTATGGAACAGAAGTGAATTGAGCTTTTTTTTTTATTCAAAAACCCTTTTCTGTTCAGAGTAGACTGCAGGTTTAACAAAGCTCCTAGTCATGTTCTGAGATTCTTCTGTGGAGCAGACATGGACTAGTAAGGTTGCTGCTTCGGGGCGTGGCCTGAACGTCCATGTGAGCGGACGTGTGACAGAGCGCTCCCGCTGCTAACGCTGAATTTATCCTTTATAAGCCGCAGCTGAGCGGCGATTCAAGGCGCTTACCGGCTGCAGGAGAGTCCCGGGAGTGCGGCGGTGAATAGCGGCTGCCCCGAGGTCAGCAAACATGACCAGGAGGAGGCAAAGAGACGCAGGAGCCGGCGAGGGTGGGACCGGCCAAGATGGCGCCGACACCAGGGAGAAGGCGGAGAAAGACAACGCGGCATGCCAGAAGAGAATGGCGGCGGCGGCAAATCTCCAGCAGTTTGCTAGAGTGGAGGCTGCAGGGAACACAGGAAAAGCAGAGGAGGACGCTGGATCAGACACAGACACAGAAGGAGAGGAGGAAAGCCCAGCAGAGGAGCAGGAGGTACAACAGGGGAGCAGGGATGGTGACATGGCGGTGGTAGTAGGGGGATCTGAAGATAAGGAGCCAGGAGCAGAGCCCACCCTTAGAGATGTTTTTGCACTGGTGTCATCATGCAAACAATCCCTGACCCAGCAGCTACAGGAGGTCAAGGGGGATACAGCCCAGATAAATGCAGCCCTGCAAAAGATTGACAAACGTGGGGGCTGTGGAGGAAAGGGTGAGCACGGCAGAAGACCATATAGTGCAGCTGCAGAAAGCGGAGAGGAAGTTTACTCAAGCAATATTGGAGCTAGCTGCAAAAAATGAGGATCTGGAAAATAGGTCCAGAAGAAATAACATTCGTATAGTGGGTATCCCTGAAAAAACTGAGGGGAGGAATCCCACGGAGTATATTGAAAGCTGGCTCCTTGAGACTTTTGGTGATGCAGCACTGACAAAAGTGTTTGCGGTAGAAAGAGCCCACAGGGTCCCACCGAAACCACCTGTCCCTGGAGCAAGTCCCCGTACCATGCTTGCCAAAATCCTAAACTACAGAGACAGAGACATTATCCTGAGGAAGGCTAGAGACATGACGGATCTGACAATTGGAGGTCAAAGAATCGCTATCTACCCCGACTATTCCGCCCTGGTACAGAAACAACGGATGATGATCACGGGTATCAAGAGACGGCTGAGGGAACTGGGAGTGCAATACTCCATGATGTTTCCGGCACGACTGAGAGAGGTAGCGTTGGATAAGACTCATTTTTTCCAGACGCCGGAGGACGCTACCCAGTGGATAGATCTTAATGCTAAAAAGCGTAAAGGGAAAGGAGATTGAAAATGCGGGGTGGGTTGGTCGGGAGGTATTTTACTTTCTTTAAAAAGGGGAAAAAGAGATGGACTGACAGTACATTGGTAATTGAAATGTGAAGGTTTGAGGGTGGAGCTAGGCATTACGCAGGGAACTCCCTGGGAGTGCTGACACGGCGGCGAAGTACGAGGGAGGAAGGGTGTGCAGCGTACTAAAAGTTAACACATGTTGAAATAATTTTTTTTCTTTTAAGAACTATGCCGAATTCTATTATAAACGGTAGCGGGAGGCGGAATGAGAAGGTTACGTTAACAAGAGTGTTCGCAATGGGTGATGGTGCCCCACTCTTGATAAGAGGCAGAATGTATAGTATTGGGGGGGAGGGGTAAGGGATGGGAGGGAAGTTAGACAGCTCAGAACCGGGAATAAAGACATAACTAAAGATGGAGTCACATAATAGGGGACCGCTTTAAGATATTGAGTTGGAATGTGAGAGGTCTGGCGGATAAGTCTAGGAGAGCTGCGAGCTTGCAGTATGCGAAGGATCAACGGGCTTCTATGATATGCTTGCTAGAGACGCACTTGATACGGGAGAAAGTTGACGTACTGAATAGACGTTGGATTCAGAAAGGGTATCATTCTACCTTTTCGACGTACTCAAGGGGTGTGTCAGTGTTGGTGCCGGTGGGAGTGCAGTATGAAGAGGTGAAGGTATGCGTGGATGCTGAGGGTCAGTATGTGGTGATACAATGTATATTGTATGGAGTGAGATAGTGTGTTGCGGCAATGTATATTCCACCTCCATATTCAAGTAAGAAGATCAGGGAAGTGTTGGAGAAGGTGGAACGATGGGGACCACTACCACTCTTAATTATTGGGGATTTGAACAATATCTGTGATGACTTTTGGGATAAAAATAAGAACACCCAGAACAGGTCGGAGGGGCACACTACAACATTTGGTACCTATGTGCGTGAAATAGGCATGATTGATCTATGGAGAGTCAGACATGTTGGGGAGAGAGGGTACTCGTGCTACTCACCGGCACATGCTACGTTTTCCAGAATTGATATGGCGCTGGGTAACCGCCTGTTAGACACAATGGTGGGGGAGGTGCGTTATCTGCCGAGAGCTCTTTCGGATCACAGCCCAATTGAGGCGGAGGTCAGGTTGTTGGGGACACGGACCGCAAGCGGGAGAGAATGGAAGATCCATCCTAACTGGTTACAGAGCATTGACTTGGAGGGTATAGGGAAGGAGGTGACGGAATTCTTTGCTTTAAATGATGGGAGTACAGATGCCCTAACTGTTTGGGATGCAATGAAAGCGTACCTGAGAGGGCTACTATTTAGAGACATTAGTAGGTGTAAGCGGAAGACAAGGGAGGCGGAGAGTGTGGCGGTGGAGGAGCTGAAGGCTGCAGAGGACGAGATGGTAGTGTTGGGGACCTCCGAGGCAGAGAAAAGGTTGAGAACAGCGCAAACTCATATGGAAAAGATTCTGCTGGGAAAAGCTGAAAGGAAGCGGGAGTTTCAGAGGGTGACTTATTTTCAGGAGGGAGAAACAGTGGGACACATGCTATCGGTGGTAGCTTCTGCTCAGCGTAGTACCTCGTATGTACACTCGTTGGTTTCAGATGGGGGGAGCAGGATATCTGAAACACCTGAAATTATAAAGGTCTTTGCGGACTTTTACACGGACTTATATTCCTCCAGGGTCAATGAGTCAGTCGGAGATACGGAGACTTTCCTTGAGAGTCTGGGTCTCCCGAAATTGAGTGAGGAGGATAGGGTGAGCCTCGATGCCCCTATCACCGAGGAGGAACTGAGTCGGGCGCTGAAGTCTATGGCCAATGGGAAGGCACCTGGAGTTGATGGGTTACTAGCCGAAATCTATAAAAGCTTGGGGGAAGTGTTGATTCCCAGATTAAAGTTAGTACTGGAGGAGGCTGGATGTCGGGGGTACCTCCCAGCATCTATGAGGGAGGCTATTATAGTGGTTATTCCGAAGGAATACAAGGATCTGGGGAAACCTGAGTCATATCGCCCAATCTCTCTGTTAACCATCGATGTCAAACTCTTGGCCAAGCTGTTAGCTTCCCGTCTGTCCAGCGTCATTGCTAACCTTGTACATCCGGATCAGTCCGGCTTTATGCCTGACAGGTCTACAGCGGTTAATCTGCGGAGGCTGTATATGAACCTGCAGCTGAGGTCTGACAACTGTGGCCGAAGGGTCATTACATCCTTGGATGCCCATAAGGCGTTTGACAGTGTGGAGTGGGGATATCTCTGGCGGGTGTTGAAGTGTATGGGTATTGGACCGCAATTTGTGGCGTGGATTCAACTGTTATATTCATTACCAACAGCTAGAATTAGAGTGAATGGGGAACTTTCTCAGCCTATAAAGTTGGCCAGAGGAACGAGGCAGGGATGCCCACTGTCGCCCCTTCTGTTTGCCTTAGCTGTGGAGCCACTGGCCGCTAAGATCCGACAGTCGGATGAGGTCCCTGGGTTCAAATATGGGAGTGTTGAGGAGAAGATTGCGTTATATGCAGATGACATCTTACTGTTCCTGGCGGACCCGGACAACGCCTTGAAAGGGGCTATCGAGAGCATTGAAAAATTTGGAGCCTTGTCGGGACTGAGAATAAATTGGGATAAATCGGTCCTCTTTGAGGTGGATGGGGTGGAGGAGAGCAGAAGTGAGCCATTGGGAGAGGGGCGGCTTAAGGTGGCATCCCTTTTCAAATACCTGGGAATATGGATCTCGATGCCAGTTAGAGTTTTTGTATAGGAATTTGACTCCTCTCATGGGCGTCCTTAAGGCAAAAGTAGATGCGTGGAATAAATTGCACCTATCGGTGGTGGGTAGGGTTAATCTTATTAAAATGGTTCTGATGCCCAAAATACTTTACGTCCTACATAACGCGCCAGTTTGGATTCCACGTGGGAAGTTCCGGCAGATTAATGCTCTTTTTAGAAGCCTGATATGGGGGAGGCGGTACCCACGTATTCGCCTGGAGACGCTTCAGCGACCCAAGGAAGATGGAGGATTGGCTTTACCCAATCCTGAGTTATATTTTCTTGCAGCCCAGAGCCAGCATTTGAAGGGCTGGGCGCGGGAGGCGTCTTCCAGTGCGGTACAACACTTGATGGAGAGGGTGACAAACTGACGACCGGTGGCGCAGTGTCTGGAGGATGGCTCCTTGGGCGTATTAGGGAAATTGTATCGAACTATGTTTTTGATACATAAATTATGGACCAGACCGACAGATTCGGGGGGTTACGGGACTGACTAAATTTACACCGATATGGCTTAATAATAATTTGGTTGAGTTTGCGGCTCTTGGAGTGCTGACGGAGTGGCAGGCCAAAGGAATCCATTTGGTTGCTCAGATAATTCAACAATGAGGGTTAAAGTCCTTTTCGCAGCTGCAGGGGGAGTTTGGATTGAGACCGACTGGGGAGTATCAATATGCTCAGATGAAACACGCTTTTAAAGCTCAAAACAAGGGTGATGGTATTGAGATCCAGGAGGACATAGTCCTGGAATGCGTGTGTGGGGAAGGGTCCACAAGGGGAGTCATTTCCACCCTTTATAAGGACCTACTGCATGCATATTTGCTGGATTTCCCTCTAAAAGCGAGAGCGAAGTGGGAAAGAGATTTAGGCCCAATGGAGGATGAAACCTGGGAGTCGGTGTTGGAGTGGGTTCCACGAGTGTCACTAAGTGAGCCGTATAGACTATCGCAGCTGTACATCTTGCACAGAGTCTATAAATCACCGGAAGTGTTGCACAGAGCGGGGTTGCGTGCTGACTCTGAATGCCCGAGATGTAAAACTGAGAATGCAGGAATATACCACATGATGTGGACATGTCCAAGACTGGTTGCTTTTTGGCTGGTGGTACTGAGCCGGGTGGAAGGGGCGTATAAATGCAGAGTGCCGAGAGATCCGATGGTGTGTCTACTGGGATATGTGGAGGAAATTAGAGTGGATAACACCTGGAAGATAGCAATAGCTAGGCTATTATATATGGCTAGGAAGGTAATAGCAAGGAACTGGATCAAGGAGGAGCCGCCTACAAGGGGTGAATTCCTGAAGTATGTTAAACATGGTCTCAATCTGGAAAAGGGGGTCTACAAAAGACGTGGAAAAATAGAAACGTTTGACAAAATGTGGTCTCCGTGGCTCGAGCTGGGATGAGTAGATATGGGAAATGGGAGGATGAGGGCCTCTGAAGGGAAGAGAGTGCTAGAGGAACAAGCGGACATAAGTGAGTCAAGCGGCTCAAAGAGCCATCAATACTGGTAACAAAAGTATAATTGGGAAGGAGCTGTCAGGGGAGGGGGAGGTTTGGGATTTGTTGGGATTGTTGGGGGTTTGGAAAATGTAGAAACTTTGTAATATACTGGAAAATGCATAAAATGTAATGTTCATGTTTGCTTTCAATAAAAATCTATTTAAATCAAAAAAAGGTTGCTGCTTCAAGTAGATGGCACTAGAGTCCCATTTTCTCCAATAACCCCCATGACCGCAACATAGGAGGAGTTGACTCTATACCTTAATAGGAACAGGAAATGGGTAAATTGTCTCTCCAACCCTCAGAGTTTTTCCTGTCCCTTTGGGGCATGTAAAGGTTAGCCTGTAGTGATGAGCGAAATGCTTGGATAATGTGTTATCTGAGCAAGTGCGCATGCTAACAGGCAATCCCTGCATGCATTATGGCTGTCATACAGCTGCGAGACATGTAGCCGCGGGGACTCGAATATATTTTTGAAGCATGCCGAAGACACTCGGTTAGCACTCGAGCATGCACCGATAATGCCTTATCCAATCATGTTCATTCATCACTATTAGCCTGTTAACCTTTGGGAAGTGTCTCTTCCTGGATACCTCCTTCTTTAACTTCTTACTTGAAGATTAGAGTGGTGCAACCTGGGATCCGACCTGCCCTGTACTTTCCATTCATGTGATGGGTGCTTTTGGTTTGTGTTTCAGGGTGAATTTGCGGTTGAACACTAACTGCATGTTAGACCCCAATTACTGCCTTTAAAGTTCCCCTGACTAAAGAGTTTATTCTAAGGTAGGACTGATTGATCTTGTATGTTCCTTATTTTTAAACCTGAGGGTACTTGTTAGTCTCACTCTGTATTTATAGAACTCGAGTGAATCCTAACATAGTAAACAGATGGGGTAGCTTACCCCCTTGGAGGAGGTTTACTTAATTTCCCTTCTTTATCTTTTCCTTTCCAGGGAGTCATGTACTCTATACCTAAACTCTAGGCTCCTTCACTAAAAAAAAAAAAGCCAGAACAATAACTCTAGGTCCTCTACCCAAGAATAGTAAAATTACTTTAGAAGAATCACAGATTCTAAATTGGAATGTTATCAGCCTTCCATTTCTGAAGATCCCATACTAGAACGAGAGTTACCTCAACTTATCTCTGTAGGGGGAGATAAGTATTATTTATCTTCTGAATTTATGTACAGGTTGCTGAGTTCTGTAACCACAAATGCATCGGATGTTTAGGTGACCTAAATAGTACAAGATGAAAAGTTGGTTGCACCCCAAGGAAAGTTTTCTATTCTTGATTATTCATAAACTCATTCTTGAAGAATTGCAATATTCAGAAAAGCACTTGTTTCCAAGGAATTTATGCATAGATTTCAAGTTAAAAAACTGGTCAGAGATCCAAAAAATAGACATTCAAGTGACAAAAGTAGCTAAGAAAAACTCTTTGAGTGGATACATCAACACTATTGTGTTACATCAGGCTCAAAAAGGCTAACTCAGACAGACTTGGCACATGTCTGAGAAACCCCCGACCTTCACCCTTTAATCCCTTTATGCCATTGGACGTACTATTCCGTCCATGTGGGGTGGGCCTAAATTCCCAAGGACGGAATAGTACATCCATGGCGATCGGCCGCCAGCTGCCTATCGCAGCTGACATCCGGCACTATGTGCCAGGAGCGGTCACGGACTGCCCCGGCACATTAACCCCCGGCACACCGCGATCAAACATGATTGCGGTGTGCCAGCGGTATAGGGAAGCGTCGCGCAGGGAGGGGGCTCCCTGCGGGCTTCTCTGAGACCCCCGCAGCAACGCGATGTCTCCCTACCTCCCTCCCTGTAGCAGGCCCGGATCCAAAATGGTCGCGGCATCCGGGTCCTACAGGGAGGTGGCTTACCAAGTGCCTGCTCAGAGCAGGCGCTTGGTAAGCCTGTACTGCTGTAAGTCAAGATCAGTGATCTGACAGAGTGCTATGCAAACTGTCAGATCATCAATCTGTGATGTCCCCCCCCCTGGGAAAAAGAAAAAAAAAATTTTTCCAAATGTGTAAAAAAAAAAAAAAAGTAAAAAAAAAAATCCTAAATAATGAAAAAATATATATATATTATTCCTATAAATACATTTCTTTATCTAAATTTAAAAAAAACAAAAGCACACATATTTAGTATCGCCGCGTCCGTAATGACCCGTCCTATAAAACTGGCCCACTAGTTAACCCCTTCAGTAAACACCGTAAGAAAAAAAAGAGGCAAAAAACAACGCTTTATTATCATACTGCCGAACAAAAAGTGGAATAACACACAATCAAAAAGACCGATATAAATAACCATGGTACCGCTGAAAACGTCATCTTGTCCCGCAAAAAACGAGCTGCCATACAGCATCATCAGCAAAAAAAATAAAAAAGTTAGTCCTAAGAATAAAGCGATGCAAAAATAATTATTTTTTCTATAAAATAGTTTTTATCGTATAAAAGCGCCAAAACATAAAAAAATGACATAAATGAGGTATCGCTGCAATCGTACTGACCTGAAGAATAAAACTGCTTTATCAATTTTACGAAACGCGGAACAGTATAAACGCCTCCCCCAAAAGAAATTCATGAATAGCTGGTTTTTGGTCATTCTGCCTCACAAAAATCGGAATAAAAAGCGATCAAAAAACGTCACATGCCCGAAAATATTACCAATAAAAACGTCAACTCGTCCCACAAAAATCAAGACCTCACATGACTCTGTGGACCAAAATATGGAAAAATTATAGCTCTCAAAATGTGGTAACGCAAAAAATATTTTTTGCAATAAAAAGCGTCTTTCAGTGTATGACGGCTGCCAATCATAAAAATCTGCTAAAAAACTCGCCATAAAAGTAAATCAAACCCCCTTCATCACCCCCTTAGGGAAAAATGTAAAAAATGTATTTATTTCCATTTTCCCATTAGGGCTAGGATTAGGGTTAGGGTTGGGGCTAGGGTTAAGGCTACAGTTAGGGTTGGGGCTAAAGTTAGGGTTAGGGTTGGGGCTAAAGTTACGGTTAGAGTTTAGATTACATTTACGGTTGGAAATAGGGTTGGGATTAGGGTTAGGGGTGTGTCAGGGTTAGAGGTGTGGTTAGGGTTACTGTTGGGATTAGGGTTAGGGGTGTGTTTGGATTAGGGTTTCAGTTATAATTGGGGGGTTTCCACTGTTTAGGCACATCAGGGGCTCTCCAAACGCGACATGGCGTCCGATCTCAATTCCAGCCAATTCTGCGTTGAAAAAGTAAAACCGTGCTCCTTCCCTTCCGAGCTCTACCGTGTGCTCAAACGGGTTTACCCCAACATATGGGGTATCAGCGTACTCAGGACAAATAGGACAACAACTTTTGGGATCCAATTTCTCCTGTTACCCTTGGGAAAGAACAAAACTGGGGGCTAAAAAATAATTTTTGTGGGAAATAAAAAAGATTTTTTATTTTCACTGCTCTGCATTATAAACTGTAGTGAAACACTTGGGGGTTCAAAGCTCTCACATCACATCTAGATGAGTTCCTTAGGGGGTTTAATTTCCAAAATGGTGTCACTTGTGGGGGGTTTCTACTGTTTAGGTACATTAGGGGCTCTGCAAACGCAATGTGACGCCTGCAGACCATTCCATCTAAGTCTGCATTCCAAATGGCGCTCCTTCCCTTCCGAGCCCTCCCATGCACCCAAACAGTGGTTCCCCCCACATATCGGGTATCAGCGCACTCAGGACAAATTGGACAACAAATTTTGGGGTCCAATTTCTCCTGTTACCCTCGGGAAAATACAAAACTGGGGGCTAAAAAATAATTTTTGTGGGAAAAAATGTTTGTTTTATTTTTACGGCTCTGCATTATAAACTTCTGTGAAGCCCTTGGGTCAAAGCGCTCACCACACCTCTAGATAAGTTCCTTAGGGGGTTTACTTTCCAAAATGGTGTCACTTGTGGGGGGTTTCAATGTTTAGGCACATCAGTGGCTCTCCAAACGCAACATGGCGTCCCATCTCAATTCCTGTCAATTTTGCATTGAAAAGTCAAACGGCGCTCCTTCCCTTCCGAGTTCTCCCATGCGCCCAAACAGTGGTTTACCCCCACATTTGGGGTATCAGCGTACTCAGGACAAATTGTACAACGACTTTTGGGGTCCAATTTCTTCTCTTACTCTTGGGAAAATTAAAAAATTGGGGGCGAAAAAATAATTTTTGTGAAAAAATATGATTTTTTATTTTTACGGTTCTGCATTATAAACTTCTGTAAAGCACTTGGTGGGTCAAAGTGCTCACCACACCTCTAGATAAGTTCCTTAGCGGGTCTACTTTCCAAAATGGTGTCACTTGTGGGGGTTTTCAATGTTTAGGCACATCAGGGGCTCTCCAAACG
Organism: Ranitomeya imitator; assembly: GCF_032444005.1. Classification (NCBI taxonomy): domain Eukaryota; kingdom Metazoa; phylum Chordata; class Amphibia; order Anura; family Dendrobatidae; genus Ranitomeya; species Ranitomeya imitator. Next base: position 370,541,558 of record NC_091286.1, read on the forward strand.
CAACATGGTGTCCCATCTCGATTCCAGTCAATTTTGCATTGAAAAGTCAAATGGCGCTCCTTCGCTTCCGAGCTCTGTCATGCGCCCAAACAGTGGTTTACCCCCACATATGGGGTATCGGTGTAATCAGGTCAAATTGTACAACAACTTTTGGGGTCCATTTTCTCCTGTTACCTTGGTAAAATAAACAAATTGGAGCTGAAATAAATTTTTTGTGAAAAAAAGTTAAATGTTCATTTTTATTTAAACATTCCAAAAATTCCTGTGAAGCACTAGAAGGGTTAATAAACTTCTTGAATATGGTTTTGAGCACCTTGAGGGGTGCAGTTTTTAGAATGGTGTCACACTTGGGTATTTTCTATCATATAGACCCCTCAAAATGACTTCAAATGAGATGTGGTCCCTAAAAAAAAAATGGTGTTGTAAAAATGAGAAATTGCTTTTAACCCTTATAACTCCCTAACAAAAAAAATTTTGGTTCCAAAATTGTGCTGATGTAAAGTAGACATGTGGGAAATGTTACTTATTAAGTATTTTGTGTGACATATCTCTGTGATTTAATTGCATAAAAATTCAAAGTTGGAAAATTGCGAAATTTTCAAAATTTTCACCAAATTTCCTTTTTTTTCACAAATAAACGCAGGTAATATCAAAGAAATTTTACCACTATCATGAAGTACAATATGTCACAAGAAAACATTGTCAGAATCACTGGGATCCGTTGAAGCGTCCAAGAGTTATAACCTCATAAAGGGACAGTGGTCAGAATTGTAAAAATTGGCCAGGTCATTAACGTGCAAACCACCCTTGGGGGTAAAGGGGTTAAACCTTGTACAGGGATTTGGTCTTACAATGGGGTCCACTGGATTGCTTTCATGGAAGTGATGCCACATAGTCTTCATGGAGGGTAAAAACTCATTAATAACATTAGGAACCAAATAAGAAGGCAAGCAGAGGGTCAAAATACAAGCCAAGGTCAGAAAGAAGAATATACGAAATAACACACAGGAACAAAGAGTCAATGTGACACGGTCTAGCTGAACTAATTAACTGGCAGCTAGAAACTGCTGATGTTTATATAGAATAGAGCCCCATCTATGACTCCCAGCAGAGGACCAATTACATACAAGCTCACTGGAGCAAAACACAGGGGGACAGGAACTGAACCAATAGCCTCCACAATCTAAAAAAAAAAAACTAAATTTCAACACGTTTCTGCCATCCACCAGTAAATGTGGTATTAGTGCGGCTTCACGTAGCGACCAGCTCCGGTTTTGTAGCTGCATGTTCATATACACATGTAACAGATATGCTATGAATGCAAAAGCTGCTAGCCTCATACAAAACCTCTGGGACACTACGTTTCTATTGAATTACCAATATTTCCACTACTGGCATACCAAGGTGTCTGTTTTGCAGGATTGATCATCTGGAAGATAATCATAGAGAAGGAACTTCCAGAACAAAAATTTTCCAACCTCTTTCTTTTCTTAAAACAGCTGCAGAGTTTCCAGAAGACTCCTCCGTAGAATCAGAGTGGCAGCAAGTGTACCGGTGTTGTCTAATGCAGCAAGAAGGGCTTTATGGCTGAAAATATGTATAGGGAATGCCATTTCAAAACCCATATTCTTTCATCTCTTCCAATGGGAATATGTATCTGATCCAACTCTTGACACAATTCTTGAAAAAGCCAGAGATAAATTGGTTAGAGAACCCAAAGTTGATAATGGGACATTCTTTTATTCTCCCTTAGAAATCTCAACAATAATGTATATAAAGGAAAGGGGGAAAATGGTAGTTTATCTACTCAAAAGGAGGAAAGGTAAAACGTATCTCATTCAGCCAAAGTAGACAAAATTGGACAACAATGAAGACCAGATTTTTATCTTCAATGTTGAAACATTGGTTTGGAGGTTGGGAGAGACAATTTAACCAATTTGTATTGCCTGATCTTATTAGTGTGTGGAGTGAACCTCTTCCTGTGTTTTCTGGTCATGGAGGGTTCAATAAAACTAATTAGTAAGGATTGTTCTATTTTTCAGCTGTCTGGAGAAGTAATTTGTATTATGGTAGTTAAAATAAGTATTTAGATATACATTTTTTTTTAGTTCACTTCTACTCCTGGACCTCGCAATCAGCAAAATGAAGGCTGATTGTGCTAGTCATCATTTTTACTCTGGCGCAGTGGTTTTACTGTACTGTTGGAATGGAATAGTATTTCACTTGTAGTATTCATGTAAGCTTGATGAGAAAATTGGTTTGATTTTGTAACACAACTCATTGAAACATTTGAACCTAATCTAAATGCGATTGACATGGTTTGTCTTGATGCTAAATTGTGTATTGCCCAAAGTGTATTGTCTGGCGAAATAGTTTGAGCTCTGGAGTTACTTTCTAAGTTTATCTGAACTAAAATTTAGGAAGAATATACACAGACAAGTAAAATAGGGCATTAAATTATAATGCAAAAAACATGCTAACTCTGTTGCTCAAATCTGTGTGAATGACAAGTACTTACATTGGCTTATTTTTCTGCTGCTTTTAGCTACTAGCCTAGTCTGAAAAATCAGACTAGGTATCAAAACTGGTAGCTAAAATTAATGGGTACAAAGTAGTGTTGACAAATGTTCCCAGCATTCACTATCTAAAGTTGATTTGTTAAAACGAAAAATCTTTAAAATAATGGGCTATACCTGTTTTTAAGATACAATTATATGAAAAAGTTTGGGCACCCCTATTAATCTTAAACTTAATGTTTTATAAAAATTGTTTTTTTTTCGCAACAGCTATTTCAGTTTCATATATCTAATAACTGTTGGACTCCGTAATGTTTCTGCCTTGAAATGAGGTTTATTGTACTAACAGAAAATGTGCAATCTGCATTCAAGCAAAATTTGACAGGTGCATAAGTATGGACACCCCACCAGAAAGTGACAATAATATTTAGTAGATCCTCCTTTTGCAAAATTAACAGCATCTAGTCGCTTCCTGTAGCTTTTAATGAGTTCCTGGATGAAGGTGTTTTTGACCATTCCTCTTTATAAAACAATTCCAGTTCAGTTAAGTTTGATGGTCGCCGAGCATGGTCAGCCCTCTTCAAATGATCCCACAGATGTTCAATGATATTCAGGTCTGGGGACTGGGATGGCCATTCCAGAACTGTGTAATTGTTCCTCTGCATGAATGCCTGAGTAGATTTGGAGCGGTGTTTTGGATCATTGTCTTGCTGAAAGATCCATCCCCTGCGTAACTTCAACTTTGTCACTGATTCATGAACATTTTTGTCAAGAATCTGCTGATACTGAGAGGAATCCATGCGTCCCTCAACTTTAACAAGATTCCCAGTGTCGGCATTGGCCACACAGCCCCAAAGCATGATGGAACCTCCACCAAATTTTACTGTGGGTAGCAAGTGTTTTTCTTGGAATGCTGTGTGTTTTGGCCGCCATGCATAAATGCCTTTTTGTGTGACCAAACAACTCAATCTTGGTTTCATCAGTCTACAGGACCTTCTTTCAAAAAGAAATTGGCTTCTCCAAATGTGCTTTTGCATACCTCAGCCGACTGTTTGTGGCGTACTTGCAGAAACTGCTTCTTTCGCATCACTCTCCCATACAGCTTCTCCTTGTGCAAAGTGCGTTGTATAGTTGACCGATGCACAGTGACACCATCTGCAGCAAGTTGATGCTACAGCTCTCTGGAGGTGGTCTGAGGATTGTCCTTGACTGATCTCACCATTCTTCTCTGTCTTTCTAATGTTTTTCTTGGCCTGCCATTTCTGGCCTTAACAAGAACTGTACCTGTGTTCTTCCATTTCCTTACTATGTTCCTCACAGTGGAAATTGACAGGTTAAATCTCTGAGACAGCTTTTTGTATCCTTTCCTGAACATCTATGTTGAATAATCTGTTTTCAGATCATTAGACAGTTGTTTTGAGGAGCCCATGATGCCACTCTTCAGAGGAGATTCAAACAGGAGAACAACTTGCAAGTGGCCACTTTAAGTAGCTTTTCTCATGATTGCATACACCTGGCTATGAAGTTCAAAGCTCAATGAGGTTAGAATACCAAAAAAGTGCTTTAGTAAGTCAGTAAAAAGTAGTACTAGTGGCGCCAGGGATAGGAGAACGCCAGTATATAACCCTCTTCGGACCCATATGTAACACCCCCTGATGAAGGAATTTTTCCGAAACGCGCGTCGGGGTGCGTTTCCACAGGACTTAGCGACCCAAGATATGAATTGATGATAATATAATTTTAGATCCCCTCCGTGTATTCTATATATCATATAGCCCCTTACTTGGATTTCTTGCAGTATGGTAACACTCTTTCTAGCATTTTTTCTCTGGCACAAATATATGGTCGCTATATGCACAGCACATAGCACTTTTTGGTCTTTAGGCTCATTTGAGCATGTAAGCACTTTTTTGTGGCAGTAAGCGGCTAGTCACTGATTTTTACCCAGCACTGAGCACTTTCTCTGGGCATAGGATTATTTGAGCATACAAGCACTTACAGGTGCATACGCAGTATATATATAACATAGTCTTTGGCACATTGCACTTCTTAGTTGGTTTTTCCTTTACTTTATATATTTCACGTATGTTTTTAAATAATTGTTAGGTTACTTTTAGGTTTTTTCACGCCATATATTTTTATATATTTTATTATATATATTTTTGTGAATTGTACATGCAGGCAACTTATATATTACTATGCATTTAGTTGTTGGTTATAAACACAGCACTTAAAAAAAATTTTTTTGAGTATAGTATTTTTTAGAGTAGGACCATTGCAACATACAAGCACCTATAAACAGCATATGTAGCTTCTTCGTTATAACACATTCTCTAGCTGGACATTTCTATCCTCTATATGTACTCTCTGCATAGAAACAGCCTATATGCTTTACACAGTATATTGTATGAACTATGATTAATATTTATAGTTTTATGCATATAACACATCCAAATATTTATTTTTATTCTTGGTAGGGATCTAAACAATTTTGGGTATTGCTGCTATTTGCACTATTTTTTATATGTCCTGTGGTGTGTACTGGTATTTGATTTTATATATAATATTAATGTATTGTTGCTACTTGGATTATGTAATAAAAGCAGATTTTAAGTGTATGTTCCTGGTGTGGTATTAATCTCTGGTGTGTCTATGATCATGGTGTTTGGGTTGTTTTACTCAGTAAAAAGTAGGTAGGAGTTTTTAAAACAAGAAAATGATAAGGGTGCCCATACTTATGCACCTGTCGAATTTTGTTTGAATGCAGATTGCACATTTTTCTGTTAGTACAATAAACCTCATTTCAAGGCAGAAACATTACTGTGTCCAACAGTTATTAGATATATGAAACTGAAATAGCTGTTGCAAAAAAACAATTTTTATAAAACATTAAGATTGAAAGGGGTGCCCAAACTTTTTCATATAACTGTATCAACATCAGCCTATCTATGGATATATCTATCTATAGATATATCTATAGATACATAGATGTTTCTATCCATACACTGTATCTACCTGGCTAATTTCACACATCAGGTTTTTCCCGTCAGGCACAATCGGGGGAGTTTTGAAAAAAAAGATCCGTTTTTTTTCTGCTGGATCCGTTTTATTTCATAGAGTTGTATTAATGCCAGATTGCACCTGATGGCCACACGTTTCATCCGTTTTTTGCCAGATGCGTCAAAAAAGCTGTTTCCGCCGGATGGAAAACCCATACAGAGGAACGTTTTTTCTGTCCGGCGAAAAAAACGCACTGCAATGGATCTGGCGAAAAACGTATGAAACTGAGATGTGACATGATGAATCCAGCCTCCGAATCCATTTTTTCATGCATGTTTCCATTCAAATCATGCACATTTTCTGTTTATTTCCAAAAACTGCATCAAAACCGCACAAAAAATGCACCAAAAACTGCATCAAAACTGCATCAAAAACCGCACCAAAACTGCATCAAAACTGCTTCAAAAGCTGCATCATAAATGCACCAAAAACTGCATCAAATACCGCACCAATTACCAATGGGGTAATAAGGGGTTAATGTCACCTTGCTATTGTAAGATGACATTAAGCCGGGTTAGTAACGGAGAGGCGTCAATAAGACGCCTATCCATTATTAGTCCAATAGTAATAAAGGGTTAATAAAACACACACACATTAGGAAAAAAGTATTTTAATATTCTTCATTTAACCATACTTACCTTACTTCAGCGCCTGCAAAAAACATAAAATAAACCGTATATTACCTATAATAGTATAGTATATACTACCTGTCCACCGTAGTCCAATTAATAACGAGTGTCCCACGACGATCTCCCCTATAGAACAGTGACATCGGGTGATATCACTGTTCTATAGGACCCTCAGTGACATACTGACAGAGACGATGGCTCCTGCAGTGCATCACTGAGGTTACCTTAGGACAAAGTCTCATTTTATGGCAATTGCTGCATGGGAAAATTTCTCATACAGCAATACCAAAAGTGAGACTAGGGACTACTTTTTTCCATTTTATTTTTTTTAAATTCAACGCTCATTTACCCCTTCATGACCCAGCCTATTTTGACCTTAAAGACCTTGCCGTTTTTTGCAATTCTGACCAGTGTCCCTTTATGAGGTAATAACTCAGGAACGCTTCAATGGATCCTAGCGGTTCTGAGATTGTTTTTTCGTGACATATTGGGCTTCATGTTAGTGGTAAATTTAGGTCAATAAATTCTGTGTTTATTTGTGATAAAAACGGAAATTTGGCGAAAATTTTGAAAATTTCGCAATTTTCACATTTTGAATTTTTATTCTGTTAAACCAGGGAGGTATGTGACACAAAATAGTTAATAAATAACATTTCCCACACGTCTACTTTACATCAGCACAATTTTGGAAACAAAATTTTTTTTTGCTAGGAAGTTATAAGGGTTAAAATTTGACCAGCGATTTCTCATTTTTACAACGAAATTTACAAAACCATTTTTTTTAGGGACCACCTCACATTTGAAGTCAGTTTGAGGGGTCTATATGGCTGAAAATACCCAAAAGTGACACCATTCTAAAAACTGCACCCCTCAAGGTGCACAAAACCACATTCCAGAAGTTTATTAACCCTTCAGGTGCTTCACTGCAGCAGAAGCAACATGGAAGGAAAAAATGAACATTTAACTTTTTAGTCACAAAAATGATTTTTCAGCAACAATTTTTGTATTTTCCCAATGGTAAAAGGAGAAACTGAACCACGAAAGTTGTTGTCCAATTTGTCCTGAGTACGCTGATACCTCATATGTGGGGGTAAACCACTGTTTGGGCGCACGGCAGGGCTTGGAAGGGAAGGAGCGCCATTTGACTTTTTGAATGAAAAATTGGCTGCACTCTTTAGCGGACACCATGTCAAGTTTGGAGAGCCCCCGTGTGCCTAAAAATTGGAGCTCCCCCACAAGTGACCCCATTTTGGAAACTAGACGCCCCAAGGAACTTATCTAGATGCATAGTGAGCCCTTTAAACCCCCAGCTGCTTCACGAATTGATCCGTAAAAATGAAAAAGTACTATTTTTTCACAAAAAAAATTCTTTTAGCCTCAATTTTTTCATTTTCACATGGACAACAGGATAAAATGGATCCTAATATTTGTTTGGCAATTTCTACTGAGTACACCGATACCTCACGTGGGGGTAAACCACTGTTTGGGCACATGGTAAGGCTCGGAAGGGAAGGAGCGCCATTTGACTTTTTGACTGAAAAATGATCTCCATCGTTAGCGGACACCATGTCGCGTTTGGAGAGACCCTGTGTGCTTAAACATTGGAGCTCCCCCACAAGTGACCCCATTTTGGAAACTGGACCCCCCAAGGAACTTATCTAGATGCCTAGTGAGCACTTTAAACCCTCAGGTGCTTCACAAATTGATCCGTACAAATGAAAAAGTACTTTTTTTTCACAAAAAATTTCTTTTTGCCTCAATTTTTTCATTTTCACATGGGCAATAGGATAAAATGGATCCTAAAATTTGTTGAGCAATTTCTCCCGAGTACGCCGATACCTCATATGTGGGGGTAAACCACTGTTTGGGCACACGGCAGGGCTCAGAAGGGAAGGCGCGCCTTTTGACTTTTTGAATGGAAAATTAGCTCCATTTGTTAGCGGACACCATGTCGCATTTGGAGAGCCCCTGTGTGCCTATGCAATGGAGCTCCCCCACAAGTGACCCCATTTTGGAAACTAGACCCCCCAAGGAACTTATCTAGATGCATACTGAGCACTTTAAACCCCCAGGTACTTCACAGAAGTTTATAATACAGGGCCATGAAAATAAAAAATAATTTTTCTTTTCTCAAAAATGATTTTTAGCCTGGAATTTCCTATTTTGCCAATGGTAATAGGAGAAATTGGACCACAAATGTTGTTGTCCAGTTTGTCCTGAGTACGCAGATACCCCATATGTGGAGGTAAACCACTGTTTGGGCGCACGGCAGGGCTCAGAAGGGAAGGCACGCCATTTGGCTTTTTAAATGGAAAATTAGCTCCAATCATTAGCGGACACCATGTCGCGTTTGGAGAGCCCCTGTGTGCCTAAACATTAGAGATCCCCCACAAATGACCCCATTTTGGAAACTAGACCCCCAAAGGAACTAATCTAGATGTGTGGTGAGCACTTTGAACCCTCAAGTGCTTCACAGAAGTTTATAACGCAGAGCCATGAAAAAAAAAAATAAAATCTTTTCTCAAAAATGATTTTTTTAGCCCGCAATTTTTTATTTTCCCAAGGGTAACAGGAGAAATTTGACCCCAAAAGTTGTTGTCCAGTTTCTCCTGAGTACGCTGATACCCAATATGTGGGGGTAAACCACTGTTTAGGCACATGCTGGGGCTCGGAAGTGAAGTAGTGACGTTTTGAAATGCAGACTTTGATGGAATGCTCTGTGGGCGTCACGTTGCGTTTGCAGAGCCCCTGATGTGGCTAAACAGTAGAAACCCCCCACAAGTGACCCCATTTTGGAAACTAGACCCCGAAAGGAACTTATCTAGATGTGAGGTGAGCACTTTGATCCCCCAAGTGCTTCACAGAAGTTCATAACACAGAGCAGTGAAAATAATAAATACGTTTTCTTTCCTCAAAAATAATTTTTTAGCCCAGAATTTTTTATTTTACCAAGGGTTACAGGAGAAATTGGACCCCAAAAGTTGTTGTCCAGTTTCTCCTGAGTACGCTGATACCCCATGTGTGGGGGTAAACCACTGTTTGGGCACACGTCGGGGCTCAGAAGGGAAGTAGTGACTTTTGAAATGCAGACTTTGATGGAATGGTCTGCGGGCGTCACGTTGCGTTTGCAGAGCCCCTGGTGTGTCTAAACAGTAGAAACCCCACACAAGTGTCCCCATTTTGGAAACTAGACCCCCCAAGGAACTTATCTAGATATGTGGTGAGCACTTTGAACCCCCAAGTGCTTCACAGACGTTTACAACGCAGAGCCGTGAAAATAAAAAATCATTTTTCCTTTCCTCAAAAATGATGTTTTAGCAAGCAATTTTTTATTTTCTCAAGGGTAACAGGAGAAATTGGACCCCAGTAATTGTTGCGCAGTTTGTCCTGAGTATGCTGGTACCCCATATGTGGGGGTAAACCACTGTTTGGGCACACGTCGGGGCTCGGAAGTGAGGGAGCACCATTTGACTTTTTGAATACAAGATTGGCTGGAATCAATGGTGGCGCCATGTTGCGTTTGGAGACCCCCTGATGTGCCTAAACAGTGGAAACCCCTCAATTCCTACTCCAACACTAACCCCAACACACCCCTAACTCTAATCCCAACTGTAGCCATAACCCTAACCACAACCCTAATTCCAACCCAACCCTAGCCCTAAGGCTATGTGCCCACGTTGCGGATTCGTATGAGATTTTTCAGCGCCATTTTTGAAAAATCCACGGGTAAAAGGCACTGCGTTTTACCTGCGGATTTACCGCGGATTTCCAGTGTTTTTTGTCCGGATTTCACCTGCGGATTCCTATTGAGGAACAGGTGTAAAACACTGCGGAATCCGCACAAAGAATTGACATGCTGCGGAAAATACAACGCAGCGTTCCCGCGCGGTATTTTCCGCACCATGGGCACAGCGGATTTGGCTTTCCATATGTTTACATGGTACTGTAAACCTGATGGAACACTGCTGCGGATCCGCAGCGGCCAATCCGCACCGTGTGCACATAGCCTAATTCTAAAGGTATGTGCACACGCTGCGGAAAACGCTGCGGATCCGCAGCAGTTTCCCATGAGTTTACAGTTCAATGCAAACCTATGGGAAACAAAAATCGCTGTACACATGCTGCAGAAAAACTGCACGGAAACGCAGCGGTTTACATTCCGCAACATGTCACTTCTTTCTGCGGATTCCGCAGCGGTTTTACAACTGCTCAAATAGAAAATCGCTGTTGTAAAACCGCATTGAAATGCGCAGAAAAAACGCGGTAAATCCGCCATAATTCCGCAGCGGTTTAGCACTGCGGATTTATCAAATCCTCAGCGGAAAAATCCGCAGAGGACCAGAATACGTGTGCACATACCGTAACCCTACCCCTAACCCTACCCCTAACCCTACCCCTAACCCTAACCCTAGTTCTTACCCCAACCTTAGTGGAAAAAAAAAATTATTTTTTTTATTGTCCTTACCTATGGGGGTGACAAAGGGGGGGGGGTCATTTACTTTTTTTTTTATTTTGATCACTGAGATAGGTTATATCTCAGTGATCAAAATTCACTCTGGAACGAATCTGCCGGCCGGCAGATTCGGCGGGCGCACTGCACATGCGCCCGCCATTTTGGAAGATGGCGGCGCCCCAGGAAAGAAGACGGACGGTCCCCGGGAGGCCAGGTAAGTATAAGGGGGGGAGATCAGGGCACGGGGGGGGGGGCGTCGGAGCACGGGGGGGTGGATCGGAACACGGGGGGGTGGATTGGAGCACTGAGTGGGGGATCGCTGTGCGGGCGGGTGGATCGGAGCACGGGGGGATCGCTGTGCGGGGGGTGGGATTGGAGTGCGGGGGGGTTTGTTTGGAGCACGGGGGGTGTGATTGGAGCACGGGGGGAGCGGACAGGAGGACGGGGGAGCGGAGCACAGGACCGAGGGGAGCGGACCACAGATCGGGGGGCTAGGGGGGCGATCGGAGGGGTGGGGTGGGTGCACATTAGTGTGTCCAGCCATGGCCGATGATATTGCAGCATCGGCCATGGCTGGATTGTAATATTTCACCATTTTTTTAGGTGAAATATTACAAATCGCTCTGATTGGCAGTTTCACTTTCAACAGCCAATCAGAGCGATCGTAGCCACGAGGGGGTGAAGCCACCCCCCCTGGGCTAAAGTACAACTCCTCCTGTCCCTGCAGATCGGGTGAAATGGGAGTTAACCCTTTCACCCGATCTGCAGGGACGCGATCTTTCCATGACGCATATGCTGCGTCATGGGTCGGAATGGCACCGACTTTCATGACGCGGCGTATGCGTCAAAGGTTGGGAAGGGGTTAAGGCCTCTTTCACACTTGTGTCGGTACGGGTCCGTTGCTATGCGTCGGGCCAACGTACCGAAGCACGTTGTGAAATTTGTGCATGATGTGGGAAGCGGATGCAGTTTTTCAACGCATCCGCTGCCCATTCTGAAGTCCGGGGAGGAGGGGGCGGAGTTTTGGCCACGCATGCGCTGTAGAAAATGGCAGACGCGACGGACAAAAAAATATTCACTTGAACGTTTTTTTGAGCCGACGGTTCGCCAAAACACGACGGATCAGTTGCACGACAGATGCGACGTGTGGCCATCCATCACGATCCGTCGCTAATACAAGTCTATGGGTAAAAACCGCATCCTGCGAGGACATTTGCAGGATCCATTTTTTTCCCAAAACGACGGATTGCGACGGATTGCCACGGATTCACACAAGTGTGAAAGGTCATCTGGCGTAGCACACCATCACTCTCCTTCTTGGTCAAATAGCCATTATACAGCCTGGAGGTGTGTTTGGGGTCATTGTCCTGTTGAAAAATAAATGATGGTCCAACTAAACGCAAACCGGATGGAATACCATGCCGCTGCAAGATGCTGTGGTAGCCATGCTGGTTCAGTATGCCTTCAATTTTGAATAAATCCCCAACAGTGTCACCAGCAAAGCACCCCCACACCTTCACACCTCCTCCTCCATGCTTCACGGTGGGAACCAGGCATGTAGAGTCCATCCATTCACCTTTTCTGCATCGCACAAACAAACAGTGGTTGGAACCAAAGATCTCAAATTTGGACTACTCAGACCAAAGCACAGATTTCCACTGGTCTAATGTCCATTCCTTTTGCTCAAACAAGTCTCTTCTGCTTGTTGCCTGTCCTTAGCAGTGGTTTCCTAGCAGCTATTTTACCATGAAGGCCTGCTGCACAAAGTCTCCTCTTAACAGTTGTTGTAGAGATGTGTCTGCTGCTAGAACTCTGTGTGGCATTGACCTGGTCTCTAATCTGAGCTGCTGTTAACCTGCGATTTCTGAGGCTGGTGACTCGGATAAACTTATCTTCAGAAGCAGAGGTAACTCTTGGTCTTCCTTTCCTGGGGCGGTCCTCATGTGAGCCAGTTTCTTTGTAGCGCTTGATGGTTTTTGCCACTGCAATTTTTCATCAGCTGTGTATCCAGCAGGCTAGTGCACAACACAACTGATGGTCCCAACCCCAATTATAAGGCAAGAAATCCCACTTATTAAATCTGACAGGGCACACCTGTGAAGTGAAAACCATTCCCAGTGACTACCTCTTGAAGCTCATCAAGAGAATGCCAAGAGTGTGCAAAGCATTCATCAAAGCAAAAGGTGGCTACTTTGAAGAACCTAGAGTATAAGACATATTTTCAGTTGTTTCACACTTTTTTAAGTATATAATTCCACATGTGTTAATTCATAGTTTTGATGCCTTCAGTGTGAATTTACAATTTTCATAGTCATGAACATACAGAAATATCATTAAATGAGAAGGTGTGTCCAAACTTTTGGTCTGTACTGTAACTGCAGGATTATACTGTTTAGAATAATTACGAATTAATAAATAATACATTGTATAACTCATTTACATATCATATAATATAATTACATTTTTAGTAAATTCCTAAACCAAAATTTATCTCTCTGTCAATAATTTGTTGAAAAGCTCTATTTAAAATTGTCATTTTTAGACATATGGATTCTTTGAAGAGCTGTGATAATTTAGGGTTCAGCTCACCCCCCATGCTCACCTGTTTCTGTCTGTTAATTTCAGCCATCTTTACAGAGAGATCTGACCCTTCACCTTTTCAGAGCCTCTTCTTTAATGGACTCTTGGATCATTTGATAGGGCTTGTAACAAATATGTAATTTTCTTCGTATTTCATAGATTTGATTTTGGGTCAGTTTTGGAGATTTTGATTTTGGCGTCTGATAAGATTTAATTCTGTCTGTTTTTTTAAAAAAAACTTAGTATGATTTATTTTCCTTTCAAGATTCTCATGTTTTCTGGAAAAATCAAGGGATTGCGCACATTCAAATAAAGAATCTTTCTGTGACGCAATAACATGAGATGCAGAATTTAGGAATCCAAATTTGTTTACAAAACAATTTATCATTGATTGTTTATTGAAATTTGTAATGACAGTTTTGTACAACCTTTAAATATGGACATGAATGTAAAAGTACATTCTTTCCAGCCAATCTTCAATTTTAGAAGAATATCAATATCTGGATAATTTTCTTTTAATCCACAAAATATCAAGCTTTTTAATCTTTCTATATCGGTTATTTCTTCATGGAACTCATCACTCTGCATTTTTAATGAGAACCTTCTGGAAAAAGTTACTGGAAGCCACATTTTAAACAACTGATTTTTCTCCTCATTAGTCAAATCAAACTTATCAGCAAAACTCTCAGATATCTCTGAATTTCTGCATACATGGATTTTATCATCATATGCAGGAATGATTTTGCATAATTTCAACAGGTTGTTCCTAGATTTAGTTTGAAGGAGTTGGGCATCTGAGTCATCTATTTTTAGTGGCCCTTGTACATCTGTTCCTTGTACATCATCTTTATCAGTTCTCATGTCTCCTTCTACCTTTCCTCCATCTTGTTTTTCATCATGAGATAAAAATTCCAGGTATTAATTAAATCCATTTTTCTTACCTTGAAATATCTCAGGTTGTAGTTCCTTTTCTGGACATCGCTGGGCTCTGGTCATCAGCACGTCTATTTTCAGCACGTCTGGCACTTGTAGTACTCCTACTACTTGTCAATCCATCTGGCACCTGTTAGTCCTCCCTCGTAGGCTCTATGTGATCCTTGTGACTTGAAGTGTTGTAGTGGAATTCCTGAAAACTTGCAAAATTGACATTTAGAAAAGCTCTTCTTTTCCCCCGTATGAAAGGTGAAGGAAATCCACGCAAAAATAGCACAAAAAAATCAAATATGGCTGGCTTGCTAATGGTGTTTTCCTCTTAAAGAAAAAATTATATTTTCATAAAAATGTAGTGGTCTATTGGATTGTCCACAGAAAAACCACATTGCAGCAAAGCATTAAAATAGGTGAAATAGTTACGAACAGATTGTCCATTTGTTCATATCAGTGCTTGTTCCTCCTCGTTTCTGAGATGGAGTAGAAGTCATCTTTCATGGAGTAGAATTATAGCTACCAGCTGTTCATTCCTTGTGTGACTTGTCTGACGTCCATGGAGAATGATGGTGAAGGCAGGTGACAGACCCCATGTGACAGCCCCCTCCCAAGAGACATATATATATATATATATATATATATATATATAAAACATGTTATATATATATATATATATATATATATAACCCACAGACCATGTGTTCTCTCTATATGGTGTTAACTTATACTCTGAGCTATATATACATAAATAGCTTTTGTAATGTCAGTGAGAGGCAATGTGTTCAGTACAGAATTGATAGCCACAGGTGTTTTAATTACAGCAGGTCCAATACCCCTCCACAGAGAGAGAGAATTTTAGTCTAGGAAGAGGTTTCACATGTACCCATTCAGATGGAGACGTTTATTCTCTGCGAGGTAAGGCAAGCGTAGGACCTGGTATAAGAGAGATGCCATAAAGGGGCTACCAGGTACACATAAAATTGGCCATTTTTATGCGCTAAACGCTCTCATTTTTCATATTTCTAGTGCAGTAATGCAGTTCAAATTTCGTATTTCAAGTTTGCATGTTCTGGCGCTGCAGTGTGCTGCCTTATTTACTTAACTATATACGAGTTGGCGACTCTAGGTTCAGCACCTGTTCACACTGAGTCTATGTTTGGATGTGCCGGTCAGGTTTTTGAAATACATGGATTTTATCATCATATGCAGGAATGATTTTGCATAATTTCAACAGGTTGTTCCTAGATTTAGTTTGAAGGAGTTGGGCATCTGAGTCATCTATTTTTAGTGGCCCCTTGTACATCTGTTCCTTGTACATCATCTTTATCAGTTCTCATGTCTCCTTCTACCTTTCCTCCATCTTGTTTTTCATCATGAGATAAAAATTCCAGGTGACTTGATTTAGCATACGCATTAATTAAATCCATTTTTCTTACCTTGAAATATCTCAGGTTGTAGTTCCTTTTCTGGACAACGCTGGGCTCTGGTCATCAGCACGTCTATTTTCAGCACGTCTGGCACTTGTAGTACTCCTACTACTTGTCAATCCATCTGGCACCTGTTAGTCCTCCCTTGTAGGTTCTATGTGATCCTTGTGACTTGAAGTGTTGTAGTGGAATTCCTGAAAACTTGCAAAATTGACTTTTAGCGAAGCTCTTCTTTTCCCCCGTATGAAAGGTGAAGGAAATCCACGCAAAAATAGCACAAAAAAATCAAATATGGCTGGCTTGCTAATGGTGTTTTCCTCTTAAAGAAAAAATTATATTTTCATAAAAATGTAGTGGTCTATTGGATTGTCCACAGAAAAACCACATTTCAGCAAAGCATTAAAATAGGTGAAATAGTTACGAACAGATTGTCCATTTGTTCATATCAGTGCTTGTTCCTCATCGTTTCTGAGATGGAGTAGAAGTCATCTTTCATGGAGTAGAATCATAGCTACCAGCTGTTCATTCCTTGTGTGACTTGTCTGACGTCCATGGAGAATGATGGTGAAGGCAGGAGGTGACAGCCCCATGTGACAGCCCCCTCCCATATAACCCACAGACCATGTGTTCTCTCTATATGGTGTTAACTTATACTCTGAGCTATATATACATAAATAGCTTTTGTAATGTCAGCGAGAGGCAATGTGTTCAGTACAGAATTGATAATAAGAATAATTCAATTAAAAATTAATATTTAACAGGGCATTACTGCACTTACTGCTGTATGGGGCCGGTTGGGCAGAAGCTTTGAGGAGGGCCTGGACCAATCCAAGCCTCAGCTTCTTTGCTTCTGCTCACCAAGTCCGAGGGTATAATATTTTACTGTGCACTGGTGGAGGAAGCTTTCCTGATGCTGCACAGCTGTCAAAACAGAATGGCCATGCAGCTCCAGGGCTCCATCTCGCTCTTCTGTGATGCGCTGGTGACGACGCCTACACGATGATGTCATCGCGTATGTGGCAACATGTCTGCACACCACACGCCAGGATAGCAGAAGTGGAGCTGCACCTGAAAGGGATCATCTGAGAGTTAAGTATGAAAAACTTTTTTTTTACTAAAATTAAATGGGTGTGGAGAGGGGGAGGAGCAAATGAGTTTGTATTGAGACTGGGGATGGGGGACAGTAAATGATGAATTGAGACTGGGGGGTGTTTACAGCAAGCATTTATCAATTAAAACTTGGGGATGTGGTACAGCAAATGATAAAAGAAGTAACAGATGTAGATATAATACCAAGCATTTTTGAACTTACATGGAGTGTGCAATTTGATGTTTCCTTTTTGCATGCATATGAAATAATTCTATATAAACTCTAACGAGTTAGATATAATATCAAGTGAACTCTCATGGAATGTGCAAATTTTTTTTTGTTTTTTTTCTTGATATAAATGTCCTTATGATTATCGGTGCACATTTTGTACAACAGTTGAAGTAGTGAACACTTTTTATTAACATCATAAGTTTTTGAATGTGTCAACTAATTGTTCTATTTTTCTATTAATAGAAAGGTCAAGGGCAATATTTGATAGAACAATACTAGTTTGCCACATGTTTCTAATTTCTGCTTTCTGTAGACTAAGATTTGAAGGTTGATTCCACCATATAATTGGTCCATTTGTTTTGTAATTGTTTTCATATGTGGGGCTGGGTTTGAGCATGTGTTACAAACCTTGTGTGTTCATTGTAAATTTAGATGCCTATGAGTAAGGACATAAAGTCCAAAATGCGTCCGGCGTGTGGGGGATGTTTGCCCCTTGGGACTCTCTAATATATATGTTTAATCTATATATATATAATTGTCTAAGGGTTTTTCCATCTGTCTGTCTGTCTCTCTGTCCTGGAAATCCCGCGTCTCTGACCTCGACCAATCAGCGACGGGCACAGTCTGCCGCGAATTCGCCTCGACCAATCAGCGACAGGCACAGTATCGACGTAGATGTCATAATGGTTGCCATGGCGACGATGATGTCATAAAGGTTGCCTCGACCAATCAGCGACGGGCACAGTCTGCCGCAAATTCTGGAATCATTATTGTCCATATACTACGGGGACATGCATATTCTAGAATACCCGATGCGTTCGAATCGGGCCACAATCTAATATATAATTGCCTAGAATACTACTTCCTGCAATTTGTGCCAACTTCCGTGGCTTTGTCCGGAGCTAATGTCCTGAGCTAATGTCCGGAGATTAATTGCCTAGAATACTACTTCCTGCAATTTGTGCCAACTTCCGTGGCTTTGTCCGGAGCTAATGTCCGGAGCTAATGTGCGGAGATAATGTCCGGAGCTAATGTCCGGAGCTAATGTCCGGAGATAAGTGACGTCAACAGTGTCCAGTGTCTGATTGGTTGCCGCCTGCTGCGAGCGACCAATCAGAAACGTGCCGTACTGTGACACACTCCGCCCGCCATTTTGGTGTGATTTTTGAATTTTTACCTCACAGCAAGTTTCTACTGCGTGGAGGCGGGCCCAGTGACGTTGCTCTTCAAGCTCCTGCCGAATTTCGTCAAAAAAATGATAATACCATTTACCAAAACTATATATATTTAGTTGTGAAGTGGTTCAGTGACATTTTCACACCAATTTTGAACTTTTGTTTGGTATTTTCTCCATATACTGCCTATTATTCACTGACTGTTATACTGAGAGACTGCCGTTTATTAACCTCTTCTTTGCCACATTGGGTATATTGCTCTATTATTTGCCACATAAGGACATTGTCCATTATTGCCCAGCAATTTCTCTGCAATATAAACTGCCTATTTATTAATATCTGCATTCCTGCAAAGAACTATTGCCTATTATTAACTGGCTATTTTCCTACTACCTTACACTGCCTCTTATTAACCTGTTGTTTGCCACCACCACGCTTAAAGCTGTTTAGCTTAGCCAACATGAGCTCTAATAGTAAGGATACTAATGACACAGAGCCCAAAGCTGCTGATGGCGCACGTAAGATTAGGTCTGATAGAAAGTATACTAATAATGCAGAGCAAAAAGACGCCGATGCCGCACGTAAGCGCAAACAGCGTGCTAACAAAAGTACAGAGGATAGATGCAAGCGCATGGACACTGTTAAGTTTACTAATGACACAGAGTCCAAAGCTGCTGATGGCACACGTAAGATCAGGTCTCATAATAAGTATACCAATGACGCAGAGCGAAAAGCCGCCGATGCTGCACGTAAGCGTAAACAGCGTGCTAACAAGAGTACAGAGGATAGATGCAAGCGCCTGGACACTGTTAAGTATACTAATGACACAGAGCCCAAAGCTGCTGATGGCGCACGTAACATCAGGTCTGATAATAAGTATACCAATGACGCTGAGCGAAAAGCCACCGATGCCGCACGTAAGCACAAACAGCGTGCTAACGAGACTACAGAGGACAGACATAAGCGCCTGGACACTGTTAATGCGGCTTGCAATAAACGCATTACTAATGAGTCTTTTGAGGACAAAACTAATCGATTAAGTAATAAAGCTGCTGCTGCACGCTCTCAACGTTGCAAACATAATATTTCCACGTCCTCAGTAAATTTTACACTTCTGTAAAAATAAACACAAAAAATTTGGGTACACAAAAAGGCTTTTATTTCTGTTGTACCTATTAGAATTATTTAAAATGAAGGCTTAGCTAAGCCCAAGAGATGATTAAAAACGTTTCATACCAACCCATCAGATGTAAAATTACTGTGAAAATACCTGATGGGCACACAAGTATGCGCCAGTATGGGTACTAAGAGCCTTTCCACATAATAATGAAATATTTTAAAATGTCATAGAACATACCAATATACATAGTTATTGATACATATTATTTATTATTTACATTATTGTTCTTAAGCAAAGAACCGTTGTTGTGGCATTTGCCACAACACGCAAAGTTGTCGTCTGATGTCTTTCATCCCTCCCCTCATAAGCATGTTCATGGATCCTGTGTAACTGTACCTTAAATAACAAGAATTGTCAAGAGCTGGTGAGTGCAGCCATTTTTTGTTCTTTCTTACTATTATTTATTAATTGTATTATTCTTACATTTGAATAAATAAAGTATATATGGATTCTAGACTCCCGATTCTTTAGAATCGGGCTGCCATCTAGTCTAGTATAATTGTCTTTAACGTTTTACAAACAATGGATTAAATAAAAGACAAAACTTGAATTTTTATGGAAATCACCTGGTGCTGTTTTTCCTTTTTTGCCTGCATTTACAAGTGGACTCCAGCCACGTTGAACCTGGCACGCGTGGTCCTGTGATACTCTGGTGAGCACTGTGGAAATCCTTTTTCCCCTCTCCCATGTTGATATATTAAACAAGGAGCAGTCCTCTTTTTATGTTTTTCTCTGATATAAAGTACCTAGAGTAACAGTGGACGGGTTCAACTAAGAGTTGTAGAAAAAGGTGTACAATTTATATTTGATGGGGTAATGTAAGTGCTTACAATCTGGTCATATCTGGAGAGCTGAAATCTCTTTAAAAAATAATTGCTGGGATTTTAGCATCATTTTTATATTTTTTTTCTCGAAAGTATTAAACAGAAGGTGATTGTCTATCCACAAACTGTTGAAATAGTGTTGCTCCTTCCAGAAAATTCACCAATAATGACAAGTGAACTACTTCTTTATATAATTGGCCTAATAATTTTGTTTACATGAACTATATATTCTGTCGATTTCCTAATAAATAGCATGTACTAGCAAGTGATGCAATATAAGAAGATGTTTCTGCCTATAGACATACTGGTATCTCCAGGTGATTGTGTGGACATAGGAGCTGTACCCAGTTTGATCACCACAGGAGTTTAAGTGATAGCCAAGTTCCTGCAGTAACAATGAAAGTCAGTACCACCCTTATTTCTGTAGATCAGGACGGCACACCATATGGCAAGCAGGCCGCATGCAGCCCACCAAAGGATATTGTGTGGACCATGCAGCTGTCCGGGATGCACATTTTCTTTCTTCCCATATTCAATTGTATTCACATCTTTCAGATGTGCATGACGGCATGACAAGGACAGATCTGCTGATGTCATCACACTGAAGCGGCACAGGCAGAAGAGTCATAAGGCACTGGTGAGTGTTCCATGGAGGAACCAAAGCTTAAATATCATGTTATTTTTTTACGTGGGGGCTGAGGGGAAATAAGTATTGTGTTACTGCAAGGGCACATAAAGGCAATTTGGGGCCATATCCTGCAATTTGGGATATCATGCAGCAATTTGAGACATCATGGGGGTCATTATGGGGCAGTTTGGGACATTATGGTGGACATTATGGGGCACTTAGGTGTCATTGTGAAAGGAGGCATTGTATAGCGAGGGGAATTGAGGTGGAGTGACTTGGAAAGGGAATGTATGTGGGTGGACATAATGGAGAGGGGTTATGTAGGCGATGTTATGTGGGAGAGATATATAGAGAGGCAGTGTGGGGGATATTTTGAAGTGGGGTAGTGTAGATGGGTACTTAGTAAAGGGGCAGTGTGTCGGTGAGTATTATAGAAAGGGCAGTGTGAGTGGGATATTTTGGAAAGGGGCTGTGTGGGGGATATTTCGAAGAGAAGCACTGTGTAGGGGGATATTTTGTGCAGGAAGCAGAGTAAGGGGCAATTAGTTATTCAGTGACCGAGCATGGGAGATATTTTTATTTATGGAGCAGTATAATGATGCTTTTGTTTTTAACGGCACTGTGTCGGGATGTGTTGCTGAAGACAGAGAAGAGGCAAGTTTGGAGAGAGAAGCGCTGGGCAAGAAATTTCATCAAGATGTCTATCCTACATGGAGAAATAAGGGTTGGGAACAACTCCAGTCAGAGAAGATGCCACCTATGGGGTAACTGGATGTAAATGTATATTTGTGATACAAACTATGTCTCATCAGTGCTCTGATTTCCTGTATGGTCCACGGTCTGATGATGACTGGTAAAAACAAGTCCCAGCATCTCCCTACCATTGTTATGGACATATTTGGAATTGCAAAACAAATGTAAATGGTGTGGGTCTGATATGACATTACAATTAATCACTGTACTAAGCTTAGCGCTGCATTCATGCACTGATGGTGTTTCTTTCACTGCATTCATGTACTGATGATATTTGTTATGCTGCATTTATGTACTGATGGTGTTTCTAGCACTGACGGCTATCTGGAATTTGCCACTATCCAGTTCATTTGGCTGAAATCATCTCTGGAGACTAATTTGTTTCTACAACTTGCATCTACTGCCCATCAGGCCTGCTGATTAACCAATCATCTGCTGTATGCGTTACTTATTTAGAGACTGTTCACAATACATTGAAATTTTTACTGTAAGATCCTGCATTTTCTTTAACCTGCTTCTACATCATGGTTCAGACTGTGACATTTCATCTGCTCTTCTATCTACAATCTTGGCTCTGTGTTCATTATAAATAGTTACTTAGTGTATTCATGTCACTAGGTGAGCTGCTACAGAATACTCAGATGGTGGATTCCTTGGGTGCAACGGTATCACACTGTGGGACAAGAAGGATTTATTTGGACTGGTTATCCAATTTGCTGTGAGTCATCTGGAGATTTATTGCCTTGGGCTACACCATTATGGGAACAGGACAATCCTATTTGCTTATTTGGGAAATCGTCTGTTTGTTCATCTGTATTGTGATTAAAGTTTCTGATTAAATGGAAGAAAAACTTTTTTCTTAGCATTAATTAGTTCAGTACTGGAAGCAATTTTTTTTTTTACAAATTTTTTTCACCACTTAAATAAAATTAAAACTGTGTATGTTTGGTATTGCCATAATAGTAATTACACAGAGAATCATTTTTCCAAATAATTTTTTATTGTAAAATGATAACTTTAAATAGAAAATCCCCAAACAATTGTGCAGTTGCGCTTTTTTTCACTATTTTGCTACACTTGGAATTTGTTTTCCCACTTTCTAGCACATCTTATGGATAGATGATGTCATTCAAAAATACAACTAGTCAGACACAAAAAACCTCATACAGCTATACTGACGTCAAATAAAAAAGTTATAGCTCTTGGAATAAGGGGAGGAAACAATGAAAGCTCAAAAACGTAAAATTGCCCTGTGAGAAAGGGGTTAAAGATATGTCACATACTATTTTTCGAACACCGTACCTGTTTTAACTGTCTAACTTATCAACTGTATAACATATAAAAATGTGAAAAAGCCACACTATAATGTTCACACACAACGTTTTTATTGCTTTTTTTTTTGGCAGCCAAAACCTGCTCTCATAGCAGTAAAACCGTTGCATTCAAAATGCACATTTTGCAGTGTTTTAGGTATGGATTACTTTGTCTATAGTACATGTTTAAGAAAGTTAATTTTATTCACCAAAAATGTTTGTTGCATTTTTAAGTTTTTTTGCCGTGTTTATTCACTTTCTCATTGCTTTCTTTGGGCGAAAAAATACTAGAAAAATGCTGCAAAAAAGGTGAAAGATATACAGCCAATGGGAAAGTGAAGATGTTTAACAGGTTAGGCTAAAGGAGGGAAAATATAATTGGGATGTATAATTTAACCCTTTTCTGCTATCGGACGGAATAGTATGTCCGATGGCAGAACCCCCGCTTTGATGCGGGCTCTGGCGGTGAGCTCGCATCAAAGCCGGGACATATCAGCTGTTTTGAACAGCTGACTTGTGCCCGCAATAGGCAATCGCGATCTGCCTGGGGGTCATCGGTGCATCGGCATAAAAACCAGAGGTCACCTGCAGACTTCTATGGTTGTTGATGCCGGATTGCTATGAGCCCCACCCAGTGGTCGGTGCTCATAGCAATGCTGTAATTCTACTACACAGGGGCAATCTGAGCATCGCTCCTATGTAGCAGAGCCGATCAGGCTATGCCAGCTTCTAGCCTCCCATGGAGGCTATGGAAGCATGCCAAAATTAAAAAAAAAAATGTTTTTATAAAATATGAAAAAAATAAAAAAAATAAAAAAATTTAAATCACCCCCTTTCGCCCCATTCAAATTAAAAGAATAAAAAAAAATCAAATCTACACATATTTGGTATCACCGTGTTCAGAATTGCCCTATCTATCAATTAAAAAAGGCTTAATCTGATCGCTAAACAGCGTAGTGAAAAAAAAGACAAAACTCCAGAATTAGGTTTTTTTGGTCGCCGTGACATTGCATTAAAATGCAATAATGGGCGATCAAAAGAAAGTATCTGCACCAAAATGGTATCATTAAAAACGTCAGTTTGGCACGCAAAAAATAAGCCTGCACCCAACCCGAGATCACGAAAAATGGAGACGCTACAGGTAACGGAAAATTGCACATTTTTTTTTCTTTTTAGCAAAGTTTGGAATTTTTTTCACCGCTTAGATAAAGAAGAGCCTAGACATGTTTGGTGTCTATGAACTCATAATGACCTGGAGAATCATAATGGCAAAAGTTTGGGATTGCACTTTTTTTTGCAATTTCACCACATTTGATTTTTTTTTTCCCATTTTCTAGTACACGACATGGAAAAACCAATAGAGTCATTCAAAAGTATAATTTGTCCCACAAAATATAAGCCCACACATGGCCATATTGACGGAAAAATAAAAAAGTTATGGCTCTGGGAAAGAGGGGAGCGAAAAATGAAAACGCAAAACCAAAAACCGCTCCCGTCATTAAGGGGTTAAGCTATAGAAGGACATTTTTAGCTTGGATTTGAAGTTTTTATTAATAATTTTTTCTTTGAAGGTTTTTAAATCAGGTACCAGAGAAACTAAATCCGCCATTAGCAGATATGTACTATAAATCAGTAGTGTACAGGAAGATAATCTTTGGCAAAGCAGGTTATTAATTATGTGTCCTTTAGATGAATCGATTTAAAATTATGTTTGCTGATTATTAATGTATTACTTTTGATGAATTTCATATGAATTGTAGTGTTGAATAATGAGTATTTATGGACACGAGCTTATGAATTCTTCATGTATATCTTTATGTGCAATGCACTTTGTCTTTTTCTTCTTTCAAGGATATGGACACATTTGGGGGTCATTTTTTTTTTACTTAAATGCATAGGCTAAAAACTATTTTTGGAATTGGGTTTCTTTAAAAATCTTTCATTGTCTCCCTTTGTTTTCCTGTACATTCCTGGCTGCTCTATGTTTGTAACTCTTTTTATCTTTCTTTTTTTAACTCCTTTCAATTGATTTATAACTATAGTAAGGTTTATGTAAGAAAGAGACAGATGAAAAAGTTCCAAACTCCCCATTAATACAGATTCACTGACAAATGGGGAGACGGGGCAGGGAATATGGAGAGGGGGCATGAAAGCTGTAAGAGCAGTCTCCACCCCAATGCACTTGAAACTTATTAACATTCAATGTCAACAATTGAAAACCGCAAAACTGATTTCTACAAGAAAGGTAAGAGTTTATTCAGCATTAAAGCGCCTTTATATATAAGCCATTAGTTTGGGGTATAAAATTCTTATGAAAGATTCCCTTTAAGTAAAAAATAATATGTCCTTAGAAGGTATCCATATCACTTAATCATGATTTTTTGCAATTCATTTATCAGATTTAATTTATACGTTTTTTTTCTTACATTCCTCAACTACCTTTACTAGCTCAGAAGCATCCTACTACAATTTTTATCTCCTCTCAATCTATTATGTACCACAGTTTGTTTGGTAGCTT
Source organism: Ranitomeya imitator (assembly GCF_032444005.1). Taxonomy (NCBI): domain Eukaryota; kingdom Metazoa; phylum Chordata; class Amphibia; order Anura; family Dendrobatidae; genus Ranitomeya; species Ranitomeya imitator. Next base: position 370,566,862 of record NC_091286.1, read on the forward strand.
AAAAATTAAAATGTGTGTGGTAGTACAATTGCTATGCATGTCATTGTTGTTTCCGCATTGTGGACCCCTCGGTGTTGCAAGCCTTTGCAACACATTATCATTTTTTCACCTTTGAGTTGATTTCTTGTCAGTGAACAGTATGAGCCCCAGGTTCAGATTCACTCCAGCAGGTAGAGAAAAGCTACTTTGTCATACTGTAAAAGGAAGCTACCACGCTCTTCTGTGTCCCCCGAGGTTAGGTGTAGTTGATTATTGAAGAAGGATAGATATTTATTTACTACTCTTACAAAAACAACTAGTAATTCCACTATTCTAAATGCAAAGTTGATATTTCAAAATTCTGAAATATGTTATTATCAGGCTTAAAAAAAGCTTGTTAGAATATAATTTTACTAATATAGTATCTAAAATATCATATTTGCATATCTACAGAAAACAGCAACATTTTGTAACCATGCACAAAAGAATGAAGCAAAACCTTTAAAATTCACTTCAATAGGGCATTGACAATGACTTGTTCCCACAGTTTCACCTCACATCCCCTTTCACCAGTATGATGTCTCCACAGTGCCTCAAGGAAAGTATTATGTCCCCCCAGTGCCACTAACACAGTCTAATTGCATGATGCACTTAGTATCTGTCACATAGAATGAAGGCACCAACAGCCCTGTACACAGAATGAGGACTCCCACTGCATCCCACTCAGTATGGGAGCCCCCACAGCCTTTCTCTCACTATGATGGCACCCATACAGTATAATGACCCCATAGACCCTCATACAGTATGATGGCTCCCACAACTCATCACTGGGCATTAGGGCTTCCACAGGCCCCTACATAGAATGAGAACATCCATAGTAGACTACTCGGTATGAGGGCCCTAACAGTCCCCACCAGCTGCCCACTCAGTATAAGGTCGCTCACAGTCTCTCACTTAGTATGATGTGACCACTATTACTGAAATACAGGGTGGGCCATGTTTATGGATACACCTAAATAAAATGGGAATGGTTGGTGATATCAACTTCCTGTTTGTGGCACATTAGTTAGTACTTTTTAAGTGGGAGAACTTGCACAATTGGTAGCTGACTAAATACTTTTCCCCCACTGTATAATACATTTGCACAAATCTCAATACTGGAAAGCTTTTAATTGCTGAGAAAAAAAAAAAAAAAAGAAAGAGAGAGCCCTGTTGAGTTTAATAGCTTACCATCTACTCTACAGGAGAAAGAAAGAACTCCCAGTCCATAAGAGCTTATACCCTATTCTACAGAAGAGAGCGAGGACCCTGCTGATCATAAGAGCTCACACTCTACAGGAGAGACAGACCTTGGAAGGAGAGAGATGACCTTGCTGATCATAAGACCTTACACCATACAGGCAAGAGAGAGGACCCTGCTGACCATAAGAACTTACGCTATACAGTAGGGAAAGGATCAGTTAATCTGGAGTTTTTAAATGACTCTGCCACACACTGTTCTCCACTGGGAAATGCTGATCTGTTATGGCCCAAGTACTGACCACTCCTGCACAAGGTATGTAATCCGTAACATGTTATAGCTTCAGGGCACTATGGAGACAAAATTACATTAGCCCTCTACCTAATGCTTCATCAGTGTGAGAAATTGTTCCGGGCAAGTTTTTTTTTTTTGAAAACCATAAATCGAATCTCAAAATGTTTTAATTCATGCAAAGCCCCAAATTTCAGGAAATTCGACCTAAACTTGATCATCCTTGGATCAATCCACTCATTTCTACTCAAAGGTCGTATGGTTCTTCCTAGCCTATTTTATCAAACAAGCAAGGCTACCTCCTCAGAAGAGTGACAAAATGTTCAAAACCTTAATTCACTCCATAAGCAATGTAAGGCCTTCTGCCATAGTCGCAATATCCATGCCTGCATAGTGTATCTACATTTACCTTTTTTGGCATTGTCCTCACACTACTATTTCATTCTCAATTCCTTCTAGCCTATGTACCTGATAAAACTAAAGGATCAAAAGTCCACTTTAAAAATTCTGTCCCCTTTTAGGTTACAGCAGCCATAAGGACAGCCTTCTCTCCCCAATTTAATTCATGATAACCCTTGAACCTTTGTGCACCTTCATATAGATAAACTCCAGCATCAAGATGTTGAATTATGCATTTACCATAAATATCAAGATGTTGAGCTAGTATCTGTTTGTCATGTTCAACCATTATCTCCTTTTCTTGAACTATAGATGCATGGCACTAGGGAAGCCTTTTTTTAAGGAAAGCCTGCAGGGTCTCATCTGAGGTTATGTAACTTTCTGTAGCTGAAGCAATGTTCTACAACTTGTGCAAGTAGAAATGCAAATAGTCCAAATTATTTGGGACCTGTGAATTAGATAAAGTTTCACACAAGTTTTATTCACATCAAATCGATTTGCTTATCTCTAATAAAAATAATATTAAAGTAATCTCAGACTTCGGTAACATCTATAATTTTTTTCCAGCCTGGTCCATGGTTTTATAAGGTTATGAACTTCCTTAGCTGAAGAACCAAGCGTTGCTTTTACAATGGGTCAATGTGTGTGGAAATCACAAAACTTTGTAGTGTGTGGATTTGGAGAAAAGTGAGATTTTAGGTTACCTATTAGTGATGAGCGAACATGCTTGGATGAGGTGTTATCTAAGCATGCATGAGTGCTAACCAATTGTCTTTTGCGTGCTCGAATAATATGTTTGAGTCCCCTCACTGGAGCATGCTCGGATAACACCTTATTCTTGCAAATCCGGTCATCACTATTACCTAGTCATTTTGGATACCTTTAATTTTGAAGTTGACAACTTTTCTATGCTTATTATCATAAAGAAATAACTAAGGTTGTGCTATTGGGCTACAATGTGTTACTGTCATTTTAACTGTTGATGTGTCTGAAGCAAGCATGCTTTCACATCTGCAGACCATTCTTACCCTACAGATGAGTTCTTACGGTTAGAGTTTTCTTCAAAACTAACACTAATGTCCAAATTGCTCATACTGTTGCATTTTTTAGCATGGGTTCTTGGTAGAGATGTTACACTAGTGAAGGTCTGTACTATATTTCATATAGTGTATCACATTATTCAGTTTCTCTCCATGCTGACGGAAGATGAAATGGATAGGATAGTTCTTTGCACGGCCGTTCATCTTTCTTTCACCTTATCTGTCTGAAGGTGTGATTTAAAAATCTACAATGTCATACAACATCTACAGTTCATCATGTTCTTATTGCCTGGAAGCCAACCATCCATTCATCAGAACACTATCTATCACCATTTTGATTCTAAGATTATTAGACTTACAACTGAACTTTACATTGTGTGTTCTTTCGCCTTTGTTTTGTATATTATATTTTTACAGACACAGCTTTATGAATCTAATAGAGAAAAGAATGTCATATGAGTAAATCCAAAATACAGTGTATCAATCTAGAGCATTCAATGTTTATTCTTTCTAAACAAGTAAGAATATCTAGTCCTTAAAAGGCTTTAAAAAACATGAATTTATTAGAGGTGATGGACTTATAGATTTACTTACGTTAGAAATTGGCTTAAAGGTATTGTCAGGTCTAATTGATAAGTCTGCGGTTACTCTGTGTGACTGCTGTCTTATGAATCCACCAGTGATCAGCGAGTACGTATGCCTTATACATATTCCTGATGAGAACCTGACTAGTGGGCGCACTTGTATTTAGCGAGGCCACACCCACTGAATGGCCACGCTTACTGGATGATCACAACACTAAATGGGGTGCGGCCTTGCTCAATACAAGTGTATGGCGCGAGGCCGTGCCCAGTAGTCGAGTTGCATGTATAACGCATATGTGCAATCCAATCCCAGCTCAAATACTGGTGAATCCACCAGGGCACGCACTGTGACTACAGACTTATCAATTTAGACCAGACAACCCCTTTAAATTGCTGCTTCAATCTATGGCAGCTCATAGCTGGTGTAAACTTCATTTACTGGTGAATTAAAAGGTAAAAATGTACCAGCGTTATGCTCTTCTAAATAATTTGGTGTATCTTACCCTAGGGAAGTGGTCCCCCACCTTTTTAACCTTAAGAGCCACATTCAGCTCTGAGAGAGGGTCGGGAGCCACGTTCAGCTCTGAGAGAGGGTCGAGGGCCACGTTCAGCTCTGATAGAGGGTTGAGAGCCACATTCAGCTCAGAGAGGTTCGCGAGCCACATTCAGCTCTGAGAGAGGGTAACGAGCCATGTTCAGCTCTGAGAGAAGGTCGCGAGCCACGTTCATCTCTGAGAGAGGGTTGAGAGCCACCTTCAGCTCAGAGAGGTTCGCGAGCCACGTTCAGCTCTGAGAGAGGGTTGAGAGCCACATTCAGCTCAGAGAGGTTCGTGAGCCACATTCAGCTCTTAGAGAGGGTCGCGAGCCACGTTCAGCTCTGAGAGAGGGTCGCGAGCCACGTTCAGCTCAGAGAGGTTCGCGAGCCACATTCAGCTCTGAGAGCGGGTCACGAGCCACGTTCAGCTCTGAGAGAGGGTCGAGAGCCACGTTCAGCTCAGAGAGGGTGGAGAGCCACGTTCAGCTCTGATAGAGGGTCGAGAGCCACATTAAGCTCAGAGAGGTTCGCGATCCACATTCAGCTCTGAGAGAGGGTCGCGAGCCATGTTCAGCTCTGAGAGAGGGTCGCGAGCCATGTTCAGCTCTGATAGAGGGTCGCAAGTCACACCCAGCTCACGGCCCTCTCACAATTACTGGTAACCAAAGCACCCATTAAAGGTTAGTAGTGTATAAGCGGGTGGTTTCGTCAAACTCAATCTGACAGGTGCCCCGCCCCTATCAAAGTGTATCAAAATGTGTAACCCCACCCCTCCCCTTGTCTGACGGCTGGTATCCAGCTGTCCCTCCTTGTTTGATTCCCCCTTTTGATATAGTTTAATATAGTTTAATTTGTTGTAGTTTTGATATTATTCCCGTATTTTGTGGAATAACACATGTTTATAATTATAGCCTAGTCGTGTATTTATTTTACACGTGGTTTATAACACCTTTTTCATTTGTTTTATAATAGATTTTATACGTAGCCCCGAGTTTGATTCTGTAAGCTTTTGTTTTATTCACAGTGTATCCATATAGTGAATAGGGCTGATGTTTCTGTATGCAATCCTACAGCCTGTTATGTGAAAAGTATTCTCAAACACTAACTAAATGGTAAACATTACCTAAATTAGGTTAACTGTGGGTCAGCGGCTTATAGCACCTAGGTCAAGCAATTGTTGTTGTATTTGCGTACCCCATAAATGTTTATTCTCACAAACAGAAAAGTTATTGTGTCCTGAAGATGGCATCTGAGGTTATTTGTTTTTTGTATTAGCTTTCTCAGAAAACAGCTGTGTTATCTGAGGGTCAGATATTTTTGTACAAACTCATGCTGTTTGGTGATCTTTGTGAAGCAGAACTTTGTTTTATAACACATTTGTACTTGTATTGTACCTGAATTGATATTTGCTTTCTCTTTTTTGTGTCCTGAAGATGGCATCTGCAAAGTTATTTGTTATCTACTGAGGCCATTGCAAGTTGTGTTTATTCACATTGTAGCAGGTTTTATCCTTGTGGCTGCCTTATATACACAGAAGAGATATGCACCAATGTCACAACACAAGTTATAATATGAACCAATGTTACAACACAAGTAAGAAGCGGCGTGTTTTATACGAATAAAAACCAAAGACACGATATTGTAAAAAAAAAATTTAAAAGATTTATTTCTCACGATAAAACAGCATCTCAAAGACATTTCAACACTATAAAAAATTCTTACAGAATATAAAAAGTAAAAACATTACAATACAGTAATATGACAGTACAGTAACAGTACAATGAACAATTACACTTCTTACAAAATAATTAATATAGCGTTACAAGGCGTGTACAGCATTTATCCAGTACATTCTTTACATCGTGAGCCACATGGTTTGTAGCAGCGGTAGAGACCTTTTTTTAGGTAGCAAAGTTCCACGTGTGGTACCTAATGACGGGGAATGTAAAGATTGAATTGTACGGGGTGACGCCGCTAACTTCAGCGGTGTAGATACAGAGCGTGTCTCACTGTTGGTAATTTTTAATTCATCTAAAAGCTTCCTAGTAGCGGGGTTACCCACAACTGTAGACGGCATATTTAGCTCTGCCATAGCCTGCATAAATGAATCCCAACCCGGCGGTAAATTTCTACTGTTCAGAGCATGACTCTGCGTTGTACTACGTACCAAATCCAGTAAGTTAGACCCTGGTATTACGGATCCTTTGAAAATAAATTCAGCATTATTATTCCATGCTGTGACATTTTTATTCTGCAGCAGCCTGTTTAGTAAAAATTCAGCATTCTTTTTATATCTTTGGTTTATATGGCCGACAATTTCAGCGATCTCATGATTTTTATCAGAGTCGGTATTTGGCAATTGCTGCTGACCAGGATCAGGAGGGCTAACGAGATTTAAAGCCGTTACTTCTTTTGAGCTGTGCCTCGTATGTACCAAGTAGCGTTGTAGCACAGCGCTATACATTTTAATTTTCACATCATCGGGAATGTCACGACGCTGTAAAATGTCGCTAATCTCACCATCAAGGCGCCGAATAACACTGTCGCGTATGTTATCTGTAGTACCGGGTCTTAGTTTGTCTAGCTCCTGTTTGGGGACTAGATACATTTTCGTTGTATGCTCCATTATCTTCCGGCGATCAGGCTTGTTATTATTGGGATTGCAAAAGCTAAAAGAGGACCGATAAACCCGCCGGCCTGTTTTAGTAGGCGCTTCTTTTTCTTTATGGGCTGAGACCTGTCGCTCAGGGTTCTTATAGCTTTACGCCACTTCTTTAATATACCTTTTTGGCGCTCTTTCAGCGGAATCCTGCCTTTTAAGATATTTAAAGCAATCTCGCCTATGGCTGTAATTAAATCATTGCTTGCATCGCGCAAAATAGACTTTCTGACAGCAGGGGTTGCTTTCACTAGGGTTTTTAAGAGAGCCCAGTTACGCCGGAGCCTCTCAGACATCTTTACATCACAACGACCACAGCGTAGAATGTCTGATACCTGGTAAAATTCACTTTTTAGAAGTTTTTTTCTTCTGAACATAGACAGCGGGCAGCGCGGGTGGAAACAACCCAGTCCTTAAACGCAGATCCTCAGGAGTATTAGCTCTCAAATCTACAAGCAAATACCCGTAAGGCTCCCGCGTGGCATCCTCAAAAGCTTCTAGGAAAAAACGTGTTTTTCCGGGATACATCTGACGAGCTAGAGTTAAAATTTGTAATTTATCTCGGGGGTTGTTAAAAAGCACCATGTACTTTGTGTTTAAATTTATCGTACGGCTTTTCTTGCCCTGACAAAATATGTTTTGCACCAGGTAGAAAATGCTGAGATTTCTGTGGTGCACATACTTGGTAAAGGCTTTTTCTATCTCACAATTCTCACTAGCACTCTCCATGAGATCATCAACAATCGCCAAATTCACCTTCTCCGGTGGGAATAATTCGTCATCTACGAATGTATTCGGCAGACCCTCCACAAATCTGGCGTGGGGAAAAGAGAGAGAGATTTCATCATATAGTTTTTGCCAACACGAATAAAACCATACAATATTATCAGGTTTCTGAGAAAAATTAGCTTCAATATTATATAGCAGCTGTTTTACAAAATAGCTCTTTCCAGAATTAGACGGTCCTGCTAGAATGCACGAGAACGGGTGTTGCAGACGCGTATCCATCACAATACACGACTAATACCCAAAAGGTAATGTTGTGAAATCGTCTAATAGTCGCCGCTTTGTATAAACGCACTTTTGTGTTTTGCGTAATGGCCTTGTTTCAATATCCCAGTACTTTTTATTTCTCACAATGGACGCCTGCTGTACGACAATACGTTTCTGAGTTTCTGCGGCAGAATTGCGCGGGTAGTCCAGAACTAGATCTTTCAGACTGTTGAAATTAATAGATTGAGAGTTACCAACATTTAGTGTTATCCCCTTAACTTTTAAGACAGTTTTACCGGTGTTGAGTTTGTAGCCGTAAGTTTTGGGGCCCGCGGATACAAATTCTGTGATGTGTGTACCATCGGGTATTTCACTGGTCAGCTCCCCCAGGTAATCGCCTAAAGGCGGTTGCCACTCACCATCTCTCTGTACAAAAATAACTGAATCTGTGTCGTGATAAAGGCACCGCTCCTGCAGCCGGTCCAGCAGCGAATAGAGCTCTAGCCGAGCATATGCTGTTGTAAAACACGCTATAAAAATGTTTGTGTTTTTGTTGAGTGTGTGATGGCCTTTTGCATATTTCCAGTTAATGGTTGCGGTGTCATCATCAAGGAAATGTAACATCGAAATGTCATAGTAAGGCAGGAACAAATACTTAAAAAGCTCATCTGGATCCCTAACAATGCTGGTACATGATAGATTAGATCTCTGAGCAAACTTTCCCCATAAAGAATTTAAGAAAAGCTTGGAGATCTGTCGCTTAGCAGGATTGACAGCTATATTTTCAGGCCGTAATTGGACACCTTCTTTTTCAAGAAAAGAGTCAATGTACTGCCGCTTCTTGGCGTCATCAGTGCACCAGCTAGGATAACCAGAGGCTTCCTGCTTATCCCTAAGATGTAATTTAATGTAAGGCGCAAACAGATCATCAGTGGTTTTAGGAAAATGCCATATTTCATAGATGTGAGCGATCCGATACCCTTTTTCTATAGCCATCTCGAGCTCTATAGTGCACCAGGTGCCTGTCAGCGCCCGTTCTTCATCACTGTGGGCACAAATATCTGCCTGGGAATTTGCAGCGCATGTGTAACAAAGGGGAAACATTAATTTTTTGTTGAGTTTTACCGGTAGAACTGGAAAAAATAAATCTCTCGGCGGGTAGACCTTGACTCTAGCAATGCCAAAGTATTTTTTAATGAATCCAAAATTGTCGTAGATGATGTCTGGATGGCCTACAGGGTATGTTTTAGTTTTGTTTACAAAGGGGTACAGACTGGTGAAATCATAGTAGTGTAAAGTCTCCCCTTCTTCCAGATGGTGATAGAGCTTAATGGCGTTAGTTCGCCCGCCATAAAGCGCATCACGGGGGTCTAAAGGAACGGGGAATTCCATCTGACGAAGAAATGTTTGAAGGTTAGAATCATTTTCAACCATTTCATTCCACTCATGTTCCCACATCAGTCTTACTGTGTACCCGCAACACTGTAAGTAACGCTTTTTAGCTAAAAAGGTGTAATATAACTGACCGTAGGACGTGCTTGTGACCTTATTTGTGTCATTTTCATTATAGCACACGGGACAACCGTGGTAAAAACACCCCTGAAATTCAAAGGCTATGTGCTGGCCGCTAACATAGGCATAGCCATCTAGAAAATACTTCCCGACCTGTTTTTCACCGCCTCTCAAAGCGTGCTGTATGTCGATGTTCTCAGAGTGGGCTACATACATGAGCCACTGTATAGCGGGTGTCGAGTAGCGCTTTTTTGCCTTGTGATAATTATCACCAGGTAAAATGGCGATTGTCTTTTTTGGAAGAAATTTAAACCGGTACATTGTCATACACACCGAGGCCAGGGTGATGAGCTGAAAAGGATCAACACATCTGCGCACTACAATCTTTTGCTTTTGACGCTTACAGTATTTTTTAACATTTTTCTGAGTCATCTGCATAATACGCTCTCTATAGATCTCGCAGGCGTGTCTCAAAATTTCAACATCTTGTTTGCAATAAGATTTTAGCTCGGCCTTGAAGTCAAAAGTTGTATTTACCTGTGTCTCATACCACTCCAGGAACTCTACCTTCTCGCCAGGTGACATGTACTCCACCCCATAATATTTTACATCAGGTATGGGACCTACATAATTTTGGTTTTCTCTGGTATTGAAAAAGTGTGGAAAATGTCCTTTGCCTCCTGAAAAGCCCATGGCCTGTGGTAATTTACTGAGTTTCATGGGGATAAAATTTAGAGAGTCTATGAACCTTATAGACAAATCGGGTAGCGACACACACAAGAGGCGGCCACCTTGGGTTATCAACTGTACTTGTAGTTTTTCAGAAATCAGTTCCTTAACAATAAAGTATGCATCATATCTTCCACCATTGTGGGCAATAAATGTATGATCTGAAAATTTACCGCTTGTAAAGAACTGTACAAAGTCATGTGTACAGGTATCACCCTCAAACTCCCAGGAGGGGTGGCCATACAGCGTTGTAGCATAAATGTAATTCGGGATGTGCGTGCCTGTCTCCTGCATACACTCAAAATCATAAAAGATATAGCAATCTGACTCATCCTGTGCTACATACTTCCGCATGTAACAAAGATGAGCATCGAATTTATTTATATGTCTGCGACATACAGGACAGCGCAAACCATTACATTTATGCTCTGTTTCGCTATTTCTGGGGACAAAAAGGTTGCATTTATCACAAAATGTTTTAAGTCTGCAGAATGCTGGGTCGCCTAATCCAAATTGTTTGTGATAATCTAGGCACACGCTCGAGCGGCAATAAACTCTGCAAACAGTACATCTGGGCTGTTGGTCGGCACCGCTTTCTACGCAATTCTCTCTCTGACAGGCTTTACAAAAATACTGGCAGGAGTGGTTGTTTTTGTGGTGAAACACTGAATTGCAGAGCTCACAAAAGTAATCAGCACCGATAAAACCCTTCATATTTTTGATACCGTAGTAGTGATTATCATGGAACAATATGAATACTGTTTTGCCATTAGCTGTATTACCGCTCTCAAAGTAACGCCAATCGCCCTGACTATAGTACAGTACTTTAATGGTGACCCCCAAATATTTTTCAAATGCAGGGATGTCGCTAAAACTCACTAATTGATCATCAGGGATGCCCAGTGCTGCGTGTATGTTTTTAGAGCGGCTCAGTAAAACACCATCAGTGACATTCGTGTCGTCCATCAGGGCGCACACACTAGCAGCCAAACACAGATTTGTCGTGTAATTGTTAAAATCATACAGCCATTGTCTCTTTTGTTTAATGATCTGACTGCTCGCTATAGATTTCAAGCGCCTTTTTTGTTTTACACCACCGCGTCGGTTTTTAATGATGGTGACGACTAGCTTTAGCGAATTGGATGATATGCATTCACTGTTACTTTGAAGTGCGCGGGCAACAGCATTTAAAAAAGATTCGGAATTAAAATCTTCACGGGTTTGTTTTGTAGTGAAAATAGGGTCTAAAGTATCACCGGCATCAAACCTTAACTGTACAAAGTCGCCAGGTTCAATGTCCCTGATGATTCTATCCAGTAATGCCTGAATGCCCTCATGAACAATATTCAAGCCCTCTTCAAATGATCGTACACGCTCCAAATTTACAAATCTAAAATGATCTGTATGTATATGACCATTGAAATTGCGGAGGGCCCTTTCATGATGATGGATGTGTTGCAAAAATACTGTATGATCGGGGCGCCGCACATTACCAGCAGCGTCTGCGGATTGTGAATTTTGTGTAGATGCCTGTGCGGCAGCTGCAGAGCTGCCTGGACTATGTGAGTGCTGTTCTGACTCTTGTGACGACGTCTGTGGTGACTGTAGAGGCATTGCAGGACACATGTCACCACGGCGCCTCCTAGAGCATAGCGCCCGTCTAGCGCTGACCAACAATTTTAGAGCCCTCTTTATAACTCTAGCCCTATTATACCTGGGTAGTGTTAGTTTAGGTGGTTTATGCATGCCGTAGCCGACCATATCTAGTCATAATGGGGTCGCTGTAGTTGTTATCTCGCCATCCAGCAGCAGGCTCCGAAGTGCGTATAGTTCGGACTTATTAGCCTGTGTTGGGTTTTGTGTTAATAATAATTTTTCAAAAGTATCGCAAAAAAACATTATTTTGGGGACCCAGCGTTTGTAGCGTAAGTAGCGGCCGATGTGTTCCTGAAATACAAGCATTTCAACGGGGTCCCAGCTGCGGGATTCATGCTGCAGATCTATAGCTGGCGCATGAATCCGTGGCTTTTTACACACCTTAAGCTCTTTACACCCCTTAACATCATCCGGCCGCGACCTCTTTGACCGTTTCTTAACATTAACAGAGTTAGATACACAGACATGAGATATGTCACCCAAATTAGAGGGGCCTGAGGGTCCGGCCCCAGAGGCATTAGCAGGACCCGTTACACATGGCGCTGACGGTTGCATAGTGTGGGACATACGTATAATGAGCGGTTCTATGGATGGTTGCTTACCATCAGCGAGCTGATCAATCTCGCGATCATACTCTTCACGACTCATCGTGGCTGTGGCACCCACGGCGCAGGATGCGGTTGGTGGCTCTGTAACATGTTTTGTTTTCCGCTTATGTTTTCGGGGTACCTCGAGCACTTCTGGATATAGTAGCGCGGGGTCATTCACACGGATTGTCGATGGCTGTCCGGTACTTGGATGGGGTATTTCACGATGGTCCGACGGTACAGGGTTTCCTGCGTCCTGCACCACGCAGATCGGTGATAGCGGATATGCTCTAACAGATCCATTAGCCGTCTGTATCGCCGGCCACGCTTGTGCTGCGCCATTCTCGGTGATCTGTAGCGGCTGTAGAGGTGCTGGAGGTGTTTTTCTCATGACTTTGCGCTTAGCTGTAGGAAAGATTATACATGTGTCAGATATGTGCGAGACCGTCGCAGGCCGCTGCGCATAGCTGCAGGAAAGATTATACGTGTGCCAGATATGTGTGAGACCGACGCAGGCCGCTGCGCTTAGCTGCAGGATAGATTATACATGTGTCAGATATGTGGGGGCCATGGATCTCAATGATGAAGCACGTGCATCATTGACTGTACAGAGACTGTGCATGTATACCAAAATATACACTTACGGGATAGCGATGTGTGGTGAATGATTGCCGTGGCGTCTTCTGCAGCTTCTGCGATGCTCTCCATTAGCTCCGGTATATTCTCTTTTGTGAAAATTCTTCTAGGCTTCAGTTTACAAGCTATAAATAAAGATACAGGCCTTAGTAGAGGCGTGGTGGATTTTCGCAGAGCGGTTGTGCAAAAAAACTTTTCATACGATTCTCACCTCTCCCTTTTTTGCCCGCCGGTCCGAGCTGTTTTTTAGGTGCTCTAGAATCAGGGCTGTTTCTCGGCGTGGGGGTCTGGTACATCAGTTCCTCAACAGGCGGCTGATTGTGTTCCGTGGTGGTTGGTTCTGGAAACATGTCGACATCTGTAAAGAATTAATATATATATTTACACGTCTAAATACTTAAAAGCTATATACACACACACACACACACACATACATACACAGCAGTCACACAACGCACCTATGATGCCTTGAGTCAAATCCCACACAGCAGCGACACCTGCATTAGTGTTACTATACTCAGCTCCAGGTGTATCACACTCCAGAGTAGGCACGCTGAAGCCGTTTAAAAAATCATCGCTATAGTTGCTGATAAATTCATCTACAGCATCGGGGGTGTTCCTGGTAAATTCATCTAGATTATCGGGGATGGTCCTGATTAATTCATCTTAAACAAGAAAGAATAAACAATATAAAGATAATATATAAAAACAGCCCTTAGTTAGAATGGGACACTAACAGATACATGTATATAAATCTTGAAACATACCTATTACCGAATCCGCAACTTGACTGGAAAAAGCCGAAAAATGTTGGGATTCCATCTAAAATAAATTATCTGTGTAAATTTTATGCGCAATCTATATTATCCACACACCACTACTCGTCAAACTCAATTATATACCCCAACAAATAAACTGCTCCCCGTGTATAAATATTCTTATACTAAGCAAATCATGGGTAATACGGCTAAGTCTTTCTATATTAATTATGCGCCACAAATATGATTTATGCGGTAAAACTATATTACACAGCCCCACTAAATATACCGCTACTGTATAAATATGACTATAAATATGTCTATGTTAAACAACACACATGTAGTAAGTAAACGCTGCAGGCGCTAGTTAGGGCGTATTGACAGTTATTAACTACTGTATTACATAAATTATGTTATAATAGTTGCCCGCGGATAAGTCTTTCTATATTAATTATGTACCACAGAATATGTTTTATGCAGTAAAACTATATTATACAACGATACTAAATATGCAGCTATCCTCCAGTATAAAACTAACTTATTAGACAAATAACACCCTTAATTATGGTTTTAGAGATGCATAGTTAAATATAATTAAGCATTTGCGAATAATAACACAACTGTCTTATATACTTACATTTAGAATAGCTTGCTTTTTTTAGTCTGCTCGGACTTCTGGTGGTTGTCTGATGTACTTTAGTGGGCCAGCCACCTGTATTTATCCTGAGTGTCAGAAACCAGCTCACCTGTTAACACCCAGAAACACACCCAGTTACGCCCCCACCACACGCCTGCTGTTAACACCCAGAACACAACCATACATGCAATTAATGCATGCATTAACTCAGGCATGATATATCCGGATTAAAACAGGAATTTTTATACAGCTGAATTTCTGAAAGAAGCAGGCTGTTGATTAACGAACCACAATCATTTTAATCAATCATGACGTCTAAATCGTATGATGCCATATTAGAAAAACAATATTTTACATGCCGCGCACCCGGCTCATTCTCGGGTATTGACAAATTATTTAGATCTGCAAGAGCACGCGGTATAAAGAAATCTGATGTTATTGCCTGGTTAAATAAGCAAGACACCTACACGCTACACAAGCCTGCTAGAAAACGCTTTTTGACAAATAAAATTTACGTCTCGGCCATTGATGCGCAGTGGCAGGCGGATCTCGTAAGTTTAATTGACTATTCAAGGGAAAATGATAATGTCAAATACATCCTGACGGTGATTGATGTTCTATCGAGATACGCATGGTGCGTAGCCTTGACAAACAAGACAGGCGCTAGTGTCGCCAGATCGTTCGAATTAATATTTCAAAATGATAAGCGCATACCGAAGAAACTGCAGACGGATCGCGGCAAAGAATTTATAAATTCATCACTCAAACAGCTATGTAATACGTACAATATTCATCACTTTTTTACAAACAATGATGTAAAAGCCGCTATGGTCGAGCGTTTTAATCGCACATTAAAAACCCGTATGTGGCGCTATCTTACGCATCATAATACCTTTAGGTATATTGATATTTTACCGGATTTGCTGCATAGCTACAACCATACGTACCACTCAACGATCCGCTGCAGTCCCGCGTCTGTGTCAGAGAGAAACGTGATGCAAATCTGGCGCAATATTTACAGTTCTACTATTACTAATAAACCGATTAAACCGTCTTTAACGGTCGGCTCTCATGTGAGAATATCGCGCTATAAATCGACCTTCTGTAAGGGCTATGAGAAGACGTACAGCGATGAGATTTTTTTAATCACCGGCGTCTCCAATAAATTTCATAAACCCCTTTATAAAATCAGTGATTTAGCCGGAGAGCCTGTAGAGGGGTCATTTTATAAGGAAGAGCTGCAAAAAATACCTATGGATGAGGATCGTGTCTACAGAGTAGAAAAGATTTTGAGAAAAAAACGTGTCAGGGGTGTGAGTCATTGCTTTGTCAAATGGCTGGGTTACCCCGAAAAATTCAATAGTTGGATCCCGGCCTCAGAGTTGACAGATATATAACCATGGAAGCGGGCTCATTTTTCGTGACATTACCCAGTAATTCGTCAATTAAAATCTACCCTGAAAACACAATATCGGAGTACAATACCAAGTTAGCGCGGGCCGTTCATCTTTCGGCAGATTATGAGGTGGCGTTAACGGAAATACAGTACCCCCATACGTGGAACACGTTTGATGCTTTTGAAGGGAGCTTCTACGCGGCTAAACACGGCGAACCTTTAGTACAGTATCACATAAAATCAGGATTTTACTCGTCCATTCCTAAGCTAGTTGGCGCGGTCAATGCCCGAATAGAAGCGCTGTATTTATCTACGCCTGCCTACAGAATACGGTATGATGAGCTACGCCGCGAGGTGATCCTGACCGACCCATCCCCTATACAGTTTACTCTGGGTACTAAGTTAAAATTTATTTTCGGCCTGCAGACCGTCGATGACTCCCCCGTTGCTTTAATGCCGTGGAATCGCCGCTTTTACCCCGATTCAAAGGCTGGTTTTTATTCGCTTTTTGTATACACTGATATAATTCAGCATCAACTTGTAGGTGACAGCTACGTTCAACTGCTACGAACCGTAGAAGTTAGCGGCGATGATAATGATATTGTCACGGTGCGCTACTCACGGCCCGATTACATACCGCTGTGCAAGCAACACTTTGACTCCATAAACATTACAGTCATGTCGGACCAGGGAACGCCGGTTAAATTCAGATACGGCAAGTGTATAGTGCGATTACATTTTAGACCTCGCCAGCATTGACACGATAAAATGCTGTCTCAAAGGGTGTATGGAGATCCTGCTGTTTATGCCCGCTACTATACTGCACAGTCGGGGCACGGTCTAGAGGGATTCCGCGGGAGCGAGTACATGTATGGCTCTGGACTGGCAGGACTATTTAAAGGTTTATTTCGTCGCGCCGTGCCGCTTTTCAGAAAAGGCTTAGAATTAGTAAAACCACACGTTCGGACTGCTGCCCGGAACATCGCTGCAGATGCCGTGACATCCGCATCGACTGCCCTTATGAAAAGGATAAATACGCCAACCCATCAAGACGGCTCTGGGATAATCTATGTCGCTAAAAAAGCCCAAAAAAGAAAGCGCCGCGTTTGCCCTCCTTTACCGCCGATGCTCATGAATAAAACTACATCCAAGAGACGCCCCCGTCAGAAACGAGTAAGACGCTCTGCGGACGACATCTTCTAATCAGTTACCATGGCTTTCCTGCATGACGCTTCTGTAGAGTGCGCAAAATCTGAACTGGATATTTTTGCCGTACCACCGACTCAAACAAGTATCGAGAAATCTCTATTTGTAGAAGTACAGCCTGTTGCTGCTCTGTCAGACAATGGACCGTTGGAGTTTTACATATCTGGTAGTGGTGATTATTATTATGATCTGAACAACACGCTACTGTACATAAGCTGTCGCATCGTGAAGCATGATAATACGGCCATCGCCGATGGTGCGCGTGTGGCGCTCATAAACTACCCTCTAGCCACTCTTTTTAACCAGGTCGATATTACTCTGGGAGACCGACTTATCTCACAATCGGACAATCTCTACAGCTATAGAGCCTACATAGAGACCCTTTTAAATTACAGTTCACAGACGCTGGCATCGCAATTTACAGCCGGTTTGTTCTATAAAGACACTGCGGGGCATCATAATGACAGGCGCCTGGATGGCGCAAATGCGGGATTTATCAAAAGAGCCAGTGCCGCCTCTCGCTCAAAACCCATCGACCTTTTGGGACCCATATTTGGGGATATATTTAACCAGCCAAAGTTAATATTGAACGGCCTTGACCTTAAGGTTAAACTGTCAAGAAATAAGGATACTTTCTGCCTCATGTCCGCAGAAGCCGAGCCGCTGAAGGTACAAATCTCGCAGGCGGCTCTCTATGTGAAAAGAGTGCAGGTATCACCGGCTGTCCGAATCGGCCACAGCCAGGCCCTCCTAGCAGCAACAGCCAAGTACGCTGTTGACCGAACATGCCTGAAAGTGTACAGCATCGCCGCAGGGACACGAATCACGAACCACGAGAACCTCTTCCTAGGACAGATACCAAAAACTGTTATATTGGGGTTTGTAGATAATGAGGGCTTCAGCGGTTCTTATACAAAAAACCCACTGGACTTTCACCACTACCACGTCAATCACGCGGCATTATATCTGGATGGTCAGCAGATACCCGCGAGGCCTTATAATCCTAATTTTAATGCTGATTTAGCCATCAGAGAATATATGGCGCTTGCCCATATATCGGGCAAGCAAAAGGCTGATTGTGCCATGGCGATAGATCGTGAAGAATTTATGGCTGGCTTCACGCTATTTGCTTTTGATTTATCGCCTGATCAGGAGCCTGGAGGCCATTTCTCGCTCATTAAAACAGGTAATCTGCGTGCTGAAGTCCGCTTTGCGATAGCGACACCCCACACGATAAATATGATTGTCTTTGCAGTCAACCACACCATTCTGGAAATTAATAACAGGCGAGAGATCTTGTACGATTTTAATTAAGCAACGATGGACAGTCTGCAGCTTACAGTTGTAGCGCGGTCCGATAATTATACAGACCGCATATTCGCCGGTGTGTTTCCGTGTGATTTGCTTCCGGAAGAAAGAGTGACTCAGAGACCCGCGGCATATATTGTGAATACAGACCCGGCGAATCAAGCTGGTCGCCACTGGATATTAATCGTACTCTGCGACGATAAGACGGGCATATTTTTTGACAGTTACGGCTTCCGTGCGGATAATATTATCTTTCCACGCGCTTTTGTGACATTCCTGAACAAGAATTGTTATTCTTATTGTTATCAGAGCGCACAAATTCAAGATTTGTATAGCAGTGTATGCGGTCATTATTGCATATATGTATTATACCATATAGCGCGAGGCTTTCCATTTAAGAAGATTTTACAAAATTTTACGTCTGACATGCAGAATAATGATCGAGCCGTATCAGATTTTGTGACATCAAGATTTTCAGGCGCCGTTATTTGTTCATCGTGTCGTTATCAGATACAGCAAAGATGCATTTGTCAGCATCATGCTGTTAGCTAACTTAAAATTTGAGCTGTTGTTTTATCGTGAGAAATAAATCTTTTAAATTTTTTTTTTACAATATCGTGTCTTTGGTTTTTATTCGTATAAAACACGCCGCTTCTTACTTGTGTTGTAACATTGGTTCATATTATAACTTGTGTTGTGACATTGGTGCATATCTCTTCTGTGTATATAAGGCAGCCACAAGGATAAAACCTGCTACAATGTGAATAAACACAACTTGCAATGGCCTCAGTAGATAACAAATAACTTTGCAGATGCCATCTTCAGGACACAAAAAAGAGAAAGCAAATATCAATTCAGGTACAATACAAGTACAAATGTGTTATAAAACAAAGTTCTGCTTCACAAAGATCACCAAACAGCATGAGTTTGTACAAAAATATCTGACCCTCAGATAACACAGCTGTTTTCTGAGAAAGCTAATACAAAAAACAAATAACCTCAGATGCCATCTTCAGGACACAATAACTTTTCTGTTTGTGAGAATAAACATTTATGGGGTACGCAAATACAACAACAATTGCTTGACCTAGGTGCTATAAGCCGCTGACCCACAGTTAACCTAATTTAGGTAATGTTTACCATTTAGTTAGTGTTTGAGAATACTTTTCACATAACAGGCTGTAGGATTGCATACAGAAACATCAGCCCTATTCACTATATGGATACACTGTGAATAAAACAAAAGCTTACAGAATCAAACTCGGGGCTACGTATAAAATCTATTATAAAACAAATGAAAAAGGTGTTATAAACCACGTGTAAAATAAATACACGACTAGGCTATAATTATAAACATGTGTTATTCCACAAAATACGGGAATAATATCAAAACTACAACAAATTAAACTATATTAAACTATATCAAAAGGGGGAATCAAACAAGGAGGGACAGCTGGATACCAGCCGTCAGACAAGGGGAGGGGTGGGGTTACACATTTTGATACACTTTGATAGGGGCGGGGCACCTGTCAGATTGAGTTTGACGAAACCACCCGCTTATACACTACTAAGGTTTAATGATAACCATAGCTTTTCCACAGGAAACACCCCAAATCAGCATTCCAAGATCAAGGGGTTCCCACAATATCTCCATTCAGTATTCTCCCATCAAGCCCTCCCAACACACAGTCACATCCAGCTTCAAGAACCTTCTCTGACAGGCAGTATCATCCTGTCTCTAGAGTGCTATTCTTATCTCTACCCCCTTTAGACCAGTATACCTGCATCCAGATCTGCTCTTCTGTGCAGGGCTACTCACAATATTCACCATTTCGAAATGTGCTCTTCATACCTGTTTGCTAGAACTGGAACTAATGCACCAAGCTGGCAGACAGCCGCGAGCCACAATTCCTGGGGCAATGAGCCACATGTGGCTCCCAAACCCTCCTCTAGGGCATTGCTATTTAGCACTGTATGAATGGCCAGTTTAGAAAATTTTCTCTTTTTTGCTTTACATCCTCACCATTTTCAAGATCTTTCTTTACTTTCAGTAATTAACACTGATGAAACACTGCATACTTATGCAGCTCTTATCTTGGTCTAAGAAGTGTTACAGTTTTATCTAGTCCAGGCAATGCTCTGTGAACATGCAGTATAATCAATCAACCATTCATAAAAGGGGACTGGAGCCAAACATAGGCTGCCCAGTGCCACTGCACATCACTTGCCTCTGCAGTGATTGCCATAACACTATAATCTCCCCCTCTACATTAGAGCTGTATTACTCTCTATGACTACTTGTGAATTAAAAACAGCTGCAGTCTATAAAACGTGTCCTCTCCTCATAATATTCTCACAAGTTAGTTGGGATGGCATGAGTTGGAGGGGGCTCACAGCATTTGCAGAGTCAGTTGGGACAACAATCAGCAGCTTAGATCATTGGTCTGTGTTTGGCTATGTGTTCACGTTGCGGATTTTGCTGCGGATCCGCAACGGATTTGGCTGCGGATTCGCAGCTGTTTTCCATGCGTTGTACATTACCATGTAAACGTATGGAAAACAAAATCTGCAGTGCACATGCTGTGGAAAAAACTGCGCGGAAACGCAGCGTTGTTTATTCTGCAGCATGTCAATTCTTTGTGCAGATTCCGCAGTGTTTTACACCTCCGCAGGTGTAAAACCGCAGGTGGAATCCGCACAAAAACCGCGGCAAATCCGCTGGTAATCTGCAGTGCGGTTTTACCTGTGGATTTTGCAAAAACAGTGCGGAAAACTCCACACACCAATCCGCAACGTGTGCATATAGCTTTTTACTTCCTTCTCTTCTTTTTACAAATCCGTAACTTCCGCAACTGGTCCCATCCTGGAAAAGGCAGGGTGGTAAATGAACCTGAGGCTTCCGTAGACAGTCTACCTTGGAGATGCTGCATAAAACGG
This sequence comes from Ranitomeya imitator, assembly GCF_032444005.1. Classification (NCBI taxonomy): domain Eukaryota; kingdom Metazoa; phylum Chordata; class Amphibia; order Anura; family Dendrobatidae; genus Ranitomeya; species Ranitomeya imitator. Next base: position 370,587,944 of record NC_091286.1, read on the forward strand.
AAATGTATAAAGACTGTACAAAGCGTTAAGCTTCCTGATTGGCTGCAGCATTGGTGACGTGACATCAGGGCTTCTGACAAACAAGAGATACTAGAACAGCGATAACGAGCTGGAGCTGGAACGTCAGACGAAATTCATTGCTTATTTTTTTATATATAATTACTAAAGCTTATAGCAGAAAGTTTTGTAAAAGGTGACAGCCCCTTTCTGTACAGTGTCACTACATGTGATAACTAGATCTTGAGCTCCTGTGCGGCTTTATGAGGTTTTGACATCTGTAAGATCAGTGCTTATTATTTCCAGCACATAATACTTGTGTGTATGTGTAGCTCTTTTTTTTTAATGTGCGTCATGCATGATGTTTCTACTGCATGTGTTTTTTATATGCCTCATCTCTATGAATCAAACATCTGCATCAGTACAGAACGGTTCAAAAGTTTAAACCAGGTATAGAAAAAATGCTGCAACGTATCAATACTTTAAAAAATATAAATTCTAACAGTGTATTTTTGCTTATCAAGAGGAAGAAAAAATTCATGCAAGTAGAAGCACATCCAAATGTAAAAACAAATATTATTAACCGCTTCACCACTTTGGGATTTTCCGTTTTTGTTTTTTCGTTATTTGCTGCTGTTCTTCCCAGAGCTATAACTTTTTTATTTTTTGTCAATATGGTGGTGTGAGGACTTGTTTTTTGTGGAACGAGTTGTACTTTCCAACAACACCAATGATTTTACCATATGTTCTACTACAAAACAGTAGAAAAATTCAAAGTGCGGTGAAATTGCAAAAAAAGTTATATTCCACAATGTTTTGTTTGTTTTTTTTTTACCATGTTCACTGAATGCTAAAACTGACTGGCCATTATGATTCTCCAGGTCATTACAAGTTTGTATTTAAATTGTGGGAAAAAAATCCCATATTTGTAAAATAAATAATTTAAAAAGTAGCACCATTTTCCAAGACCCTTAGAGTCTCCATTTTTTGGGATCTGGGACTGCATGAAGGCTTTTTTTGTGCTCAAAGCTGATGTTTTTATTGGTGCCATTTGGGGGCAGGTACAATGTTTTGATCACCTGTTATTAAATTTTATTGCCATGTTGCGGCGACTAAAAAATGTAATTCTGGCATTTTGATTTTTGCTTTTGTTACGCTGCTTACCGATCAGATTAATTATTTTCATATTTTGATAGATTGTCTGTTTCTGAATCATTTAACCCCTTCATGACCTTGGGATTTTCCGTTTTTCCGTGTTTGTTTTTCGCTCCCCTCTTCCCAGAGCCATAACTTTTTTTTTTTCCGTCAATATGGCCGTGTAAGGGCTTATTTTTTGCGGGGCGAGTTTTACTTTTGAATGACATCATTAGTTTTACCATGTCGTGTACTAGAAAATGAGAAAAAAATTCCAAGTGCGGTAAAATTGCAAAAAAAGTGCAACCCCACACTTGTTTTTTGTTTGACTATTTTGCTAGATTCACTAAATGCTAAAACTGACCTGCCATTTTGATTCTCCAGGTCATTATGAGTTCATAGACACCAAAAATGTCTAGGTTCTTTTTTTATCTAACTATTGAAAAAAAATTTTGCATAAAAAATTGCATTTTCCGATACCCGTAGCGTCGTGATTTGGGGTCGGGTGAGGACTTATTTTTTGCAAGCTGACGTTTTTAATGATACCACTTTGGTGCAGATTCGTTCTTTTGATCACCTGTTATTGCATATTAATTCAATGTCGCGGCGACCAAAAAAAGTAATTCGGGCATTTCGAATTTTTTTCTCGCTGTGCCGTTTAGCAATCAAGTTAATCCTTTTTTTATTGATAGATCAGGCGATTCTGAACCCAGCGATACCGCATATGTGTATATTTGATTTGTTTTATTGTTTTATTTTGACTGGGGCGAAAAGGGGGTGATTTAAACTTTTATATTTTTCTTTATTTTTTTATTTTTTTTTCATTTTTTTAACTTTTGCCATGCTTCAATAGCCTCCATGGGAGGCTAGAAGCTGGCACAACTGGATCGGCTCAGCTACATAGGAGCGATCTTATGTAGCTGAATTGCAGGCTTGCTATGAGCGCCGACCACAGGGTGGCGCTCACAGCAAGCCGGCATCAACAACCACAGAGGTCTCAAGGAGACCTCAGGTTGTCATGCTGACGCATCGCTGACCCCCGATCATGTGATTGGGCGGCGATGCACTCATTTCTGGCCCGATGGCCGGAAGCGGTAGTTAAATGCCACTGTCGGTGTTTGACAGCGGCATTTAACTAGTTAATAGCGGCGGGTGGATTGCGATTCCACCCGTTGCTATTGTGAGCACATGTCAGCTGTTCAAAACAGCTGACATGTCCCGGCTTTGATGCTGGCTTACCACCGGAGCCGCATCAGAGCAGGGGATCTGACCTCGGACGTACTATACCGTCCGAGGTCAGAAAGGGGTTAATTTTTACTTTTTATTTGCTTCAATAGTTTCCATAGGAGACTTGAAGCTGAAATTTTCTGATCACTTGTGCTACACATAATTTCCTGCTATAAACACAGGCCACTGGGTGGTGCTCATAGCAGGTCGGCAATGACAGCCACAGGGGTCTCCTGCAGGCACCAAGTTGTCATGCCAACCCATCGACACCCTGTGAAGATGTGACAGGGGTACTGATGGGTGGAGCTAGTGGTGCACTTCCGGCGTGGGCATGTTATACAATGCAAATCCAGAAAAAAATTAAGGGAAGTTTGTGCCTTCAAGGGTTATTCCTACACCCTTGAAGGCACAAACTGGAGTACCTCATAGAAAATAAAGTAAGTGTCGTTGAGGCACTTCTACACTTATAAAGGATTTGCCCACAGTGCAAAGCCAGAAAAATATTGTAGAGAAGGTCATCCAGTCATTCATAGACCATTGAAGGTAACAACTTGCAAGTCTCATTAAAAATGCAAAGCCAGGAAAAGATTATAAGGAGGATAATACAGTCATCCATAGACCCTTGAAGACAACAACTGGAGGGCCTCATTCAAATATTTTGAAAGTCTATTTGATGCACTCCTACACTCATAAAGTACAAAGCCGGGAAACAAATATATGTAGAGTCATTCATAGACCCTTGAAGGCAACAACTGGCGAGCCTCATTAAAATATTGAAGATTAAAACACTATGTACTGCTGTCATCTGGTGGTGTGGAAAAGTCTGTGCTAATCCAGGCTTTATTAATTTTTATCAGAGTGAGCCTGTCAGCATTTTCTGTCTGCTATGACCCTCCCACAATCACTAAAAACCCGCTAAGACAAGATGCTAACAACAGGGCAGCACAACACCTCCAAGGCACAGAGGGACCGCTCATGACAGGTGTCCAGCTTTGAGAACCAATAGCTGAAGGTCACATTAGGGAGTATGCAGGTTTTGTCAGCCAGGTGTTGCTTGACCATCTTTTAAAACTTTTCCCTCCTTGTCAAAGTACCCAGTCACCAGGGCTTTTATTCTGGGAGGATGCCAGGAAATTGTCCTAGGCCTTTCACAGTGTACCTGTCACTAGGTTACCTCAACGGAGTGGAGCCAGGAGACCACAGCGTCTGGTTACTCCTACTCTGGCACTGAGAAGAAGCACTTCTCCGTCTTATTAAACGTGTTTATTTCTTCCAGCAGAGCAGGGGTTAATTTGCCATGTTGGAAATCCCTGTTCTCAGCTGTGCTCGGTTAGACACTCCTTTTCCCTATGTAATCTGGGTTCTATTACTAATCCACATCAAAATTATCTTTATGCGGCATGGCTATAGGAGGGAGAGAAGTTGGTATGAGAAGGGAGTGCTGGAGGAGTTATAAGCGACTGTTTGGTTTGTACTTTTGGCAATTCCTTATCCATCCCTATTTTGGTTTCTTTCCTTTCCTGCACACTCCGGTGGATTCCTCTGTTATATGTGAGTGAATACTTTGCGTGTGTAGTTTTCAGTTACCCCTTGTCTTTGTTGCTCTGTTTGTCGGGTTGGTGTACTGAGGTGCACAGTAGCGCCCCCTCTTATCTGGGTGGGGGAAGAGAACAGACAGAGGGCTAATTTAGGAGTTAGGCAAGGGCGGAGGCCCTGGCATCTTTGCTACAGAGTGCTGCCTTATCTGTTTGGTTGTGCTTCCTTTGTGTCCTGGATCTGTTGAGGCATTCAGTTGCAAAACGGCCATCACTCACTCTTTCCCCCTGCATGCCTCTTTGAAACTACTGCAAAAAACATTCAGAAAGATTTAGCAGGCTCTGGAGTTGTGGTACATTGTTCTACTGTTCAGAGAAACCTGCACAAATATGGCCTTCATGGAAGAGTCATCATAAGAAAACCTCTCCTGTGTCCTAACTGCAAAATTCAGCTTCAGAAGTTTGCAAACGAACATCTAAACAAGTCTGATGCATTTTGGAAGCAAGTCCTGTGGACTGATGAGGTTAAAATAGAACTCTTTGGTCACAATGATCAAAGGTATGTGTGGAGAAAAAAGGACACATCATTTCAGGAAAAGAACTTCTCGCCAACTATTATGCATGGGGGTGGATCAATCATGCTTTGGGGTTGTGTTGCAGCCAATGGCACGAGGAATTTCATGTTTAGAGAGAAGAATGTATTCCATGAAATTTCAACAAATTTTTGATGCAAACAGCACCATCTGTAAAAAAAAAGTTGAAGTTAAAAAGAGGATGGCTTCTACAAATAGATAATGATCCTAAACACACGTCAAAATCCACCGTGGACTACCTCGAAAGGCACAGGCTGAAGGTTTTACAATGGACCTCTCAGTCCTCTGATCTAAACATTTAACCCCTAAATGACAGCCAAAACGCCTTTTAACGGCAGTAATTAAGGGTACTGTTGCCTCAGCGCTGCATTTTAATGGCACTGATAAATAAGTGTACAGCACCCCCCAGAGTCGGAATTTCTCCAGGGTCTCAGCTACCAGGGGTAGCTGAGACCCCAGAGAACAGTTTTTACTGACCCCAGTGTTACGATCGCCGTTATTAATGGAATAACAGCAACTGCAAAAAAAGTCTGATTTCACATTTAATTTCTCTTTCCCCTGATGTGATCGCACATCAGAGGAGAGAGAAATGGGGTTCCCCGATTTCCCCCTTGGTAACTCTGTTGTCCCTGCAACCACCCGTGAAGTTCCCCCGTGCCACCGGGGTCTTCTTCTGGGAAAAAATGGTGGGCGTATGCGCAGCGCGCCCGCCGAGATCTGCCAGCCGGCAGTTGGCAACAATAGGAAATTTTTCCTATTGGCTTAATTTGATCTCTGTGATAGGGTCTATCACAATGATCAAAATAAACCCCCTTTTATCACCTCCTTAGGTAAAAATAGTAAAATAAAAACAAATATTTATTTCCATTTTCCATTAGGGTTACAGTTGGGCTAAAGGGTTTTGGGGTGGGCTAAAGTTAGGGTTGGACTAAAGTTATGGTTATGGTTTGGCTAAAGTTAGGGTTAGGGTTGGGCTAGGGTTAGGGTTGGGATAAAGTTAGGGTTGGGCAAAGGTTAGGGTTGTGGTTATGGTTGGGATTATAGTTAGGGTTGGGATTAGGGTTAGGGTTGGGATTAGAGCTAGGGTTGTGTTGTGGTTAGGGTTTGGATTAAGGTTAGGGGTGTGTTGGGGTTAGGCTTGTAGTTAGACTTGGGGGTTCCACTGTTTAGGTACATCAGGGGGTCTCCAAACACGACATGGAACCACCATGGATTCCAGCCAATTTTGCGTTCAAAAAGTCAAACTGTGCTCCGTTCTGAGCCCTGCCATGCACCCAAACAGTGCCTTTCTCCCACATATGGAGTATCTGCATACTCAGGAGAAATTACACAACAAATTTTGTGTTCCATTTTCTCCTGATACACCTGTGAAAATAAAAAAAATTTCTTCCAAAGTAAATTCTTTGTGAAAAAAGTAAAATGTTCATTTTTTCCTTCCACATTGCTTTAGTTCTCATGAAGCACCTAAATTGTTAATAAACTACTTGAATGTGGTTTTGCACACCTTGAGGGGTACAGTTTTTAGAATGGTGTCAGTTTGGGGCATTTTTAATTATATTGACCCCCAAACTCACTTCAAATGTTAGGTGGTCCCTAAAAAAAGTGGTTTTGTAAATTTTGTTGTTAAAATGAGAAGTCGCTGGTCAACTTTTAACCCTTATAACATCCTACCCAAAAATATTATGTTTCCAAAATGTAAAGTTGACATGTGGAAAATGTTATTTATTAATTATTTCATGCGATGACTTTCTGATTTAAGGGTACAAAAATTAAAAGTTTGAAAATTGCAAAATTTTCACAATTTTTGCCAAATTTCCATTTTTTTCATAAATAAATGCAAGTTATATTGAAGAAATTCTACCACTATCATGAAGCACAATCAATGTCTTGAAAAATAATTCTCAGAATCAGTAGGATACGTTGAAGCGCTCTAGAGCTATGTGTCTAGATCTAAAGTAGCAACGCGCTCCAGGAGAACCAGAAATCTCACAGAAGTGGAAGAATTTTCCAAGGAGCAATGAATGCATAACGTGTTTACTAGTGATGAGCGAATATACTCGTTATTCGAGATTTCTCGAGCACACTCGGGGGTCCTCCGAGTATTTTTTAGTGCTCGGAGATTGTTTTTTTTCGCCGCAGCTGGATGATTTACAGCTACTAGCCTGCTGGATTACATGTGGGGAATTCCCTAGCAACCAGGCAACCCCCACATGTACTTAGCCTGGCTAGTAGCTGTAAGTCATTCAGCTGAGTCGATGAAAACTAAATCTCCGAGCAGAAAAAAATACTCGGAGGACACCCGAGCGTGCTCGAGAGATGTCGAGTAACGAGTATATTCGCTCATCACTTGTGTTTACAAATTGTGATACTTTCAAAAGGGGGAGTGCTACTAGGTACTAACCATGCAGGGTGCCCAAACTTTTGCATTGGTACATTTTCCTTTTTGTAATTCTTAAAATGTAAAAGATGAAAATATATTTATATTTTTTTGTCTAAAATACAAAGGAAATATGTGATCTGTAACATTAGGTTATTTAGAGATCATTTCATCTTCAGCTTGCTTAACTGTTCACAATAACAGTAATTTTGAAAAGGGGTGCCCAAACTTTACTTGCCACTGTATTAGGTAATCAAGGCTAAGAAAATTAAACATAAAACTTCTACAGATGTTCACAAATGACTCAGTGGCAATAGTAAGTTTATTGAATCAACTTCAACACTCCCTTTGCTTAATTCATAAACCCTTCACAACCTTATTAGCATTTCAAGTACATTTGAACAATAGTTAGCATTCACCTTTTTGCATAGTACACTGAAAAGATGAAATGCATTATTAATTACTTTTTGCTGCTAACACTAGTGTTTATGTGTGAGAGCAACTCCGATTCCTTTGTGTCATTTTATAAATGACGCTTTGTGCAAAGCTTGATTAACTTTTCAGCATGAATATAAATCATGTGGTTTGGAGCTTTATGCAAACTGCATCATGATGTAATACTATGAAATATAAATGATGAGGTTATTTGTGTACGGTACCTGATCTGTAGACCTTGTCCACTCAGGAGTGATAAAAATCTAACTAAACTAAATTATATTTAATGATCACTTAGGGACAATAACTTTTTTTTAAACTTTTTTATTACATTGTTTATGGATAGGTCATAAAGCCCATCTTCATTTGAAGAAGATACATAATACCTGTAAATGATTCGAGGCATCTTCAAGCTCTTTGAGACCATGGATACGTTTATATTTCCCAAAGCTCAGTGAAAAATTAAACTTTGAATGTACATGCAAATAAGGCTGTAAATGCGTTGGGATATGACGGCATGCTCCACGCTCTTCAGTCTCCCTCTGTATTCCCAGCCTAGCACCACCCACCTCTGGTTGATTGACAGCTTACATAGACATGACATAACAGAGCAACGACCTGTCAATCAACCAGAGGAAGGGGGCTCTAGGCATGGAATACAGATGGAGGCTTACTAGGAGAAAATGCATTGTTACGCCCCAATACTCTTCCAGCCTAAGTTGTATACACCTTCAAAATGTGATTTTTTTCTCCCCATCGAGCAGTGCTTTGGTGACGTAAAGGTATCAGCTGTGTTATATTTTCAAAAGCTAGAGCCATATAAACGGTCTGTTGGGAGGGTGTGAGTGGTCAAAGTAGCTGACAGATTCCCTTTAAGGACCAATTTCATTATTTTCTTTCACATACAGAATCTATTGATAGGCTTTTGCCAATAATTTTTTATGTGAAAGAGAATGAATGCAATAACTTAGGCTAAGTACTTACTGCGCTTGAGGTCATAGTCGGAGTGTGAGGAACAGACAGGGCCGCAGTCATAGCCAAGGATTTTTGTATATCAGTGCCCTGGCCTCCTATCACATATATACAGTGTCCATTACTCTGCATACCTGTGTCTTCTCTCACTGCGCCGTAATGGTCTTCTCTGCGGTGCTGTAATCTTTCTGTAATCGGTTTCACAGGAATTGAGACACAGTCCATTGCAACTTTTAGCTGAACAACTTTTCTGACTTCTGGACACAGGATATCCATTGCTGTAACAGCATTTATACCATGTTTCAAACAGCACTCGTCTTCCACTTTCCCTGCACTCTTCCTTTTGTCACTAAGCACGTTCCCGGGTCGGACGGTATCATACGGCTCCTCAGTGTCTTTCCTGTTCAGACCTACCTGATTGGGAGTTCCCTCATCCATTTTGCACCAGATACGAGGGCATCAACCCATGAAGTATTACTCAACATGATGAATGTTCTGCCCGTCTATTCTGCTGTGACCACACTGAAGCTCCAGCTTCTTCATTCCGTGTCAATGTTATTACTGCTGCCTCTGCGGTAGTCTTCCCCACAGGCCCTGGATGGCTAATCTTATACTTGAATGTTGCGGAGTCGCTACGTAGTTCCCAGGGCTATAAGCCCTTCTGGACGGTACGGGCTCCCTGGCCCAACTGACTATAATCAGGAAGTCCTCATGTCTTAACCACAGTGACCCCTCCTATATTAACTATTTACAGTGCTGTATCAGAAACTGTAATGTACCCCATCTTGTGGCAAAACTTGGTTACTACACTTTCCCTATGACAAACAATGAACATCATCTTATACAAGCAGCAGTAATAAAAATGTACATTATGAAAAAGACAATAGCAGTACTCAAAGGTAAAACATAACATTAAATATAAACATACACTATAACATACGGTACCCGGATGGGAAAGGAAAAATGCAAGAAGATAATGCACCTCCTTAAAGGGCCACAGAGTATGTTTAGCAAGTGTTTGCACAAAACATAAGGCAAGACAGAATACACTAATGGCCTCTATCTGGATAATGGTAGCTCATGATAAGAGATGGACAGTTAGTGACTGGTGCTAAACGCTGAACATAGACTTCTCCCAGAAGAAGATAGAGATTTTTTTTTTGTTCCAAATTTGGGGTCTCAATTGTTTTCAATGGGGGTTCGGGCTCTGGTTCAGGTACAGTTCTGGTACCCAAACCGAACTTTGGAATAAAGTTCAGATCAGGTTCCAGAACCACTCATCCCTACTGATGATAGCAATAAAGTGTAAAGTGTCGGCAAAGTCATACTTTTAAGTTCTGCTCAAAGGCAGTCTGCAATTAGCCGTACTAATCATTCTCACAATTGTAATATGTCAAATATTGAATTTGGTATTAAAAGGAATCCATCAGCAGGTTGTTGCTATGTATTCTGAGGACAGCATGAGGTAGGGGTTGAAACACTGCATTCAGTGATGTGTCACTTATCAAGCTGTGCGCTGTTGTTTACTTACATTGAAGGTTTTATTACCAGGTGATTATTACTGCTAGGACTAGGACTCTTGTGCCTGCTAGGTCAACTATGACCCCTCAAGTGATAAACAGCTCACTGCCAATAGATAGTGTACACAGAGAGCCTGGTGAGGGTGGGATTAGCTTTCTCAGCTCTGCTTCATGCTTAAATCTAAGAACTTTGATTGCGTCACAACGGCTTCACCCAGTAAACTAAGTGATACCCTGAATCCAATGATGTATCTTTTACTACATTCTTCTACTCTAAGATCAGGTAGCAAAAATCTGGTGACAGATTCCCTTTAATAGACTGCATCGTTTGAACAGATTGCATATCATAGCTTGTTTTTAAGTAGAGGCAATTTATAATTACACAATTAACATATAAGTATGCATTTTAATACTGCAATTGAAAATTTATTAAAATAAATTCTAAATGACTTCTTGTTCAAATAGACTTTATCAAACTTTATTAAGCTAAAGAGAATTATTTATTCCAAAATTTCTGTATGGGGCTGTGCTGTAGTTTCCGGCATAATCAGTGGTCACAAGTGTCACTGTACTGTACAGGAAAAAAATGTTCCAGGGATACATCCCTAAATTAGCATTGTAGCCTTTTATTTCTAAGGATGGCTGGAGGTAATGGCAATTGATATGTCAGCATATTCTGTGATGAAAATAACCCTTTCAGGAAATTGAAGTAGATAATGGAGAACAGCCTAGATTTTTGGCTATGTAGTACTCCGTACAATAATCTCAGTGTATTAGCTTCTACTCTATCCATTAATATATGGATATATTAAAGGGAATATAAATCTTGAAAAGAGAAAAACGAAGGCACTCACCAGTCTTCCAAATAGTTCCTTTATTGATACCAACTCCAGATGAAATTCATGGCCGGGGGAGAGGGAGCCGAAGCTCGTGTGAGCAGAGGGGGACGATGGCCGTTTCGCGCTGTGCCTGCGCTTCTACGGGTCAATCTGTGCTCAGGTTAGACAGCGGAAATAGTGTACCGGTCATGACACCTCCCACTACCAAAACCCTCCCACAAATCACAAAATACACAAAATATAAAAAGCACACTTAAAAACATCAAGATAAATTTCCGAGATTACTTCTAAAGCTATAACAGAGATGAGTACACCATGATCGTGATAATATTGCTACCCACAATACTGACATGTACCCGAGACTATAACCTAGCAGGCTCCAGGGCACTCAACTTATCCCTATAGAAAAATGGACATGTCTATTCGATCATTGAAGCCAAGTGGACCCAGCGCGTTACTGCGCATGATCCACCTTGCCTCACGTCTCAGGAGTAAGTTGTTCCAATCACCTCCCTGATCAGGCAGGCTGACCCTTTCTATCCCAGCGAAGGTAAGACATTGCGCGTCGCTGCTATGCTCCTCCCTAACATGTGCAATCAGCCGAGGGACTCCCTTCCCTGTCACTATAGACCGGCAATGCTCGCGGAAACGTATATGCAGTGGCCGAATTGTCTTCCCGATATAATACAATCTGCGTGGGCAAAATATTACATATACCACATGGTTGGTTCTACATGTGATAAAATCATTGACCGTGTGTTCCACAGCCCCATGTGTAAAACGCGATCTGTCATGTGTTGTCTGCAGTATGTACAATGCCCACATTTGAAATTGCCTTTAGGGGTGGCTGAACTAAGCCAATTACTGCTTTGTTTAGTGATGCGATTCCTCACTATCTTGTCTCTCTCTTTGATACAGGCCGAATTTTTTCCTGGAATATTTCCAGTGAAGGCAGTAGCAAATGAAGAAATGTCACCAAATGGAGGCGAAACAATGCGAATAGGAGCAAAAATTGCAAACGGGACTACCTCACCACTGAGTCTGAATCCAGTTGTAGTGACAGCATGGGCATGTCGGCTGGCTCCATGGAGTGTCTTTCAACAGCTGAGGCAGAAGCTCCAGGAGTGTCGACCGCTTTAGGAGAAAGATCCGGAGGGGCAGAAGGAAGAACCGACGTGGGCAAGCAGAGGAAGCAGAAACATGTGGCGTGGACACGGAAATATTGACTATTCCAGCAGAAAATGTAGTTATTAATTTGACTGATCATACTTTGGCTCCTGCTCATTTATCACTATTGTCCAAGGGGTTAGGGTATAGTATCCCGCAAGATTTTGACATGACTGATTTTAAAATTGATTTGTTTAAGTCTATTAGGAAAATTCACCTCTTCAAAACGTTTATTAATAAAACTGCAGATAATAGAAGTTTGGAAGGGGAGAGTCCCTGTTCCATCGGTCCTTTGGGCTTCATGGCGGGGACAGACGCATTGGCTGATACGAGAGAGGATGCAGAGTTGCTATTAGGGCTGACTGAAGAAATGGTGAATCAGAGTGGGGTGAATAGAGAAAATGTGGCCCCATTTAGGGGAGGAGTCCCATCTAGATTTATGCCCATGGTATCTCCAGGTAACCTAATAGACTTATTCGAAGCGCAGGTCATAAAGGACGTGGAGGCACTTGTGTATCAAAAAGCCCCGAGTAATCTCACAACTGACGAAGAAAAAGCTTTGAGAGAAATTAACACTTGGGAGGATACGGTAGTGAGGGCCGCCGATAAGGGAGGCAAGATAGTGTTACTTCCTAGATCCTACTATGTCACTGAAGCCAGAAGACAATTGTCAGATAGAACGGTGTATAAACCTCTCCCCAAAAATCCTTTACCAAAGTACACAGGCGAATTGAGAAGTTACCTGAGGAAATATGTGGAACTGGGCGTAATTTCAAAACGCAAAGCGGAGAGGCTGCTGCCGGCATTCCCCACCAAACCCCACTGGTACCACATCCCTAAGGTGCACAAATCGGTAGAATGTCCCCCTGGTCGGCCAATAGTGTCTGGGATAGGGTCGCTCACTAAGCCCCTGTCCCAGTACATAGATTGGTTGTTACGCCCATTGTTGAAGGACATTCCGTCCTATTTAAGAGACACAGATTCTTTTCTTAAGAGTATACGAGGTTTCGACTGGCAGGATACTTTCTCTCTAGCATCAATAGATGTTGAGAGTTTGTACACCAGGATTCCTCAGAAAATAGGAGTGGAAGCTATAGAGCTAATTTTGAATACCACAGGCAAAAGCCAGGATTTTGTCAGATTTGTGTGTGAGGGGTTAAATTTTATCCTTACCCATAATGCGTTCACCTTTTTGGATGAATGGTACATACAAGAAGTTGGGACTGCGATGGGGACTCCGGCAGCATGCACTTTCGCCAATTTATTTTTGGGTATGTTTGAGGAAAAATACATCTATTCTAGTAAAAATGTCTTCTTCCGGCACATCAAATTTTACCAAAGATATATTGATGACATAGTAGTGATTTGGGATGGCACGGTGGATGTTTTACAGGAATTTGTGACAAAGTTAAATCAGGTCAATAGTATGAATATGGCCTTTACCTCCGTGTTTGGAGGTTAAAGGCTAGAATTCCTAGACGTCCTAGTGGAGATAAAAGAAGGTAAGATCTGTACGTCACTTTATCGGAAGCCGGTAGCAGCCAACACAATGATACATTATAATAGTTTTCACCCTATGCATACGAAAAGAGCCCTTCCATATAGTCAGTTTGTGAGGGTAAGTAGAGTGAACAATACAGAAGAAGGCTTCCTGCGTCAGTCCAGAGAGATGGAGACTAGACTCAAACAGAGAGGGTACCCGAGGAATTTAACTACCACTTTGGACAGGATGAATAATGAGAGGAGAACAGAAGCCGAAAATAAGGCTGGTCAAAAGCAGAAATCAGGGAAACGATTTACCTTTTGCTTTAAATATAGCAATATGGATCAGCAAATTAGGTTGGCCATAAAAAAGAATTGGCATCTGTTAGGACGTGATAGAGAGTTGTCAGATATAGTAGCAAGAGGCCCGCTAATAGCCAATAGAAGGAGTGTGAGGCTGAGAGACAAGATAGTGAGGAATCACATCACTAAACAAGGTAGTAATTGGCTTAGTTCAGCCACCCCTAAAGGCAATTTCAAATGCGGGCATTGTACATACTGAAGACAACACATGACAGATCGCGTTTTACACATGGGGGCTGTGGAACACACGGTCAATGATTTTATCACATGTAGAACCAACCATGTGGTATGTGTCATATTTTGCCCATGCAGAGTGTATTATATCGGGAAGACAATTCGGCCACTGCATATACGTTTCCGTGAGCATTGCCGGTCTATAGTGACAGGGAAGGGAGTCCCTCGGCTGATAGCACATGTTAGGGAGGGGCATAGCAGCGACGCGCAATGTCTTACCTTCGCTGGGATAGAAAGGGTCAGCCTGCCTGCTCAGGGAGGTGATTGGAACAACTTACTCCTGAGACGTGAGGCAAGGTGGATCATGCGCAGTAACGCGCTGGGTCCACTTGGCTTCAATGATCGAATAGACATGTCCATTTTTCTATAGGGATAAGTTGAGTGCCCTGGAGCCTGCTAGGTTATAGTCTCGGGTACATATCAGTATTGTGGGTAGCGATATTTTCATCATGGTGTACTGATCTCTGTTATACCTTTAGAAGTAATCTCGGAAATTTAATTTTAAGTATGCTTTTTATATTTTGTGTATTTCGTGATTTGTGGGAGGGTTTTGGTAGTGGGAGGTGTCATGGCCTGTACACTATTTCCGCTGTCTAACCTGAGCACAGATTGACCCGTAGAAGCGCAGGCACAGCGCGAAAACGGCCATCGTCCCCCTCTGCTCACACGAGCTTTGGCTCCCTCTCCTCCGGCCATGAATTTTATCTGGAGGTGGTATCAATACAGGAACTATTTGGAAGACTAATGAGTACCTTCGTTTTTCTCTTTTCAAGATTTTTGTGGACAATAGACTGTTGTTTCTGAAGAGCACACGAAGTCCCATGTTATAACGGTTTATGAGAGTGACATCTAGCAACACATCTGTGAACACCTGAAGTTGGTCTAGAAGAAACCTGAATGTTAGGGGCAGTGCCGCTCATTTCTCTTCTTTTTGGACTGTATTAAAGGGAATATGTTTGCAGGTTTTTGCTAAGTAAATATTATTATGATGCACCATTAGGTAGGGGCTGAGACACTGATTATAGCGATGTGTCACTTATTAGACTGTGTGCTGTTTTTCAATACAATAAGTGTTTTATGAACAGGAGATTATCACTGCCGGACTAGCTGTCTGCATGCATTCTGGTCAAACTATGCCCCAGCACTGACTAGCAGCTTACTGCTAATATACAATGTGCACAGAAAGCTGGTAATAAGGGTTGTCAGAGGGGTTAGCCTTCTGAGATCTGACATATGCTACGTTTAACCCCTTTACCCCCAAGGGTGGTTTGCACGTTATGGACCGGGCCAATTTTTACAATTCTGACCACTGTCCCTTTATGAGGTTATAACTCTGGAACGCTTCAACGGATCCCGGTGATTCTGACATTGTTTTCTCATGACATATTGTACTTCATGATAGTGGTAAAATTTCTTTGATATTACCTGCGTTTATTTGTGAAAAAAACGGAAACATGGTGAAAATTTTGAAAATTTCGCAATTTTCCAAATTTGAATTTTTATGCAATTAAATCATAGAGATATGTCACACAAAATACTTAATAAGTAACATTTCCCACATGTCTACTTTACATCAGCACAATTTTGGAACCAAAATTTTCTTTTGTTAGGGAGTTATAAGGGTTAAAAGTTGACCAGCAATTTCTCATTTTTACAACACCATTTTATTTTAGGGACCACATCTCATTTGAAGTCATTTTGAGGGGTCTATATGATAGAAAATACCCAAGTGTGACACCATTCTAAAAGCTGCACCCCTCAAGGTTCTCAAAACCACATTCAAGAAGTTTATTAACCCTTCTGGTGCTTCACAGGAATTTTTGGAATGTTTAAATAAAAATTAACATTTAACTTTTTTTCACAAAAAATTTACTTCAGCTCCAATTTGTTTTATTTTGCCAAGAGTTACAGGACAAAATGCACCCCAAACCTTGTTGTACAATTTGTCCTGAGTACGCCGATACCCCATAAGTAAACCACTGTTTGGGCGCATGACAGAGCTTGGAAGCGAAGGAGCGCCATTTGACTTTTTAATGCAAAATTGACTGGAATTGAGATGGGACGCCATGTTGCGCTTGGAGAGCCACTGATGTGCCTAAACATTGAAACCCCCCACAAGTGACACCATTTTGGAAAATAGACCCCCTAAGGAACGTATCTAGAGGTGTGGTGAGCACTTTGACCAACCAAGTGCTTCACAGAAGTTTATAATGCAGAACCGTAAAAATAAAAAATATTTTTTTTTTCACAAAAATTATCTTTTCGCCCCCAATTTTTTATTTTCCCAATGGTAAGAGAAGAAATTGGAACCAAAAAGTTGTTGTACAATTTGTCCTGAGTACGCTGATACCCCATATGTGGGGGTAAACCACTGTTTGGGCGCATGGGAGAGCTCGGAAGGGAAGGAGCGCCGTTTGACTTTTCAATGCAAAATTCACAGGAATTGAGATGAGACGCCATGTTGCGTTTGGAGAGCCACTGATGTGCCTAAATATTGAAACCCCCCACAAGTGACACCATTTTGGAAAGTAGACCCCCTAAGGAACTTATCTAGATGTGTGGTGAGCACTTTGACCCACCAAGAGCTTCACAGAAGTTTATAATGCAGAGCCGTAAAAATAAAACAAAATTTTTTTCCCACAAATATTATTTTTTAGCCCCCAGTTTTGTATTTTCCCGAGGGTAACAGGAGAAATTGGACACCGAAATTTGTTGTGCAATTTGTCCTGAGTGCGCTGACACCCCATATGTGGGGGGGGAACCACCGTTTGGGCGCATGGGAAGGCTCGGAAGGGAAGGAGCGCCATTTGAAATACAGACTTAGATGGAATGGTCTGCAGGCGTCACATTGCGTTTGCAGAGCCCCTAATGTACCTAAACAGTAGAAACCCCCCACAAGTGACACCATATTGGAAACTAGACCCCCCAAGGAACTTATCTAGATGTGTTTTGAGAACTTTGAGCCCCCAAGTGTTTCACTACAGTTTCTAACGCAGAGCCGGGAAAATTAAAAAAAAATTCCCCCCAAAATTATTTTTTAGCCCCCAGTTTTGTATTTTCTCGAGGGTAACAGGAGAAATTGGACCCCAAAATTTGTTGTCCAATTTGTCCTGAGTGCGCTGATGCCCCATATGTGGGGGGGAACCACAGTTTTGGCGCATGGGAGGGCTCGGAAGGGAAGGAGCGCCATTTGGAATGCAGACTTAGATGGAATAGTCTGCAGGCGTCACATTGCGTTTGCAGAGCCCCTAATGTACCTAAACAGTAGAAACCCCCCACAAGTGACCCCATATTGGAAACTAAACCCCCCCACGAACTTATCTAGATGTGTTGTGAGAACTTTGAGCCCCCAAGTGTTTCACTACAGTTTATAACGCAGAGCCGTGAAAATTAAAAAATCTTTTTTTTCCCACAAAACTTATTTTTTAGCCCCCAGTTTTGTATTTTCCCAAGGGTAACAGGAGAAATTGGACCCCAAAAGTTGTTGTCCAATTTGTCCTGAGTACGCTGATACCCCATATGTTGGGGTAAACTCCTGTTTGGGCACACGGGAGAGCTCGGAAGGGAAGGAGCACTGTTTTACTTTTTCAACGCAGAATTGGCTGGAATTGAGATCGGACGCCATGTCGCGTTTGGAGAGCCCCTGATGTGTCTAAACAGTGGAAACCCCCCAATTATAACTGAAACCCTAATCCAAACACACCCCTAACCCTAATTCCAATGGTAACCCTAACCACACCTCTAACCCAGACACACCCCTAATCCTAATCGCAACCGCAAATGTAATCCAAACCCTAACCCTAACTTTAGCCCCAACCCTAACGGTAGCCTTAACCCTAACTGTAGCCTTAACCCTAACTGTAGCCTTAACCCTAAATGTAGCCTTAACCCTAACTGTAGCCTTAACCCTAGCTCTAACCCTAGCCCTAACCCTAACCCTAGCCCTAGTCCTAACCCTAGCCCTAACCCTAACCCTAGCCCTAACCCTAGCCCTAACCCTAGCCCTAGCCATAACCCTAGCCCTAACCCTAGCCCTAGCCCTAACCCTAGCCCTAACCCTAGCCCTAACCCTAACCCTAGCCCTAACCCTAGCCCTAACCCTAGCCCTAACCCTAGCCCTAGCCCTAACCCTAATGGGAAAATGGAAATAAATACATTTTTTAAATTTTTTTTTATTTTTCCCTAACTAAGGGGGTAATGAAGGGGGGTTTGATTTACTTTTATAGCGGGTTTTTTAGCGGATTTTTATGATTGGCAGCCGTCACTCACTGAAAGACGCTTTTTATTGCAAAAAATATTTTTTGCGTTACCACATTTTGAGAGCTATAATTTTTCCATATTTGAGTCCACAGAGTCATGTGAAGTCTTGTTTTTTGCGGGACGAGTTGACGTTTTTATTGGTAACACTTTCGGGCACGTGACATTTTTTGATCGCTTTTTATTCTGATTTTTGTGAGGCAGAATTAGCAAAAACCAGCTATTCATGAATTTCTTTTGGGGGAGGCGTTTATACCGTTCCGCGTTTGGTAAAATTGATAAAGCAGTTTTATTCTTCGGGTCAGTACGATTACAGCGACACCTCATTTATATCATTTTTTTATGTTTTGGCGCTTTTATACGATAAAAACTATTTTATAGAAAAAATAATTATTTTTGCATCGCTTTATTCTGAGGACTATAACTTTTTTATTTTTTCACTGATGATGCTGTATGGCAGCTCATTTTTTGCGGGACAAGATGACGCTTTCAGCGGTACCATGGTTATATATATCTGTCTTTTTGATCGCGTGTTATTCCACTTTTTGTTTGGCGGTATGATAATAAAACGTTGTTTTTTTTTTTTTCTTACGGTGTTTACTGAAGGGGTTAACTAGTGGGCCAGTTTTATAGGTCGGGTCATTACGGACACGGCGATACTAAATATGTGTACTTTTATTGTTTTGCTTTTTTTATTTAGATAAAGAAATGTATTTATGGGAATAATATATATATATTTTTTCATTATTTAGGATTTTTTTTTTTTTTTTTACACACTTGTAAAATTTTTTTTTTACTTTTTTACTTTGTCCCAGGGGGGGACAATACAGACCGGTGATCTGCCAGTTTGCACAGCACTCTGACAGATCACCGATCTGTCAAACAGCGCTGCAGCGTTACCAAGTGCCTGCTCTGAGCAGGCACTTGGTAAGCCACCTCCCTCCCTGCAGGACCCGGATCCGCGGCCATCTTGGATCCGGGACTTGCTGCAGGGAGGAGGTGAGAGACCCCCGGAGCAACGCGATCACATCGCGTTGCTGCGGGGGTCTCAGGGAAGCCCGCAGGGAGCCCCCTCCCTGCGAGAAGCTTGCCTGCACCGCCGACACATCGCGATCATGTTTGATCACGGTGTGCCGGGGGTTAATGTGCCGGGGGCGGTCCGTGACTGCTCCTGGCACATAGTGCCGGATGTCAGCTGCGATAAGCAGCTGACACCCGGCCGCGATCGGCGGCGCTCCCCTCGTGAGCACGGCCGATCGCCTATGACGTACTATTCCGTCCGTGGGAAGTAAAGCCCACCCCACATGGACGGAATAGTACGTCTAATGGCAGAAAGGGGTTAAAACCTCAGATTTTTTTCCCAACTTTTGCACCCAGTAAACTAAGTAATACATCACTAGAATCAGGGTCTCTTTCTCTACATTATCCTGCTCTCAGATGAGGTAGCAAAAATCTGGTGACCGATTCCCTTTATAGGGTTTGCTCACACTTGTGATTAAATCGGATGAATGCAATCCGCTAAAAAATAGGATTGCATTCGGAGCAATGTAATCCAATGCTTGTGTTCTCATCAACTTTTTTTTCAGCTCCGATCGGATCGCGATTGAACAAAAAAAACACAGCATGCTGCTATTGCATGCAAAATTCATATCGCACGCACCCATATAAGTCTATGGGTGAATGTGAAACATGGCACTGCACTCGGATATCACCCGAGTGCAGTGCAATTCATGCGGACGCCACAGATAGAGGAGATGGAGAAAATTAATTTCTCCATCTCCTCCTCACCTGTGCTCCTATTCTCTCTGTACCTTATAAATGTTTGGTATCTGCTCTCTGCACACTTGTACTGACCTGGAGAATCATATTGCTGGGTCAGTTTTACCTTGTAGTGCACATGATAAATAAAATATAAAAAAAACTATTGTGGAATTGCACTTTTTTTGCCATTTCAATGCACTTGGATTTTTTTCCTGCATCATATAATAAAAAATGGTGTCAATAAAAAGTACAACTCGTCCCGCAAAAAAAAAACACTCATAATGCTATGGGGATGGAAAAATAAAAAGTTATGACTCTTGGAATAAGGGTAGGAAAAAAAATGTAAAAATGTGCAAAAATGGAAAATGTCAAGGTCATGAGGGGGATAGGAAGAATCAGGGTCTAAGTAGCCCATAGGAGTAGTGGTGGTGTGGCGAATAGAGTATGGCTGCTTTATTCTGCCCAGGGTGACCAGATTTTCTTGATTTTATGTACTTAGTCTGTTAGAATAGTGGATAGTTTCTCATTGATTATATATACAAGGAGATGTGTGTTTTATCTTCTGAGAGTTCGATCCCAGATATTCTCCAGGCTGAGGCAATAATTAGAAAAATAAAAGAAATGAGGTTGTGGAAATATTTGTGGATATTGTGGATGCATTTGTTTTGTAAACCTTCTCAGAGGTTTTCCTTTAGGTTATGACCTGTGACTGAACAATCAGATTGTTTACCGTGGTAGAGCGCCTACGTGCTTTGGGGCAACCATATATATGGTACATGCCACCTTGGATTGGCAGCCTCTGAAGCCCTGGAATGAGTAGTTAGGAATGGCTTTGTCTATTCTAGCTGTAGTCAGATACCATCTCATCATAACTTTATGGTTTTTTTTTTAAATAAATCAATAGGGCATAAAAGGGGGTATGGTAAAATGTGTTATTGCCTTTCCCTCCCCGGTGCCGTATGTTATTAGTACAGTGGGGCAAAAAAGTATTTAGTCAGCCAGCAATAGTGCAAGTTCCACCACTTAACAAGATGAGAGGCGTCTGTAATTTACATCATAGGTAGACCTCAACTATGGGAGACAAACTGAGAAAAAAAAATCCAGAAAATCACATTGTCTGTTTTTTTATCATTTTTTTTTTGCATATTATGGTAGAAAATAAGTATTTGGTCAGAAACAAACAATCAAGATTTCTGGCTCTCACAGACCTGTAACTTCTTCTTTAAGAGTCTCCTCTTTCCTCCACTCATTACCTGTAGTAATGGCACCTGTTTAAACTTGTTATCAGTATAAAAAGACACCTGTGCACACCCTCAAACAGTCTGACTCCAAACTCCACTATGGTGAAGACCAAAGAGCTGTCAAAGGACACCAGAAACAAAATTGTAGCCCTGCACCAGGCTGGGAAGACTGAATCTGCAATAGCCAACCAGCTTGGAGTGAAGAAATCAACAGTGGGAGCAATAATTAGAAAATGGAAGACATACAAAACCACTGATAATCTCCCTCGATCTGGGGCTCCACGCAAAATCTCACCCCGTGGGGTCAGAATGATCACAAGAACGGTGAGCAAAAATCCCAGAACCACGCGGGGGGACCTAGTGAATGAACTGCAGAGAGCTGGGACCAATGTAACAAGGCCTACCATAAGTAACACACTACGCCACCATGGACTCAGATCCTGCAGTGCCAGACATGTCCCACTGCTTAAGCCAGTACATGTCCGGGCCCGTCTGAAGTTTGCTAGAGAGCATTTGGATGATCCAGAGGAGTTTTGGGAGAATGTCCTATGGTCTGATGAAACCAAACTGGAACTGTTTGGTAGAAACACAACTTGTCGTGTTTGTAGGAAAAAGAATACTGAGTTGCATCCATCAAACACCATACTTACTGTAAAGCATGGTGGTGGAAACATCATGCTTTGAGGCTGTTTCTCTGCAAAGGGGCCAGGACGACTGATCCGGGTACATGAAAGAATGAATGGGGCCATGTATCATGAGATTTTGAGTGCAAACCTCCTTCCATCAGCAAGGGCATTGAAGATGAAACGTGGCTGGGTCTTTCAACATGACAATGATCCAAAGCACAGCGCCAGGGCAACGAAGGAGTGGCTTCATAAGAAGCATTTCAAGGTCCTGGAGTGGCCTAGCCAGTCTCCAGATCTCAACCCTATAGAAAACCTTTGGAGGGAGTTGAAAGTCCGTGTTGCCAAGCGAAAAGCCAAAAACCTCACTGCTCTAGAGGAGATCTGCAGGGAGGAATGGGCCAACATACCAACAACAGTGTGTGGCAACCTTGTGAAGACTTACAGAAAACGTTTGACCTCTGTCATTGCCAACAAAGGATATATTACAAAGTATTGAGATGAAATTTTGTTTCTGACCAAATACTTATTTTACACCATAATATGCAAATAAAATGTTAAAAAAACAGACAATGTGATTTTCTGGATTTTTTTTTCTCAGTTTGTCTCCCATAGTTGAGCTCTACCTATGATGTAAATTACAGACGCCTCTCATCTTTTTAAGTGGTGGAACTTGCACTATTGCTGACTGACTAAATACTTTTTTGCCCCACTGTATATGTAAATAGATTAACATATGTTGATATTGCTACATGATTTAAGTGTACTATCACCTCGTATATAATGGTACTGCTACAGAATCAAGTGTATTACCATATCTTGTTCTGCTAAATGTATATATTGTATTTGATGTGCCTGTTATATAGGGACAATGTAGTACTGAAGTTTGGCCACTAGATGGGGGAATTTTGGTTCACCTAGGTTAGCATGGTTGTGGATCAGTGTACCTATTACTAGTTAATGTAGGAGGGGTTAGCTGCAGCTAGGGGATTGAGTGTTTCCTATATTGAGTCAGAATGGCCGAGCGCCCAGCCAGTCCACACGGGCTATAGGCCCAGGACTAGTGATGAGCGAGTATACTTGTTGCTCTGGTTTTCCCGAGCAAGCTCGGGCGGTCTCTGGTTGTTTGTAAGTGCTCGGAGATTTAGTTTTTGTTGATGTAGCTGACGTAGATGATTTACAGCAGCTAGCCAGTCTGATTACATGTGGAGGTTGCCTGGTTGCTATGGAATCCCCACATGTATTCAAACTGTCTAGCAGCTGTAAATCATTCAGCTGCGGGGGACGAAAACTAAATCTCCGAGCACTTTCAAATACTCGGAGATCATCCGAGCGTGCTCTGGAAAACCCGAGCAACGAGTATACTCGCTCATCACTACCCACGACATTAGCAGTTACCATGCAATGTTGGTTGTTTAAGAGAAGAGAGCCCAGCCATCCACAGCATCAGGCCAGAAAAGCGGAGGCCAGCACAGCAGAAGGAAACAGGACAGTACGCGGGCACAGGTAGTCCTAGAATGTGGCAGCTTATAGCTTGGGTAGATGTACCCACTACTGGGGCGAAGCGGTGGCTGGAGCAGAACCCGGAAGCAGTGAGCTGGGAGCAGGACAGTGCTGGCACATCACAGCGCACAATACTTAAGGGCAGTTCACTCGCCAGGTAGCCACTAGCTTCAGAGGTGGAAACTCTTTTGTCTGAGGTGAAGCAGACTGAGAAAGACCTAACCATGGCAGAGCTGAATTGGGAGGATGCTGAGGACCCGTGCAGCACGGACCGACCCGGGTATGTGTTATGTGAAAGGAAGGAAGGTGCAGGTACAGAAGAGGAAATCTGTAATGCGATTCTGATGTAATTTCTGTGAAGAGTCTGGATGTGCTGTGTAAAGCTTGCAGTAAAGTCGTTGATCTGAAAGTTGAAAAGGACTGTGTCTCAATCTTTGTTGCATCCACTGATGGGAACCTGCAACGAAGCAGAGGTGGCCCTGATGGCGCAGAGAATGGAGACACAGGTGCACAAAGTAATGAACAATGTTTTCATGTATTGGGAGACCAGGGCACTGATGTACCAGAGTGTTTGGCCATGACTACAACACTGGTCGTGCCCCTTACAGGCATGTGAAAATAAGAAGCTTTATATCATATCTTGATTTATAAAATAAAAATTAAAAATAAAAAAAAATACTGATTTTCTGACTTCTCCTCTTCTGTCAATGTATTTAAAACTTTTTTTAACCATTTACAATTATCATTGAAAGCTAATAGATGTCAACATGAAGGCACACACATTGCACCCCACTCTTCTGAAATAATACACATTTCCTATACACGTCTGTATCCACTTCCAGCTTTAGGTGGAACCTGTTATCAGATTCATGATGAATGATCTAAGGGCATCATAAATCAGACACTGGATTCACCATTGCAGTCATGTTTGTTTTGCTCTGAAAACTCTGTCATTTTAGAGAAAACCTACTTGGAAAAGCAGGACAGGGACTGTGCATCGGCTGACTAATCTGAAGCAGAAGTTGTGTAGGGAGAAGTCTACTGGAGACCTCATCGGTCTAGGCAGCAGAGAAACATAATCCTCAGAGGACTTTTAAAAGTATATTTACAGTTAAATGCCACATCATTTTAGAGTAAAACGTGCCTGGGTGCCATCATGCAGCTAATATCTGATTTATGTTGTCCTTGGTGCTAGTAACATGAATTTAATAGTATGTTCCCTTTAGGGACCAAGTCATAACTTTATGTTACTGCTAGCATAGTTATATAACGGCTATTTTTTGCAGGATGAGTTATATTTGCCATTGGCATAATTTAATTTACCAGGTAATGTATAGGAAAAAAATTATTTGAGATGTGAAAATAAAAGAAAGAAAAAAGCAGTTCCTCCATTGTTTTTAGGGATTCAATATTACAGCATCTAGTGTATGTTAAAAATGTCCTGGTATATTTATTCTGCAGCTCAGGATTATCACTGTCATACCAAATTTATATATACAGTAGCGACCAAAAGTTCTGCATTTTTTTTTTTAAAAGTGTGATTACTTCTCCTTGGTTGTTGTGATGTTATGTTCCTGATGATGAATTGAAAGTGCATGAAGTTGTCATCATGCAACACTTTAATATTAACCAAAATGCTTTATAATATAGGCATGTTTATTTAATTATATAGGCAGGAGAATAAGGAGCATATAATACTGTTATATATAAACCAATGTCTTTATTAGTACAAATGTTAAAACAAAGAACAGTAATACATTCCAATAAAAGGCGTTCCTAGTCAAGCACAGAAGGGCAACTGCCGCCCCATTGCCCCCATGTATAAATAAATAAGTATCCACAGAGGGGGAACAAAGGACCCCATGTGAAGAGTGAGATTGGCAAGCCTAAATAGATCCAGAGTAGTGCGGTAGCCAAAAACAGACTACAACAGTAATAGTGGGTAATACATAGCAGCGCAATAGATGGCATGTATAGGCTTACCAATAGGGAGGGCGAAGGAGGGGAGTCCCACCAGAAAAAAGTGCTTTTTTCCAGTGGGACTCCCCTCCTCCCCTCCTCCTTGACTAGGAACGCCTATTATTGGAATGTATCACTGTTCTTTGTTTTAACATTTGTACTAATAAAGACATTGGTTTATATATAACAGTATTATATGCTCCTTATTTTCCTGCCTATATACGTATTCTATGGAGCTTACCGTATTTAATCTGTCTGGGGGCACTTCATTTGCGTGTGCTCTGGTCCAGACTGTCGCTATGACCCTTGGATCTTTGTTAATATGTTTAATTAAACAAAACTGCCAAAAGTTTTGCATATGCTATTTATTGATTATAACATAGAGAGTAAATCATGGTTTACAATGCCATAACTTAGTATTTTGTAGCATAATAATAATAATTTTAATTATATAGCACCAACATATTCCGCAGCGTTTTACAAATTATAGAGGGGATTTGTACAGACAATAGACATTACATCATAACAAAAATCACAGTTCAAAATAGATACCAAGAGGAATAAGGGCCCTGCTCGCAAGCTTACAATCTATAGGAAAAAAGGAGACACAAGAGATGGATGGTAACAATTGCTTTAGTTATTCGGACCAGCCATAGTGTAAGGCTCGGGTGTTCATGTAAAGCTGCATGAACCAGTTAACTGCCTAAGTATGCAGCAGTACAGACACAGAGGGCTATTAACTGCATAAAGTGAATGAGAACATGATGCGAGGAACCTGATTAAGGTTTAAGGTTTTTGTTTTTTTTTGAATGGGCCACACAGGGATAGTTAGGGTAATGCGTTGAGGTGGTAGGCCAGTCTGAACAAATGTGTTTTTAGAGCACGCTTAAAACTATGGGGATTGGGGATTAATCTTATTAACCTGGGTAGTGCATTCCAAAGAATTGGCGAAGCACGTGTAAAGTCTTGGAGACAGGAGTGGGAGGTTCTGATTATTGAGGATGCTAACCTCAGGTCATTAGCAGAATGGAGAGCACGGGTAGGGTGGTAGACTGAGACCAGGGAGGAGATGTAGGGTGGTGCTGAGCCATGGAGTGCTTTGTGGATGAGGGTAATAGTTTTGTACTGGATTCTTGAGTGGATGGGTAACCAGTGTAATGACTGGCACAGGGTAGAGGCATTGGTGTAACGGTTGGTGAGGAATATAATCCTGGCAGCAGCATTCAGGACAGATTGGAGCAGGGAGAGTTTGGTAAGAGGGAGGCCACTTAAGAGAGAGTTACAATAGTCCAGATGAGAATGAATGAGTGAAACAGTAAGAGTTTTTGCAGAGTCGAAAGAAAGAAAAGGGCGAATTCTAGAAATGTTTTTGAGATGCAGATAAGAAGAGAGAGCCAGTGATCGGATGTGGGGGGTGAAAGAAAGCTCAGAATCAAGGATGACCCCAAGGCAGCGGGCATGTTGCTTGGGAGTAATGGTGGAACCACACACGGAGATGGCAATGTCAGGCAAAGGTAGGTTAGTAGAGGGAGAGAACACGAGGAGTTCAGTTTTTGACAGGTTCAGTTTCAGATAGAGGGAGGACATGATGTTAGAGACAGCGGTAAGACAATCACTGGAGTGTTCTGAAAAGGCAGGTGTAATATCAGGAGAATAAGTGTATAATTGGGTGTCATCAGCATAGAGATGGTACTGGAAACCAAATCTACTGATTGTTTGTCCAATAGGGGCAGTATACAAAGAGAAGAGGAGGGGGCCTAGGACTGATCCTTGAGGAAACCCAACAGTAAGGGGAAGGTGAGAGGAGGAGGAACCAGCAAAAGATACAGTGAAGGAGCAGTAAGAGAGGTAGGAGGAGAAACAGGAAAGAATGGTGTCCTTGAGGCCAATGGAGTGGAGCATAGTGAGGAGGAGCTGATGATCCACAGTATCAAATGCTGCGGAGAGATCCAAGCGAATTAGCATGGAGTAGTGACCATTAGATTTAGCTGTTAGTAGATCATTAGAGACTTGAGTGAGGGCAGTTTCAGTAGAGTGTAAAGAGCAGAAACCAGATTGAATAGGGTTGAGAAGAGAGTTATCTGAGAGATAGTGGATAAGACGGGAGTGGACCAGGCGTTTGAGGAGTTTAGAGATGAAGGGAAGATTAGACACAGGTCTATAATTAGCGGCACAGTTTTGATCGAGGGATGATTTTTTAAGTAATGGGTGTATCATGGCATGCTTAAATGAGGAGGGAAAAATACCGGAAGAGAGAGAAAGGTTGAATATTTTTGTTAGGTGAGAGATGACAGCCAGGGAAAGGGACTGGAGGAGATGTAACGGAATGGGGTCACTGGTGCAAGTGGTCGGGCGAGAAGATGCAAGGAGCCTGATTACTTCTTCTGTAACTGGTTCAAAGTCAGAGAGTGAACTAGATGCAGTGGGGAAGGAAGTACAGTGCATGGTATGAAGGGATTGGGAGATAATTTCCTATCGAATGTGGTCAATTTTTTCTTTGAATTAATTGGCCAGATCATCAGCGTGGAGATCCGTGGTTGGGGCCTGCACTCTTGGGTTGAGTAGGGAATGGAAAGTGTCAAAGAGACGTTTAGGGTTATTGGACAGCGAAGTGATGAGGATGTTAAGCATAATCTCTTGCTTTAATTACTGCACCGCACCCACAGGGCATTGAGGCCACTAGGGTATTAAAG
The DNA here is from genome assembly GCF_032444005.1 of Ranitomeya imitator. Lineage (NCBI taxonomy): Eukaryota > Metazoa > Chordata > Amphibia > Anura > Dendrobatidae > Ranitomeya > Ranitomeya imitator. The sequence continues at coordinate 370,615,856 of NC_091286.1, forward strand.
ACATCCTGAGGGATCTTGCTCCATTCCATTTGGAAATCTGCAAAGAATTCATCTTTATTGCTATGAGTACGGGCCCTAACTCATCGCTCTAAGGCTGCCATCACACTAGCAGTATTTGGTCAGTATTTTACATCAGTATTTGTAAGCCAAAACCAGGAGTGGAACAAATAGAGGAAAAGTATAATAGAAACATGTGCACCACTTCTGCATTTATCACGTACTCCTGGCCTTGGCTTACAAATACTGATGTAAAATACTGACCAAATAATGCTAGTGTGACGGCAGCCTAACTCATCCCAAACATGCTCTATAGAGGTTACATCAGGTGATTGGCTTTGCCATTGCAATGAGCTAAAATTTTTCTTTGCTAACCAATCTTTTACTAAATTGGATGCTTAGGATCATTGTCTTGTTGGAATTTCCTGCCCCTGCCTACTTTGATGTTACCATGTGTCAGCACGACATTCTCCAGTATATCCTTGTACATGGTGGTATTCATATTTCCATCAATTCTGTGCAGAGGGCCAATGGCAGATGCAGAAACCACCATGCTTCACTGTAGGTGTTTGATACATTACATCATTACTTTTTCAAATTGAGTGGTATATATAGTGCTTGCCATCACTACCAAACATATTGAACTTGGATTCATCCGTCCATAATACTTTAGACCAATCTGACTCTTGCCATTGGCTGTGTACTGTGGCAAACTCAAGTTGGACCTTCAGGTTCTTTGCAGAGATGAAAACCTTTTTTTACTGGAACTTGTGCATTCAACCCTACTGCTCTAAGTCGTCGCACCACAGTTTGGCAACTCACTTTGACCCCAAATTCTTCATTCATTTCATGCAAAATCTGTACAGCATTTTTATGGACTTCAGTTACTGACTTTTTCTTAATAATGTGATCAACTTTGGAGGAAGATTTCCATGGTCATCTACTTCGATGTTTGTCAGCTGTTCCATAACCTTTTTCTTTCTTTATTATACGTGACACTTGACTCTGAGGGCATTTGAATTCCATAGTTACCTCTTTTTTGGCTGATGATTGCAGCCAGCAGCGGTCAGTTTTGCCTGGTGGTTATCAAAAATACAGGGGAACCCCGCGTCATTTTTTGGGGGGTCCCCCATTTTAATACCCAGGAAAGACTAAGTTTACAGCTGTGAGCTGATATTAATAGCCTGGGAACCTTCATGAATATTGTCTCTTTCATAGATTATTAACTTATGCCCCAGCCATCGGCCTTCCCTTAGCTGATTCTGAAAATTACAAGAGAACCTGCTTCGTTTTTTTTTTCTTTTCTTTTTTTATTTATTAACAAGTACAGTGAAATATACACTGGAGGTAACCTTAGTTCACAACCTACAGGTGTTCCAGCATCTGGACAATTCAGTAACATTAAATTGTCCCTCAAAGTTTCATATGAGGATTCCGGGCATCGCAGCTGCCATGAGACCCAGTGGCTGTGAACTGTGTTACCTGAATTCAAGCCATCAGGTGTTAGGACTGGCGGAACGCATCAAGTATAAGATGAAATAATATTGGTGCGTTCGCAGTCCGGGTTCCACCGTGCAGGTGAAAAACCTGCTGCTAGTAAATGGCAGCGCTATATGGCGGTGGAAGCAAACCCTGTAAAGCCACAGGTCCGCAATACCAGACTAATTAGTGCAAGCAAGGAGTCAGCGAACTCAATCCCAAGACTCAGGGTTGAAGTCCGTACAGACTACTTGCGCACCACACCACAACTGGGTGTGTTAGGTATAGTAAGAGCACCGAAGTGACACGAACTGTGCCGTGCTGGCAGACACCACTAAGTACCCGGACGTGGGTTAGGAAGCGCCCTACTGGCGCATGGCGCCACACTGGCGGTCACAGCAATAGACACTGATTCGTGTGTAACACGTTGAATGATTAGTCGGGCGCTAGGTAGCAGCCATACTCCTTACGCGAACAGTCATACAATAGGGTAGGGGTATTTAATGAACGACTTGCACTCACAACAAACACACGTATACAAATGTACACTAGCGCATGGCCGTGCGGTCATGCAAAGCTTATATAGCTGCAGTACGTTCAGGACCTTCCAATAAAGGACCAATGGGCAGCTGCCACAGAAGTTAGCCCTTTCAGGACCTTCCAGGAGGACCAATGGGAACCACTGCAGCATCTGAGCATGTGACACTCGATCTCCAACGGGAGATCTCACCCTGGGCATGCTCAGAAGGGAAAAAGCAGGACTTAGTCCCAAAAGCATCCGCTCGCTGCTGCCCAGCACTGGCTTTAATGGCAAAAGCTGGAAAAGCAACAGCAAGCCTAAGCACAGAGTGAGACTGAGCCAGACGCAAGGACCGACGTCTCCGCTGAGCAGGTTCCACTGCGACAGGAGAAGAATGGAAGACCGCAGCAGAAACGGCCCGAGATTCCCCCTGTGCAGAAGCGGGAACTCGACCCCTAACACCAGGTCTCACCGTAGCTCCAGTGCTGGACTGTTGAATGCCAGAGTGCCCAGTGCCGGACCCACGGGCATTCATCAGTCTGGCACTGGCACTTGCAAAGCAAGAGAAACAGCTTCAATGAACTCAGGTGACGTTACTATTCTCGTTGACAATACAAAAGAAATTGAAAAAATGCATGGGGGTCCCCCATTATTTTCATAATCAGCAGGGGGAAATGCCGATGGCTGGGTGCTGATGTTAATATTCTGGGAAAGAGACAATATTCATAAAGGTTTTCATGCTACTAATATCAGCTGCCAGCTGTATACTTAGCCATTCCTAGTTACTAAAATGGGGGTCCACTAAAAAATGATGTAAGGTCCCCCTAATCTTTAATAATAGAGCCAAGCCTAGGCAGACAGCTGGGGGCTGATATTAATAGAATAGGAAGGGCCATGGATATTGAACCCCTCCTAGACTAAAAACATCAGCTCTCAGCCTCCCCAGAAATGACGCATCCCTAAGATGCAGAAAATCTGGCACTTAGCCCCACTTTTCACACTTTCCCTGGTGCTGTGGCAAGTGGGGTGATAGTTATAGACATAGATATAAACACCTCTCCATTACTAACCAATGGACTTGAAGTCACCGGATAATACAAAGGTGACATCAATCAAACAAATATGAACCCCACTTGCCACCATCAAAGGGCAAGTGGGAAGAGCCAGGCAAAGTGCCAGAATTTGCACATCTAGTAGTTGCGCCATTTCTGGGCAGATAAAGGCTGCTGTTTTTAGGCTGGGGTCCAATATCCATGGCTCCTTACCAGCCTAAGAATACCAGCCCCCAGATATCAGCTTTACTTGTTAGACCCGCTTATCTCTACTATGAAGCGTTGTCAATGGCAGGACTCCACTGGAACATAAACAAGTGAAACAAGCGAGCCTGCAGAAGACCCCCGGATTTTATGATAACCCATCAGTAACCCATGATTGCTCATTCCTCTATTCTAGAACTTACATGCCTTCGTCACTACTGACGGTGGCACCTATGTGGTTAAAATAAGTACAAGAATCTCCCGTCTGTTGCTTAAACCTTTTAAAAAGAGGAATAATCACTATAATCTTCCCTATATTTTATCATTAAGTGGTGTGAACAGCCAAAGTAAGTATTTCTTCAGTCCAAGATCCCTTGTAGAAATAAAAACACACATGCTGCTACTTTCCAATGACAAATATATGACAGGTCACAACTCCTACAATCTAGATAATCAAGAAGTGTAACCAGCGCCGTCATTTTCTAAGGAGAATGTGATAAACCACATAATAAGAGGACTGAAATGAAGCAGTATGTATACTCCTTCATTTCTGGGTTTCTCTCAGCACTCTAAATATCTGTGATGGAAAAAAAACAGAGGAACATTATATACCGATCTAATTTTGAGCTCCGGCCTTGAGCTTGCTTTTTACACATTCGCTCTGGTAGTCTTTACTTGGAAAAATTGTAGTCTAGCTGCAGCAAGAAGCTCTGTTGATTAAGGTTTTCCTCTGGATTGATAAAAAAATTATTAATGCTTTTGCATACTTAAAAGCTAATGCTATGCTCCAGGCAATGAGAAATCATTTCTACATTTATTTCCCAATTACTATCAACATTACACACAATGCAGTTTATTTTCAGCCTTACACCAGCTCAAATTATGCTAAGTGTTTTTCTGTAATAGCTATTATCACAGTAATTTGCACTTTTATATTGATGTAGAAAATGCACAATTTGTTAAAAAAAGACTATGCGTTTTATGCCAATTTTTGGGTAAAATTAAATATTTTTTTCTGAGCAATTAGGAGTTTGTCATAAATTTGTATATTTTATAAACTTCTTTATGTTAATTTAAAGGAACTGGAAGAAAGCAAAATTAGCAGGACAATTATTTTACAGATGATATTATGTCCGCTAACTCGGTAATGGTTTTTTGAAGAGGATTTGTGTATAATTCTCACCCCAGTTTTATAAAGTAGCTTGTAGGATGAGTGGCAAATGTAACACCCTTTGTGGTCAAGACCAAAGCATGAGAGTGCAAAAACAGTTCAGTGAAGACTTCATTAGAAGTCTTCTGGCAGGAAACACTTCTCTTTAAAGATAGTGAGTTAGTGATTCCAAATATCTTATTGTATTTGAGTTGTTTGAAGAATTTTCATCTTCCAATCTTTCACAGGTATGTACATGTGTTCGGAACCTACTTACACTTATTGGCACAGTTTTTTCAGCTTGTGCTCAGGCCTAACTCGGCCGACCAGCCAACCCCTCCAATGGATTGACCTGTCTTCTTCTCTGTTCCCTCATTCGTCATCAGAGGCAGTGCAATACACACAGGATGCCTCTTAACATTGGCCTATACACAGCTGGTTTCTGATGCATTTCAATGGCTCAATAGGTTCCTCATCTTAAGTTCACAGGTATGGCAAACCCACAATAAACCTGTGATCATTGTTGGGCCTGCTTCTGGGTGGGTGACATGGACCTATATACAACTTATTCTTTGCTCCTTTACTGACCTAATTGGTTCCCTATTTGTAGTTCACAATTCATGATAACTCATTGGTGCCCCACGATCACATCACGGGCGTGCCAATGGGAGGTTGGAACTATGGTCCGTCAACCACTGTTAAACACCCATGATTTGTCATTAAATCAGCCATCATATGGGAGTAAAAATGTGAGCTCATATGTCGAAGTAAGGAATACAACTTTTGGTGTACATGTACATTAAAGTTTGTGAACGGGTTAAAGGATAAGTACCTCCTCTAAATGGCACTGATGAGATAGCTCATTTGCAGAATGAAACTAATTTGCATATGAATGGAGGTTTATGAATAAAACTCCAGTTATTCAGTTGTACTTCATAAGGAGAACCAATAATTCCCTAAATCGCTATTTATAGTGCCTATTTGGCCAGCCAAACTCTCCTCTGATGAGGGGCAAGCACCTGTCACAACTGTCAATATATGAGTTTCTGGTACAGCTGTTATCCCTGGTCATGTTACAAGGCTTATTAAATGGTTGTCCATTAAATTAAATGGTAGGTAACTCTTCTAGGTGGCCCTAGCAAGATAGTTTCTTTTCTGGGAGACTCATTCTAAATTTGACAATTCAAATCTTTACCCTTATAGAATAGGACATCCATCAAAAGAAGAGATAACAGTCTAAGAGAGGATGTTTGTAATTTAATGACTTATTTTGCTTCCCTGCCACTATATAAGGCAGGTGATTAGATGCTCTTCTTTCTACTAAAATACATGAATAAATATATCATCATATTTCTGCATGGACCATAGCCCTTTTAGAGATCATTTCATCTTCAACAGTTCACAATAACTGTAATTTTGACCAGAGGCGCCCAACAACTATATGCCACTGTTCATCAAGCAATTCAAATATAATTGTGAAGAACATACAAGCTTTTCACCTAGAGGCGAGAAAAGATCAGAGGTAATGAATGACTACAATTAATAATACTATAGAAGTCTATAAATCAACATCAGATTGTGTCAAGTTCTTCCCAAGATCAGATGCTTATGTCTCTACATAAGTCACTGGCAATAAAAAAAGAAAAGACAGAACCAGTGTATAGTAGATAGATGCTGTGGAACTGCTACGATGGTCGTCACTCCCAACTATAAACTCTACGGTTTTAGCTAACTGTGGCAGAAGTGTCACTAATGCATGTGCACCTGAGCATACAGGAATCGTGCTGTTATCAACCGCTGGTTGCTTTGCCCATACTGTGTGGCATCATATAGAGATAAAGAAGTGCCCCTACAGTATATCCTACTACTGTTTTGTACAATATGGCTATGTGTATGGGGTGAAATCCTGTTTCTCTTGTGTGGTTTGTACAAGATATTGCTTGTCGGGCCTCATTCATCAGTAAAACTGCCATTGCACCCATAGATACTAATCACAGCTCGGCTTTCATTTTATTATAACAGTGTAAGAAATAAATAAAGAACGCATTACTCTTCCCTGCCAGTAGGGTAATACTTGTTACGGAGGACAGTATCATTGTGTTCGGTTGTGTCCAACACACCTGTATACGACTCAACTAAGACTTGTGATAATGAACACCAAGTTATAAATTAATAGATAGCGATAGAATGATGAATACAATCCGAATACTGTGTGTCATAGAACAATTAAAAATGTTCAATCCAAATAGCATAACTATCCATATATCCATTCACTCTAGCTTATTATGGCCCGTCTCACTGATTAATGTTAAATGTAATATTAAGGAGATCACCTCGGCTAATGAATTAGTCCATATTTTATTCAGCATGATATTCCTGAACAATATTTTAATGATACTTGGTAATAAATAAGTAATATAGTGGATAATGGTCAGGCATTCACAGAGTATATGAAATCTACATTTCAGCGATACAAGAAGGATGATTTTAATCCCCATATAAATGTGCAGCATACTGGATACTTATTTCAAGTGGGGTTTCACCAGCAGCCTCCCAGGTGGTGAATTGCAGAACATATTTGTACTATAGCTTCCTACACTACAGAATGAACATATGTAGTGGAGTCTTGTTATCTCCATAGTGCACTTGTACACCATAATCTATCCATTTTTCAGGCCTCAGCTGTGCTTGAGAATTATTTTCTGATTTGTTATGGTCTCTAAATATTAAATTCATTGGTGTTCATCTGTTGCCTTTTATTCTTTCATTTCCCAGCATAGTTCATTGTTAAGTTCTTTGATTATTTTCTTTCAGTGTAGCTCTGTTCTAAGAGAGCGAACAGCTTGTTCAATGGAGAAGGCAATTTACAACTGCATTCAAAAGTACTATATCAAAGAAAAATCTGATATGGAAATGATTAACATAACAAAAACTACAAATTGGATGCAGTGGCTGGCATTACTAGTAGGATAAAACATAGCTATGTAGGATTTCCAATAGAAATGGACAAGGGTATTGAGATAATTTTCAGAAGCGAGATTAAAGTGAGTCATACAATATATACCTGCCCAGTGTAAAAATCTTAGCTCTTTGTAAATTAATCTGTAGTGGTCAGTTCAATTCTCTATATTCAAAATTCCCAAACAAAGATGTTCTTAATGAAGCATAGAAAAGAAAAACAGCAAAAAAAGCCCACATGAAAAGTATGCACTAAAAAAAAAATCCCACTGTTGTATAAGACCACAATATTCAATATTTGGTCAGTATTTTACATCAGTATTTGTAAGCCAAAACCATGAGTGGATGAAAAATGCAGAAGTGGTGCAGGCGGTTCTATTATAATTTTCCTCTAAATGTTGCAGTTCTGATGTAAAATACTGACCAAATTCTGAACATGTGAACATGGCCTAGCTTTTTCGGTTTACACAATGAGGTGGATTCTCTTCATTTCAATTCCAAGTGGGCACATGCACACTGCATGTTGGTGGGGCAAGCAAAAAGGCATATGGGCAGGGAGGACTTAACACATTTAGGAGTAGAGATGAGCAAACCTTTCAAGGTTCGGCTCAGTTCGATTCGCCGAACGTTTAGACATTGGCCAAACATGTTCGACGAAAAGTTCTACGAACATACCCGAACCCCATTAGATTCAAATGGAGGCCAAACCATATGCATGCACAACACCTTAAGGGGTGACAAAAAGCTTCCCAAATAGCTAAAATTAGGGGTAGATGTGATGAAAACTGGCATCAATTGACCCACAATAGAAATTTGCAAAAGGCACAGCAGCAAGCAGCAATCAGCCATGGGCCATGCATGAGGTATCAGGGTCTGGCCCATCATTTACATCTTGGAATTGAAGTTTCAATGAGGACTTAAGGGAGGGGTGTAAGCCTTCTTTGCTAGGCAACCTGATACCTCATGCAACAGCTGATCTTTTTTAGTTTCCTAGCCACACTCAGGTAGAACAAACATCAGTTTCATAGGCTACTATTGGTAGGAAAATGTAAGAATAGTAACACAGGTAGTTGACTGATCAATTGACCTTACGTTAGAACATTTTATTATGACACAGAAGCAGTCAGCCATGTGCCATGCATGAGGTATCAGGGTCTGGGAAAGCATTTACAGCTTTGAAGTTTTAATCAAGACTTGGTGACTAAGGGATCAGTGAAAGCCTTCTTTGGTGTGAGACCAGATACCTCATGCAAAAGCTCAATTTGTCTTACTTTCTCAGTCACACTCAGGTGGCACAAACATGAGTTTCATAGAAAAATGTAATGGTAGTAACACAGGTAAGTGACTGATAAATTGACCCACAGTAGAACATTTTCTAATGGCACAGCAGCAGTCAGAAATGGGCCATGCATGTGGTATCAGGGTTTGGGCAAGCATTTAAAGCTTTAAATTTAAGTTTAAATTAAGACAAGGTGGGTGAGGGACCAGTGTAGGCCGGCTGTGCTGGGAGCCCCGATACCTCATACAACTGCTCAAACTCCTTTTTTGCTCAGCCACACTCAGGTGGCACAAATATCAGCTTGTTAGACTACTATTGGTAGAAAAATCAAGGATAGTAGCACAGGTAGTTGACTGATCAATTCACCTGCAGTAGAAATTTTAGAATGGCACAGCAGCAGTCAGCAATAAGCTACTGTATGCAAGTTGTATCAAGGTCTGGGACACCATTTAGAGCAAGGAATTGAAGTTTCAAATAAGACGTTATGTCTAAGGAAGCAGTGTAAGCCTTTTTATCTGGGAGGCCTTATACCTCATGCAACACCTTTTTTTTTCCAGCCACACTCAGATGGCACAAACATCAGTTTCATACAGTACTATTGGCACAAAAAGGTAAGGAAAGTAAAACAGGTAGTTGATTGAAAGTCAATGCAGGCTTGCCTGTCTGGGAGCCCTACTTACACAGGCAACCCACCAGATGGAGACTCAACTTGTAGTCTCCACTTTTCAAAAAATAATTGTCACACATCACTAATGTGGCATCTAAAGTGGCATCAATTTCCACAGAGAAGAAATAGTATAATAGGTCTCACACACCTACTACAGTCAACCCACCAGATGGAGACCCACCTTGACTTCTCCACATTTCAAAAAGTTATTGTTACACACCACTAAAGTGGCATCAATTTCCACAGAGTAAAAATCTTATAATAGGCCTCTGACACACCTTTTACTACAGGCAACCCAGATGGAGACCCAATTTGAAAATTCCACATTTCTAAAAATTGTTTATAACTAGTGTTGAGCATTCCGATAACGCAAGTATCGGGTATCGGCCGATACTTGCGGTATCGGAATTCCGATACCGAGATCCAATACTTTTGTGGTATCGGGTATCGGTATCGGATCCATAGGGATGTGTAAAATAAAGAATTAAAATAAAAAATATTGATATATTCACCTCTCCGGCGGCCCCTGGACATCACGCTGGTAACCGGCAGGCTTCTTTGTTTAAAATGAGCGCCTTTAGGACCTGCGAATGGCGTCGCGGCTTCTGATTGGTCGCGTGCCGCTCATGTGACCGCCACGCGACCAATCAGAAGCCGCGACGTCATTCTCATTCACTAAACTCCTAATTCTAGGAATTAAGGACCTGCGAATGACGTCGCGGCTTCTGATTGGTCACGTGGCGGTCACATGAGCGGCACGCGACCAATCAGAAGCCGCGACGTCATTCGCAGGTCCTAAAGGCGCTCATTTTAAACAAAGAAGCCTGCCGGTTACCAGCGTGATGTCCAGGGGTCGCCGGAGAGGTGAATATATCAATATTTTTTATTTTAATTCTTTATTTTACACATTAATATGGATCCCAGAGCCTGAAGGAGAGTTTCCTCGCCTTCAGACCCTGGGAACCATCAGGATACCTTCCGATACTTGGTGTCCCATTGACTTGTATTGGTATCGGATATCGGTATCGGCGATATCCGATATTTTTCGGGTATCGGCCGATACTATCCGATACTGATACTTTCAAGTATCGGACGGTATCGCTCAACACTATTTATAACATCAGCAGCAGTAGCAGCAGCAAGCACATACGACACAACAAAGGAGGAACAGACTGCAATAATGCAAGATCAATGCATGACACTAAAAACTACACCATTGCCTAGTCTGCAACTGGGGTGCAAGTTATTGGAGATCCATGACTTGTTCATTTTGATGAAAGTTAGGCTGTCCACACTTTCAGAGGACAGCTAGATGTGCTTATCCATCAAGACACCACCAGCAGCAATGTAGACATGTTCTGAGAAAATGCTGGCTGTCGGACTTGACAAAACCCCCAGACAAGCACAGGCCACTAGTGATGAGCGAGTATACTCGTTACTCGAGATTTCCCGAGCACGCTCGGGTGTCCTCCGAGTATTTTTTTGTGCTCAGAGATTTAGTTTTCATCGCCGCAGCTGAATGATTTACATCTGTTAGCCAGATTGATTACTTGTGGGGATTCCATAGCAACCAGGCAACCCCCACATGTACTTATGTTGGCTAGCAGCTGTAAATCATGCAGCTGCGTCAACAAAAACTAAGCACTTACAAATACTTGGAGACCCCCGAGCATGCTTGGGAAATCTTGAGCAACAAGTATACTCGCTCATCACTACAGGCCACTCTTCCATTTTTGGAGCCAAAAATGCAAAAGGGTCCAAATTACTCCCTGATGGCATTTATATTAAGCTCAAGATACTCATGCACCATCCTCTCCAGTCGTTTACAGAGTGTCAGACTTGTACTGTGTTCTGCTGGTGCTAAGAAATATGTGAAGTGATTCAAAGAAATTGCTTATTCCACTTACATTGCTGCTGCTAATATTTTTGCGATTACACCTTGATGTTCCCGGGGTGGGACATCTAGAACTGGAATGCACACTGTGTGCCTCACTGCTCTCTTGGGGTAAACCAATCTTAAGGTTGTCAACAAGCATGCTTCAATACTTCAGCATGCGTGCATCCTTTTCCGGGGGGGAAGCATCTGGCTAAATTTACTCTTGTACCATGGATCTAACAGAGTGGTAACCCAGTAGTCAGCACTATTTCTATCCCTAAGAATATGGGAATCATATTGAAAATAGTGCAGCAAGAAGGCGCTCATGAGTCGGGCACTTCATGAGGTCCAAGTCCAAGGTGTGTTGGTGGTGGGGTAACACTCAAGGTTGCTTCCTCTTTCCCCTCCCGCTAACGAAGGACGAAATAGAGCAGATCATAATCCTCTTAATCTCCTGACTGTTGCACCTCCATCATCTCATCCTCCTCCATTTGCTCCTCGGTTCCTGCATCTTCACTAACAGTTTGTCTGGTACCATGAGCCCACTTGATCGCTGTAAGCCACCCTCCCATGGCACCCGCCTGTGCAACATCACTCCAGAAATTTGAGATCCTGTTATCCTTTCCATATCCTCCTTTGCTACCACCTCTTCCTCTGGGACCAACACCTCCTCATGCAAACTTTCAAAGTGTGATGACTGGAATAATGATGATGATGATGGCATCCTCAGCGCGACCCATCTTAGCCATGTCATAACTTTGCAGAATGGTGCAGAGGTCCTTCCTCTGTGCCCACTCCGCATGTGTGAGTTACACCACGTCAGTACTGTGTTGGCCCAGGCTATGCAAAAGGACATACTGAGTGGAATTCCACTGTGTCAGAACATTGCTAATCAAATGGTTAACCGGTAGGCTGAAAGACCTCTGTAGTTATGCATATCGATGACATGCAAAGTGAGCACACAGCCACCGTGCTTTCTGCAGAAATGCATCCAGGCCAGGATAGTGGTGGAGAAATTGTTGTACCACCAGCTTAAGGCTGTGAGCCATGCAAGGCACGGAGATTGAACCAGTGGAAGAAAATACCTGTCACACCTGCACTGCTGAAAGATACATGATGTCGGCTTTATTCTTTAAAATTGCTTATTCTGAACAGATTTAGCAGTCAATGCATTTCAAGGTAACACAGGACCCCTTCTTCAGGACAAAATCCTTATGACATAGGTGTTGAGGGCACAGGTGGAGGCCCTAGAGGAGATGGAAGAGGCAGAAGCAGTGGAGGAACAGTTAGATACAGAGGTTTGTGTTAGGGGTCAAGTTCCTGCCGCTGCACAGGGGGAATCTTGAACCATGTCCGCTGCAGTCTCCCATTCTTCTCCAGCCGCAGTGGAACCTGCTCAGAAGAGACGATGGTCCCAGCGCCTGGCTCGGACAGATATTGCACGTTTGGTTACTGCTGCCCTTCCAGGTTCAGCCATTATAACCAGTACTGTTTGGCGTCGAGCAGGCACTCCTGGGACTAAGTCCTGCTTTTCTCCTTCTGAGCAGGCCCAAGGGAAGACCTCTCTTTGGAGGTCGGGGGTCACATGCTCAGGTCCTGTACCAGCTTCTATTGGTCCACTAGGAAGGTACTGGAGAGCTACAACAATAAAAGGTTTGCATGGCCGCACGGACATGTGCTAGTATCATTTGTGTTTGGCTGTTGCCAGTGGATACTCTACCACTCAGTTTATATGTGGTGTGAGTCTGTTTAGCTTTGGGGCTGCACACTCAGGCAGGCAGGTAGCATCAGTGGGGGCAATTAGCCATGGCTTAGCATCTGGTTCCTTCATGTGTGCGGTTAGCACAGAGTTCCAGAGAAAGCACAACCATAGTTAGGCTATTATTTTCTGTGTACAGCGCGAGTCTGTGAGGCAACAGAGCTTGCTTTCATTTCACACGGGGTGAAGTTTAACCCATGTGTGAGCTCAGTGTCCATCCATCATTACTTTGCAGCAGGTATCACTGCATGGTGGATCCCGGGCTGCGAACGCACCTTGTATCAATCTCTCTATTACTGTACTTGGTGCGTTCCGCTAGCCCTAACAGTATACTAGCATCAGGGTCTGGCTAGTAATGGCGGACGAACAGCAACTGCTGTGGTACATCCAGAAGCTGGAGGGCAGGTTAGCGGCTCTCGAGTGCACAACCTCAAATGTGCATGTTACCGCCATAGCTGTTCAGGCTGCTAGCGTGGCTGCAGCAAGTTTGTCCACTGCCACCCCTGTTCCGACTTTATCTCGCCTCCCGCTGCCAGATAAATACTCTGGTGATAGTAAATCTTGTAGGGGTTTCGTGAGCCAGTGCGCAATACACCTCGAGCTCCTGGCTGCACATTTTCCCACAGAGCAGGCAAAGGTGGGATTCATTATATTTTTCCTGTCGGACAGGGCATTGGGGTGGGCTACACCGCTGTGGGAGCGTGTCAATCATGTGGTGCAGAGTGCTCCGCTGTTCTTGAGCACTCTGAAACAGGTCTTTTTAGGACCTCAAGTCAACCATGATTCGGCGCTCCAACTGTTGGCATTGACTCAGGGCTCGTCCATGGTCAGCCATTTTGCCAACCACTTCCGGACTTTAGCATCTGAGCTGGAGTGGTCGGATAAAACCCTCATCCCTGTATTTTGGAGGGGGCTGGTTGACCATGTGAAGGACGCTTTGGCCACTAGGGAGATTCCCGCCACACTGGAGGAGCTAATAGCTGTATCTTCTTGCATAGATCTTCATTTTAATGAATGAAGGTTGGAGCGAGCCCAGTATAGGCAGAGGTTTCAGCTGGCTCCCACCTTCGCCAAACCTTTGGAATCTCTGGTCCAGGCGCCCGAGTCACATGAGGCAATGGAGGTGTCACGAGCGGGATCTAAGTCTCGGACCGCTTGTGCACTCAAGGTCTGTCATGTCTGCCGGCAGTCAGGACATCTTGCCTCCAGATGTTCCCAGCAGTCAGAAAAACGTCAGCGTCTAGTGGTTGTAAGAGGAGGTACACTAGACACGGCAATGTTTGCCTCCAAACTGTCCTTTAAGGGGACAATTATCATAGGCTCATCCACTCATTCGGTAGAGCTTTGCGTGGATTCCGGGGCGGAGGGCAATTTTATGTCATCTGTCTTCGCCCAACGACACGCAATACCCCTGGTGATGCTCACCAAACTAGTGACCGTACGAATGGTGAATGGGTCGACACTGCCCTCACAGATAACACACCAGACCATTTCAGTAACTCTTTCTATGTCGCCTTCTCATCAGGAGATTATTTCTTAACTTGTCATTCCTGAGGGAATTGATGAGGTCCTGTTAGGGATACCTTGGCTACCACACCCCTCATATGCAGTGGTCCACAGGCAGAATTTTGGGATGGTGTGAATCTTGTAAGGGTAGATGTCAGAGGGAGTGTGTTCAAGTTGCTACTACTGAGGTACCCGAAGATCTTTCCTCTCTCCCCAAGCAATATTGGCCGTATGCAGATGTGTTCTCCAAAAGGGCTGCGGAGACTCTTCCCCCCACCGCCCCTATGACTGTCCTATTGACCTGTTGCCTGGTGCTCAGCCTCCCTGGGGTCGAGTCTACCCATTATCTCTCCCAGAGATGGAGGCAATGTCTCAGTACATCCAGGAGAATCTGGCAAGAGGATTCATTAGGAAGTCAGTGTCACCTGCAGGGGCTGGGTTCTTCTTCATGCAAAAGAAGAATGGAGAATTATGTCCATGCATAGATTACAGGGGTCTTAATGCCATCACCATTAAGATTAAGTATCCACTGCCCCTGATATCTGAGCTCTTTGATAGGCTTCGGGGAGCAAGGGTATTTACTAAACTAGATCTGCAGGGTGCTTACAACCTGATTCACATCTGTGGGACAAATGGAAGATGGCTTTTAACACCAGGGATGGGCACTATGAATACCTGGTGATGCCCTTTGGGCTGTGTAATGCCCCAGCCGTTTTCCAAGACTTTGTGAATGATATCTTCCGGGATATGCTCTCCACCTTGCTTGTAGTCTATCTAGATGATATTCTCATCTACTCTCCAGATATAGACTCCCACCTGAGAGATGTTAGCAAAGTCTTCGATCTCCTACGGGCAAACTCCCTCTATGCCAAGTTGGAGAAGTGTGTGTTTGAGCAAGAGTCTTTGCCTTTCCTGGGCTATATCATCTCGGCCCAAGGATTGGCTATGAATCCCGCCAAGCTACAGGCTGTGATGGACTGGCAGGAACCCCATTCTCTCAAAGAGGTGCGGCGCTTTATGGGGTTCATCAACTATTATCGCCAGTTCATTCCTCACTTCTCAACTTTGTTAGCTCCCCTGATTGCCCTCACCAAGAAGCGAGCAAATCCCAAATTGTGGTCGGAGGAGGTCTCCAAGGCCTTCCTCTCTATTAAGTCCCATTTTGCTAGTGCTCCCATTCTACATCGCCCCGATGTAGATAATCCATTTATAATGGAGGTGGATGCCTCAACTGTTGGTGCAGGAGCAGTCCTCTTCCAAAAGGATGCTCAAGGTCGGAAGCATCCTTGTTTCTTTTTCTCTAAGACCTTTACACCCGCGGAGAGAAATTACTCCATCGGGGACAGGGAGTTGCTAGCTATGAAATTGGCCTTCTCGGAATGGAGATACCTCCTGGAGGGGGCTCGTTTTCCCTTCCAAGTGTTTACCGACCACAAAAATTTGGTTTATTTGCAGACTGCCCAGCGGCTAAACTCTCGCCAGGCTAGATGGTCCCTGTTCTTCTCCTGGTTCCACTTTACTCTCCATTTTCTTTCCGGGGAGAAGAACATCCGCGCCGATGCGCTCTCTCACTCCGTGGTGTCTTCAGTAGAGGAGGAGGAGGAGCCTCGGCTAATTGTCCCTTCTGAGAGCCTGAAGACCGTGGCCCCGGTTTCGCTAGAGTCTGTGTCCCTGGGCAAGCCTTTTGTGCCATCTAATTTGTGACTGGAGGTTCTCTCTTGGGCTCACTCGTCCAGGGTGGGTGGACATTTTGGGACCAAGAGGACATCTGAGCTTCTGGCGAGTAAGTACTGGTGGCCGCATATGGCCCGTGTTGTCAAGGATTATATTCAGGCATGTGTCTCCTCCGCCAAGAATCGGTCTCCTCGGCAGCGGCCTGCTGGGCTACTTTACCCCTCTGCCAGTGGCAGACAGGCCCTGGGAAATGGTCGGGATGGACTTCGTGGGCTTACCCAAGTCTCGTAGCTGCACCGTTATCTGGGTAGTCATCGACCATTTTTCTAAAATGGCGCCTCTTCCACGGTTACCTTCTGCACGGGCCTTGGCGGCATTGTTCATTAAACATGTTTTCCGTCTACATGGCATGCCTGACAAAATTGTCAGTGACCGGGGTCCCCAGTTTGCGTCTCGGTTTTGGAGAGAGCTCTGTCGTTTGCTCAACATTGAGCTGAATCTCTCTTCTGCGTACCATCCCGAGACGAATGGGTTGGTAGAGAGGGCCAACCAGAATCTGGTCACATACCTGCGACATTTTGTCTCCACCAGGCAGGATGACTGGGCATCTTTGTTACCTTGGGCGGAATTTGCTTTGAACAATGCCGTAGCCCACTACACAAGGCAGACTCCATTTCTCCTTAATTACGGCCAGCATCCGGGTGTCCCTGTGCTCATGCCCGTGTCATCCACCAATTCTGAGTGGTGGAGGCACGTGACATTTGGGACCGCACACATGGTGCCATCTGGGCCTCCAAGGAGAGAATGAGGGTTTCTTCTGATGCACACCGGCGCCCTGCTCCGACCTTTGCTCCTGGTGACTTAGTGTGGCTCTCCGCCCGTAACATCAGGCTGCGAGGTGAGTCCACTAAGTTTGCACCTCGCTACATAGGCCCCTTCAAGGTTCTGTAACAGGTTAACCCTGTGGTTTAACGTTTGGCTATTCCTCCACGCCTAAGTATCACTGACACTTTTCATGTATCCTTCCTAAAGCCCGTCTATATGTCCCGGTTTTCCGAATCATCTGCCGGGATACGTAAGTATGTGCTTTTTCTTGAGAAATAATAAAAACCTTTTTTGGATAATAAGAAGCCTTGGATCCAACACCCACGGGAGCACAAATAGCCTGGTATAAAGTTTATGGAATAAAATGTGTGAACTACTCTGCAGAATGGCCCATCTGAGGTTCTGCACAGTCAGTTGGGTGTTTGGAAACTTTTGATGTGGAAGAAAGCAAGGGTGATTGGGCTGCCACTTCTGAGGATTGTACTGTGTGTGATGTTTAGGAGGAGAGGCCACTTGATGCAGCGCTTGCCATTGACTATAGCACATGCTCTATCAGAGCCTCATCTACAAGGCGTATCGCTGTGTGGCTGCCAAAGAAAGGCAGTCAAGTAGCCCAGCCAGTAACAGATGTTGTCAGAGGTCTTTGGATCGGACGAGACAGTGTTTGTTCAGTTGAGCTTTCATTAACATTAACAACTAACCCACGTACACATCGAACACCAAGCCTATTCTCCTTTACACCATGACCTCGCTTTTTCCCACTCATATTGTAAGTAGCCTTCCCCTCTTGTAACCTGCTGTTCGCAACCTTAGGTCCACAGCTGTCAGTCACATGTCACTAAATGAACAATCACTATTTTTTTTTTTTAGTTAATGTCTCTAAACCACACTGTTATATACAATTTTTAAGTAGAAATCTGGCCTTCTTATTTGAAACTAAAAAGCAGTTTTTGTCACAAAACCATTTGGAGTGCTAATTGGGCCTCGCGGTTGCATCACGATATTTTGCCTAATGATCTTGAAGTGGAAGTCTGGCCTTGTGATTTGCCACTGAAACCCAGTTTTATCACAAACGATTTGGAGTAGCTAATTGGGCCTTGTCGCTGCACCCCAATATTAGGCCTAGCGATTATTAAGTGGAAATCTGGCCTTCTAATTTATCACTGAAACACAGTTTTCTCACAAATGATTTGAAATAGCTAATTTGGCCTTGTGGCTTCACCTCAATATTAGGCCTAACGATTTTTACGTGGAAATCTGCCATTATGATTTGTCTCTGAAGCACAGTTTTATCACAAACTTTGTGAACTAGCTAATGGGGCCTCGTGGCTGCACCCGAATATTAGGCCTAACAATTATTAAGTGGAAATCTGGCCTTCTGATTTGCCACTGCAGCATAGTTTTATCACAAACTATTTGGAACAGCTAATTGGCCCTCCAGACTGCACCTCAACATTATGCCTACCGATTTTTAAGTAGAAATCTGGCCTTCTGATTTGCCATGAAAACACAGTTTTATCACAAACTATTTGAAGTTAGAAACAGTGTCTCCGGAGACTGCCACACAGTTTTTGCCCAATCTAATTCGATACTGTAAGATCAATTTCCCACAGTACAGGATTCTATCTATTTATCTGACAAGTTCACCTTCAGAAGCTGAATTAGCACTTGAGCAACCTGTCTGCATTGTGACAATGAGACAATGGCGTCAGCAAAACAAGATGTCCGCTTTTTATATGGCCATGGACATGTGACATCAGGAGCTAATCACAGAAGACCTTGTATCATGATGTGGTGGATGGTTGCTGCCAGAATCAAGACACATAAAGATAAGTAACATTGTAACATAGTTAGTAAGGTTGAAGGAAGGCTTTAAGTCCATCTAGTTCAACCCATAGCCTAACCTAACATGCCCTAACATGTTGATCCAAAGGAAGGAAAAAAAACCATGTGGCAAAAAGTAAGCAAGGGAAGTAAGGGGAAAAAAAGAGCGCATTACTCCTCTAACCTCTCCACACCCTTTGCCCTCGTCAAACACGTCTCCCTGCCCCCCTTAATCATCATATAGTACCACTATCCTACTCAAAGTAATAAGAAAATCATTAAAGGAAGCGTGACGATTTAACGAACTATAACCAAATTTTTCAGATTTTGATTAAAAATGCTTGTGAAAGCAAACGCAAATCTGAATGTCCTACGTTCGTTTCAAATTTCAAAGTGGCGAACGCTTTCCAAACAAGTTCACTCATCACTACTCAGTAATCTTGGAAGCAGCAGGACGGATGAAGTGGAATCCAGCTGGGATTGAAGCAAGTTAAAGCCCGGAGAATGAGAAGTATACCAAATAAAAGTCTCAATCCTAAAACTCAGGTATGTGTCCTAATGATCCATAAGTAGGATTAGGTAGATGAAGTCACTAGTCCACACTGGGTAACCTGTAAAATCCAACATAGAGCACAACAGTGGGCAGCGAACTGTGGTGAAGGATGGAGAGCCTGAGATGCCTGGGACAGGTGTGTAACAGTAACATATGGACAATTGTTTGTGAGGGCAATCTTCTATGTTGGCACTTTTCTTTAAAAAAAAAAACATTACAAAAGAATATAAGCCTTTACTATCTTATTTCAAACATTTATTGGACACTTTACACTGTGCCTGTTTCTATTCTGAAGGTTTTACAATTAGCTGACCAAGCTTTGATTTTACAAGTTTAACAGTCAATATGCATTTTTTTGAAAACACTTAAGGTCCCCACACATATTACAGTAATATAGGTCAATCCCACTGATATTGTCAGATTCCGCGTACCATCTAATGTGTATGAGAGCCCCGACACTCCCCAACAAATGATGTTGGAGGAGATAGGGATCTGGTATTTCTGATTTTGGCCTGCCGATACTTTTGTTTTCAGTGAGATGATCTGCAACTAGACATGTTTGGCAGAATCTTTTTAAAAGAGAACATAGGAACGATTTGCAGCACAAGCGCTCTTCTGTATGGGGAAGTTGGACAAGATAGTTGTCCGTCTAACCATCATTTCTCTGTCAGCTATCTAAAGTGAGTGGGAAGCTTTGGGCCCTATTAGGGTTGAATTCCACCATCACGTTTTAAATCTTACTTCAGTAGGATAATTCTTTTTCCTTAATCTCAGGTTAAATACTTGCACATCGCAATACAGCCCTATCATTTCATCACAGGTTGCCAATAAGTATGCTGACTTACCAGGGAATGTGCAGTAATATAACATCTTCTCACTACATGCAGACACTCAAGCTCCAAATGCATTCATTTTACCATCGTTATATGTTAAAATGTTCCTGACCTGTTATCCTTAATCTGGAGTTATGCATATAATGTAGGTCTGCAGGATGGCAATGTAAGTCCTTTGACATGATCGTATCCTTGCTAATGTTTCATGAAGACACACTCTGAATTGAGTGGCCATTCCAGTTGGCCGCCTTGTTTCTTCACATACCACCGCGATGAGTGATTATATTCTATCACTAAAATTGTGATGAATTGATAAACTATTCTATTGTAATTTTTGGAATTCATTATGGTAAAATTAATTTCTGATAGTGGGAACGTCTGCTATGATAGCACCAACAGTTTATTCAAGTGTCAGTAATGATAAGATTAGAAAACTGGCAATTAAAGGGGCACCAGAGCAACATTTTAATATGTACATGGTCTCACCTGCATGAATATTTCACCTTCATTATCAGATGCCTCTGTAATATATCTGTGGTATGGTATGGGTCCATAGAAGATGATGAATAACCTTTACTAAATCAATGTAGGGGCTCATTCACATGAAGTGCTGTCCATGAAAAAAATCATACCACACTCGAAACAATGTTATTTAATGGATGATTCAGATGAGCATTTTGTTTCACTAACTGAATCGGTGTGTGAACAAAATTACAACATGCAATAGTTTACTATGCACAGATAAGACTCACCCATTCAAGTCCATGACTGCGTCCAAAAAATCGGATGCCCTACGGAGCCATAGTATGGCACCTGATATTTACCAATACACTGCAGTTATGTAGCTTAGGAAACTGTGTTCCCACAAGTTTTTGGTGAGTTTCTGATGCTGCTTCAAAACAGCAGAGTCATAGAAAATGTTCACACGTTGCGTTTTTGCTGTTTTTTTTTTTTCTGCAGGCAAAACCAGATATCTTGGCAGTAAAGAGGCTACTTACAAACAGCAGGTTTCGATGTGTATTTACTATATTGTACTGCTTTTTTGCTGTTTTCTTTTTCATAGCTTTTGATGATACTGTAAAATGCAGCTTAAAATTATGAAAGAAAAATGCAGCAAAAAAGCAACGTGTGAACATAGCCTTACAGTTCCAGCAAAGTAAATGGGATTTATAGAAATCTCATGCCCACTGTGCTGTTTTACTCAGTGTAAACTGGCCTGAGGTGCGTATTTCAAATCTGCAACACGTCAATTTCTACTTCAGAAACGCTGAGTTTTATGTTCAGATTTTCCCTATAGGCTATGTGAACACGTTGCGGAATGGTGTACGGATTTTTCCGCACTGTTTTTGCAAAATCTGCAGGTAAGCCGCACTACAGATTACCCGCGGATTTGCAGCAGATTTACCTCTATTTTTGTGCATTTTTGGGCGGATTCCACCTGCAGATTCCTATTGAGGAGCACGTGTAAAACGCTGCGGAATCCGCCCAAAGAATTGACATGCTGCGGAAAAAACAACGCTGCGTTTCCGCACGGTATTTTCCGCCGCATGTGCACTGCAGATTTTGTTTTCCATACGTTTACATGGTACTGTACAATGCATAGAAAACAGCTGCTGATCCGCAGTGTCAAATCCGCTGCAGATCCCAGCATACTCTGCAACGTGTGCACATAGCCATAGACTTGCATTAGATGCTGAAAATCCACAGGTGAGAAACAAGTGTGTTTTTAGTGAATTTCTAATGGAGAAAATGCATAAAAAATGCATGTAATCCATACCTGACTATATCAGTAAAGTTTTATCAAATCTAAATACCAGGAATTATAAAAACAAATCAGCTTTGTTGAAAGCATAACACACCAAGAAGAGACAAATAATGCAGCATAAAAACATGATAAAACGCTTTCAATAAAAGGCACTCAAAAACGCAATGACAAAATGAAACTAACCTAATTTACTTAATAGATGCAGAAATGGAGTAGAAAATCTGCAACATCAAAAACTCAGCAAAGATCCTCGAGGGAACATAGCCTTAATGGTTCTGTACTCGTTTACCCCTTTTGTGACGGGCCTGTTTTTGCCTTCGTGACAGGCCAATTGTCACGATCCATGTTTGGATCTGTGGCAGATCTGGTTTCCCTCAGATTTAAACCTTTCTTCCTTTCTGGTCATTGGGGGTTAATGCAGTTTTCTCTCCCCGGTGCCGCTGGTGTTATTGCATTGCTGCTGGGTCAGCTGATGTTTGTGACCACTCCCACCATCCTTTATAAGGTCACCTGGTGCTTCAGCTCACTGTTGGTTACACAGGTCCTTTGGATACCAACCTTGCTTGAATAGGAGCTTGCTGAGTGCTGTTGTTCTACAGCTGAATACTTCCTGGTGCCTTACTCTGCTGTGCGCTGTATTGCAGCAGAGAAAGCTAAGTGTGGTGTTATTGTTTCTTTGTCCCTTTGTAGTTTGTGCATTCACCTTTTGGTATCGCGTTTCCCTCACTCTCATATTGTTTATTCCTGTTTATTTGCTTTGTGGTGCTGTTTACACTGTTCACCTCCTGGGGTGGGGGTTGGGGGTTTAGTTCAGGGTTTAACAGGAGACAGGGACAGGTCGGTGACTTGGGCCTCCCTACCTTCAAGGGTACCCCCAAGTTAAGGAAAGACACGGCTTCCCCTAGCCTGAGGGGCAGTTCAGGGGCCCAGATTCCTCATCTCCTGTTTTCCTATTTCTGCCTCGTTACATTATAACCAACCCATTTTTTTTCTGGTGAGCTATGGCTCAAATGCAGGCCTTTGCCCAACTGCTTCAGACCCTCACCGATGAGTTAAAGGTGCTGCGTGGTGAGGTGGTGCAGCAGCTGCAGCAGTCGGTGGGGTTTTGGGCTTCGGCCCAGGTACATGCTCAACCAGAGCCCAAGATATCTCTTCCTGACATGTTCTCTGGAGGGAGAGATACATTTTTGGTTTTTCAGGAAGCCTGTAAACTATACTTCAGGCTCTGCTCTCGTTCATACTTTATTATAACAATATGTCTAAAAACATACACCAACCCATTGCTATATGATAGCAAAAAAAGCCTAAAAATTGACCAAGGTCTAGCGCATACCCTATAATAACCTTTCCTGCCCCCTGCCTGGCTGTGGAGGTTGACACTCTAATAACGATTTTTTGGCGCCCCTACTCAACGTGGACTGACCCTCACTGCCCTATCTCACCCTACAATGCAGGTGAGAAAACAATAATATAAGAACAGAGATGAAGAAAGCAAAAAAATGGTAAAAAAAAAATAAAAAAAACACAATATAATGAAATCAGCAAAAAAGGGGCAGGTGCAGGACAAATGCTGTAATTAAACAGAGGTCCAACCCTTTTTGATAACCAGTAAAATGAATACTGCTAATTTGCAATGGGTATGCTGCCAGATATGCCACATAAAGCAAAAAGAGCAAACTGTAGGACAAGTACTATGATTTTACAGGGATCCAGCCCTTTTGATAACCAATCAGTCAATCCTACTAATTTACAATAGATACGCTAAATATAAATCCTATAAAAAAATATTGCACAAAACAGGGGGATCATTATCAAAAAAAGCATCTTTATTAAATACAAATGGCAATATTAAAAT
Organism: Ranitomeya imitator; assembly: GCF_032444005.1. Lineage (NCBI taxonomy): Eukaryota > Metazoa > Chordata > Amphibia > Anura > Dendrobatidae > Ranitomeya > Ranitomeya imitator. The sequence goes on from NC_091286.1 coordinate 370,639,632, forward strand.
ACATAGATACAAAAAGGGAAACTCTGAAGGTGACAACTACACCAGGAGCCGCAGGTAAGAGGTTAACAAATTGCTCATAATCATAAGTATAAACCCCATAGCAATTGTTAGTGTGCTAGTGATCCATCACATTGGAATAAATAACACTACGCTGTTAAAAAAAAAAAACATCCAGCAACCACATCCAAGCTAGCATATAGGGCAGTAAGAACAAGTTAGTGCAGCATAATTACCTCAGGCCTGCGGCGCCACCACCCCTACGCGCATTTCGGCGTGTGTGCCTTCTTCCCCGGGAAGAAGGCACGCACGCTGAAACGCGCGTAGGGGTGGTGGCGCCGCAGGCCTGAGGTAATTATGCTGCACTAACTTGTTCTTACTGCCCCATATGCTAGCTTGGATGTGGTTGCTGGATGTTTTTTTACCAGCATAGTGTTATTTATTCCAATGTGATGGATCACTAGCACACTAACAATTGCTATGGGGTTTATACTTATGATTATGAGCAATTTGTTAACCTCTAACCTGCGGCTCCTGGTGTAGTTGTCACCTTCAGAGTTTCCCTTTTTGTATCTATGTATTTTAATATTGCCATTTGTATTTAATAAAGATGCTTTTTTTGATAATGATCCCCCTGTTTTGTGCAATATTTTTTTATAGGATTTATCTGTTGTAATTGCATGGGATTTTTCTTGTTAGTAATCCCTGTATAGGCACAGGTGTTTTGTGTATAACACGCTGTGTATTGTTCATCAATTTTGGCTATAATAGATACGCTATCAGATATGTCACATAAATTTAATATTTCAGCATGAACTCATAGCTATTACCCATACCTCAGGTAAGCTGCCTGCCTGGTTTCAACATAGATGTCAATAAGCAGTACAATACCCCCTTAAATGGGGCCGACAGCAAAAGATATTACCATGGAATGCTAATACAGATACATTTAAGCAATCCCATAGGGTATGTCCATAGCATATGCAATGATGCCTGTTACTTATTAGAACATTCTGCGCCTCGTAGGATTGACTGATTGGTTATCAAAAGGGCTGGATCCCTGTAAAATCATAGTACTTCATATTTCTTTGATATGACTTGCATTTATTTGTGAAAAAAAAACGGAAATTTGGTGAAAATCTTGAATTTCTTAATTTTCAAACTTTTAATTTTTATGCCCTTAAATCAGAGAGTCATATCGCACAAAACAGTTAATAAACAGTTAATAAATAACATTTCCCACATGTCTACTTTACATCAGCACAATTTTGGAAACAAATTTTTTTTGTTAGTACGTTACAAGGGTTAAAATTTGACCAGTGTTTTTTTTTTTTCCCCAACAACTTTTACAAAACCATTTTTTTGGGACCACCTCAGATTCAGATTTGAAGTCACTTTGAGGGTCTATATGAAAGAAAATACCCCAAAATGACACCATTCTAAAAACTGCATCTCTAAAGGTGCACAAAACCACATTCAAGAAGTTTATTAACCCTTCAGGTCCTTCACAGGAATGTGGAAGGAAAAATAAACATTTACTTTTCTTTCACAAAAAATTTCCTTTAGACCTATTTTTTTTTTACTTTCACAAGGGTACCAAGAGAAAATGGACCATGCATTTTGTTTTGCAATTACTCCTGAGCATGCCGATACCCCATACACTACGCGCAAAATTATTAGGCAAGTTGTTTTTTGGATCACATGATACTTTTTATACATGTTGTCCTATTCCAAGCTGTTCAGGCTTGAGAGCCAACTACCAAAAAATGGGCAAAATCGGTTAGAAGAGAGATTTGATGGGCTCTGAAAAGTCCAAAATTATGAGATGTCTTGCAGAGGGATGCAGCAGTCTTGAAATTGCCAAACTTTTGAAGCGTGATCACCGAACAATCAAGCATTTCATGGCAAATAGCCAACACGGTCGCAAAAAGCTTGTTGGGCAAAAAAAGCGCAAAATAACTGCCCATGAATTGAGGAAAATTAAGCGTGAAGCTGCCAAGATGCCATTTGTCACCAGTTTTGCCATATTTCAGAGCTGCAATGTTATTGGAGTAACAAAAAGCACAAGGTGTGTGATACTCAGGGACATGGCCAAGGTAAGGAAGGCTGAAAAACAACCACCTTTGAACAAGAAACATAAGATAAAATGTCAAGACTGGGCCAAGAAATATCTTAAGCCTGACTTTTCAAAGGTTTTATGGACTGATGAAATGAGAGTGACTCTTGATGGTCCAGAGGATGGCTCAGTAAAGGGCAGAGAGCTCCACTCTGACTCAGATGCAGGCAAGGTGGAGGTTGGGTACTGCTATGGGCTGGTATCATCAAAGATGAACATGTGGGACCATTTTGGTTTGAGGATGGAGTGAAGCTCAACTCCCAGACCTACTGCCAGTTTCTGGAAGACAACTTTTTCAAGCAGTGGTACAGGAAGAATTCACTATCGTTCAAGAAAAACATGATTTTCATGCAGGACAATGCTCCATCACATGCCTCCAACTACTCCACAGCGTGGCTGGCCAATAAAGGTCTCAAAAAAGAAAAAATAATAACATGGCCCCTTGTTCACCAGATCTGAACACCATAGAGAACCTGTGGTCCCTCATAAAATGTGAGATCTACAGGGAGGGAAAACAGTCCACCTCTCGGAAAAGTGTCTGGGAGGCTGTGGTGGCTGCTGCACGCAATGTTGATCGTAAACAGATCAAGCAACTGACAGAATCTATGGATGGAAGGCTGTTGAGTGTCATCATAAAGAAAGGTGGCTATATTGGTCACCAATTTTTTGGGGGGGTTTTGTTTTTGCATGTTGGAAATGTTTATTTCTAAATTTTGTGCTGTTATATTGGTTTACCTGGTGAAACTAAACAAGTGAGATGGGATTATATTTGGTTTTTATTAAGTTGCCTAATAATTCTGCACAGTAATAGTTACCTGCACAACCAGATATCCACCCACTCTAACTTCCAAAAATATTAAGCTTTCACATGAGTCTTTTGGGTTGATTAAGAACATAGTTGTTCATCAATAATAAAAATAATCCTCTAAAATACAACTTGCTTAATAATTCTGCACGCAGTGTATGTGGGGGAATGCTACTGTTTGGGCTCACGACAGGACTTGGAAGGGAAAGAGTGCCATTTGACTTTTTGAATGTAAAATATGCTGGAATAATTAGCGGTTGCCATGTTGCGTTTGCAGAGCCCCTGATGTGCCTAAACAGTGGAAACCCCCCACAAGTGACACTATTTTGGAAACTAGACCCCTTAGGGAACTTATCTAGATGTGTATTAAGCACCTTGAACCCACAGGTGCTTCACAGAAGTTTATAACGTAGAGCCGTGGAAATAAAAAAAATTACATTTTTCCACAAAAAATCTTTTTAGCTCCATATTTTGCTTTTTTATAAAGATAGCAGGAGAAATTGCACGATACAGTTTGTTGTACAATTTCTCCTGAGTACGCTGATACCCCACATGTGGGGGAATACTACTGTTTGGGCACACGGCAGGGCTCAGAAGGGAAAGAGCGCCATATAACTTTTGGAATGCAAAATCAGCTGGAATCGATAGCGAACGCCATGTTGCATTTGCAGAGCCCCTGATGTGCCTAAACAGTGGAAACCCCCAACAAGTGACCCCATTTTGTAAAGTAACCCCTCAAGGAATTTATCTACATGTCTGGTGAGCACCTTGAACCTCCAGTGGCTTCACAGAATTTTATAATATTGAGCTGTAAAAATAAAAACAAAAAAGAACATTTTTACCACAAAAAAGCTATTTTAGCCAATACTTTTTTATTTTTACAAGGGCAGGAAGAAAAAATAGACCCCAACGTTTGTTGTGCAATTTATCCTGAGTATGGCAATACCCATTATGTGGTAGAAAACCACTGTCTGTGAGCACGGCAGGGCATGAAAGGGAAGGAGCGCCATATTACAGTGCTGGTTTTGCTGCATTGTTTTGAGGGGCCATGTCACATTGGCAGAGTCCCTGAGGTGCCAGAACAGCAGAAACTCCCATAAGTGACCCCATTTTACAAACTACACCTTTCAATGAGTTCATCTAGGGGTGCAGTGATCATATTGACACCACAAGTGTGTCACAGAATTTGATAGCATTGGGCAGTAAAGAAAAAATAATTAAATTTTTACAGCAAAAAAATTGTTTAAGCCCCAGATTTTACATTTTCACACTGGAAATGGGTAAAAATGGTGCCAAAATGTGTTACACAATTTCTTCTGAACTTGGCAATACCCCATATGTGGCGGTACAGTACTGCATAGCCACACAGCAAGACTCTGGAGGGACGGAGCACTATTTGACACTTGGAGAACAAATTATTCTAGAATAGTTTCCAGACTCTATATAAAGAGCCGCTAAGTACTATGAAAGCAGAATCTCCCCCTCAAGTAACCCCAGTTTGGAAATTATACCTCTTTAGGAATTTATCTACAAGTGTAGTGATGATTTTGACTTCATGGGTGTTTTCCAGAAACAGGCAGCAGTGGATGTTGCTGATTGAAAAATGCAAACTGCCATTCTAGTGACCAGTATGTTGTAGTGATCAGTACGTTGCAGATAATTGTTTTTGCATCACTTTATTCTAAAAGCTATAACCTTTTTATTTTTCCACTATTGGAGCTGCATGATGGCTTGTTTTTTGCAGGACAAGATGATGTTATCATCGCTAACATTTTTATTTTCATATGACTTTTTGACTGAGTTTTAGTCTACTTTTTATTTTTGCGGCATGATGAAAAAGCAAAGGTTTTTGCTCCATTTTTTTTCTACGGTGTGCACTGAAGAAGTGAACAAGTGTGACCGTTTTATAGGTGCAGGCTGAGCCTAACAAGCCACCATAGCTGGAAGTCATCACTTGACTTCCAGCTGCCATGACAACGCAGGATCTGATCACATCATGGGGGGGCATGGTGAGTATAGCAGGGGTCTCCTTCTGCTATCTTCTAAATGCCGCCATCGCGGCATCTAGAAGATTGCAAAGGGTTAACCTCATTGGGACCTGATCTGATCAGGTCCCAATGATGTCACCTGTCAAAGAAACGGCCCTGCACAGGAATTGCAGCGCTTGCAGGACCCTGCAACCGTAGAGAAATGTTGGCGCTGCACAAAGCCCTGCTAGCGCTGACGTTTATCTACCGGAGCGGATAATAGCTGCTGTAAAAAATTGGATTGCACACAGATGATAAATGAGAAAAAAAATTGTCCCATTTTTTTGTATGAAACACTAACCAATTTTTTATACAGGTCCTTCTCAAAAAATTAGCATATAGTGTTAAATTTCATTATTTACCATAATGTAATGATTACAATTAAACTTTCATATATTATAGATTCATTATCCACCAACTGAAATTTGTCAGGTCTTTTATTGTTTTAATACTGATGATTTTGGCATACAACTCCTGATAACCCAAAAAACCTGTCTCAATAAATTAGCATATTTCACCCATCCAATCAAATAAAAGTGTTTTTTAATAACAAACAAAAAAACCAACAAATAATAATGTTCAGTTATGCACTCAATACTTGGTCGGGAATCCTTTGGCAGAAATGACTGCTTCAATGCGGCGTGGCATGGAGGCAATCAGCCTGTGACACTGCTGAGATGTTATGGAGGCCCAGGATGCTTCAATAGCGGCCTTAAGCTCATCCAGAGTGTTGGGTCTTGCGTCTCTCAACTTTCTCTTCACAATATCCCACAGATTCTCTATGGGGTTCAGGTCAGGAGAGTTGGCAGGCCAATTGAGCACAGTAATACCATGGTCAGTAAACCATTTACCAGTGGTTTTGGCACTGTGAGCAGGTGGCAGGTCGTGCTGAAAAATGAAATCTTCATCTCCATAAAGCATTTCAGCCGATGGAAGCATGAAGTGCTCCAAAATCTCCTGATAGCTAGCTGCATTGACCCTGCCCTTGATGAAACACAGTGGACCAACACCAGCAGCTGACATGGCACCCCACACCATCACTGACTGTGGGTACTTGACACTGGACTTCAGGCATTTTGGCATTTCCTTCTCCCCAGTCTTCCTCCAGACTCTGGCACCTTGATTTCCAAATGACATGCAAAATTTGCTTTCATCAGAAAAAAGTACTTGGGACCACTTAGCAACAGTCCAGTGCTGCTTCTCTGTAGCCCAGGTCAGGCGCCTCTGCCGCTGTTTATGGTTCAAAAGTGGCTTTACCTGGGGAATGCGGCACCTGTAGCCCATTTCCTGCACACGCCTGTGCACGGTGGCTCTGGATGTTTCCACACCAGACTCAGTCCACTGCTTCCTCAGATTCCCCAAGGTCTGGAATCGGTCCTTCTCCACAATCTTCCTCAGGGTCCGGTCTCCTCTTCTCGTTGTACAGCGTTTTCTGCCACATTGTTTCCTTCCAACAGACTTAAGGTACCTTCACACATAACGATATTGTTAACGATATCGTTGCTATTTGTGACGTAGCAACGATATCGTTAATGAAATCGTTTTGTGTGACAGCGACCAACGATCAGGCCCCTGCTGGGAGATCGTTGGTCGCTGAAGAAAGTCCAGAACTTTATTTCGTCGCTGGACTCCCTGGAGACATCGCTGGATTGGCGTGTGTGACACCGATCCAGCGATGTCTTCACTGGTAACCAGGGTAAACATCGGGTAACTAAGCGCAGGGCCGCGCTTAGTAACCCGATGTTTACCCTGGTTACCATGCTAAAAGTAAAAAAAAGCAAACAGTACATACTTACCTACAGCTGTCTGTCCTCCAGCGCTGCGCTCTGCACTCCTCCTGTACTGGCTGTGAGCCGGAAAGCAGAGCGGTGACGTCACCGCTCTGCTTTCCGGCTCCCAGACAGTACAGGAGGAGAGCAGAGAAGCAGAGCACAGCGCTGGAGGACAGACGGCTGTAGGTAAGTATGTACTGTTTGTTTTTTTTTACTTTTAGCATGGTAACCAGGGTAAACATCGGGTTACTAAGCGCGGCCCTGCGCTTAGTTACCCGATGTTTACCCTGGTTACCGGCATCGTTGGTCGCTGGAGAGCGGTCTGTGTGACAGCTCTCCAGCGACCAAACAGCGACGTTGCAGCGATTCGGATCGTTGTCGGTATCGCTGCAGCGTCGCTAAATGTGAAGGGGCCTTAACCATTGAGGTGCCTTGATACAGCACTCTGGGAACAGCCTATTTGTTGAGAAATTTCTTTCTGGGTCTTACCCTCTTGCTTGAGGGTGTCAATGATGGCCTTCTTGACATCTGTCAGGTCGCTAGTCTTACCCACGATGGGGGTTTTGAGTAATGAACCAGGCAGGGAGTTTATAAAAGCCTCAGGTATCTTTTGCATGTGTTTAGAGTTAATTAGTTGATTCAGAAGATTAGGGTAATAGGTCGTTTAGAGAACCTTTTCTTGATATGCTAATTTATTGAGACAGGTTTTTTGGGTTATCAGGAGTTGTATGCCAAAATCATCAGTATTAAAACAATAAAAGACCTGACAAATTTCAGTTGGTGGATAATGAATCTATAATATATGAAAGTTTAATTGTAATCATTACATTATGGTAAATAATGAAATTTAACACTATATGCTAATTTTTTGAGAAGGACCTGTATGCTTGTGTGAACCAACCCTAACATTGATTCTGAATATGACTGTGTGCACAATGAACATGGAGTGGGACATTTGCACTCAAAGCTGAATTCTATGTGTTTTAAAACATTAATATATCAAATATTTTCTTATGGGCACAACAAGAAAGCTGAGCATCTGTGATTACAAATGAGAGCTTAATAAAAATATGAATTATTATATAGATATGATACTTCTTTATTTTTTTGATTACACAATCAGTTCCCCTTGTTACTTTCTATTAAACGTTTCAATGATCAGGTTTGAAAAATGAAAATGTAGCCAAACACTGTCACAATACCATCTTCATTCAGGGCTCTCATCATCTTATGGCTTTGTGTGGCAGATTCATATGTTATGCATAGGTTCCTCATCACATCTTGACAAGTGATACGCCATGAATATTCAGCTAGTATGGTGTCTCAGGAATCGGTCTACGTAGAGTGTTTCTTGACAAGCAAATCATATTTTGTCTTTGATTGTGACAAGCAAAGTAAAGGAATGCAAGGTGCACTTAAAGTGAATGCTCTTACCTAATGTGATTGAGCATAACCGTCAATAATTTTTCCTGAAATTGATGCCAAATTTATTGCTCCAAAAACGTAAGGAACATGTACATGTTCATTATGACATTCATTTCACTAATGTACATATTGAAGTGCTGAAGGATTTTCTTATAAATTTGTTCACAATGATGTCTCAAACAGAAATAGACCTTCAAACTCATGTCCTAAAAAAGCTGCACTGAAAGTTAACGGATGTCAAGCTGTTTAACTGGTCTAACAAATTTGTTGTGATTGTGCTGACTGGCCTCTACTAGAAGCGTGGCCAATCAACCACGATTGTTTGTGCATTATGTAGAAAAGTACATGATTAATTCTTGAATTCAGCTCCATCGAGTGTTCCTTTTCTGTCATTTACCATGGTAATGTTTATCAGTGGAGATGTTAAAATCAATTTACTAAGTTTAAGTTTTTAGCAATTTGGGATGATCTGTAATTGTAGAAATCACTAGAAAGCGATTGTTTGTAAATTATGCCAAAGTTTTATATAAGGTACTTTACTCGTTTTTGTTGATTTTATTCAGATACTGACCACCTTTATATAGACAATTCCAAAAACTAATAATGGGGTTGTTCAATTATGATTTTGTTATAAATGGTGAAAAAAGAGATCAGAGGGACACAAAACTAGTCAATGACAACATTATAGCACCATTTTATCATTTAACCATTTTGAACCTCTTTAAATAGTTGCTTATCTATAACAAACAACACTTCATAGTTTCACAGTTATAAGGTTGAAGGTAGACTTGAAGGGGTATTCCCATCTCCAATATCCTATCTCAATTTGTAAAATGTATAATAATAGCAATATTAGAAAATTATAAATGTAGTATAGTTGTTCTGCTTCTCCATGTCTCTTTCCTCATGTGCAGTCACTGCAGGACATCAGGTATCCATGGTTACGAGTCACGACCACTAGCAACTAGCTAGTGGTCATAAGTATGGATACCTAAGGTCCTGCAATGCCAACACATGAATCAGAAAACTATACATTTCTAACTGGAGGTATTTGCTAATATTATTATTATTACACCTTCTACATATTGGGATAGGATAAATAATAATAGGGTCTTGGAAATGGGAATACCCCTTTAAGTCCATCAAGTTCAACCTATAGCCTAACATGTTGGTCTAGAGGAAGGCAATAACCCCATGGGGCAGATACTAATAGCTCCATATTAGGGGAAATATTCCTTCTCGACTCCATACAGCAATCAGATTAGTTTGATGGATCATCTCCCCATCACAGAATCTAGTGTCCATGACCTGTAATATTATATTTATCAAGAAAGGCATCCAAGTCCTCTTGAGTTTTAGTAGTGAATCACTCATTACAACATCACATGGAGAGAGTTCTTACATTTGTCAATTCACTGATCTTAGGTTATTATGTAGACTTGAATCAGCTTTTTGTAAGTAGCACACAATGATGCTTACAATTTACAAGAACCCCCTCCTCATACAGTCATACACACCTAGTAAATGTATACGACTAACTGATGAAATCCTATAACACTTGCAAAATGATTGATCTGTGAATTCACACAATTATAGCGAAAAAAATGAATATTTTACTAGACTCATTACAAATGAAACAAACATAGCAGACAGAAGAGGGATGAAGCCAGTGACTGTCACGTATGTCAACGATGCATGTAAGTACCAAATTTAAGTATAGACAACATATATTTTATTAGATATCTTACCACAATGCTTAAAGCTAAACCTAAACAATACACAGACTATAGCAGTACAAACTGATAAAGATGAGGCCATGGCCAAAATAAGAATAATTAAAGAGGTATTGTAGTATAAACAAGCAATAACATATCCATTGTCCAGGCAATATTTTTTAGACCATCGTGGGCTTCACTACTGAAACCCTTACCAATTACCAGGACAAAGACTTGGGTTCCTTTTCTCTCCTGGTTCTCCATGCCTGCAAGACCCTTGGCAGGAGTAGTTTGATTCAATGACTGGATGAGCATGCACCTTGCCTCTCCATGTAAGTTCATGCTATTGAAGGTAAAAGTTATCTGTGTGCACACAACATTTTGATCGCTTCTTGAGTGCTAAGGTTGAATAGAGCGCCTGTGTGAACAACCACGTCCTTCAGCTATTCACAACCTGGCTCTTGTTCATTTAAAAGCAAAGAAATCCTCCAGAATTCACAAAAAAAATATGTTTGGCGTGATTTGGGGGATATCTGGCCCATGGCTACATGGTTTATTTGATGCTGTTGGTAAGAGTGAAATCATTGATGATAATTGAACACAAAAAGTGGATCCTTTATTTATTGCAGATGTCTAATGAGGCTTTGTTTCCACGGTCAGGAAACCTTCATGAATTGTTGCGGATTGGACGCTGCATACAGCCGCAGCATCCAATCCGCAGCATCCAGGTGTTACAGCATAGTGGAGGGGATTTTATGAAATCCCATCTCCACTATGCGTGCAGGGCTGCATCCGGCGGCCCTGCGTAACTGGACATGTGGCGCGTCTTTCCTGACCGCAGCATGTTTATTTATCTTGCGGAGATACAAATAACCCAGTTTATGAATACGATGTGGTGATTCCGCATGTGTTCAATGAAAGCATCCGGAATCACTGCTCGTACAACAGGGGGAGGCGCTTTGGATGGAGAGGGGTATCTGCCTTATCCAAAGCGCTGTCAATACGGTTTGAAGAGAATTTTTCATGTAGATTATTCTGGCTAAAGAATCCAATTAAAAAATCCTTTTAAAAAACCCTAATTTTTGATTTTTTTTGGTGTGACATCTTTTATGTGTTTCTTGTGTATGAGGCATTTTTTATTTCTTAGGAAGTTATAAGGATTAAAAGTTGACCAGTGATTTCTAATCTTTCCAACAAAATTTACAAAACCATTTTTTTCAGGGACCACCACACGTTTGAAGTAACTTTGAGGGGTCTATATGATAGAAAATACCAAAAAGTGACACTATTCTAAAAACTGCACCCCTCAAGGTGCTCAAAGCCACATTCAAGTTGATTAACCCTTTAGGTGCTTTATGGGAATTTCTGAGATGTAGAAAGAAAATGAACATTTACGGTACCTTTTTTTTAATGAACAATTTACATTAAAGCCCAAATTTTTTATTTTCACAAGGGTAAAATGAAAACATGGACCCCAAAATTTGATGTGCAATTTTTCCTGAGCATGCCAGTACTCTATATGTGAGGAAAACCACTATTTGGGTACACGGCAGAGAGCGGAAGTGACGAAGCGTAATTTGACTTTTTGAATGCAAAATTTGCTGGATCAATTAGTGTACACCATGTTGCATTTGAAGAGCCCCTGATATGCCTAAACAGCGAAAATCCCCCACAAATGAGAGCATTTTGGAAATTAGACCCCTCAGGCAACTTGTCAATATGTATGGTGATCACATTGAACCCCCAGGTGCTTCACAAAAGTTTATAATGTTGAACCATGAAAATAACAATAATCACATTTTCCCCACAAAAATGAGGTTTTTTAGAACCAAATTTAACATTTTCATAAGGGTCACAGGAGAAATTCACAGGTGAAATTTCACTAATCAATTTGTAGTGACTAGTGTTGAGCATTCCGATACCGCAAGTATCGGGTATCGGCCGATACTTGCGGTATCGGAATTCCGATACCGAGATCCGATATTTTTGTGATATCGGGTATCGGTATCGGAAGTGTAAAATAAAGAATTAAAATAAAAAATATTGTTATATTCACCTCTCCGGCGGCCCCTGGACATCAGCGGGAGGATCCGGCGTCCGGCACGGCTTCTTTCTTCAAAATGCGCGCCTTCAGGACCTGTGGAATGACGTCCCGGCTTCTGATTGGTCGCGTGCCGCCCATGTGACCGCCACGCGACCAATCAGAAGCCGCGACGTCATTCCTCAGCTAAAGTCCTAGAATGAGCGCCTTCTAGGACCTGAGGAATGACGTCGCGGCTTCTGATTGGTCGCGTGGCGGTCACATGGGCGGCACGCGACCAATCAGAAGCCGGGACGTCATTCCACAGGTCCTGAAGGCGCGCATTTTGAAGAAAGAAGCCGTGCCGGACGCCGGATCCTCCCGCTGATGTCCAGGGGCCGCCGGAGAGGTGAATATAACAATATTTTTTATTTTAATTCTTTATTTTACACTTTAATATGGATCCCAGGGCCTGAAGGAGAGTTTCCTCTCCTTCAGACCCTGGGATCCATGAGGATACATTCCGATACTTGATGTCCCATTGACTTGTATTGGTATCGGATATCGGTATCGGCGATATCCGATATTTTTCGGGTATCGGCCGATACTATCCGATACCGATACTTTCAAGTATCGGACGGTATCGCTCAACACTAGTAGTGACATTTCTCCTGATTACACCTATAGGCTATATGAGGAAGAACAAAAACCTATATAGAAAATAAATCCCATAAATAAGAATCATTTAATTTGTACTATTAATACCAGAATACAAAGCATAAACCAAAAAGAAGTATTCACAGAAAAATGTATCCAATGTAAACTTTTATTGATAAATATTAAAACATGATTACACAACAGTAAGGAAAATAAAAATAATTATAAGTCATAATTATATGGAAAAGAAGTTAAAAAATGACATAGAGTACAATGATATGTAAGAGGGTAGGATATGTCAACCAGATTGGCAAGAAATAAATCAAAACAATAATACATCCATAGTAATAATCAAAAAGTGCATAATGCTGTGATAAATTAATATAAGTACTAATAACCTAACGTATGTTAGAAATAGATGTATCTTCTTAAAAGGCTATTGAGTGATATGGAAAAAAGGTACCTGCATACAATTATATTATTAAGCAAAAAAAGAGCATAGAGCAATAGTGCAATAACAGACATTTTAATTGCATGAACAGCAGTCACCACAAGGTAAAATATAAAAGAGTGATTTCAATGGAAATAATTCATAGTAATAAACTGATTCCAACCACAGTGAAACACCACTGCCCCCTCACAGCACTCCAACTGGTGTTTCGCTGTCACGAAGATGACAGGGTGTATAAGTTTATATATAGGGCTATAACAGCTGTTGATACTATCCAATCAGGGGCGCCCTATAATGTGGTGCCACTACTCAACCACGAGCACCCCAGTCCCGGCGCCGGAAACTCGGAAGTGCGTCACAGAGTGCGATGTTAGCCACAGTCTGTGACGCATCAACCTGGCAATCAAAACCGGAACAAAGCGGGCGCATGCGCAAAGTGATGCTCGACGTGCCTGCAGCCATCTTTGAAAAAGGGAAAGCACACAGTAGGGGAATGCATAGGAAAAATATTCCACAACTTTGATATCGTATCTAGACAGGTCTCAAATTGGATGCGCAGCTCATCATGTTTAATTCATATATTTGCTACACTTACATTATCTTATTTTTGCACTATTTTACATATTGATGGGATTCCACGGTTTTCTAGCAAGAATATATGATATGATTATCCTTCTCTCAGTTATTATGAGTGACTAACTAGTGTTTTTGATGTATTGATATATTTTGACATTAAATTACTAATGCTTTCTATATATTGTCACTGGTAATTTTTGACACTTTCATTACATTTACCCTTCTACTTGCGCCACACTCCTCTTCTTTTTACCTCCTTTTTCTTTTTTACTATTTACTACATCTACACTTTTTGATTAATTATTTTTTATTTTTCATATTTTATTTTTATTGATTTCAAGTCACATTCTCTCACATTTATCTCCTATGTAATTTACCTCACTTTATATACTGTATGTTATCAACTATGTTTTATATTTCTTTAATTATCATTTTCATTTTTTTAATTATTTTTTTGTTTTTTATTCTTCATTCTTTATTATCCATTTATTATTTGTTTTTCATTGTCATTTACTAGTTTAGTCCATACCTTATAAATCATGTATTTCTTTTATGCATTTCCTCATTTTATTTTTTACCACCTTTTTGTCTTCCCTTGTTTTGTTCTATCCATATATTGTATTATTGTATCTACTTTCATCTTTTCTCATCACTTACCTGGTTCACAATATCTATCTCCTTCGAAAATACTATTATTGATTATCACATAATGTCACATTTATTCACTCTTCAATATTGCTTATGTTTCTCAGTCCTGCACTATTTTCACTATGGCAGTACTACATGCATTTTTCTTATGCATTCCCCTTCTGTGTGCTTTCTCTTTTTAAAGAGGGCTGCAGGCATGCGTCTGCTTTGTTCGAGTTTTAGTTGTTGGGTTGATATGTCACAGACTGTGACTAACATCGCACTTTCTGATGCACTTCTGGGTTTCCATAGTCGCGACTACAGTAGTCATGCTCATGGGTGGGTAGCAGTGCCACATAACATGGCACCCCTGATTGGATAGTATCAACAGCTGTTACAGCCCTATATACACACGTGGTCAAAATTGTTGGTACCCCTCGTGTAATGACAGAAAAACCTACAATGGTCACAGAAATAACTTGAATCTGGCAAAAGTAATAATAAATAAAAGATCTATGAAAATGAACAAATGAAAGTCAGACACTACTTTTCAACCATGCTTCCACAGAATTTAAAAAAAAAATAAAACTCATGAAATAGGCCTGGACAGAAATGATGGTACCCCTGAAAATAATGTGACAAAAGGCACATGTTAAATCAAGGTGTGTCCACTAACTAGCAGCACAGGTGTCTACAATCTTGGAATCAGTGAGTGGGCCTGTATATAGGGCTACAGATACTGTGCTGTTTTGTGACATGGTGTGTATCACACTCAAATTGGAACAGAGGAAGTGAAGGAAAGAGTTGTCTCAGGAGATTAGAAAGAAAATTATAGACAAACATATTAGAGCTAAAAGTTATAAGACCATCTTCAAGCAGCTTGATGTTCCTGTGACTACAGTTGCACATATTATTCAGAAATTTAAGATCCATGGGACTGTAGCCAACCTCCCTAGATGTGGCTGCAGGATGAAAATTTATGACAAATCAAAAAGATGGATAATACGAATGGTAACAAAAGAGGCCAGAAAAACTTCTAAACAGATTAAAAGTGAACTTCAAGCTCAAGGAACATCAGTGTCAGATCACACCATCTGTCGTTGTATGAGCCAAAGTGAACTTCATGGGAGACGACCAAGGAGGACACCATTGTTGAAGAAAAAAATCATAAAAAAGCCAGACTGGAATTTGCCAAACTACATGTTGACAAGCCACAAAGCTTCTGGGAGTATGTCCTATGGACAGATGAGATGGAAATGGAACTTTTTGGCAAGGCACATCAACTCTATATTCACAGACTGAAAAATGAAGCATATCAAGAAAAGAACACTGTCCCTACTCTAAAACATGGAGGAGGCTCTGTTATTTTCTGGGGCTGCTTTGCTGCATCTGGCACAGGGTGTCTAGAATATGTGCAAGGTACAATGAAATCTCAAGACTATCAAGGGATTCTAGAGAGAAATGTGCTGCCCAATGTCTGAAAGCTTGGTCTCAAACGCAGGTCATGGGTCTTGCAAGAGGATGATGACCAAAAACACACAGCTAAAAACACCCAAGAATGGGTAAGAGGAAAACATTGGACTATTCTGAAGTGGCCATCTATGAGCCCTGACCTAAATCCTATTGAGCATCTTTGGAAAGATCTGAAACATGCCATCTGGAAAAGGCAACCTTCAAACAACTGGAAAACTGGAGCAGTTTGCTCTTGAGGAGTGGGGCAAAATACCTGTCGAGAGATGCAGAAGTCTCATTGACAGTTACAGGAATTGTTTGATTGCAGTGATTGTCTCAAAAGGTTATGCAACACAATATTAAGTTAAGGGTACCATCATCTCTGTCCAGGCCTATTTCATGAGTTTTATTATTTTTTTAAACTCTGTGGAAGCATGGTTAAAAAGCAATGTTTGACTTTCATTTGTTCATTTTCATATATTCATTTATTATTACTTTTGTCAGATTCAAGTTATTTATGTGATCATTGTGAGTTTTTCTAACATTAAACGAGGGGTACCAACAATTTTGACCACGTGTGTATAAACTTACACACCCTATCCTCCTCACTCTCTGATGAAGCGACAGCGAAGGGTGCATTGGAGTGCTGTGAGGGGGCAGTGGTGTGTCACTTTGGTTAATATCAGTTTATTACTGTGAATTATTTCCTTTGAAACATTGAAATCACTCTTTTATATTTTACCTTGTGGTGACTGTTGTTCATGCAATTGAAAGGTCTGTTATTACACTATTGCACTATGCGCTTTCCTTCTTTTACATAGTAACATAACATAGTAACATAGTTATTAAGGTTGAAGGAAGACTTTAAGTCCATCTAGTTCAACCCATTTCCTAACCTAACTTTCCCTAACATGTTGATCCAGAGGAAGGCAAAAAAAATCCATGTGGCAAAGAGTAAGCTTCATATTGGGGAAAAAAATTCCTTCCTGACTCCACATATGGCAATCAGGCTAGTTCCCTAGATCAACGCAATATCAGGGAATCTAGTATATATAACCTGTAACATTATACTTTTCAAGAAAGGCATCCAGTCCCCTCTTAAATTTTAGTAATGAATCACTCATTACAACATCATAAGGCCGAGAGTTCCATAGTCTCACTGCTCTTACAGTAAAGAATCCGCGTCTGTTATTATGATTAAACCTTCTTTCCTCCAGTTGTAGAGGATGCCCCCTTGTCCCCATCTGAGGTCTACGAGTAAAATGGTCATAAGAAAGGTTTTTGTACTGTCCCATAATGTATTTATACATTTTAATATGATCACCCCTTAGCCTTCGTTTTTCCAAACTAAATAACCCCAAGTGTAATAACCAATCTTGGTATTGAAGACCCCCCAGTCCTCTAATAACCTTGGTCACTCTTCTCTGCACCCGCTCTAGTTCAGCTTTGTCTTTCTTATACACAGGAGACCAGAATTGTACACAGTATTCTAAGTGTTGTAGCACCAGTGCCTTGTATAAAGGTAAAATGATGTTCTCCTCATCAGCATCCATGCCTCTTTTAATGCACCTCATTATTTTACTTGTCTTTGCAGCAGCTGCCTGACACTGGCCACTAAATGTGAGTTTGTCATCCATCCATACACCCAGGTCTTTTTCAGTGACAGTTTTGCCCAGTGTTTCATAATTAAGCACATAATTATACATATTATTTCTTCTGCCCAAGTGCATCACCTTACATTTATCCCCACTAAATTTCATTTGCCATTTATCAGCCCAAGCTTCTAGTTTACATAAATCCTCCTGTAATATAAAACGGTCTTCCTCTGTATTGATTACCCTGCAGAGGTTAGTGTCATCTGGCAAAAATTGAAATTCTACTCTGTATGCCCCTACAAGGTCATTCATAAATATGCTAAAAAGAAGAGGGCCCAATACTGACCCCTGTGGTACCCCACTGTTAACTGTGACCCAGCTCAAGTGTGCTCCATTAATAACCACCCTTTGTTTCCTATTCCTGAGTGAGTTCTTAACACACTTACACATATTTTCCCCTATTCCCATTGTTCTCATTTTATGTATCAACCTCTTGTGTGGCACCGTATCAAAAGCTTTTGAAATGTCCATATTTTGCTTAATAATATAATTGTATGCAGGTACCTTTTTTGCCATATCATTCAATAGCCTTTCATAAGAATACATCTATTTCTAACATACATTAGGTTATTAGTGTTTATATTAATTTATTACAGCATTATGCACTTTATATTGTGAATTAATGTATCTTTAATATTGATTTATGCTTGCATAGCAGCCCCCATAATTTTGATTGTTACTAAGGATGTATTATTGTTTTGATTTATTTCTTGCCAATATGGGTGACATATCCTGCCCTCTCACATATCATTGTTTTATATTTCGTTTTTCAACTTGTTCTTTTCTGTATAATTATGTCTTGTGTAATTGTTTTTTTTTCTTACTGTTGTATAATCATGTTTTAATATTTATCAATAAAAGTTTACATTGTATATATGTGAGGAAGAAAACTACCGTTTGGGTGCACGGCAGGGCTCGGGAGGGAACGAGCGTCATTTGATTTTTTGAATGGGAGGAACAAAAGGGAGGTCCTGTTACTGTGCAGGGTGGCACTATGTCACATTTTTCCTTCATCTGGCGTAGTGAGTAAGTCAGAGAATAAGTGAAGAATGTGCTCTAGATGCGAACAGCTGTTATTAACCGTGTGTTATTTTCTGCAGAGACAAGTCCTGGCTGGAAGAAGTGATGGCAGTATTTATCAGATGAAGAATACATGTGAAGATAAAGGACTTGAAAGACTTTACTGGTAAGTCAGTGTGTTACCTATATACTTACACTTTACATTATATACTATATATAGAGCTCTTGTGTATAATGTAACTTGTGATCCCCATATTACCTGTATACTATATACAGAGCTCCTTCTGTATAGTCATTGGTGAGTCACTGTATTAATTGTACTCTTACACTATATACTGTATACTATATACAGAGCTCCTGTATATAATGTAACTAGTGTTAATAGTGTTGTTAGTATTGTGCTTTTTATTAATGATTAGTAATATTCGGTCACTATGTTGTAATATGTGATCCGGTCATGGTCTAGTGGTATGAATCTCTGTATGTAGTTCTATTCAGTCACTATGTGGTCTTGTAACGGTGGGGTGGTATTTCTCTCTTGTACAGTATGTGGTATTATTCTGTCACTATATGTGGGTAGAGTATCACCAACTTACCCACTAAATCATGGGTAATTCATATAAAACATAACTTATTAGAGATTAATTAAACATCCATCATTAGAATCCATAACAAACAATTATACACTGTCAAACAATAGTTACATAGTTACAAAGGTTGAAAAAAGACCTCGATCCATCAAGTTCAACCTTTCTCCACCAATTGTATATTTTGTCACTAATTTAACTGTAACCCACAATGTTATGTGTATCTAGGAAATCTTCCAGCCCTTTTTTAAAAGCTGTTATAGTGTCTGCCCTTTCTACCTCTGGTGGTCGGGCATTCTACAGTCTGACTCTTCTAACTGTAAAGAACCCTTTCCTATTTAGCTGCTGGAATCACCTGTCTTCCACACATAATGAGTGCCCCCTTGTCCTTAGCATGTTCTTTGGAAGGAATAATATATATGTAGGATGTATGTTATATCTAAGCTTTCCCCCCTGCCTTGGGAGCTGCACAGCATAAACCAAGCCACCAACATAGTTTAAGTATAGAGATGTTTGAAAAAGACCCGGATGGGGTTGAAATGTACGTCACTCGCTACTTAACTTTTTTTGTCAATCACAAAAAAATCCTTTGCTTTACTGTGGTCTGATTCATCTTGACTGCACAGTCGGCCCGTACTTTCAGCAGCAGCTCTGACATATCTATGTCATTTTTTTAGGAAGCTGTGCATCACCAAATTCATCACATGCTCCAGATCAGGGATGTGTGTCACATCGGCTAGCCCCAGAGCTGCTACGAGATTTCACCCGTTATCGCACACCACCGGGCTTGAGGTTTATCGGCACCAACCACACATCTTTGATATTTAGTGATGAGCAAGCATGCTCTGATAAAGTGTTATCCAAGCAAGCTCGAGTACTAATAGAGTATCTTTGGCATGCTTTAATTCAATGTTCTAGTTGCTGTGGCTGCATGTCTTGCGCGGCTGTTCAATAGCTGTAAGACATTCAGGGATTGACGGTTTGCTAGGCAATCCCTGAATGTGTTGCGGCTGTTGAACAGCCATGAAACATGCAGCCACGTTGACTAGAACATAGTATTTGAGCCCCCTGAAGATACACTATTAGTGATAATACCTTGTCTGAGCATGTTCATTTGATCCCCATTCACAGCTCTTGCACAGTGTGGGATTTTTCCCACAAACAAATCATTTGCAAAACAACCTGCTGTAGTTTAACCCTGACTCTGCTGAAGTTGGTCATGCAGGTGTTACGTTGACTGGATGAGGAGGTGGATCCACAGCTCCTGCACTGTGTGGAATTTTCCCCCAAACAGATGAATTTCAGAACAGTCTGCTGTCATATCCCCCTGGCTGTGCTGAAGTTGGTTGGTCGTGCACTACATTTACCCAGTGGGTAATTAGGAATATATTACCTCCCCTATCAAATAGTTTGATGACTTATCTGATTTATTAGATGAGTACCAATTTTATTTCCTCCAACTTATGTGTAATAGGAATAGAAATTACCCAATGGCACTCATGAAACATGTAATGGGAGAGATGGAACCACCGCGCCATGGTCCAAAGAGAATCTGGAGGGGCATAACTAGGATGCATGCAGCTGACCACTAATGGGCAGGGAGCTGGAAGGGCCCTGAAGGAGCATACAGATGATACAGGCAGACACGGCAGGAGCACAGAGACTTCAGGTGCTGGCGGAAACAGCTGGTATACAGGTAGGCACTGGCAGGTGTAGGTTGGTACGGCTGGTAAACAGGGAGCACGGCAGGTGCAGGCTGGTATAGCTGGTATAGAGGTGAGCATGGCAGGTGGATCTAGTATATAGGTGAGCATGGCAGGTGCAGGCTGGACGGCTGGTATACAGGCAGGCACTGGTAGGTGCAGGCTGGCATGGATGGTATACAGGTGGGAACAGCAGATGCAGGCAAATACATAAAACACAGATGGTATTCAGGCAGGCACATGCTGATACAAGCAGGTGCAGGCAGGTACTGGCTGGTACAGATGTGTAATAGAAGACAAACTTAGAACAGGACACCTGAGAACTAGCAAGCATACAGCAAGCAGAGCATATATGTTGCTCATGCACCTCCCAACAGATGAAGATGCCTGAACTAATAAGTGACTTCCAGCCATTGGCTGGGGACACTTTAGGATGGCATGCTGTCCTTTTAAGAAAGCAGGAGCATATGTGTGCCTAAGCACAGTGCCCGGTGACATGCGAGTATCATTTGGGCATGTAGCAGACAGATTGACTACATCCTGTCTCTGCCTGCACAGCAATATCACCACCACCAGCAACATGGTCACATCCCCTACTTAATGCACTCCTCATTGTTTTTAACCCAAAAAATTGCAGACTATGTATATGTATGCTTAAACCCTTATCGACATATGTTGTACTGGTATGTCATAAGCTGTCTCCAAGACATTCATGCAGGCTGGCATGCTGAGCTGCATCTTCCCTGGCACATGACACCTGATTTAATCAGCTACCATGTGCCTTTAAGAACTGCATGTAGGCAGAGCTGCTATTAACCTGTTAAATCCCTCTGTCAATGTCTCACAGTGGGATTTAACATGCGCTGGCATGGGGCGTTGCATTCCATGTGCCAATCGTTGTACATGTGACATGATCACAGGGCGCAGATGGGTTGTCATGACAGCCAGCGGTCTGCTGTTGACACCCGTGTCTGTCATTATGATACCCCTGTGAAAGTCAGCGTGTGGTTGGAATCACACCTGATGCGGGAGTATGTGATATGCTAATGACATTCGGCTCCAGCTCTGCTGCAAGTATCAAGGTACCGTCACACTGAACGATATCGTTAATGATATCGTTGCTTTTTGTGACGTAGCAACGATATCGTTAACTAAATCGTTATGTGTGACAGCGACCAACGATTAGGCCCCTGCTGGGAGATCATTGGTCGCTGGGGAAAGTCCAGCACTTTATTTTGTCGCTGGATCTCCCGCTGACATCGCTGAATCGGCGTGTGTGACGCCGATCCAGCGATGTCTTCACTGGTAACCAGGGTAAATATCGGGTTACTAAGCGCAGGGCCGCGCTTAGTAACCCGATGTTTACCCTGGTTACTGTTGTAAATGTAAAAAAACAAACACTACATACTTACATTCACTGTGTCTGGTCATGTCCCCCGCCGTCAGCTTCCCGCACTGACTGGTGAACGCCGGCCGGCCGTAAAGCACGCTGTGCAGCGGTGACGTCACCGCTGTACTTTACGGTCGGCGCTCAGTCAGTGCGGGAAGCTGAAGGCGAGGGACATGACCAGACACCGGGAATGTAAGTATGTAGTGTTTGTTTTTTTTACATTTACAACGGTAACCAGGGTAAACATCGGGTTACTAAGTGCGGCCCTGTGCTTAGTAACCCGATGTTTACCCTGGTTACCCGGGGACCTCGGCATCATTGGTCGCTGGAGAGCTGTCTGTGTAACAGCTCTCGAGCGACCAAACAGCGACGCTGCAGCGATCGACATCGTTGTCGGTATCGCTGCAGCGTCGCTTAGTGTGACGGTACCTTAAGCCGAGTGTCGTGCATCTGTGCTCCGATTCTCTCGCAGCACAGGGGTAGAGGAGACGGACAAAGTAATTTCTCCATCTCCTCCATGGCCTGACTCGGCATATATCGTACTGTTCTGGGATGACATCCATGTGCAGTCTGCTGTTTCACCTGCACACATAGACTTGTATGGGTGCGCGTGAGCCGAGTCTCACTGTCAGTCACCACATGCTGCAATTGTTCACTCATGGCGAATAGGCATGAGAAAATAATTGCAAATCTGAGCTGCCCCATAGAGTGACACTGGGCAAGTGCTATGCAATGTTTTATCGCATGGCACTTTGCCGTATTATACAGTAGTGTGACTCCGGCATTTAGCCAGCGTTCATAGAAGATCATGATTTTCACAATACTTACATAGCAGTGCTGATAAACTGCTATGTATAGCACAAGCAATCATATGATTGTAGCTTCAAGTCCCCTAATGAGACTAATAAATGCTGTAAAAAGTAAAAACAAAAGTTTAAAAAATATGAAAAAAAAAAAAAGTTAAAATCACCCCATTTTGCCCCATTAAAAATAAAACAATAAAAAGATAAAAATGCACATTTCTCATATTGCTGCTTTCAAAAATGTACACTCTATCAAAATATCAAATGTATTAATTTAATCGGTAAATGGCGTAAAGAGAATAAAATTGAAACACCAGAATTAATTTATTGGGGCCGCCGCAGCATTGCAATGAAATGCAATAACAGACGACCAAAACATACTGTGTACCCCAAAACTTTAAGTGTATAGTGAACGTGCTAAATAAAAATTCAGCAAACTGTGAATTGAATTTTTTCTTGCTTTCCAATATATCACACAATAATATTAATGGTGTCATTCAAAAGCACAACTTGTCCAGCAAAAAAAAAAAAAAAAAGCCCATACATGTTTGGCAGACGGGGAGGGACAAACGAAAACGGAAAAATGGCAAATAGCCCTGTCAGAAAGGGTTAATGTGTAAATGCCCTTGTATTATCTACTAACATTTTCACATTTTAATAAATTATTACTAATATGAATATGCATATAAATATTGGTGGGCCCAGTGAGATGGGGGACTCAGATACAAGTCCTGAAAGGTTTTTCAGTGTCCACCCCTGTATTGATCACACAATGTTTAAACAGTTACTATTTTCAAAACATCATGAACCTTTGTATATATTTCCTGTTTGTCATTATTTAGTGAAGTTTTATGTTTATTTGCAGGTGCTGATGTAAATAGCATTTATTTGCATGTAATGAATGGTAATTATAGTAGAGGAAACGCTGCGCATTGTGAAGTAGAAAAAAATCTATTATTTAAATCCTATTAAGATAGCCACAGCAAACCAAGTAACGACGGTTTATAAAGTTTTGTTAATACTGTTTGTATAACGTACTATATTTAAGAACAGTTGGGTATATTTAAAATTAATTTCTTTGAAACAAGAGAAAAACATCTATCAGTGTGTACATTTGCCATGCAAGATATTAAATTCAGTCTGCAAGGACTTTCCAACCAACAACAATGAACATTTTGCTGCTTACTGTAATATTCTGCTTGTTTGAATTTATTTTATCTTGGTATGTTCATTTCACAACTTTCCAAAACAAATCTTAAATTTTCCCTAGCCATTGATCAAATAGAGGCTCCCCTATATCTAGGGCAGCACGATGGCTCAGTGGTTGGTTAGTAGTGGGGTCCTGGGTCTGGATCCCGCCAAGGACAGCATCTGAAAGGAGTTTGTATGTTCTCCCTGTGCTTCCGTGGGTTTCCTCCAGGTTCTCCGATTTCCTCCCACATTCCAAAGATATACTGATAGGGAATTAAGATTGTGAGCCCCATCGGGGACAGTGATGATGATGTCTGTTAAGTGCTGTGGAATTAATAGTGCGATATAAGCAATTAATAATAAATCTCAATTGGATGATCCCTTAACCCCTTCATGACCTTGGGATTTTTCGTTTTTCCGTGTTCGTTTTTCACTCCTCTCCTTCCCAGAGCCATAACTTTTATTTTTCCGTCAATTTGGCCATGTGAGGGCTTATTTTTTGCGGGACGAGATGTACTTTTGAACGACATCATTGGTTTTAGCATGTCGTGTACTAGAAAACGGGAAAAAAATTCCAAGTGCGGTGAAATTGCAAAAAAAGTGCAATCCCACACTTGTTTTTTGTTTGGCTTTTTTGCTAGGTTCACTAAAGGCTAACACTGACCTGCCATTATGATTCTCCAGGTCAGTACGAGTTCATAGACACCTAGCATGACTAGGTTATTTTTTACCTAAGTTGTGAAGAAAAATTCCAAACTTTGCTAAAAAAAAAAAAAATTGCGCCATTTTCCGATACCCGTAGCGTCTCCATTTTTCATGATCTGGGGTCGGTTGAGGGCTTATTTTTTGCATGCCGAGATGATGTTTTTAATGATAGTATTTTGGTGCAGATATGTTCTTTTGATCACCAGTTATTGCATTTTAATGCAATGTCGCGGCGACCAAAAAAAACGTAATTCTGTAGTTTCGAATTTTTTTCTCGCTACGCTGTTTAGCGATCAGGTTAATGCTTTTTTTAGTTGATAGATCGGGAGATTCTGAGCGCGGCGATACCATATATGTGTAGATTTCATATTTTTTTATTGATTTATTTTGATTGGGGCGAAAGGGGGGTGACTTAAACTTTTATATTTTTTTTTATTTTTTTCACATTTTTTTTTAACTTTTTTTTTTTTACTTTTGCCATGCTTCAATAGCCTCCATAGTAGGCTAGAAGCAGGCACAGCACGATCGCCTCTGCTACATAGCAGCGATCTGCTGTTCGCTTCTATGTAGCTGAAAATCAGGTGTCCTGTGAGCGCCGACCACAGGGTGGCGCTCACAGCTGCCAGCGATCACTAACCATAGAGGTCTCAATGACCTCTATGGTTACAATTCTGAAGCATCGCCAACCCCGATCATGTGACGGGGGTCGGCGATGACGTCATTTCCGGCCGCCCGGCCGGAAGCGGTAGTTAAATGCCGCTGTCTGCGTTTGACAGCGGCATTTAACTAGTTAATAGGCGCGGGCAGATCGCGATTCTGCTCGTGCCTATTACGGGCACATGTCAGCTGTTCAAAACAGCTGACATGTCCCGGCTTTGATGCGGGCTCACCGCCGGAGCCCGCATCAAAGCAGGGGATGTGACCTCGGAAGTACTAGCCTGTCCAAGGTCAGAAAGGGGTTAAAGAAAACGTTCTCTAGTGAACATCTGACATATATTACTGAGAACTTTGGATTTGACAACAGAAATCTCTCATTCACTGTTTTAGGACTATAATGCACATATAGTTGAAGTAACTTGGATAAAATAAACTACAGACTCAATGATTTGTACACCTCCAAGTGAGAAAACAAAGGCTCACAGGAGCCTATGAAACCATTTAGTTTTAGTTAGATCACTGGAGGTGACAGACCACATCTTTAGGACATATTCAGACATTTATTAGAGACATGTCAAAATATATTTTATTTCCTGTTCTTTAGTTACAATAGAAAAGTTAAGAAAGCTGTCTGAAAAAACTAAAAATGCTATTATCATCAATCACAAGTAGTGATAGGGATATAAGACTACCTCGAAAGATAATGGACTATCTCCTTAAAGGGACTCTGTCACCTGAATTTGGCGGGACTGGTTTTGGGTCATATGGGCGGAGTTTTCAGGTGTTTGATTCACTCTTTCCTTACCCGCTGGCTGCATGCTGGCCGCAATATTGGATTGAAGTTCATTCTCTGTCCTCCATAGTACACGCCTGCGCAAAGCAATCTTGCCTTGTGCAGGCATGTACGATGGAGGACAGAGAATGAACTTCAATCCAATATTGCAGCCAGCATGCAGCCAGCGGGTAAGGAAAGGGTGAATCAAACACCTGAAAACTCCGCCCATATGACCCAAAACCAGTCCCGCCAAATTCAGGTGACAGGTTCTCTTTAAGCTGTGTAAATGGGCAAGTAGGTCATATAAAAAAAAAAGTACACAGGCAGAGATGTTTACCGATTTTGACAGTCAGCCCCGCGATCCCGGGTGGGACATTACTGTCCCACAGTGGTTGGGAGGTGTGTAATATCACCCGGTCAGCTGCCTGAGTCCCTGCACCCGCAGAGCAGCACACCACATATTGGCTGCTCTGTGCGTACAGGACCTGTGATGAAGTCACAGGATGGGAGGAGTCAGGGGTCACATGATCGGGAGGTCCTCCGTGTACAGGACTCTGCTGGTTGTCATGGCGCTGGAGGAGGGTAAGCGTATGGCCGCCGTCACACATGCGAGTTTTACGGACGTAAGAGCGCAGAATCTACGTCCGTAAAACTCGCAAAAAATACGGCACAATTATTCTCTATGCCCCTGCTCCTATTTGCCGTATTTTACTGATCAGTATTATACGGCTTTCTACGGCCGTACAAAATCACAGCATGCTGCGTTTGTCACCGTACTGCGCAAGAAATACGCCAATGAAAGTCTATGGAAGCGTGAAAAATACGGATTACACACGGACAAGCAGTGTGACTTGCGAGAAATACGCAGCGCTGTTAGAGAGAAAAGCTGGTAATTCAGTGCGGTGTACAGTAAAATCACACTGACAGCTTACAGTAGAATAGGTAGAATAAATGTGTACACATAGAATAGGTATATATATATATATATGTCAGTGAGACACATATATGTATATATATTAATATTTATTCCAGCGCTATACAGCTTGAAAGCCGGTAATTCAATTACCGGCTTTTTCTTTCTCCTTCCTAAAACCCGACATGATTTGAGACATGGTTTACATACAGTAAACCATGTCTTCTCTCCATTTTTTTTGCAGATTCCACACTACTAATGTCAGTAGTGTGTATCTGCAAAATTTGGCCGTTCTAGCTCTTAAAATAAAGGGTTAAATGGCGGAAAAAATTGGCGTGGGCTCCCGCGCAATTTTCTCCGCCAGAGTAGTAAAGCCAGTGACTGAGGGCAGATATTAATAGCCTGGAGAGGGTCCACGGTTATTGGCCCCCCCCTGGCTAAAAATATCTGCCCCCAGCCACCCCAGAAAAGGCACATCTGGAAGATGCGCCTATTCTGGCACTTGGCCACTCTCTTCCCATTCCCGTGTAGCGGTGGGATATGGGGTAATGAAGGGTTAATGCCACCTTGCTATTGTAAGGTGACATTAAGCCTAATTAATAATGGAGAGGCGTCAATTATGACACCTATCCATTATTAATCCAATTGTAGTGAAGGGTTAAATAAAACACAAACACATTATTTAAAATTATTTTAATGAAATAAAAACAATGGTTGTTGGAGTATTTTATTCAACGCCCAATCCAGTCACTGAAGACCCTCGTTCTGTGAAAGAAAAAACATAATAAACCAACAATATACTTACCCTCCGCAGATCTGTAACGTCCAACGATGTAAATCCTTCTGAAGGGGTTAAAACATTTTGCAGCAAGGAGCTGTGCTAATGCAGGCTGCTCCTCGCTGCAAAACCCCAGGGAATGAGGCTAAAAATAGATCAATGATCTATATTTAGCTTCATTTGCGGTGAGGCGCCCTCTGCTGGCTGTTCATAGATCGTGGGAAATTACCTAGAAAGCTCCCTGGCTAATTGAATTACCGGCTTTCAAGCTGTATAGCGCTGGAATAAATATTAATATATATACATATATGTGTCTACTGACATATATATATATATATATATATATATATATATATATATATATAGACAGTATATATATATTTTCTTTTCTTTTTGGGACACATGGATCACTTCTATAGCGGTATGTTGGTTTTGCTAGCCTGCGAGAAAACCACGCAGTACGGATGCCATACGGATTACATACGGAGGATGCCATGCGCAAAAAACGCTGACACACCCTGCCTACGGAGGAGCTACGGACCACTTTTTTCGGGACTTTTCAGCGTATTACGGCCGTAATATACGGACCGTATTGTTTTACGCTGTGTGTGACGCCGGCCTATGTGTGAGGTCAGGAGGTGTTTACAGTGTGGATGTAGCAGAGCCATGTGTGTACCAGGTGTATGGATCGGAGCAGCGTGCGAAAGGTGTATGGAGCAGAGTCGTGTGTGTAAGAGGTGTACGGAGCACAGTCACATGTGTACGAGGTGTACGGAGCGGAGCAGCGTGTGAAAGGTGTATGGAGCAGAGTTGTGTGTGTACAAGGTGTACGGAGCGGAACCATGTGTGTAAGAGGTGTGTGGATCGGAGCAGAGTGTGAAAGGTGTATGGAGCAGAGTCGTGTGTGTACGAGGTATACAGAGCGGAGCCACGTGTGTACAAGGTGTACAGAGCAGAACCACGTGTGTACGAGGTGTGCGGAGCAGAGCTGTGTGTGTACAAGGTATATGGAGCAGAGCAGCGTGTGCAATGTGTATGGAGCGGAGCCACGTGTGTACGAGGTGTATGGAGTGGTGCCGTGTGTGTATGAGATGTATGGAGAGGAGCCATGTGTGTATGAGGTGTATGGAGCAGAGCTGTGTGTACGAGGTGTATGGAGCAGAGCCGCATGTGCAAGGTGTATGGAGCGGAGCCGTGTGTGTACGAGGTGTATGGAGCAGAGTCGCATGTGTACGAGGTGTACGGAGCGGACGCTGGCTGTGTCGGATCGGAGCAGATATTGCTCCTCGCTCTGACACTGACTGGCACAGGAGACATGGAGAGGTCTTTATCAGTGGTGTATCACAGCTGCAGCGACGTGAACAGTCAGCGGCGCAGCTGGATGACACCATTCAGCGTCGTGGGAGTGGAAGCTGCTGGCTGCTGCGAGGGTGCGCGGTGAAAGGTGTGTGTGTGTAGTGATGGGGAAGGCAATGATGGGGGTGGGGTAACTATATGTGGCCATTATACTGTACCCAGTATTGTGTGGGGCTATTATACTGTATCGTGTGGGGCCATTATACTGTACCCAGCATTATGTGTGGCCATTATACTGTACCCAGCATTGTGTGGGGCAATTATACTGTACAAAGCATCATGTGGTGCCATTATACTGTATGGACCATCACGTGGGGCAAGTATACTGTACGCAGCATCATGTGGGGCCATTATACAGTATGGAGCATAATGTGGCCATTATACAGTATGCAGCATCATGTGTGGCCATTATACAGTATGAAGCATCATGTGGGGCTATTATACAGTATGGAGCATAATGTGGCCATTATACAGTATGGAGCATCATGTGTGGCCATTATACAGTATGGAGCATCATGTGTAGCCATTATATAGTATAGAGCACTATGTGGCCATTATACAGTATGGAGCACTGTGTGGCCAATATACAGTATGGAACATCATGTGGAGCCATTATACAGTATGGAGCATCATGTGTGGCCATTATACAGTATGCAGCATCATGTGGGCCCATTATATTGTATGGAGCATCACGTGGGGCCAGTACACTGTACGCAGCATCATTTGGGGCCATTATACAGTATGTAGCATCATGTGTGACCATCAT
This sequence comes from Ranitomeya imitator, assembly GCF_032444005.1. Classification (NCBI taxonomy): domain Eukaryota; kingdom Metazoa; phylum Chordata; class Amphibia; order Anura; family Dendrobatidae; genus Ranitomeya; species Ranitomeya imitator. Next base: position 370,669,571 of record NC_091286.1, read on the forward strand.
ACAGTATGCAGCATCATGTGGGCCCATTATACTGTATGGAGCATCACGTGGGGCCAGTACACTGTACGCAGCATCATTTGGGGCCATTATACCGTATGGAGCATCATGTGTGGCCATTATACAGTATGCAGCATCATGTGGGCCCATTATACTGTATGGAGCATCACGTGGGGCCAGTACACTGTACGCAGCATCATTTGGGGCCATTATACAGTATGGAGCATCATGTGTGGCCATTATACGAGGGGCGATCCAAAAGTAATGATAATCGGGTATTTCTATTGCACACAGAAATTAAAATAAAATGTTTTCTTCTCTCTTAGGTACCCACTAGTCCAGGAAAAAAAACCCCACTTAAATAGACCACGATTCCCGGGAGCTACGTTCATTTGAATATGAACTGCCGAGTAGTGAACATCAAAATGGAAAAAAATGAGCTCAGAGCTGTCATCAAATACCTCTGCTTGAAAAAAATGACTACCAAAGACATACACAGCGACTTGGTGGAAACATTGGGGGACTCTTCTCCTCCATATTCCACAGTTGCATGCTGGGCCAAGGAATTTAAGCTGGGAAGAACATCGACGGAAGATGAACATCGTCAAGGACGCCCATCCACGTCCCTCAATGAAGAAAACGTGAAAAAAGTTGAAGAAGTTGTATTGGCAGATCGAAGAGTGACTATCAGGCATATAGCTGAGGTTCCAGGGATCTCATATGGCAGTATTCAAAGAATCCTTGCAAAAGAATTGCATATGAGAAAGGTCTCCACGCGTTGGGTGCCAAAAATGTTAACCGACGAGCAAAAGAAGAAACGAGTTGACATTTCAATAGCAAATCTCAAAAAGTTCCAAGCAGACAAGGAAATTTTTTTGTCACGTTTTTTGACCATGGACAAGACCTGGATCCACCACTTTGATCCCGAAACCAAACAACAATCGATGACGTGGAAACGAGCCGACGAACCAACGCCGAAGAAATTCAAAGTGTCAAGCTCAGCAGGGAAGGTTATGGCGTCCGTTTTTTGGGACGATGAAGGAATTATTATGGTGGACTATTTGGAGAAGGGAGCCACTATTACGGGCTCCTACTATGCAGAACAAATAAGAAGATTGTGGGAGGCTATCAAGGAGAAAAGGTGCGGCAAACTGCGGGCTGGAGTGCTGTTTCACCAAGATAACGCGCCGGCTCACAAAGCTGCAGTTGCCATGGATACCATTCAAGAAGCGGGCTTTGAACTGGTGGAACACCCCCCCTATTGGCCAGATCTAGCCCCCAGTGACTTCTTTCTCTTTCCTCGACTCAAGGAACACCTCCGGGGCAAGAAATTTGATGACAATAGCGACGTGATAACCGCTGTTGGGGATTTTTTTGAGGGTCAAGATCAAGAATTTTTTTCTATGGGAATTCTAAGTTTAGAAAAGAGATGGACTAAATGTATAGACTTGATAGGAGACTATGTAAAAAAAAATTTTTTTTGACTATATTCATTGTGTTTAGTATTGATTATCATTACTTTTGGATCGCCCCTCGTACAGTATGCTAATCCAGCGTGATTTATGGTTTTTCCTTGACCTGTTGGTTGGGCTTGTTTGAAAAATTGGTTCATCATATAGTCATTTAAACCTGCATATTTTGATGCTGTTTTTTTGCTCGTACATGGTCTTTGGATATTATTAATGATAAATCTAGCTGCCATTTTCATGCTTAAAGCTTTACACTAGCACTTTAACAATTATAGATAATCTTTTTTTGATTTATTTACAAAGAATTGGAAACTGCTACAATTGAATTTTCTCCCTGGATTTATGTATTCCTTACGCTTACCTATTAGTACAGTATTTTTGCGGTTTTGAGGCACTATTTTAATTGTATGTTTTGTCTGTTGGCATATATGTTAATAAAATTGTAACTTAAAAAAAACAAAAAAAACTACAGCACTCTTTGATTCAACGCGGTTTAATAACATGATCGTTGGTCAGTATGTGCACAATTATACAGTACTAGCTATTGAACCTGTTCTACGCCCGGGTGGCGAGCATTTATATTGGTATATGGTCCCCATCCTGTCATGTGCTGCTCCATCCTGCGTCCCCATCCTGTCATGAGCTGCTCCATCCTGCATCCCCATCCTGTCATGAGCTGCTCCATCCTGCGCCCCCATCCTGTCATGTGCTGCACCCATCCTGCGCCCCCATTCTGTCATGTGCTGCTCCCATCCTGCGCCCCCATTCTGACATGTGCTGCTCCCATCCTGTGCCCCCATTCTGACATGTGCTGCTCCCATCCTGCGCCCCCATTCTGACATGTGCTGCACCCATCCTGCTCCCCCGTTCTGTCATGTGCTGCTGCCATCCTGCACCCCCGTTCTGTCATGTGGTGTCCTATTCTGTCATGTGCTGCTCCCATCCTGCGCCCCCGTTCTGTCATGTGCTGCTCCCATCCTGCGCCCCCGTTCTGTCATGTGCTGCTCCCATCCTGCGCCCCCGTTCTGTCATGTGCTGCTCCCATCCTGCGCCACCGTTCTGTCATGTGCTGCTCCCATCCTGCGCCACCGTTCTGTAATTTGCTGCTCCCATCCATATGCCCCGTACACTGCTCCATAAAGGTTTATGGCGCACATAAGATGCTCCATAGTATTATATGCCCCATATGCTGCTGCGATATATAAAAAAAAAAATAACATACTCACCTATCGTCACTGGGGGGCCTGAGCAGGCGGGGACACCGACACTTGCTATATTCACCTGTCTGTCCCATTCCAGTGCTGCGTGCCGCTTCTTCTGGGTCCTCTGGCTGTGACTGTTCAGTCAGAGGGCGGCACGCATTAAGCATGTCATCGCGCCCTCTGAACGTCGCAAGCAGAGGACCCGGGAGACAAAGCCGCATGCAGCGCTGGAACGGGACAGGTGAATATAGCTTATACTTACCCTCCTGGCACGTCCCTTCCTCTCCGTTGGAGATCGCGGTGTGCGTTCAGTGATTACGCATACCGTGATCTCCTGGGGGCGTCACTCTGTGGGGTCCAGACTGCGCCGGCGCTTGAGCTTGCGCAGTCTATAAAGGCTTTGGACAGAGTGACGCTCCCAGCCTTATATTATAGATGCAGCATCATGTGGGCCCATTATACTGTATGGAGCATCACGTGGGGCCATTACACTGTACGCAGCATCATGTGGGCCCATTATACAGTATGCAGCATCATGTGGGCCCATTATACTGTACGGAGCACTGTGTGGCCATATATTTTTTTTTTATTATAATTATTGTATACGAAACATTGTGATCAGAAGTGTTAAATGGGTGTGGTTGGGCGTGACTAGTTGTGAAATGGGTGTGGTCAGAGATGTGGCCTCAAATTTGCCGCGGCGCGCTAACTTTATTCCTCTTTCCCTTCCTCAAAAGTTGGGAGGTATGTGTGGCATGTTCACATAGAAATGCAGAGCATCTGGCTCAAAGCCTATCAGTGACACCCAGGGCCCGCGTTAGGGCCAGGCAGACTAGGCAGCTGCCTGGGGCCCCCACTCCCTTGGGGGCCTCCAGCATCTACAGCAGAAGCTTCACTGAAAAGAGCATTATCAGTGAAGCTTCCGATGTAGAGACTGGTTAAGGACCTGTAGTGAGATCACGATCAGGTGACCTGCCATATGACTGTGATGTCACCACAGGCCATGTACTCTGGGACTGTTTGGACTCTGGATGTTTCTGGCAAGCACAGGAGCAGCGTCCCCTGAACCTCCCCCATCAGAGTGATAGAAGTGCTCATTGGCCAGTGCTCCTGTCCTCCTGCAGGGAGCCTGTGAGGGGAGAGAGACATAGAGATGGCAGCTACCAAGCTGAGCTCTGAGGTAAGTAGTGCAGCACTGTGTGCTGCTCCTGGTGGAAATGGCTCCTGTCCTGCTGTCAGCTCCTCCAGCTCTTGTCGGCAGCCCCAGCAGAGCAGAGGGCAGGAAGGTGTCTGCTGGGACAGTGCTGCTGGGAGCAGGAGGAGCTGCATCGGATAGTGTGGAACACCTCATTCCCTCCAGCATAAAGCAGTGCTTGTATCTGAGCTGTGTGCAGTGTGTGTATGTGTGGTGTGTATAGTGTGTTATGTGTACTATGTGTACTGTGTGCTGTCTGTGAGCTATGTGTTTATGTAAATCACATGTATCAAATTTGTTGTGCAGCATGTGTGTGCAATTTATACATGTGTGTATAAATGCGTGCTGTGTGTGTATATAAGTGCATGCCGTGTATGTGTATGTATAAATGCATGCCATGTATGTGTGTGCCATGCATGTGTGTGTATAAGTGCGTGCCGTGTGTGTATAAGTGCGTGCCATGTATATGTGTGTGTGTATAAGTGTGTGCCATGTATGTATGTGTGTGTATAAGTGCGTGCCATGTATATGTGTGTGTGTATAAGTACGTGCCATGTATGTGTGTGTATATAACTGCGTGCCATGTGTGTGTATAAGTGCGTGCCATGTGTGTGTATAACTGTGTGCCATGTGTGTGTATAAGTGCTTGCTGTGGGTGTGTATAAATGTGTGCCATGTACATGTATGTGTGTGCCATGCATATCTGTTTATAAGTGTGTGTGTATGTGTGTGTGTATAACTGCGTGCCATGTATGTGTGTGTCTATAACTGCGTGCCATGTGTGTGTATAAGTGCTTGCCGTGTGTGTGTATAAGTGTGTGCCATGTATGTATGTGCGTGTAGAAGTGCGTGCCATGTATGTGTGTGTGTGTGTCTATAACTGCGTGCTACTTGCCTAAGGGTTTTTCCGTCTGTCTGTCTTTCTGTCTGTCTGTCTTTCTGTCTGTCTGTCTGTCCTGGAAATCCCACGTCTCTGATTGGTCGAGGCCGCCAGGCCTCGACCAATCAGCGACGGGCACAGCGACGATGATGTCATAAAGGACGTAGACATCCCGCGTCTCTGATTGGTCGAGGCCGCCAGGCCTCGACCAATCAGCAACGGGCACAGCGACGATGATGTCATAAAGGACATAGAAATCCCACGTTTCTGATTCAGCGACGGGCACAGTATTGACGTAGATGTCATAATGGTTGCCATGGCGACGATGATGTCATAAAGGTTGCCTCGACCAATCAGCGACGGGCACAATCTGCCGCGAATTCAGGAATCATCATTGTCCATATACTACGGGGACATGCATATTCTAGAATACCTGATGCGTTAGAATCGGGCCACCATCTAATATATATATATGAAGACACAAAAGAGAATAGTAAAACCAAAAACACTCAGTTTGAAAAAATGTTGCAGTAATCCGCAAGTGCTAGTAAAAGATGTAAAAAACAGGGTATTTGGTTGATACGTTTTTTGCAAAAAATGTATACTAAGCTGCTCTACCAATCTTCACGGTATACCCTTATCAGAGCAGTCCTAACTAATGTATGCAATCCCTATCCAGAGCAGCTTAGTATACATTTTTTGCAAAAAACGTATCAACCAAATACCCTGTTTTTTACATCTTTTACTAGCACTTGCGGATTACTGCAACATTTTTTCAAACTGAGTGTTTTTGGTTTTACTATTCTCTTTTGTGTCTTCAGGTTTCTTGGTGGTGTGTGAACATGATCATACAGACTTGTTCACTGTGCAAGTAGCCCATGTGTTCCTGTTTCCATAATTGTTCTCTTGTGTCTACAAGACTGGGGAGTTCCACCACTCCTCTTGGGCTATCTGCACAATAGCTGTTCTACCCTGTATGCACACATGGATTTTTCCTCTCTGAACCCTGTTCACACAGGTTATATACAGATGATCAGGTTTTTAAATACATCAGATAGGGATTGCATACATTAGTTAGGACTGCTCTGATAAGGGTATACCGTGAAGATTGGTAGAGCAGCTTAGTATACATTTTTTGCAAAAAACGTATCAACCAAATACCCTGTTTTTTACATCTTTTACTAGCACTTGCGGATTACTGCAACATTTTTTCAAACTGAGTGTTTTTGGTTTTACTATTCTCTTTTGTGTCTTCAGGTTTCTTGGTGGTGTGTGAACATGATCATACAGACTTGTTCACTGTGCAAGTAGCCCATGTGTTCCTGTTTCCATAATTGTTCTCTTGTGTCTACAAGACTGGGGAGTTCCACCACTCCTCTTGGGCTATCTGCACAATAGCTGTTCTACCCTGTATGCACACATGGATTTTTCCTCTCTGAACCCTGTTCACACAGGTTATATACAGATGATCAGGTTTTTAAATACATCAGATAGGGATTGCATACATTAGTTAGGACTGCTCTGATAAGGGTATACCGTGAAGATTGGTAGAGCAGCTTAGTATACATTTTTTGCAAAAAACGTATCAACCAAATACCCTGTTTTTTACATCTTTTACTAGCACTTGCGGATTACTGCAACATTTTTTCAAACTGAGTGTTTTTGGTTTTACTATTCTCTTTTGTGTCTTCAGGTTTCTTGGTGGTGTGTGAACATGATCATACAGACTTGTTCACTGTGCAAGTAGCCCATGTGTTCCTGTTTCCATAATTGTTCTCTTGTGTCTACAAGACTGGGGAGTTCCACCACTCCTCTTGGGCTATCTGCACAATAGCTGTTCTACCCTGTATGCACACATGGATTTTTCCTCTCTGAACCCTGTTCACACAGGTTATATACAGATGATCAGGTTTTTAAATACATCAGATAGGGATTGCATACATTAGTTAGGACTGCTCTGATAAGGGTATACCGTGAAGATTGGTAGAGCAGCTTAGTATACATTTTTTGCAAAAAACGTATCAACCAAATACCCTGTTTTTTACATCTTTTACTAGCACTTGCGGATTACTGCAACATTTTTTCAAACTGAGTGTTTTTGGTTTTACTATTCTCTTTTGTGTCTTCAGGTTTCTTGGTGGTGTGTGAACATGATCATACAGACTTGTTCACTGTGCAAGTAGCCCATGTGTTCCTGTTTCCATAATTGTTCTCTTGTGTCTACAAGACTGGGGAGTTCCACCACTCCTCTTGGGCTATCTGCACAATAGCTGTTCTACCCTGTATGCACACATGGATTTTTCCTCTCTGAACCCTGTTCACACAGGTTATATACAGATGATCAGGTTTTTAAATACATCAGATAGGGATTGCATACATTAGTTAGGACTGCTCTGATAAGGGTATACCGTGAAGATTGGTAGAGCAGCTTAGTATACATTTTTTGCAAAAAACGTATCAACCAAATACCCTGTTTTTTACATCTTTTACTAGCACTTGCGGATTACTGCAACATTTTTTCAAACTGAGTGTTTTTGGTTTTACTATTCTCTTTTGTGTCTTCAGGTTTCTTGGTGGTGTGTGAACATGATCTTACAGACTTGTTCACTGTGCAAGTAGCCCATGTGTTCCTGTTTCCATAATTGTTCTCTTGTGTCTACAAGACTGGGGAGTTCCACCACTCCTCTTGGGCTATCTGCACAATAGCTGTTCTACCCTGTATGCACACATGGATTTTTCCTCTCTGAACCCTGTTCACACAGGTTATATACAGATGATCAGGTTTTTAAATACATCAGATAGGGATTGCATACATTAGTTAGGACTGCTCTGATAAGGGTATACCGTGAAGATTGGTAGAGCAGCTTAGTATACATTTTTTGCAAAAAACGTATCAACCAAATACCCTGTTTTTTACATCTTTTACTAGCACTTGCGGATTACTGCAACATTTTTTCAAACTGAGTGTTTTTGGTTTTACTATTCTCTTTTGTGTCTTCAGGTTTCTTGGTGGTGTGTGAACATGATCATACAGACTTGTTCACTGTGCAAGTAGCCCATGTGTTCCTGTTTCCATAATTGTTCTCTTGTGTCTACAAGACTGGGGAGTTCCACCACTCCTCTTGGGCTATCTGCACAATAGCTGTTCTACCCTGTATGCACACATGGATTTTTCCTCTCTGAACCCTGTTCACACAGGTTATATACAGATGATCAGGTTTTTAAATACATCAGATAGGGATTGCATACATTAGTTAGGACTGCTCTGATAAGGGTATACCGTGAAGATTGGTAGAGCAGCTTAGTATACATTTTTTGCAAAAAACGTATCAACCAAATACCCTGTTTTTTACATCTTTTACTAGCACTTGCGGATTACTGCAACATTTTTTCAAACTGAGTGTTTTTGGTTTTACTATTCTCTTTTGTGTCTTCAGGTTTCTTGGTGGTGTGTGAACATGATCATACAGACTTGTTCACTGTGCAAGTAGCCCATGTGTTCCTGTTTCCATAATTGTTCTCTTGTGTCTACAAGACTGGGGAGTTCCACCACTCCTCTTGGGCTATCTGCACAATAGCTGTTCTACCCTGTATGCACACATGGATTTTTCCTCTCTGAACCCTGTTCACACAGGTTATATACAGATGATCAGGTTTTTAAATACATCAGATAGGGATTGCATACATTAGTTAGGACTGCTCTGATAAGGGTATACCGTGAAGATTGGTAGAGCAGCTTAGTATACATTTTTTGCAAAAAACGTATCAACCAAATACCCTGTTTTTTACATCTTTTACTAGCACTTGCGGATTACTGCAACATTTTTTCAAACTGAGTGTTTTTGGTTTTACTATTCTCTTTTGTGTCTTCAGGTTTCTTGGTGGTGTGTGAACATGATCATACAGACTTGTTCACTGTGCAAGTAGCCCATGTGTTCCTGTTTCCATAATTGTTCTCTTGTGTCTACAAGACTGGGGAGTTCCACCACTCCTCTTGGGCTATCTGCACAATAGCTGTTCTACCCTGTATGCACACATGGATTTTTCCTCTCTGAACCCTGTTCACACAGGTTATATACAGATGATCAGGTTTTTAAATACATCAGATAGGGATTGCATACATTAGTTAGGACTGCTCTGATAAGGGTATACCGTGAAGATTGGTAGAGCAGCTTAGTATACATTTTTTGCAAAAAACGTATCAACCAAATACCCTGTTTTTTACATCTTTTACTAGCACTTGCGGATTACTGCAACATTTTTTCAAACTGAGTGTTTTTGGTTTTACTATTCTCTTTTGTGTTTTCAGGTTTCTTGGTGGTGTGTGAACATGATCATACAGACTTGTTCACTGTGCAAGTAGCCCATGTGTTCCTGTTTCCATAATTATTCTCTTGTGTCTACAAGACTGGGGAGTTCCACCACTCCTCTTGGGCTATCTGCACAATAGCTGTTCTACCCTGTATGCACACATGGATTTTTCCTCTCTGAACCCTGTTCACACAGGTTATATACAGATGATCAGGTTTTTAAATACATCAGATAGGGATTGCATACATTAGTTAGGACTGCTCTGATAAGGGTATAACGTGAAGATTGGTAGAGCAGCTTAGTATACATTTTTTGCAAAAAACGTATCAACCAAATACCCTGTTTTTTACATCTTTTACTAGCACTTGCGGATTACTGCAACATTTTTTCAAACTGAGTGTTTTTGGTTTTACTATTCTCTTTTGTGTCTTCAGGTTTCTTGGTGGTGTGTGAACATGATCATACAGACTTGTTCACTGTGCAAGTAGCCCATGTGTTCCTGTTTCCATAATTGTTCTCTTGTGTCTACAAGACTGGGGAGTTCCACCACTCCTCTTGGGCTATCTGCACAATAGCTGTTCTACCCTGTATGCACACATGGATTTTTCCTCTCTGAACCCTGTTCACACAGGTTATATACAGATGATCAGGTTTTTAAATACATCAGATAGGGATTGCATACATTAGTTAGGACTGCTCTGATAAGGGTATACCGTGAAGATTGGTAGAGCAGCTTAGTATACATTTTTTGCAAAAAACGTATCAACCAAATACCCTGTTTTTTACATCTTTTACTAGCACTTGCGGATTACTGCAACATTTTTTCAAACTGAGTGTTTTTGGTTTTACTATTCTCTTTTGTGTCTTCAGGTTTCTTGGTGGTGTGTGAACATGATCATACAGACTTGTTCACTGTGCAAGTAGCCCATGTGTTCCTGTTTCCATAATTGTTCTCTTGTGTCTACAAGACTGGGGAGTTCCACCACTCCTCTTGGGCTATCTGCACAATAGCTGTTCTACCCTGTATGCACACATGGATTTTTCCTCTCTGAACCCTGTTCACACAGGTTATATACAGATGATCAGGTTTTTAAATACATCAGATAGGGATTGCATACATTAGTTAGGACTGCTCTGATAAGGGTATACCGTGAAGATTGGTAGAGCAGCTTAGTATACATTTTTTGCAAAAAACGTATCAACCAAATACCCTGTTTTTTACATCTTTTACTAGCACTTGCGGATTACTGCAACATTTTTTCAAACTGAGTGTTTTTGGTTTTACTATTCTCTTTTGTGTCTTCAGGTTTCTTGGTGGTGTGTGAACATGATCATACAGACTTGTTCACTGTGCAAGTAGCCCATGTGTTCCTGTTTCCATAATTGTTCTCTTGTGTCTACAAGACTGGGGAGTTCCACCACTCCTCTTGGGCTATCTGCACAATAGCTGTTCTACCCTGTATGCACACATGGATTTTTCCTCTCTGAACCCTGTTCACACAGGTTATATACAGATGATCAGGTTTTTAAATACATCAGATAGGGATTGCATACATTAGTTAGGACTGCTCTGATAAGGGTATACCGTGAAGATTGGTAGAGCAGCTTAGTATACATTTTTTGCAAAAAACGTATCAACCAAATACCCTGTTTTTTACATCTTTTACTAGCACTTGCGGATTACTGCAACATTTTTTCAAACTGAGTGTTTTTGGTTTTACTATTCTCTTTTGTGTCTTCAGGTTTCTTGGTGGTGTGTGAACATGATCATACAGACTTGTTCACTGTGCAAGTAGCCCATGTGTTCCTGTTTCCATAATTGTTCTCTTGTGTCTACAAGACTGGGGAGTTCCACCACTCCTCTTGGGCTATCTGTACAATAGCTGTTCTACCCTGTATGCACACATGGATTTTTCCTCTCTGAACCCTGTTCACACAGGTTATATACAGATGATCAGGTTTTTAAATACATCAGATAGGGATTGCATACATTAGTTAGGACTGCTCTGATAAGGGTATACCGTGAAGATTGGTAGAGCAGCTTAGTATACATTTTTTGCAAAAAACGTATCAACCAAATACCCTGTTTTTTACATCTTTTACTAGCACTTGCGGATTACTGCAACATTTTTTCAAACTGAGTGTTTTTGGTTTTACTATTCTCTTTTGTGTCTTCAGGTTTCTTGGTGGTGTGTGAACATGATCATACAGACTTGTTCACTGTGCAAGTAGCCCATGTGTTCCTGTTTCCATAATATATATATATATAGGTATATATATATATATCTATATCTATATATATAATTGTCTAAGGGTTTTTCCGTCTGTCTGTCTGTCTGTCTGTCTGTCTGTCTGTCTGTCTGTCCTGGAAATCCCGGCTCTCTGATTGATTGATCTAATCAGAGACCGGCACAACGACGATGATGTCATAAAGGACGTAGACATCCCGCGTCTCTGATTGGTCGAGGCCGCCAATCTGCAACGGGCACAGCGACGATGATGTCATAAAGGACGTAGACATCCCGCGTCTCTGATTGGCCTGGCGGCCTCGACCAATCAGCAATGGGCACAGTCTGCCGCGAATTCTGGAATCATCATTGTTCATATATTACAGGGACATGCATATTCTAGAATACCCGATGCGTTAGAATCGGGCCACAATCTAGTATATATATAATTGCCTAAGGGTTTTTCCGTCTGTCTGTCTTTCTGTCTGTCTGTCCTGGAAATCAGAGAACGACACAGCATCGACGTAGAAATCCCGCGTCTCAGGCCCCGACCAATCAGCAACGGGCACAGCGACGATGATGTCATAATGGTTGCCATGGCGACAATTATGTCATAAAGGTTGCCTCGACCAATCAGCGATGGGCACAGCGTCGATGATGTCATAATAGTTGCCATGGCGACGATGATGTCATAAAGGTTGCCTCGACCAATCAGCAACGGGCACAGTCTGCCGCGAATTCTGGAATCATCATTGTCCATATACTACGGGGACATGCATATTCTAGAATACCCGATGCGTTAGAATCGGGCCACAATCTAGTATATATATATAATTGTCTAAGGGTTTTTCCGTCTGTCTGTCTGTCTTTCTGTCTGTCTGTCTGTCTGTCCTGGAAATCCCGGCTCTCTGATTGGTCGAGGCCGCCAGACCTCGACCAATCAGCAACGGGCACAGCGACGATTATGTCATAAAGGACGTAGACATCCCGCGTCTCTGATTGGTCGAGGCCGCAGCGACGATGCTGATTGGTCGAGGCCGCCAGGCCTCGACCAATCAGCAACGGGCACAGCGACGATGATGTCATAAAGGACGTAGACATCTCACGTTTCTGATTCAGCGACGGGCACAGTATCGACGTAGATGTCATAATGGTTGCCATGGCGACGATGATGTCATAAAGGTTGCCTCGACCAATCAGCGACGGGCACAGTCTGCCACGAATTCTGGAATCATCATTGTCCATATACTACGGGGACATGCATATTCTAGAATACCCGAAGCGTTAGAATCGGGCCACAATCTAGTATATATATATATATATACATATTAGATGGTGGCCCGATTCTAACGCATTGGGGTAGTCTAGAACATGCATGTCCACGTAGTATATTGCCCAGCCATGTCGTATATTGCCCAGCCACGTAGTATATTGCCCAGCCACGTAGTATATTGCCCAGCCATGTAGTATATTGCCCAGCCACGTAGTATATTGCACAGCCACGTAGTATATTGCACAGCGATGGAGTATACAGCACAGAGCCACATAGTATACAGACTTAAAATAAAAAATAAACATATACTCACCTTCCGAGGGGCCCCTTGTTGTCCTGGACGTGTGTGCGGTGCACGTGGCAGCTTTCGGTCCCAGGGTTGGTATGAGCGCAGGACCTGTGATGACGTCGCGGTAACATGACCGTGACGTCATGGCAGGTCCTTCTCGCATACAATCCTTGGCACCGGAACCTGCCGCTTGCATGGAGCGGTCACCGGAGCGTCGCAAGGAGCGGGAAAGGTGGCGGATGGTGAGTATAGCAGTTTTTTTTTTAGTTTTTTAAATTATTTTTAACAAGACACATTTTTACTATTGAAGCTGCCTATGCAGCATCAATAGTAAATAGTTGGGGGGACACAGGGTTAATAGCAGCGGTAACGGAGTGCGTTACACCGCGGCCCGTTACCGCTGCCATTAACCCTGTGTGAGCAGTGACTGGAGGGGATTATGGAGCGGGCGCCGGGCACTGACTGCAGGGAAGTAGGGGAGGGACTAATTGGACTGCGCCTATCGCTGATTGGTCGCGGCAGCCATGACAGGCAGCTGCTGAGACCAATCAGCGATGACAGACAGAGGCCGCTCCCAATGAATATCTGTGACAGAAAGAAAGACAGAAGGACAGACAAAGATGGACGTGACCCTTAGACAATTTTACAGTAGATACTGTATATATATATATATATACATATATATACACACACTAAGGGACTGTGCTATACATAAGTGAGTACACTTTATACTAAGGGACTGTGTTAGACATAACAATCGATAATAACGTCTTCCTCCACCTCCCCCTGTTCCTTAATCCATTATAAATCCCCCTTCCTCCCAATCCCCCACACCCCTCATTGTCCTCCTCCCCCCACATCCCATTATTGCCCTCTCCCCCACCCCATGATTGTCCTCTTCACACCTCCATTATTGCTTTCTCCCCACCACCCCATTATTGCCCATTCCACCACCTCCATCATTGCTTCCTCACCACAAACCCCAATCATTGTCCTTTCCACTGCCACCATCATTGCCTTCTCTCCCACCACCCCATCATTACCCATTCCACCACTTCCATCATTTCCTCCTCCCCCAACACCCCAGCTTTGTCCTTTCCACTGCCATCATCATTGTCTTCTCCCCCACCACCCCCATCATTACCCATTGCATGACCTCCATCATCTCCTCCTCCCTACAACCCCCATCATTAGCCATTCCACCACCTCCATCATTGTCTCCTCCCCATCATTGCCCTTTCCACCACCACCATCATTGTCTTTTTCCCCACCACCCCATCATTGCCCATTACATCACCTCCATCATTTCCTCCCCCCAACACCCCCATTATTGCCCATTCATCACCTCCATCATTTCCTCTTCCACCACCCCTATCATTGCCCTCTCCGTCAACCCAATCATTGCCTTCTGCTCCACCACCACCATCATTGTATTTTCCCCCACCACCCCTATCATTGCCCATTACACCACCTCCATCATTTCCTCTCCCCACCACCCCCATTATTGCCCATTCACCACCTCTATCCTTTCCTCCTCCCCCACCACCCCTATCATTGCCCTCTCTGTCAACCCAATCATTGCCTTCTGCCCCATCACCCCATCATTGCCCTCTCCTCCACCTACACACATACACACACCCACCCACACACACACACACACACACACACACACACAGCACCATTCACCTCTCTGCACACACACACTCACCTCACCTCTGCGCACGGTATCCTGAAGTTGCACCATGGCCGGCAACTTCCTGTTTCGCACAGCCGTGGCGCTGAATGTTGATGTCATTCAGCAGCTGCTGTGTGAGACAGGAAGCGCGGGCAGGAAGCAGGACGGATCCATTCCTTGCAGCTCTGCTCCGCTGCCATTTTCTCTTGCAGGCAGCGCAGCTGTAGGAATTGCTCCCTGCCTGCCACACATGAGAGCAATCTGGAGCCTCAGGGCTGGATAAACAGGCCAGATTGCCCTCATTATTAGCCGCCCTGCAGGGGCCCCCCAGAGCCTCTGGGCCCCGATGCAGCCGCACCAGTTGAACCGGTGCTATGTCCGCCCATGTGTGTGTGTATATAAGTGCTTGCCATGTATGTGTGTGTGTGTGTGTGTGTATAAATGTGTGTATATATGTGCGTGCCATGTATGTATGTGTGTGTATATAAGTGCTTGCAATGTATGTGTGTATAAGTGTGTGCCATGTACATGTGTGTGTGTGTGTATATATAAGCATGTGCCATGTAGAGGTGTGTGTGTTTTAAATGTGTGATATATGTGTGTGCATGTACAGTGGGGCAAAAAAGTATTTAGTCAGTCAGCAATAGTGCAAGTTCCACCACTTAAAAAGATGAGAGGCGTCTGTAATTTACATCATAGGTAGACCTCAACTATGGGAGACAAACTGAGAAAAAAAAATCCAGAAAATCACATTGCCTGTTTTTTTAACAATTTATTTGCATATTATGGTGGAAAATAAGTATTTGGTCAGAAACAAACAATCAAGATTTCTGGCTCTCACAGACCTGTAACTTCTTCTTTAAGAGTCTCCTCTTTCCTCCACTCCTTACCTGTAGTAATGGCACCTGTAGGCATCATCATTGTCCATATACTACGGGGACATGCATATTCTAGAATACCCGATGCGTCAGAATCGGGCCACAATCTAGTATATATATATATATATATATATATATATATATAATATGTAGATGGCTGGTATAGACACACAGTGATAGTGTGTGTGGGTGTTTGTGTGTCATGCAGATTTTTGAATACTGGCTGAACAGACGAGAGTTCATATATATAAACATGTTGGCAATCGTTCACGAATTAGCAAAATGCTCATTTATAGGACATTTCAGAACTTTCCCACATTATTATGAAAAAATTACAGCACATCCTGCACCCAATGTATTGTATAATGTATTTAAGGAGTCAGAGTCTGTCCATTTGATACCAACTCCACCAAAATGGACACTGACTCTGACTCGCCAACCCTGCTGCTTATAACATGATACTATATTGGGACAGAAGGATCTATTAGTGTTCTGTCCCCATCATTCTTCATTAGTGTAAAGAGGCCGAGAAACAAGAGCCAAACGATTTCAATATTGTCGATCACATGCATCGAATGGTCTGAACTCAACGCATGTCAATACAACCAAAATGTTTGAGTGTCATGGTGCAAAATGTGAGCATTAGGGGCCTCATTTTAAACTTTTGCCTAGGGCCCCACTTTGTCTGAAACCGGCCCTGGTGACGCCATATATCGGGCTAACCATTGCTGACTATAATGAATCCTGTGTGAACAGAGGCCACAGTTTAAGACCAGGCGACAAAACTTTTGTCTTGCCAAAATCTGACCATTCTGTGTCCATTAACTGATCAATATTTCTGCATTGATGCCAATTTATTTTCTTAACCTAAACCACATTTCGGAGGGTTTCAGCTTTCAAAAGAATAATTTATACAACCAACGGATGAATTTAACGTCAGGTTATAAACTTTTATTTACATAACATGGATAAGTGACATAACTTCTGTCAGGGAGTTTATTGATAGAAAAATTTAAGGAAAGTAACATAGGTAGGTGACTGAAAGTAAGTGCAGGCCTGCATGTCTGGGAGACCTACTTACCTGGGCAACCCACCAGATGGAGATTGAATTTGGAGTCTTCACATTTTAAAACATTATTGTCACACACACCACTAAAGTGGCATCAATTTCCACAGAGTAGAAATATTATTAAACCTGTGATACACCTTCCACCACAAGCAACCCACCAGATGGAGACCCAACTTGGAGTCTCCACATTTATAAAAATTATTGTCACACACCACTAAAGTGGCATAATTTTCCATAGAGTAGAAATATTATAATAGGCCTCTGACACACCTTCCACAGCCAACCCACCAGATGGAGACCCAACTTGGAGTCTTCACATGTCCAAAAATTGTTTGTAACATGAGCAGCAGTAGCAAAAGCAGGCACAGAAGACACCACAAAGATGGCACAGACTGCAATAACGCAAGTTCAATACATGACACTAAAAATGACACTATCGTCTAGTTTGCCCAATCTGCAACTGGGGTGCAAAAGTCATCGGTAGTGTTGAGCATTCCGATACTGAAAATATCGGGTATCGGCCGATATTCGCTGTATTGGAGTTCCGATACTGAGTTCCGATACTTTTACGATATCGGAAACCAGAATCGGAAGTTCCCATAGTGCAATGATGCACTATAATGGAGTGTGGGCGGAGACTGCGTGTCTGTGTGTGCGGGTGGGGTCTGTGTGTGACCATGGGGGTCTGTAGGGGCCTGCCAGGGGTCTGTGCGGGCCTGCCGGGGGTCTGTGCGGGCCTGCCGGGGGTCTGTGCGGGCCTGCTGGGGGTCTGTGCTGGCCTGCCGGGGGTCTGTACGGGCCTGCCGGGGGTCGGTGCAGGCTTCCGGGGGTCTGTGTGGGCCTGCCGGCAGGAGGCAGAAGCAATGGAGGAACTGTTAGATACAGAGGATTGTCATGCAAGACTTGGGAATTCAAAGAGTTGTGGATCAGCCCCTTGACCACCTGCCCCCACAGCCACCAGTGTCACCAAGTGTTTAGTCAGTAAGATGTAATAGCCATGCCCATGTTTGCTCATCTAGGTATCAGTGGTGAAATGCACCCTGGCAGACATAGATTTTTTCAGGGAACAGGAGATGTTGTTGGCGACATGCTGGTGTAGCACAGGCACAGCTTTCTTAGAGAATTAATGGCAACTTGGCAACTGGTACTGGGGGACTGCAATGGCCATCAACTTTCCGAAACCATCTGTATCCACCAGATGGAAAGGTATCATTGGAGTTGGTGGAGTTCAAGCACTTAGATATGCCATGTGTGGGAGGAAACAATATTTTATGTGACCACAACTGCGGGACAGAGGGCTGGCTGCTGTGCTGACAGAGGGTGGAGTATGGAGAACAGGACAAATTGTTAGACTGTAAGTGAGGTGCAGGAGGAAATGTTATGGTGGATAAAGAAAGATGTGTTGTACTAGGTGACACAAAAGCAGCAGTCATGTCCGCTCCCGTAACTGCTGACCGGCTATCACTCACCCTGACAGTGGTGGGTAAACAATTGTAGTTTCTGTAGCCAGAGATCTGTTTGAGAAGATTTAGAATGGTGATGGAGGAGGAAGAAGCAGCAGATGAGGTTGATGGGACGGCCAGTGGTTGGCAAGGCCCGCTAGTCCGTATTTTAGTGCAGTGAGATTCCCACACTAAAGCATGTTGATCACACATGTGCCGGTTCAAGCATGTAGTTGTCAAATTATTTCAATTTTTGCCTCTACTGAGTTTTTTCTTTTTCCAAATTTGACAAATAACATGTGTTGGGTTATGCTTTGCAGTCTCAAAAAAGGCCCAGGCTAGGCAACCCTTGCTACACCTTCAAACTGCACACTCATGACCGGTGCTGGCCACAGCCAGATTTGGGGATGAGTATGCAATGCTTGTCATTGTTGCATCACTTCGTATCTGTGTGGGAAGCCAGAACATTGCCTCCTCATCTTCCTTTTCCTCCACCTCCTTTGCAGAGGTACTCAACTGCATACCCCTGGATTCACACCAAGTGGGATCTGCAACCTCATCTTCTTCTCTGTTCTCACACTCCTCACCATCCTCCTCTTCCTGCCCCTACACTACAGTACAGTCCACGTGTGCCTCTGGTATCTGAGTCTCATCAGGATCACCTCCACCGCGACCACGACCCCCAGGAAGAAGCTACGTTGCGAAACGCGCGTCGGGGTTATCCTCCTCACAGCAATCCCTCTACCAGCAGGTATGCATATGGCGCCACTATTTCACCTATGACCTCTTTAAATGATCCTTATTTGAGTATATTGGAACTCCGGATTTACCCTTAGTATGCTCTGACACTTTTTTATATACCCACTTGGTAACTAAATAGTCAGTATAGCTCTATACTCCTCGGTTACTTTGGCACCCTTGATAGGTATATTTTTATGGCCTTATATTAATAGACTAGAGTATCCCTGAGTAGGCACTATCTTTATCACCTGATACCCCCCGGTCCTTGTGCGACCCCTTCACATATATACTCTGATAAGATGTACTTCATTTAGGTTATGGTCATCTATCTATGTAATCCAGAGCCTGCTGTTGCAAATACATTTAGTATTTATCTAAATTATTCTCTTATGTGTGTATATACATTGATATACAATATGGATTGTGTAACGTGGCTAAAGGTTGGATAGTCGACGGGAGGTATGTATCACAGAGAAGGCTTGTCGCTGTGATGTGACCCTGAGTGTTTTCTTTAGTACACATAAAGCAATAAGGAATTGTTTAGTATATTTGGGTCCAGGTTACGGGTAGCTATGAGAGATGGGAGGGTCTGGCTACCCATATACCTCACCCCTGGGTAAGGGGCATAACCGTGCCTATCTATGTTTGTTGCAGGACCTGTGGTGATGTCAGAACCACATGTCTAATCATGTGATGGGTTCCTGGGTGTGGTTACACCTATGTAAAGAGGTGTGTGTGTAGCACATGGAGTGAGAGAGTGTTTTGGAAGTCTGTCAGAGTGGACACACTTCCATGTGTCCTGGCTGGACACTGCAGAGTGGCCTGTGTGTTGGACGGTTCCACGTGGGGACAGACGTCCTGAACAGCACACAGAGACCATCTTTAGGCTGGAGAGCCTACGTGTTGGACATAGCACAGCCTGTGTGCCTACAGGTCTGAGAGAGAGCGGAGCTCTACTATGGACACTGAGGACTTTTCCGTCTGATGTAAGACTGTTTACCCATGTGTTGCTGACTTAAATGGTGTATGGAGTGAATAAACCTACATGAACGCTGAAGAGAATGTGCCTCCTGTTTCCTCCTATGCATCCGAGCAAGTACAATCCCTACTATATATATATATATATATATATATATATATATATATATATATATATATATATATATATAATGTATATATATATATATAATGTATATATATGTGTGTGTGTATGTGTATATATATATATATATATATATATATATATATATATATAATTGTCTAAGGGTTTTTCCGTCTGTCTGTCTGTCTGTCCTTCTGTCTGTCTGTCCTTCTGTCTGTCCTGGAAATCCCGCGTCTCTGATTGGTCGAGGCCGCCAGGCCTCGACCAATCAGCGACGGGCACAGCGACGATGATGTCATAAAGGACGTAGACATCCCGCGTCTCTGATTGGTTTATGGAGTGAATAAACCTACATGAACGCTGAAGAGAATGTGCCTCCTGTTTCCTCCTATGCATCCGAGCGAGTACAATCCCTACAATTGCCTTGAGTCCATTCTGCCGTGTTCTTACCTCCCTTGTTTTGTATATATTTGAGTATTATATACATTTTTGTCTTTTAACCGTTATCAATAAAATCTCTTAAATTTTATTCTGAAAAGTTGTATGAAAATCGTTAGTCAGGGAGGAGTTAAATCTTCCTAGAATCAATTTGTTTAAATTAAAGAATTTGCAAACTGGCAAAAAATATGCCTCCTTTCAGGCCTTGTGGCTATCATGTATATTATTACCAATTAAGAGGGACTATCATAGCCTGTATAAAAACTAAGGCAGGAAATGCAGCATCCATTTTGTGGTGATTTAGAATAGTGAGAAGACGTCAGTGCTCACAGCGCAGCAATGAAGATAGGAAGAGAAAATCCTAAAATATTGGACAGTATGGTGGCTTACAACTACAGAAGAAGATGATAATTATCTGCAAACAACAAGAGATTAAATTGCTAGGGAAAGATAGATTACAGATGTGGTAGCAGCAGTGATAGACTCATTCCTAATGAACCAGAAAGAAGCAGCAAAGCAGCACAATGTCTTTATCAGAAAAAACACAGAAATCCGTATCCATCAGAGATGGTGTGCTTGCTTGTCACATGTGACTGCATGAGTGTTTGTGCAATCCTTTGTGTAAAGGTTAAGAAATAATAGTCTTTTTTAAAAAATACAAAAGAAAATTATGCAAAATCTGGACATTTAACTGTGACTGTTTACCTCACAAACTGTGCACGTTATAATCATTTTGTATGTTGTACATCTGTCTTACTAATCATATTTTACATCTGGACACGTCACACAAATACAGCACTCTGATGCAGATGCTGGATTGTAGATGTTTACCTAGCATTAATTATGTCATTTTGGGGAAGAAGGTTGAATCTTAACATAGTAACATAGTTAAAGGCCGAAAAAAGACATTTGTCCATCCAGTTCAGCCTATATTCCATCATAATAAATCCCCAGATCTACGTCCTTCTACAGAACCTAATAATTGTATGATACAATATTGTTCTGCTCCAGGAAGACATCCAGGCCTCTCTTGAACCCCTTGACTGAGTTCGCCATCACCACCTCCTCAAGTAAGCAATTCCAGATTCTCACCGCCCTAACAGTAAAGAATCCTCTTCTATGTTGGTGGAAAAACCTTCTCTCCTCCAGACGCAAAGAATGCCCCCTTGTGCCCGTCACCTTCCTTGGTATAAACAGATCCTCAGCGAGATATTTGTATTGTCCCCTTATATAATTATACATGGTTAGTAGATCGCCCCTCAGTAGTGTTGAGCGATACCGTCCGATATTTGAAAGTATCGGTATCGGATGGTATCGGCCGATATCCAAAAAATATCGGATATCGCCGATACCGATATCCGATACCAATACAAGTCAATGGGACACAAATATCGGAAGGTATCCTCTATGGTTCCCAGGGTCTGAAGGAGAGGAAACTCTCCTTCAGGCCCTGGGATCCATATTCATGTGTAAAATAAAGAATAAAAATAAATATTGATATACTTACCCTCGGACGCGCCCTGGTTGTCACCGCTGCAACTGCCATGCTTCCGTTCCTAAGAATGAGCATGTAAAGGACCTTTGATGACATCGCGGCTTGTGATTGGTCGCTGAGCGGTCATGTGACCGCTCACGCGACCAATCACAAATCGCGACATCATCGAAGGTCCTTAACGCGCTCATTCTTAGGAACGGAAGCTGTTATGGCTGGTAATTCAGTACCACAATGGACATAAAAGTCAGAGCACATACAGTGATCTGACAATAACCCAAAAACATAGAACGAGCTCTGAGACGTGGGAACTCTGCTGACCGCAATCCCTAATCCTCTCCAACCACACTAAAGGCAGCCGTGGATTGCGCCTAACGCTCCCTATGCAACTCGGCACAGCCTGAGAAACTAGCTAGCCTGAAGATAGAAAATAAGCCTACCTTGCCTCAGAGAAATACCCCAAAGGAAAGGGCAGCCCCCCACATATAATGACTGTGAGTTAAGATGAAAAGACAAACGTAGAGATGAAATAGATTTAGCAAAGTGAGGCCCGACTTTCTGAACAGAGCGAGGATAGGAAAGGTAACTTTGCGGTCAACACAAAACCCTACAAACAACCACGCAAAGGGGGCAAAAAGACCCTCCGTACCGACTAACGGCACGAAGGTACACCCTCTGCGTCCCAGAGCTTCCAGCAAGCAAGAAAAACCAAATAAAAAAGCTGGACAGAAAAAACAGCAAACAAAAATAACATGAGAGCAACTTAGCTATGCAGAGCAGCAGGCCACAGGAACGATCCAGGAGGAAGCTAGTCCAATACTAGAACATTGACTGGAGGCCAGGATCAAAGCACTAGGTGGAGTTAAATAGAGCAGCACCTAACGACTTCACCACATCACCTGAGGAAGGAAACTCAGAAGCCGCAGTACCACTCTCCTCCACCAATGGAAGCTCATAGAGAGAATCAGCCGAAGTACCACTTGTGACCACAGGAGGGAGCTCTGCCACAGAATTCACAACAGGAAGCATGGCAGTTGCAGCGGTGTAGATATGGACATTCAAGGTCTGTGCTCTTGTGTGGATCATCTCACTGCAAGGGTACAAAACATTCAAGATTTTGTGGTTCAGAATCCTATGTTAGAGCCTAGAATTCCTATTCCTGATTTATTTTCTGGGGATAGATCTAAGTTCTTGAATTTCAAAAATAATTGTAAACTGTTTCTAGCTTTGAAACCCCGCTCCTCTGGTGACCCCGTTCAACAAGTAAAAATCATTATTTCTTTGTTGCATGGTGACCCTCAAGACTGGGCATTTTCCCTTGCGCCAGGAGATCCTGCATTGCGTGATGTTAATGCGTTTTTTCTGGCGCTTGGATTGCTTTATGATGAACCAAATTCAGTGGATCAGGCAGAGAAAATCTTGCTGGCTTTGTGTCAGGGTCAGGATGAAGCGGAGGTGTACTGTCAGAAGTTTAGAAAGTGGTCTGTGCTTACTCAGTGGAATGAGTGTGCCCTGGCGGCAATTTTCAGAAAGGGTCTTTCTGAAGCCCTTAAGGATGTCATGGTGGGATTTCCCACGCCTGCTGGTCTGAATGAGTCTATGTCCTTGGCCATTCAGATCGATCTGCGCTTGCGTGAGCGCAAAGCTGTGCACCATCTGGCGGTATTCTCTGAGTATAGGCCTGAGCCTATGCAGTGTGATAGGACTTTGACCAGAGCTGAACGGCAAGAACAGACGTCGGAATGGGCTGTGTTTTTACTGTGGTGAATCCACTCATGCTATCTCCGATTGTCCTAAGCGCACTAAGCGGTTCGCTGAGTCTGCCACCATTGGTACGGTACAGTCTAAATTTCTTTTGTCCGGTCCGTTACTCTGATTTGCTCTCTGTCATCCTATTCTGTTATGGCATTTGTGGATTCAGGCGCTGCCCTGAATTTGATGGACTTGGAGTTTGCCAGGCGCTGTGGTTTTTTCTTGGAGCCCTTACAGTATCCTATTCCATTGAGAGGAATTGATGCTACGCCTTTGGCCAAGAATAAGCCTCAGTACTGGACTCAATTGACCATGTGCATGGCTCCTGCACATCAAGAGGATATTCGCTTTTTGGTGTTGCATAATCTGCATGATGTGGTCGTTTTGGGGTTGCCATGGCTACAGGTCCATAATCCAGTGTTGGATTGGAAATCTATGTCTGTGTCTGGCTGGGGTTGTCAGGGGGTACATGGTGATGTTCCATTGTTGTCAATTTCGCCTTCCACTCCTTCTGAGGTCCCTGAGTTTTTATCAGATTACCAGGATGTATTTGAAGAGCCCAAATCCGGTGCCCTACCTCCTCATAGGGATTGCGATTGTGCTATTAATTTGATTCCTGGTAGTAAGTATCCTAAGGGCCGACTGTTTAATTTATCTGTGCCAGAGCACGCCGCTATGCGGAGTTATATAAAGGAATCCTTGGAGAAGGGTCATATTCGCCCGTCGTCATCACCATTGGGAGCAGGGTTCTTTTTTGTGGCCAAGAAAGATGGCTCTTTGAGACCTTGTATTGATTACCGCCTTCTCAATAAGACCACAGTCAAATTTCAGTATCCTTTGCCGCTGCTGTCTGATTTGTTTGCTCGGATTAAGGGGGCTAGTTGGTTCACTAAGATAGATCTTCGAGGGGCGTATAATCTTGTGCGAATTAAACAGGGAGATGAATGGAAAACAGCATTTAATACGCCCGAGGGCCATTTTGAGTACCTGGTTATGCTATTCGGGCTTTCTAATGCTCCATCTGTGTTTCAGTCCTTTATGCATGACATCTTCCGAGAGTATCTGGATAGATTCATGATTGTATATTTGGATGACATTTTGGTCTTTTCGGATGATTGGGAGTCTCATGTGAAGCAGGTCAGAATGGTGTTCCAGGTCCTTCGTGCGAATTCCTTGTTTGTGAAGGGGTCAAAGTGTCTCTTTGGAGTTCAGAAGGTTTCATTTTTGGGTTTCATTTTTTCCCCTTCTACTATCGAGATGGCCCCTGTTAAAGTTCAGGCCATTTATGATTGGACTCGGCCGACATCTGTGAAGAGCCTGCAGAAGTTCCTGGGCTTTGCTAATTTTTACCGTCGCTTCATCGCTAATTTTTCTAGTATTGCTAAACCATTGACTGATTTGACCAAGAAAGGTGCTGATGTGGTCAATTGGTCCTCTGCGGCTGTAGAGGCTTTTCAGGAGTTGAAGCGTCGTTTTTCTTCTGCCCCTGTGTTGTGCCAGCCAGATGTTTCGCTCCCGTTTCAGGTCGAGGTTGATGCTTCTGAGATTGGAGCAGGGGCTGTTTTGTCGCAAAGAAGTTCTGATGGCTCGGTGATGAAACCATGTGCCTTCTTTTCTAGAAAATTCTCGCCTGCTGAGCGCAATTATGATGTTGGCAATCAAGAGTTGTTGGCCATGAAGTGGGCATTCGAGGAGTGGCGACATTGGCTTGAAGGAGCTAAACATCGCGTGGTGGTCTTGACGGATCACAAGAATTTGACTTATCTCGAGTCTGCCAAACGGTTGAATCCTAGACAGGCTCGATGGTCGCTCTTTTTCTCCCGTTTTGATTTTGTGGTTTCATACCTTCCGGGATCTAAGAATGTGAAGGCTGATGGCCTGTCAAGGAGTTTTGTGCCTGACTCTCCGGGTGTTCCTGAGCCGGTGGGTATTCTCAAAGAGGGGGTAATTTTGTCTGCCATCTCCCCTGATTTGCGGCGGGTGCTGCAGAAGTTTCAGGCTGATAGACCTGACCGTTGTCCTATGGAGAAACTGTTTGTCCCTGATAGATGGACTAGTAGAGTTATCTCTGAGGTTCATTGTTCGGTGTTGGCTGGTCACCCTGGAATCTTTGGTACCAGAGATTTGGAGGCTAGATCCTTTTGGTGGCCTTCTTTGTCACGGGATGTGCGTTCTTTTGTGCAGTCCTGTGGGACTTGTGCTCGGGCTAAGCCCTGCTGTTCTCGTGCCAGTGGGTTGCTTTTGCCCTTGCCGATCCCGAAGAGGCCCTGGACGCATATTTCCATGGATTTTATTTCTGATCTCCCTGTTTCTCAAAGGATGTCGGTCATTTGGGTGGTTTGTGATCGCTTCTCTAAGATGGTCCATTTGGTACCCTTGTCTAAATTGCCTTCCTCCTCTGATTTGGTGCCATTGTTTTTCCAGCATGTGGTTCGTTTGCATGGCATTCCAGAGAACATCGTCTCGGATAGAGGTTCCCAGTTTGTTTCGAGGTTTTGGCGGTCCCTTTGTGCTAAGATGGGCATTGATTTGTCTTTTTCTTCGGCTTTCCATCCTCAGACTAATGGCCAAACCGAACGAACTAATCAGACTTTGGAAACATATCTGAGATGCTTTGTTTCTGCTGATCAGGATGATTGGGTGTCCTTCTTGCCTTTGGTTGAGTTCGCCCTTAATAATCGGGCCAGCTCGGCTACTTTAGTTTCTCCTTTTTTCTGTAATTCTGGTTTCCATCCTCGTTTCTCTTCAGGGCAGGTTGAGCCTTCGGACTGTCCTGGTGTGGATACGGTGGTGGACAGGTTGCAGCAGATTTGGACTCATGTGGTGGACAATTTGACATTGTCCCAGGATAAGGCTCAATGTTTCGATAACCGCCGGCGCTGTGTTGGTCCCCGACTTCGTGTTGGGGATTTGGTTTGGTTGTCATCTCGTCATGTTCCTATGAAGGTTTCCTCTCCTAAGTTTAAGCCTCGTTTCATTGGGCCATATAAGATTTCTGAAGTTCTTAATCCTGTGTCATTTCGTTTGGACCTTCCAGCTTCTTTTGCCATCCATAATGTGTTCCATAGGTTGTTGTTGCGGAGATACGTGGCGCCTATGGTTCCCTCCGTTGATCCTCCTGCCCCGGTGTTGGTCGAGGGGGAGTTGGAGTATGTGGTGGAGAAGATTTTGGATTCTCGTGTTTCGAGACGGAAACTCCAGTACCTGGTCAAGTGGAAGGGTTATGGTCAGGAAGATAATTCCTGGGTTTTTGCCTCTGATGTTCATGCTGCCGATCTGGTTCGTGCCTTTCATTTGGCTCATCCTGATCGGCCTGGGGGCTCTGGTGAGGGTTCGGTGACCCCTCCTCAAGGGGGGGTACTTGTTATGATAGGAAATTCAGTACCACAATGGACATAGCGGTCAGAGCACATACAGTGATCTGACAATAACCCAAAATCATAGAACGAGCTCTGAGACATGGGAACTCTGCAGACCGCAATCCCTAATCGTCTCCAAACAACGCTAGAGGCAGCCGTGGATTGCGCCTAACTCTGCCTATGCAACTCGGAACAGCCTGAGAAACTAACTAGCCTGAAGATAGAAAATAAGCCTACCTTGCCTCAGAGAAATACCCCAAAGGAAAAGGCAGCCCCCCACATATAATGACTGTGAGTAAGATGAAAAGACAAACGTAGGGATGAAATAGATTCAGCAAAGTGAGGCCCGACTTTCTTAACAGAGCGAGGATAGGAAAGATAACTTTGTGGTCTACACAAAACCCTAAAGAAAACCACGCAAAGGGGGCAAAAAGACCCTCCGTACCGAACTAACGGCACAGAGGTACACCCTTTGCGTCACAGAGCTTCCAGCAAAACAATTAGACAAGCTGGACAGAAAAAATAGCAAACAAACAGCAAAGAAAACTTAGCTATGCAGAGCAGCAGGCCACAGGAATGATCCAGGGAAAAACAAGTCCAACACTGGAACATTGACAGGAAGCCAGGATCAAAGCATTAGGTGGAGTTAAGTAGAGCAGTACCTAACGACCTCACCACATCACCTGAGGTAGGAAACTCAGAAGCCGCAATGCCATTTTCCTCCACCAACAGAAGCTCACAGAGAGAATAAGCCGAAGTACCACTTGTGACCACAGGAGGGAGCTCTGCCACAGAATTCACAACAGTACCCCCCCTTGAGGAGAGGTCACCGAACCCTCACCAGAGCCGCCAGGACGACCAGGATGAGCCACATGAAAGGCACGAACAAGATCGGGAGCATGGACATCAGAGGCAAAAACCCAGGAATTATCTTCCTGAGCATAACCCTTCCATTTAACCAGATACTGGAGTTTCCGTCTTGAAACACGAGAATCCAAAATCTTCTCCACAATATACTCCAACTCCCCCTCCACCAAAACCGGGGCAGGAGGGTCAACAGATGGAACCATAGGTGCCACGTATCTCCGCAACAATGACCTATGGAATACGTTATGTATGGAAAAAGAATCTGGAAGGGTCAGACGAAAAGACACAGGATTAAAAACCTCAGAAATCCTATACGGACCAATGAAACGAGGTTTAAACTTAGGAGAGGACACCTTCATAGGAATATGACGAGAAGATAACCAAACCAGATCCCCAACACGAAGTCGGGGACCCACACAGCGTCTGCGATTAGCAAAACGTTGAGCCCTCTCCTGGGACAAGGTCAAATTGTCCACTACATGAGTCCAAATCTGCTGCAACCTGTCCACCACAGTATCCACACCAGGACAGTCCGAAGACTCAACCTGTCCTGAAGAGAAACGAGGATGGAACCCAGAGTTGCAGAAAAATGGCGAAACCATGGTAGCCGAGCTGGCCCGGTTATTGAGGGCGAACTCAGCCAAAGGCAAAAAGGACACCCAGTCATCCTGATCAGCAGAAACAAAACATCTCAGATATGTTTCCAAGGTCTGATTGGTTCGTTCGGTCTGGCCATTAGTCTGAGGATGGAAAGCCGAGGAAAAAGACAAGTCAATGCCCATCCTACCACAAAAGGCTCGCCAAAACCTCGAAACAAACTGGGAACCTCTGTCAGAAACGATATTCTCTGGAATACCATGTAAACGAACCACATGCTGGAAGAACAATGGCACCAAATCAGAGGAGGAAGGCAATTTAGACAAGGGTACCAGATGGACCATCTTAGAAAAGCGATCACAGACCACCCAAATGACTGACATCTTTTGAGAAACGGGAAGATCTGAAATAAAATCCATAGAGATATGTGTCCAAGGTCTCTTCGGGACCGGCAAGGGCAAAAGCAACCCACTGGCACGAGAACAGCAGGGCTTAGCCCGAGCACAAATCCCACAGGACTGCACAAAAGTACGCACATCCCGCGACAGAGATGGCCACCAAAAGGATCTAGCCACTAACTCTCTGGTACCAAAGATTTCAGGATGACCAGCCAACACCGAACAATGAACCTCAGAGATAACTTTATTCGTCCACCTATCAGGGACAAACAGTTTCTCCGCTGGACAACGATCAGGTTTATTAGCCTGAAATTTTTGCAGCACCCGCCGCAAATCAGGGGAGATGGCAGACACAATTACTCCCTCCTTGAGGATACCCGCCGGCTCAGACAAACCCGGAGAGTCGGGCACAAAACTCCTAGACAGAGCATCCGCCTTCACATTTTTAGAGCCCGGAAGGTACGAAATCACAAAGTGAAAACGGGCAAAAAACAGCGACCAACGAGCCTGTCTAGGTTTCAACCGCTTGGCAGACTCGAGATAAGTCAAGTTCTTATGATCAGTCAATACCACCACGCGATGCTTAGCTCCTTCAAGCCAATGACGCCACTCCTCGAATGCCCACTTCATGGCCAGCAACTCTCGGTTGCCCACATCATAATTTCGCTCAGCAGGCGAAAACTTCCTGGAAAAAAAAGCGCATGATTTCATCACTGAGCAATCAGAACCTCTCTGCGACAAAACAGCCCCTGCTCCAATCTCAGAAGCATCAACCTCGACCTGGAACGGAAGAGAAACATCTGGTTGACACAACACAGGGGCAGAAGAAAAACGACGCTTCAACTCTTGAAAGGCTTCCACAGCAGCAGAAGACCAATTGACCACATCAGCACCCTTCTTGGTCAAATCGGTCAATGGTTTAGCAATACTAGAAAAATTGCAGATGAAGCGACGATAAAAATTGGCAAAACCCAGGAACTTTTGCAGACTTTTCAGAGATGTCGGCTGAGTCCAATCATGGATGGCTTGGACCTTAACAGGATCCATCTCGATAGTAGAAGGGGAAAAGATGAACCCCAAAAATGAAACCTTCTGCACACCAAAGAGACACTTTGATCCCTTCACAAACAAAGAATTAGCACGCAGGACCTGAAAAACCGTTCTGACCTGCATCACATGAGACTCCCAATCATCCAAGAAGATCAAAATGTCATCCAAGTACACAATCAGGAATTTATCCAGGTACTCTCGGAAGATGTCATGCATAAAGGATTGAAACACTGATGGAGCATTGGCAAGTCCGAACGGCATCACTAGATACTCAAAATGACCCTCGGGCGTATTAAATGCAGTTTTCCATTCATCGCCTTGCTTAATTCGCACCAGATTATACGCACCACGAAGATCTATCTTGGTGAACCAACTAGCCCCCTTAATCCGAGCAAACAGATCAGATAACAATGGCAAGGGGTACTGAAATTTAACCGTGATCTTATTAAGAAGGTGGTAATCTATACAAGGTCTCAGCGAACCATCCTTTTGGCTACAAAAAAGAACCCTGCTCCCAATGGCGACGATGACGGGCGAATATGCCCCTTCTCCAGGGATTCCTTCACATAACTGCGCATAGCGGCGTGCTCAGGCATGGATAAATTAAACAGTCGACCTTTTGGGAATTTACTACCAGGAATCAAATTGATAGCACAATCACAATCCCTATGTGGAGGTAGGGTATCAGACTTGGGCTCATCAAATACATCCCGGTAATCAGACAAGAACTCTGGGACCTCAGAAGGGGTGGATGATGAAATTGACAGAAATGGAACATCACCATGTACCCCCTGACAACCCCAGCTGGACACCGACATGGATTTCCAATCTAATACTGGATTATGGACTTGTAGCCATGGCAACCCCAACACGACCACATCATGCAGATTATGCAACACCAGAAAGCGAATATCCTCCTGATGTGCAGGAGCCATGCACATGGTCAGCTGGGTCCAGTACTGAGGCTTATTCTTGGCCAAAGGTGTAGCATCAATTCCTCTCAATGGAATAGGACACTACAAGGGCTCCAAGAAAAACCCACAACGCTTAGCATACTCCAAGTCCATCAAATTCAGGGCAGCGCCTGAATCCACAAATGCCATGACAGAATACGATGACAAAGAGCAGATCAAGGTAACGGACAGAAGAAATTTTGACTGTACCGTACCAATGGTGGCAGACCTAGCGAACCGCTTAGAGCGCTTAGGACAATCAGAGATGGCATGAGTGGAATCACCACAGTAGAAACACAGACCATTCAGACGTCTGTGTTCTTGCCGTTCAACTCTGGTGAAAGTCCTATCGCACTGCATAGGCTCAGGGTTAAGCTCAGGTAATACCGCCAAATGGTGCACAGATTTACGCTCACGCAAGCGTCGACCGATCTGAATGGCCAAAGACATAGACTCATTCAGACCAGCAGGCATAGGAAATCCCACCATGACATCCTTAAGGGTTTCAGAGAGACCTTTTCTGAAAATAGCTGCGAGCGCACCTTCATTCCATTGAGTGAGTACGGACCACTTTCTAAATTTCTGACAATATACCTCTATCTCATCCTGACCCTGACACAGAACCAGCAAATTTTTCTCTGCCTGATCCACTGAATTAGGTTCATCGTACAGCAATCCGAGCGCCAGGAAAAACGCATCGATATTACTTAATGCAGGATCTCCTGACGCAAGAGAAAATGCCCAGTCCTGAGGGTCGCCACGTAAAAAAGAAATAATGATCCTAACTTGTTGAACTGGGTCACCAGAGGAGCGAGGTTTCAAAGCCAGAAATAGTTTACAATTATTTTTGAAACTCAGAAATTTAGTTCTATCTCCAAAAAACAAATCAGGAATAGGAATTCTCGGTTCTAACATAGAATTCTGAACCACAAAGTCTTGAATATTTTGTACTCTTGCCGTGAGCTGATCCACACATGAAGACAGACCTTTAATGTCCATCGCTACACCTGTGTCCTGAACCACCCAAATGTCTAGAGGAAAAAAAAGGCAAAACACAGTGCAAAGAAAAAAAAATGGTCTCAGAACTTCTTTTTTCCCTCTATTGAGAATCATTAATACTTTTGGCTTCCTGTACTGTTATGATAGGCAATTCAGTACCACAATGGACATAGCGGTCAGAGCACATACAGTGATCTGACAATAACCCAAAATCATAGAACGAGCTCTGAGACATGGGAACTCTGCAGACCGCAATCCCTAATCCTCTCCAAACAACACTAGAGGCAGCCGTGGATTGCGCCTAACTCTGCCTATGCAACTCGGCACAGCCTGAGAAACTAACTAGCCTGAAGATAGAAAATAAGCCTACCTTGCCTCAGAGAAATACCCCAAAGGAAAAGGCAGCCCCCCACATATAATGACTGTGAGTAAGATGAAAAGACAAACGTAGGGATGAAATAGATTCAGCAAAGTGAGGCCCGACTTTCTTAACAGAGCGAGGATAGGAAAGATAACTTTGCGATCTACACAAAACCCTAAAGAAAACCACGCAAAGGGGGCAAAAAGACCCTCCGTACCGAACTAACGGCACAGAGGTACACCCTTTGCGTCACAGAGCTTCCAGCAAAACAATTAGACAAGCTGGACAGAAAAAATAGCAAACAAATAGCAAAGAAAACTTAGCTATGCAGAGCAGCAGGCCACAGGAATGATCCAGGGAAAAACAAGTCCAACACTGGAACATTGACAGGAAGCCAGGATCAAAGCATTAGGTGGAGTTAAGTAGAGCAGTACCTAACGACCTCACCACATCACCTGAGGTAGGAAACTCAGAAGCCGCAATGCCATTTTCCTCCACCAACAGAAGCTCACAGAGAGAATAAGCCGAAGTACCACTTGTGACCACAGGAGGGAGCTCTGCCACAGAATTCACAACAGGTACTGTTGTGAATTCTGTTGTCGAACTTCCTCCTGTGGTCGTGAATGGTACTTTGGCGAGTTCTGTCCATAGACTCCCTCTGGTGGCTGTGAGTGAAGCTGCTGCTTCTGAGGTTCCTTACACAGGTGACGTGGTTTATCCTTTGGTTGGCTGCTCTATTTAACTCCACTCAGATCGTTACTCCATGCCAGCTGTCAATGTTCCTGCATTGGTTCAGTTCGCTCTTGGATCTTTCTGGTGACCTGTCTTCTCCAGCAGAAGCTAAGTTCCTGATAGTTATTATTTGTTTATTGTTTCCTTGTCCAGCTGGTTATCATGATTTTGTCTTGCTAGCTGGAAGCTCTGGGATGCAGAGTGGCATCTCCGCACCGTTAGTCGGTGCGGAGGTTTTTTTTGCACAATCTGAGTGGTCTTTTGTAGTTTTTTGTGCTGACCGCAAAGATACCTTTCCTATCCTCTGTCTGTTTAGTAAATCTGGCCTCCCTTTGCTGAAACCTGTTTCATTTCTGCGTTTGTGACTTTCATCTTCACTCACAGTCAATATATGTGGGGGGCTGCCTTTTCCTTTGGGGAATTTCTCTGAGGCAAGGTAGGCTTTATTTTCTATCTCTAGGGCTAGCTAGCTCTTAGGCTGTGTAGAGGCATCTAGGGAGAGTCAGGAATGCTCCACGGCTATTTCTAGTTGTTGTGATAGGATTAGGGGTTGCGGTCAGCAGAGCTCCCACATCCCAGAGCTTGTCCTGTGTCAGTTTAACAATCAGGTCGTGCCGGGTGCTCCTAACCACCAGGTCCATAACAGACCGCACCAGTGTAATTATACAACAAATAACAGGGTAAACAGACATGTGTTATGGCTGGCAATCAGGCAACACAGCGTGCAGTAATCAGCGCACATACAGAGATCTGGCAATAACCAAAAACAATAGGACGAGCTCTGAGACGTGGAATCTCTGTAGACTGCAGTACCTGATCTATCCTCACACAACTATAAGCAGCAGTGGATTGCTCCTATCACTACCTATGCAACTCGGCACTGCCTGAGGAGCTGACTAGCCTGAAGATAGAAATACAAGCCTGACTTACCTCAGAGAAATACCCCAAAGGAATAGGCAGCCCCCCACATATAATGACTGTTAGCAAGATGAAAAGACAAACGTAGGAATGAAATAGATTCAGCAAAGTGAGGCCCGATATTCTAGACAGAGCGAGGATAGCAAAGAGAACTATGCAGTCTACAAAAAACCCTAAAACGAAAACCACGCAAAGGGGCAAAAAGACCCACCGTGCCGAACTAACAGCACGGCGGTGCACCCCTTTGCTTCTCAGAGCTTCCAGCAAAAGATAATAGCAAGCTGGACAGAAAAAACAGAAAACAAACTAGAAGCACTTATCTAGCAGAGCAGCAGGCCCAAGGAAAGATGCAGTAGCTCAGATCCAACACTGGAACATTGACAAGGAGCAAGGAAGACAGACTCAGGTGGAGCTAAATAGCAAGGCAGCCAACGAGCTCACCAAAACACCTGAGGGAGGAAGCCCAGAGACTGCAATACAACTTGTGACCACAGAAGTGAATTCAGCCACAGAATTCACAACAGTACCCCCCCCTTGAGGAGGGGTCACCGAACCCTCACCAGAACCCCCAGGCCGACCAGGATGAGCCACATGAAAGGCACGAACAAGATCTGGGGCATGGACATCAGAGGCAAAAACCCAGGAATTATCTTCCTGAGCATAACCCTTCCATTTGACCAGATACTGGAGTTTCCGTCTAGAGACACGAGAATCCAAAATCTTCTCCACAATATACTCCAATTCCCCCTCCACCAAAACAGGGGCAGGAGGCTCCACAGATGGAACCATAGGTGCCACGTATCTCCTCAACAACGACCTATGGAATACATTATGTATGGAAAAGGAGTCTGGGAGGATCAGACGAAAAGACACCGGATTGAGAATCTCAGAAATCCTATACGGACCAATAAAACGAGGTTTAAATTTAGGAGAGGAAACCTTCATAGGAATATGACGAGAAGATAACCAAACCAGATCCCCAACACGAAGTCGGGGTCCCACACGGCGTCTGCGATTAGCGAAAAGCTGAGCCTTCTCCTGGGACAAGGTCAAATTGTCCACTACCTGAGTCCAGATCTGCTGCAACCTGTCCACCACAGAATCCACACCAGGACAGTCCGAAGACTCAACCTGTCCTGAAGAGAAACGAGGATGGAACCCAGAATTGCAGAAAAATGGAGAGACCAAGGTAGCCGAGCTGGCCCGATTATTAAGGGCGAACTCAGCCAACGGCAAAAATGACACCCAATCATCCTGGTCAGCGGAAACAAAACATCTCAGATATGTTTCCAAGGTCTGATTGGTTCGTTCGGTCTGGCCATTAGTCTGAGGATGGAAGGCCGAGGAGAAAGATAGGTCAATGCTCATCCTACCACAAAAGGCTCGCCAGAACCTCGAGACAAACTGGGAACCTCTGTCAGAAACAATATTCTCAGGAATGCCATGTAAACGAACCACATGCTGGAAGAACAAAGGCACCAAATCAGAGGAGGAAGGCAATTTAACCAAAGGCACCAGATGGATCATTTTAGAAAAGCGATCACAGACCACCCAAATGACCGACATTTTTTGAGAAACGGGAAGGTCAGAAATGAAATCCATCGAAATATGTGTCCAAGGCCTCTTCGGGACCGGCAAGGGCAAAAGCAACCCACTGGCACGTGAACAGCAGGGCTTAGCCCCAGCACAAATTCCACAGGACTGCACAAAAGCACGCACATCCCGCGACAGAGATGGCCACCAGAAGGATCTAGCAACCAACTCCCTGGTACCAAAGATTCCTGGATGACCGGCCAGCACCGAACAATGAAGTTCAGAGATAACTTTACTAGTCCACCTATCAGGGACGAACAGTTTCTCGGCCGGACAACGATCAGGTTTATTAGCCTGAAATTTCTGCAACACTCTCCGCAAATCAGGGGAGATGGCAGACACAATGACTCCTTCCTTGAGGATACTCGCCGGCTCAGATAACCCCGGAGAGTCGGGCACAAAACTCCTAGACAGAGCATCCGCCTTCACATTTTTAGAGCCCGGAAGGTATGAAATCACAAAATCAAAACGAGCAAAAAATAACGACCAACGGGCCTGTCTAGGATTCAAGCGCTTGGCAGACTCAAGATAAGTAAGGTTCTTATGATCAGTCA
This sequence comes from Ranitomeya imitator, assembly GCF_032444005.1. Taxonomy (NCBI): domain Eukaryota; kingdom Metazoa; phylum Chordata; class Amphibia; order Anura; family Dendrobatidae; genus Ranitomeya; species Ranitomeya imitator. Next base: position 370,705,385 of record NC_091286.1, read on the forward strand.
AAACCACCACGCGATGCTTAGCACCCTCAAGCCAATGACGCCACTCCTCGAATGCCCACTTCATGGCCAGCAACTCTCGGTTGCCCACATCATAATTACGCTCAGCAGCAGAAAATTTCCTGGAAAAGAAAGCACATGGTTTGAACACTGAGCAACCAGAACCTCTCTGTGACAAAACCGCCCCTGCACCAATCTCAGAAGCATCAACCTCGACCTGGAACGGAAGAGAAACATCAGGTTGACACAACACAGGGGCACAGCAAAAACGACGCTTCAACTCCTGAAAAGCTTCCACGGCAGCAGAAGACCAATTAACCAAATCAGCACCCTTCTTGGTCAAATCGGTCAATGGTCTGGCAATGCTAGAAAAATTACAGATGAAGCGACGATAAAAATTAGCAAAGCCCAGGAATTTCTGCAGACTTTTTAGAGATGTCGGCTGAGTCCAATCCTGGATGGCCTGAACCTTAACCAGATCCATCTCGATAGTAGAAGGGGAAAAGATGAACCCCAAAAATGAAACTTTCTGCACACCGAAGAGACACTTTGATCCCTTCACGAACAAGGAATTAGCACGCAGTACCTGGAAAACCATTCTGACATGCTTCACATGAGACTCCCAATCATCTGACAAGATCAAAATGTCATCCAAGTAAACAATCAAGAATTTATCCAGATACTCACGGAAAATGTCATGCATAAAAGACTGAAAAACAGATGGAGCATTGGCAAGTCCGAACAGCATCACCAGATACTCAAAATGACCCTCGGGCGTATTAAATGCCGTTTTCCATTCATCTCCCTGCCTGATTCTCACCAGATTATACGCACCACGAAGATCAATCTTAGTAAACCAACTAGCCCCCTTAATCCGAGCAAACAAGTCAGAAATCAATGGCAAGGGATACTGAAACTTAACAGTGATCTTATTAAGAAGGCGGTAATCAATACACGGTCTTAGCGAACCATCCTTCTTGGCTACAAAAAAGAACCCTGCTCCCAATGGTGACGACGATGGGCGAATATGTCCCTTCTCCAGGGACTCCTTCACATAACTGCGCATAGCGGTGTGTTCAGGTACGGACAAATTAAATAAACGACCCTTAGGGAATTTACTACCAGGAATCAAATCGATAGCACAATCACAATTCCTATGCGGAGGTAGGGCATCAGACTTGGACTCTTCAAATACATCCTGAAAGTCCGACAAGAACTCTGGGATGTCAGAAGGAATGGATGACGAAATAGACAAAAATGGAACATCACCATGTACTCCCTGACAACCCCAGCTGGTTACCGACATAGAGTTCCAATCCAATACTGGATTATGGGTTTGTAGCCATGGCAACCCCAACACGACCACATCATGCAAATTATGCAGTACCAGAAAGCGAATAACTTCCTGATGTGCAGGAGCAATGCACATGGTCAGCTGGGCCCAGTACTGAGGCTTATTCTTGGCCAAAGGTGTAGCATCAATTCCTCTCAACGGAATAGGACACCGCAAAGGCTCCAAGAAAAATCCACAACGTTTAGCATAATCCAAATCCATCAGATTCAGGGCAGCGCCTGAATTCACAAACGCCATGACAGAATACGATGACAAAGAGCACATTAAGGTAATGGACAAAAGGAATTTGGACTGTACAGTACCAATAACGGCAGAGCTATCGAACCGCCTAGTGCGTTTAGGACAATTAGAAATAGCATGAGTAGAATCACCACAATAGAAACACAGTCTGTTCAGACGTCTGTGTTCTTGCCGTTCTACTTTAGTCATAGTCCTGTCGCACTGCATAGGCTCAGGTTTACTCTCAGACAATACCGCCAGATGGTGCACAGATTTACGCTCGCGCAAGCGACGACCGATCTGAATGGCCAAGGACATAGACTCATTCAAACCAGCAGGCATAGGAAATCCCACCATTACATCCTTAAGAGCTCCAGAGAGACCCTTTCTGAACAAAGCCGCTAGTGCAGATTCATTCCACAGAGTGAGTACTGACCACTTCCTAAATTTCTGACAATATACTTCTACATCATCCTGACCCTGGCATAAAGCCAGCAGATTTTTCTCAGCCTGATCCACTGAATTAGGCTCATCGTAAAGCAATCCCAGCGCCTGGAAAAATGCATCAACATTACTCAATGCAGAATCTCCTGGTGCAAGAGAAAACGCCCAGTCCTGTGGGTCGCCGCGCAAAAAAGAAATAATAATCAAAACCTGTTGAATAGGATTACCAGAAGAATGAGGTTTCAAGGCCAAAAATAGCTTACAATTATTTCTGAAGCTCAGGAATTTAGTTCTGTCACCAAAAAACAAATCAGGAATCGGAATTCTTGGTTCTAGCATCGATTTCTGATCAATAGTATCTTGAATCTTTTGTACATTTACAACGAGATTATCCATTGAGGAGCACAGAGCCTGAATATCCATGTCCACAGCTGTGTCCTGAAGCACTCTAATGTCTAGGGGAAAAAAAAGACTGAAGACAGAGCTAAGAAAAAAAAATGCTGTCAGGATTTCTTTTTTCCCTCTATTGGGAATCATTGGTGTGGCTCCTTGTACTGTTATGGCTGGCAATCAGGCAACACAGCGTGCAGTAATCAGCGCACATACAGAGATCTGGCAATAACCAAAAACAATAGGACGAGCTCTGAGACGTGGAATCTCTGTAGACTGCAGTACCTGATCTATCCTCACACAACTATAAGCAGCAGTGGATTGCGCCTATCACTACCTATGCAACTCGGCACTGCCTGAGGAGCTGACTATCCTGAAGATAGAAATACAAGCCTGACTTACCTCAGAGAAATACCCCAAAGGAATAGGCAGCCCCCCACATATAATGACTGTTAGCAAGATGAAAAGACAAACGTAGGAATGAAATAGATTCAGCAAAGTGAGGCCCGATATTCTAGACAGAGCGAGGATAGCAAAGAGAACTATGCAGTCTACAAAAAACCCTAAAACGAAAACCACGCAAAGGGGCCAAAAGACCCACCGTGCCGAACTAACAGCACGGCGGTGCACCCCTTTGCTTCTCAGAGCTTCCAGCAAAAGATAATAGCAAGCTGGACAGAAAAAACAGAAAACAAACTAGAAGCACTTATCTAGCAGAGCAGCAGGCCCAAGGAAAGATGCAGTAGCTCAGATCCAACACTGGAACATTGACAAGGAGCAAGGAAGACAGACTCAGGTGGAGTTAAATAGCAAGGCAGCCAACGAGCTCACCAAAACACCTGAGGGAGGAAGCCCAGAGACTGCAATACCACTTGTGACCACAGAAGTGAATTCAGCCACAGAATTCACAACAGACATGGTAACTAAAAGATTCAAACTCACCAAATGCTCACACAACCACAGAGGAAACACAGAGAAGGGAAGAGAAGGAATAAACTTAGGAAGGAAAACAGGTATAACATGTAACCAAAACTGCAGACACCAATCTCTGTAAATAAACCTCCAACACCAACACCTCTCTCCATCAACCTCCAAGCCAGGCAGTAGAACTGATCACTGACACTAGCTGAAGTCAGGACTGGGTCTATATAGAGGATCAGATTACAAGATCCATTTCAGCTGAGAGACCCAGCTCACAGCAACTGGCACAAAGCAGCTAGGTCTCCTCATACCATGCACTATCCTCCCTCCCCACTGCACTCTCTGATTTTGAACCAGTCACAGAAGAAGTGATCAGGCTCCTTGCATCATCTCACCCTACTACTTGCACCATTGACCCTATTTCGTCACATCTCCTTCAGTCCCTTTCCCCTGCTGTCACTACTCACCTAACAAAAATATTCAATCTCTCTTCTGGTATCTTTCCCTCTTCATTTAAGCATGCCATCATATATCCTTTACTTAAAAAACCATCACTCAACCAAAACTGGGCTGCTAACTATAGATTTGTCTCAAATCTTCCCTTCATCTCTAAACTCCTGGAACGCTTGGTCCACTCCCATCTCTCAGATAACTCTCTTCTCGAACCTCTTCAATTTGGTTTCTGCTCTTTACACTCTCCTGAAACTGCCCTCACTAAAGTCTCTAATGATCTACTAACAGCTAAATTTAATGGTCACTACTCCATGCTAATTCTCATGCATCTCTCTGCAACATTTGACAAGGTGGATCATCAGCTCCTCCTCACTATGCTCCGCTCCTTTGGCCTCAAGGACACCGTTATTACCTGCTTCTCCTCCTACCTCTCTGACTGCTCCTTCACTGCATCTTTTTCTGGCTCCTCCTCCTCCTCTCATCTTTCCCTTACTGTTGGGGTTCCTCAAGGAAGGCCCCCTCCTTTTCTCTGTGTACACTGCCCTTATTGGACAAACAATTAGTAGATTTGGTTTCCAGTACAATCTCTATGCTGCTGACACCTATACTCCTGACATCACACCTGCATAATTAGAAAACACCAGTGATTGTCTTACCACTGTCTCCAACATAATATCCTCCCTCTATCTGAAACTGAACCTGTCAAAAACTGAACTCCTTGTGTTTCTTCCCTCTACTAACCTACCTATGTCCGACATTGCCATTTCTGTGTATGGTTTTACCATTACTCCGCAGCAACATGCCTGCTGTCTTGGGGTCATACTTGATTCAGAGCTTTCATTCACCCCCCACATCCGATTACAAGCATGTGAGAACATGATACGGTAAACCTGGTTATTGTGAAAATTTTGAATGGGCAACATGGGGATAGTTAGATTGTGTTGAGGTGGTAGGAAGAAATGTCTTTTAGGGCACGGTTAAAACTGTGAGTTTTGGGGATTAATCGAATTATCCTGGCTAATGTATTCCAAAAAATTGGCGCAGCATGCAAGAAGTCTTGGAGGGAGGTTCAGATTATTGACGATTTTAATCTCAGGTCATTAGCAGAACAGAGGGCACGGACAGGGTGGTAGACTGAGACAAGGGAAGAGATGTGGATGGGTTGTGCTGAACCATGGAGCGCTTTGTGGGTGACAGTGATAAGTTTATATTGCACTCTGGTGTGGTTGGGTAACCAGTGCAATGACTTGGACAGGATAAAGGCATTGGTGTAACAATTGGTGAGGAATGTGATCCTGGCTGCAGCATTTAAGAAAGATTGAAGAGGGGAGAATTTAGTAAGAGGGAGACCGATTAGTAAAGAGTTACAATAGTCCAGATGAGAATGAATAAGAGCTACAGTAATATTTTTTACAGAGTCTAAAGTAAGAAAAGGTTGAATTCTAGAAATATTTTTGAGGTGTAGATGACAAGAGTGAGCCAGTCAGTTCAAAAATGGTAAAGTTTATTAATAATTCTCTGTTTCTTCTTATTTCAAAAATTATATATACACCGCACTCAGGAAATATAAGGTAAATGTATCAGATATTAGTTTCAACGTTTCGGCTCGTGAGCCTTTTTCAAGATATACCTGTATCTGCAATGATATAGTGATGATTACAGGTTAATAACTACCGGTATGTACACAAGTCATTCTATTGCACAGCTCAGATACCAGGTCATAGACTGGATTCCTATATCAAGAAGAGGAGGTGACAGGGTTAAAAAACTCAAGGTACGTGAGGCATACTGGATCCACAAGTTGCAGACACTCTCCCCATTGGGACTAAATAGGGAATACGAGGTCGTATATCAATAGTTGGCATATAGATTTTTTTCATAAGGGCCTTTGTTTTATGGACTCCTTCCACATATTGTCCTTCTCTCATATTTATTTTCATGTATACCGATCTCATACACATTCTTCTTTGTAAAGCTATCATGATTATTGTAACTGGATTGGGATGCTATTAATATTGTGCTTCCTCTCTTTTTTCATGTTTTTTTCCCTTCATATTTCCATTTTCTTCTCCCCCTTGTTCTTTCCTTCTTTTTTCCTCCTCTTTTTCTTCCCAACACATGGTTTTGATTTCTATTATCCACTATTAAATACACCTTACACCTGCTTGGTTACTAATGTTCCTTTTTTGTCTCTTTACCACAGGCAGGCTCGGATCCTCGCTAGCCACGCATGCGCTGTTGGGCCCTTAATCACTCGGCTCTTTCCGGTATCATTTGGCGTTCCACGATCACTTGCGCCTGCGCACTGGGCACATTAACCTCCTGGTCACCCTGAAGTTCTCTTTTTCACTGCGGCTTCATGGCGCTTATATAAGCGCTCTCATACGGCCTTTCCTCACCGCATCACGGACATCGTGCACCCAGATTCCCACTTACCGCAAGGTAAATATACGTGCTAGCTGAGTCTCCCTTTCTCATGGACGCTATTTACACTCCGTTGTTTTGCCTTCTATTTCCTATGGTTTTCTTTGGTTCTCACAGCCATTGGGCTACTTGTGTTTTTATATATATATATATATATATATATATATATATATATATATATATATATATATATATATATATATATCATGCTGTATTTATGCATCTCATGTGCATAAGAGGTATTCTCTCATACAATAGCACCATACTTAATAGCTTTCCCTAGCTACCACACTCGTCCACATTGAAACCACTGCATGATATGCCTTACATTGTCTGGACGACTATAGACCAATGTTTTGACAGATGGATCTGGTGTTCGCTTCTATAGGTGTCTCTCCGCCACATGTGTTACTCACATTTATAGATGTAATAATAATCTTTATTTTTATATAGCGCTAACATATTCCGCAGCGCTTTACATTTTGCACACATTATCATCACTGTCCCCGATGGGGCTCACAATCTAAATTCCCTATCAGTATGTCTTTGGAGAGAGAACATAAAAACTCTTTGCAGATGCTGTCCTTGGTGGGGTTTGAACCCAGGACTCCAGCGCTGCAAGGCTGCTGTGCTAAACACTGCGCCAACTTATGGATGTTGTAGACCCTGAGAGTTATCAGGGCCTACTTTGGTCATATTTTTGTTCCTTTTGTTTATATGACTTGTGTACGTAGTTATTAACCTGTAATCATTACTACATCATTGCAGATACAGGTATACCTTGACAGAGGCTCACGAGCCGAAACGTTGAAACTATTACCTGATATATTTACCTTATACTTCCTGAATGCGGTGTATATATAATTTTTGAAATAAGAAGAAACAGAGAATTATTAATAAACGTTACCATTTTTGAACTGATTTTCTTTGTGTGCCGGAGTTCTTTTTGATATTTATGCATTTTTTTTCTCCTGAGCTCCTATTTGGATATAGTGAGCACCCCTTTCTTTTTCATAAATTAAGAGTGAGCCAGTGATTGGATGTGGGGAGTGAATCAACGATCTGAATCAAGTATGACACCAAGAAAGCGAGCATGTTGCTGGGGAGTAATGGTAGAACCACACACAGAATTGGCAATGTCGGGCACAGGTAGATTAGTGGAGGGAGGAAACACAAGTATGGTTTTTGACAGCTTCAATTTCAGATAGAGGGAGGACATGATGTTGCAGACTGCAGTAAGACAATCAAGGGTGTTTTGTAATAATGCAGGAGTGATGTCAGGAGTAGAGGTGTGTAATTGGTTGTCATCAGCATAGAGATCGTACTGGAAACCAAATCTACTGGTCACTTTGACACAACTAAACTTGTTTTTGCGTTATAGAACTTGAAATGGGTTTGGATAAAGTCCTAAGAGACCTTAGACTGTTCACACTACTTTTCAGGGCAATTAAATGCTTTTTCAGTATTCACACTGAATTGACATTTTGAAAAAAATTCATCAGACCAGGTGAATTAGATTTTCAAAAAATTCAATCTTCTCTAGTTAAAACTATACTTCAAATGATATGGACTGAGACTTGTTTTTACTGAAATTATTATTTCTCTAACAATAGATGTAGCACTCTGGGATTTCATATTCTATTATAATCCATATATTTTTTTTAAACCAGATTGCATAATTGGTTTTGTGCACTTCAATATTCTTCACTATTTAAGATTTTTAATCGCAGTATTTGACTATACATTGTCAGGATTTATTGCATAAAATACTCAATTAATGAATATCAAGACACTTATTTTGTGAGTATGTTGGTGCTATCTATCTAAAGGTTATTATTATACCTTTATCAATATTATTATCTCACTTTATCAATGCTATACTTTATTATTTTGGGAATTGATAAAGTGTAAATTTGGCGTGTTTAATTGAAATACTAGAAATTGATGTTCAATGACTAAGCAGCTTTATTTTACCATGCTTCCTCACATTCTAATCTGAATTGAAAGGAATGTTGGCAAGAAAACTACTTTCTGTAAGCAGTCGAAAAACTGGCCATATTTTCACTATTTCCCCATATATCATGCTCATTTTGGCTCATTTACTGAAGGAGTTGTGTGACTAAAATAATTGCATGAATGTTGGCTGTGTTGGAAACAATAGAACACTGATGGGGTACAAGAAATGTGTGCAATATATATTGAATAGAATGTGATCAATGGAAATTTTAGTTGCTACTGACAACATCGGTCATGGTAGCACAATTTTATGCCAGCTGGGACCTCATTTTTGGATAGTATCTATACTCACCAGCTGTTTGTCCTGCAGTAAGTGCCTAGAAGCCTTAGTAGCAACCTTGTTTTTTGCCAACCATTGCATTTTATAAAATTTTCTTTGAGTGTAAACTCCTCTTGAAGGCTTTTTTTCAGCCTCCTATTTAAATCTCTGAAGGTAAAAATTGTTTCCTGAAGCAAAAGTCATTGAACAAAGTCAACAAAATTGCAAAATAGTGGTTACCCACTGCATAGTCGTTATAATAAAATATTATTCATATTTTGCAATAAGAGTTGATTGGTTTATAAAGAATAGATTACCGATACATTTCCAGCATGTTTACAGTAATGCAAATTTCAAATTTATGAAAGAATTTGTGAAACAAAATTTGCTTTTTTTTCCAGATGGTACGTTAATTGCCTGTTCCATATCCTACACAGTATGGTGTCATATTTTTTTGATTTAAATAGATTTTTATTAACAATATAAAGAAGAACATCAGAATGCCATTTACATTACAATATGTCACATACACATTTTCTTATTTTGATAAACCCCAACATTACCCCAACAGCCCCCCTCCCCCCATAAGACAGCTCATTCCCAATCTGCACCCCTCTGAGGCCTTCTCTGCCTCGAGTGATTTACCCTTATCCAGATCTTAAGAAACCCGACTTCTATACTCCTCAATCCAGTTCAAGCCAAGGAGACCACATTCTATTAAACATTTCTATTCTCCCCCTTTTTTTGTACACCCCCTTTTCCAATTTTAGACCATGTTGTACATATTGGAGAAATTCCCTCCTCACAGGTGGTTCAGCGTTTATCCAATTTCGTGCTATCACTTTCCTAGCCATGTATAGTAGCCTAGCGATTGCAATCTTCCAGGTATTGTCAACCCCAATTTCTTCCACATATCCCAGCAAGCATACTATCGGATCTCTAAGAACTCTACACTTATAAGCTACTTCAACCTGGCTCAAAACCACCACCCAAAAAGCAGCCAGCCTAGGACATGTCCACATCATGTGATATATTCCTGCATTCTCACTCGCACACCTCGGGCACTCAGAGTTGGCACGCAACCCCGCTTTGTGTAGCACTTCCGGAGATTTATATACTCTGTGCAGAATATATAGCTGCGAGAGTCTATATGGTTCACTCAAGGATAGTCGCGGAACCCACTCCATCACCGATTCCCAGGTTTCATTCTCCATCGGCCCTACGTCTCTCTCCCATTTAGCTCTCGCCCTTATAGGGAAATCTAGCAAAAACGTGTGCATAAGGTCCTTATACAGGGTGGAAATAACTCCCCTTGTAGTCCCGTCCCCACACACATACTCCAAAACTATATCATCTTGAATCCTGATATCAGCTTTCTTATTCTGAGCTCTAAAGGCATGTCTCATCTGCGCGTACTGATATTCCCCTGTGGATCGCAGACCAAACTCTACCTGCAATTGGGAAAAGGACTTCAATGCTTGCTGCTGGATTATCTGGTGAACAAAGCAAATTCCCTTAGTCTGCCATTCCATCAGTCCTCCCAGAGCCTCAAATTCCTTTAAATTGTTGTTAGACCATATCGGTGTGAATTTAGTCAACCCTGTAACCCCACGAATCTGCCTTAGTCTGTTCCATAATTTACGAATCAGGAACAGGGTTGGATATAATTTCCCTAAAGCGCCCAAGGAGCCATCTTCCAAACACCGAACCACCGGTCGTCGGCCTGTCACCTCTTCCATTAGGTGTTGTACTGCACTGGATGACGCCTCTCGCGCCCAGCCCTTCAAATGCTGACTCTGGGCTGCAAGAAAATATATTTCCGGGTTGGGCAAAGCCAAACCACCATCTTTCTTGGGTCGATGAAGCGTCTCTAGGCTAATACGTGGATATTGTCTCCCCCATATCAAACTTCTAAAGAGGGCATTAATCTGCCTGAACTTCCCCCGAGGAATCCAAATTGGTGCGTTCTGTAAAACATATAGAATTTTAGGCATCAGGACCATTTTTATAAGGTTTACCCTTCCGACCACCGATAGATGTAGTTTATTCCAGGCATCTACCTTCGCCTTGAGTACCCCCATAACAGGAGTCAAATTCCTTTGTAGGAACTCCGCAATTGGCACCGAAATCCATATTCCAAGGTATTTAAATTGGGAAACCACCTTTAGCCTCTCATCCCCAACATCCTCACTCACATTCTCTCCTACATCATCCACCCTAAAAAGAACCGATTTACCCCAATTAATTGTTAGTCCCGACACGGTACCAAATCTCTCAACAATTTCAATGGCCCCTCTCAGTGAATCATCCGGATCAGCCAGGAACAGCAAAACGTCATCCGCGTATAGCGCTATTTTTTCCTCAATTTTCCCATACCTAAACCCAGGGACTCTATCAGACTGCCGAATCTTAGCAGCAAGAGGTTCTACAGCTAAAGCAAACAGAAGGGGTGAGAGCGGGCATCCCTGCCTAGTACCCCTAGCCAGCTCTATAGGCCGCGACAGCTCCCCGTTCACCCTAATTCTAGCCGACGGTAATGAATACAACAGCTGTATCCAGGCCACAAACTGCGGACCAAACCCCATACATTCCAACACCTGCCAGAGGTATCCCCACTCAACACTGTCAAACGCCTTATGGGCATCTAGCGACACAATCACCCTTCGACCGCAGTTATCAGACTCCACCTGTAAATTTACATATAACCTCCGCAAGTTAATCGCCGTTGACCTATCAGGCATAAAGCCAGACTGGTCCGAATGCACCAGACTCGCAATAACACTAGAGAGACGGAGAGCCAGCACCTTGGCCAGAAGCTTGACATCAATAGTTAGTAAGGAAATTGGGTGGTACGACTCCGGTTTCCCCAAATCCTTATCCTCCTTTGGAATAACCACTATTATGGCCTCTCTCATAGAGGCTGGCAAGCACCCCCGGGACCTAGCTTCCTCCAGTACCATTTTTAATCTAGGAATCAGCACTTCTGCCAAACCTTTATAGATCTCAGCGGGTAGCCCATCAACCCCAGGCGCCTTCCCATTAGCCATAGACATCAATGCCCGACTCAATTCCTCCTCAGTGATAGGGGCCTCAAGGCTCTCCCTATCTGCCTCATTCAGTCTCGGCAAATCCAGACCCTCCAAGAAAGTCAATGTATCCTCGACCGATTCACCAAACCGAGAGGAATACAAATCTGCATAGAAGTCCGCGAAGGCCCTCAAAATCTCAGGCGTTTCCATTATTCTACCTCCACTTGGAGATTCCAAAGAGTGTATATATGAAGAACCTCTCTGAGCAGCAGCCACTACCGACAGCATATGTCCCACTGTTTCTCCCTCCTGATAAAACAACACCCTTTGGAAATCCCGCTTCCTCTCAGCTTTGCCTAACAGAATTTTTTCCAAATGATTTTGTGCATTTTTCATCCTTCTCTCTGCCTCAGGAGTTCCCAGTGTGGACATCCCATCTTCTGCTTCCTTCAACTCTTCAACTGCCGCTTTTTCTGCCTCTCTCGTCCTCCGCTTACACCTACTAATGTCCCTAAACAGTAGTCCCCTCAGATACGCCTTCATTGCATCCCAAATCGTAAGAGCATCAGTGCTTCCATCATTTAAGACAAAGAATTCTGCCACCTCCCGTCCTATACTTTCCAACTCAATACTCTGTAGCCAATTAGGATGAATCTTCCAATCTCTCCCACTTGTCGAACGTGCCCCCTCCAATCTAACCTCTACTTCAATTGGACTATGGTCTGACAAGGCCCTTGGCAGATATCTCACCTCCCCAACCAGTGTGTCTTAAATCCTGTTACCCAGAACCATATCGATTCTAGAGAGCGTGGCATGCGCTGGTGAATAACATGAGTACCCTCTCTCCCCAATATGTCTGACCCTCCAAAGATCAATCATACCTATCTCCTGTATATAGGTGCCAAATGTTGTAATGTGTCCCTCCGACCTATTCTGAGTATTGTTATTTTTGTCCCAATAATCATCACAGATGTTATTTAGATCCCCGATAATCATTAACGGTGTTGGCCCCCATCTCTCCACTCGCTCCATTACTTCTCTAATTTTCCTGCTAGAGTAGGGGGGCGGAATATACATCGCGGCAACACACATCATCACTCCATACAATATGCACTGTATTAGTACGTACTGCCCATCCACATCCACATATACCTTCACCTCCTCATACTGAACTCCCGCTGGAACCAAGATTGAGACTCCTCTTGCATACGTGGAGAAGGTAGAATGATATCCCTTCTGAATCCACCGTCTATTCAGGACATCCACCTTTTCCCTTACCAAATGCATTTCCAGCAAGCATATCATTGAGGCCCGTTGGTCTCTTGCATATTGCAAACACGCGGCACGTCTGGATTTCTCCCCTAGGCCTCTCACATTCCAGCTCAAAATCTTAAAACGGGTCCCCTGTTATGTAGGCAATCCAGTGACACAGTGTGCCAGCAATCAGAGCACATGCAGTGATCAGACAATAACCCAAAAACAATAGAACGAGCTCTGAGACGTGGAATCTCTGTAGACCGCAATACCTGAACCTAACCTAAACACAACTAAAGGCAGCTGTGGATTGCGCCTGACACTACCTATGCAACTCGGCACAGCCTGAGGAGCTGACTAGCCTGAAGATAGAAAAACAAGCCTGACTTGCCTCAGAGAAATACCCCAAAGGAAAAGGCAGCCCCCCACATATAATGACTGTTAGCAAGATGAAAAGACAAAACGTAGGGATGAAATAGATTCAGCAAAGTGAGGCCCGATATTCTAGATAGAGCGAGGATAGCAAAGAGAAGTTTGCAGTCTACAAAAAACCCTAAAGCAAAAAACCACGCAAAGGGGGCAAAAAGACCCACCGTGCCAAACTAACGGCACGGCGGTACACCCTTTGCGTCTCAGAGCTTCCAGCAAAATGAAAAGACAAGCTGGACAGAAAAAGTAGCAACAAAAGCAAAGAAGCACTAATCTAAGCAGAGCAGCAGGCCACAGGAAAGATCCAGAAGCTCAGATCCAACACTGGAACATTGACAAGGAGCAAGGAAGACAGAATCAGGTGGAGTTAAATAACAAAGCAGCCAACGAGCTCACCAGAACACCTGAGGGAGGAAGCTCAGAAGCTGCAGTACCACTTGTGACCACAGGAGTGAATTCAGCCACAGAATTCACAACAGTACCCCCCCCTTGAGGAGGGGTCACCGAACCCTCACCAGAGCCCCCAGGCCGACCAGGATGAGCCACATGAAAGGCACGAACAAGATCTGGAGCATGGACATCAGAGGCAAAAACCCAGGAATTATCTTCCTGAGCATAACCCTTCCATTTAACCAGATACTGGAGTTTCCGTCTAGAAATACGAGAATCCAAAATTTTCTCCACAATATACTCCAATTCCCCCTCCACCAAAACCGGGGCAGGAGGCTCAACAGATGGAACCATAGGTGCCACGTATCTCCGCAACAACGACCTATGGAATACATTATGTATGGAAAAGGAGTCTGGGAGGGTCAGACGAAAAGACACAGGATTGAGAATCTCAGAAATCCTATACGGACCAATAAAACGAGGTTTAAATTTAGGAGAGGAAACCTTCATAGGAATATGACGAGAAGATAACCAAACCAGATCCCCAACACGAAGTCGGGGACCCACACGGCGTCTGCGATTAGCGAAAAGTTGAGCCTTCTCCTGGGACAAGGTCAAATTGTCCACTACCTGAGTCCAGATCTGCTGCAACCTGTCCACCACAGAATCCACACCAGGACAGTCCGAAGACTCAACCTGTCCTGAAGAGAAACGAGGATGGAACCCAGAATTGCAGAAAAATGGAGAGACCAAGGTAGCCGAGCTGGCCCGATTATTAAGGGCGAACTCAGCCAACGGCAAAAAGGACACCCAATCATCCTGGTCTGCAGAAACAAAACATCTCAGATATGTTTCCAAGGTCTGATTGGTTCGTTCGGTCTGGCCATTAGTCTGAGGATGGAAAGCCGAGGAAAAAGATAGGTCAATGCCCATCCTACCACAAAAGGCTCGCCAAAACCTTGAAACAAACTGGGAACCTCTGTCAGAAACAATATTCTCAGGAATGCCATGCAAACGAACCACATGCTGGAAGAACAAAGGCACCAAATCAGAGGAGGAAGGCAATTTAACCAAGGGCACCAGATGGACCATTTTAGAAAAGCGATCACAGACCACCCAAATGACTGACATCTTTTGAGAAACGGGAAGGTCAGAAATGAAATCCATCGAAATATGTGTCCAAGGCCTCTTTGGGACCGGCAAGGGCAAAAGCAACCCACTGGCACGTGAACAGCAGGGCTTAGCCCTAGCACAAATCCCACAGGACTGCACAAAAGTACGTACATCCCGTGACAGAGATGGCCACCAGAAGGATCTAGCCACTAACTCTCTGGTACCAAAGATTCCAGGATGACCAGCCAACACCGAACAATGAAGTTCAGAGATAACTTTACTAGTCCACCTATCAGGGACGAACAGTTTCTCCGCCGGACAACGATCAGGTTTATTCGCCTGAAATTTTTGCAACACTCGCCGCAAATCAGGGGAGATGGCAGACACAATGACTCCTTCCTTGAGGATACTCGCCGGCTCAGATGAACCCGGAGAGTCGGGCACAAAACTCCTAGACAGAGCATCCGCCTTCACATTTTTAGAGCCCGGAAGGTACGAAATCACAAAATCGAAGCGGGCAAAAAATAACGACCAACGGGTCTGTCTAGGATTCAAGCGCTTGGCAGACTCGAGATAAGTAAGGTTCTTATGATCAGTCAATACCACCACGCGATGCTTAGCTCCTTCAAGCCAATGACGCCATTCCTCGAATGCCCACTTCATGGCCAGCAACTCTCGGTTGCCCACATCATAATTACGCTCAGCAGCCGAAAACTTCCTGGAAAAGAAAGCACATGGTTTCAACACTGAGCAACCAGAACCTCTCTGTGACAAAACCGCCCCTGCTCCAATCTCAGAAGCATCAACCTCGACCTGGAACGGAAGAGAAACATCTGGTTGACACAACACAGGGGCAGAACAAAAACGATGCTTCAACTCCTGAAAAGCTTCCACAGCAGCAGAAGACCAATTAACCAAATCAGCACCCTTCTTGGTCAAATCGGTCAATGGTTTGGCAATGCTAGAAAAATTACAGATGAAGCGACGATAAAAATTAGCAAAGCCCAGGAATTTTTGCAGACTTTTCAGAGATGTCGGCTGAGTCCAATCCTGGATGGCTTGGACCTTAACCGGATCCATCTCGATAGTAGAAGGGGAAAAGATGAACCCCAAAAATGAAACTTTCTGCACACCGAAGAGACACTTTGATCCCTTCACAAACAAAGAATTAGCACGCAGGACCTGGAAAACCATTCTGACCTGCTTCACATGAGAGTCCCAATCATTTGAGAAGATCAAAATGTCATCCAAGTAAACAATCAGGAATTTATCCAGATACTCACGGAAGATGTCATGCATAAAAGACTGAAACACAGATGGAGCATTGGCAAGTCCGAACGGCATCACTAGATACTCAAAATGACCCTCGGGCGTATTAAATGCAGTTTTCCATTCATCTCCTTGCCTGATTCTCACCAGATTATACGCACCACGAAGATCTATCTTAGTGAACCAACTAGCCCCCTTAATCCGAGCAAACAAGTCAGATAACAATGGCAAGGGATACTGAAATTTAACAGTGATCTTATTAAGAAGGCGGTAATCAATACACGGTCTCAGCGAACCATCCTTCTTGGCTACAAAAAAGAACCCTGCTCCCAGTGGTGATGACGATGGGCGAATATGTCCCTTCTCCAGGGATTCCTTCACATAACTGCGCATAGCGGCGTGTTCAGGCACGGATAAATTAAATAATTGACCTTTAGGGAATTTACTACCAGGAATCAAATTGATAGCACAATCACAATCCCTATGCGGAGGTAGAGCATCGGACTTGGGCTCTTCAAATACATCCTGATAATCAGACAAGAACTCTGGGACCTCAGAAGGAGTGGATGACGAAATAGACAAAAATGGAACATCTCCATGTACCCCCTGACAACCCCAGCTGGATACCGACATAGAGTTCCAATCCAATACTGGATTATGGGTTTGCAGCCATGGCAACCCCAACAAGACCACATCATGCAGATTATGTAGCACCAGAAAGCGAATAACTTCCTGATGTGCAGGAGCCATGCACATGGTCAGCTGGGTCCAGTACTGAGATTTATTCTTGGCCAAAGGTGTAGCATCAATTCCTCTCAACGGAATAGGACACCGCAAAGGCTCCAAGAAAAACCCACAACGTTTAGCATAATCCAAATCCATCAGATTCAGGGCAGCGCCTGAATCCACAAACGCCATGACAGAATACGATGACAAAGAGCATATCAAGGTAATGGACAGAAGGAATTTGGATTGTACAGTACCAATGACGGCAGACCTATCGAACCGCTTAGTGCGCTTAGGACAATCAGAAATAGCATGAGTGGAATCACCACAGTAGAAACACAGACCATTCAGACGTCTGTGTTCTTGCCGTTCAACTCTGGTCATAGTCCTATCGCACTGCATAGGCTCAGGTTTAATCTTAGACAATACCGCCAAATGGTGCACAGATTTACGCTCGCGCAAGCGTCGACCGATCTGAATGGCCAAAGACATAGACTCATTCAAACCAGCAGGCATAGGAAAACCCACCATGACATCCTTAAGAGCCTCAGAGAGACCCTTTCTGAACAAAGCTGCCAGCGCAGATTCATTCCACAGAGTGAGTACTGACCACTTCCTTAATTTCTGACATTATACTTCTATATCATCCTGACCCTGGCACAAAGCCAGCAAATTTTTCTCAGCCTGATCCACTGAATTAGGCTCATCGTAAAGTAATCCGAGCGCCAGGAAAAACGCATTGACATTACTCAATGCAGGGTCTCCTGGCGCAAGAGAAAATGCCCAGTCCTGAGGGTCGCCGCGCAAAAAAGAAATAATAATCAAAACCTGTTGAATAGGATTACCAGAATAATGAGGTTTCAAGGCCAGAAATAGCTTACAATTATTTTTGAAATTAAGAAACTTAGTTCTATCACCAAAAAACAAATCAGGAATAGGAATTCTTGGTTCTAACATAGATTTCTGATCAATAGTATCTTGAATCCTTTGTACATGTGTAACGAGATTATCCATTGAAGAGCACAGACCCTGAATATCCATGTCCACACCTGTGTCCTGAAACACCCAAATGTCTAGGGAAAAAAAAAGACTGAACACAGAGCTGAGAAAAAAAAATGATGTCAGAACTTCTTTTTTCCCTCTATTGAGAATCATTAGGTTGGCTCCTTGTACTGTTATGTAGGCAATCCAGTGACACAGTGTGCCAGCAATCAGAGCACATGCAGTGATCAGACAATAACCCAAAAACAATAGAACGAGCTCTGAGACGTGGAATCTCTGTAGACCACAATACCTGAACCTAACCTAAACACAACTAAAGGCAGCTGTGGATTGCGCCTGACACTACCTATGCAACTCGGTACAGCCTGAGGAGCTGACTAGCCTGAAGATAGAAAAACAAGCCTGACTTGCCTCAGAGAAATACCCCAAAGGAAAAGGCAGCCCCCCACATATAATGACTGTTAGCAAGATGAAAAGACAAAACGTAGGGATGAAATAGATTCAGCAAAGTGAGGCCCGATATTCTAGATAGAGCGAGGATAGCAAAGAGAACTTTGCAGTCTACAAAAAACCCTAAAGCAAAAAACCACGCAAAGGGGGCAAAAAGACCCACCATGCCAAACTAACGGCACGGCGGTACACCCTTTGCGTCTCAGAGCTTCCAGCAAAATGAAAAGACAAGCTGGACAGAAAAAGTAGCAACAAAAGCAAAGAAGCACTAATCTAAGCAGAGCAGCAGGCCACAGGAAAGATCCAGAAGCTCAGATCCAACACTGGAACATTGACAAGGAGCAAGGAAGACAGAATCAGGTGGAGTTAAATAACAAAGCAGCCAACGAGCTCACCAGAACACCTGAGGGAGGAAGCTCAGAAGCTGCAGTACCACTTGTGACCACAGGAGTGAATTCAGCCACAGAATTCACAACAGTCCCCATCACTTGACTCATCTTCACTAACTGTATCATCATTCTTGAGCACAAGCTGTCTAACTTCCCCCCCCAACTCCGCCTCCCACCCTTCCCCCCTCACATCTAACCATTCCACCTCTTTTCAAGAGTGGGGCATCATCGCCCATAGCGAACACTCCGTTTGGCATTACCTTCCCGACCCTCCTCCCACCACTGTACATAACAGGATTCCAAACATTTTGAAAAATAACGTGTCTCAAAATATTTTAACATAGAATTATTTACACACGCAAGAAACCTGCATACACTTATAATATGCCGCTTACCCTTCCTCCCTCCTTCCCAGCAGCCATTACACCATCCCTTTAACTTTAACTGATTATAATCCAGCTCCCTTCTTCACCACCCATACCCCCTGAGTTGTTAATCACATGACTCTTTGCCAACTGACAGATAAGTAAACAAAATCAGACTCTTCCCACAGTTTCAGTCTCCTTTTCCTTTAAGCTTTTTAGCATTAATATCGATCCACTGGGTAGCTTCCTCCGGCTTCTGAAAAAAATGAATTTTATCAAACGCCACCACCCTCAGTCTTGCTGGAAACACCATGGAGTACTGCACTCCCAGCTCCCTCAGCCGTCTCTTGATACCCGTGAACATCATCCTTTGCTTCTGCACCAAAGCAGAATAGTCTGGGTATATAGCAATCTTTTGGCCTTCAACTGTCAGATCCGTCATGTCTCTGGCCTTCCTCAGGATAATGTCTCTGTCTCTATAATTTAGAATTTTGGCAAGCATGGTACGGGGATTCGCTCCAGGGACAGGTGGTTTCGGCGGGACCCTATGCGCTCTTTCTACCGCGAATACTTTTGTTAGCGCCATATCTCCAAATGTCTCTAACAGCCAGTTTTCAATATACTCCGTTGGATTCCTCCCTTCAGCTTTTTCAGGGATGTCCACTATGCGTATATTATTTCTTCTGGACCTGTTCTCAAGGTCCTCATTTTTCGCCGCCAATTCAGCTATTGCTTGAGTGAACTTTTTCTCTGCTTTTTGCAGCTGCACTATATGGTCTTCTGCAGTGCTCACTCTCTCCTCTACCTCCCCCACACGTTTGTCAATCTTCTGCATGGCTGCGTTTATCTGGGCTGTGTCCCCCTTAACCTCCTGTATCTGTAAGGTCAGAGACTGTTTACATGAAGAAACCAGCGCAAAAACGTCTCTTAAGGTAGGCTCAGCTTCTGGCGCCATTTCCTCGGGTCCCCCTTCTGCCACCACCATTTTGCTCTCCTTTCTCCCCTGTTGTACCTCATGTTCTCCTGCTGGGCTCTCCTCCTCCTCCTCGGTATCAGCTCCGGCTCCCTCCTCTGCGGCCTCCGCTCTCGCAAACTGCTGGAGCTTTGCGGCTACCTCCATATGCTTTCTGCATGCGGCGTTCTCCTTGTCCGCCTTCTCCCTTGTGTCGGCGCCATCTTGGATTGCGCCTGCATCCCCGGCTCCCGCGTCCTTCTGCCGTCTCCTGGTCATGTTCGCCGGTTCCAGCGCTACCGCTCAGCACCGCCGGGCTCTCCAAGTCTCCCCACAGCCGGTAATCCCACTCAGGGACCGAACAGCAGCGGCTCTGCAGGATTATTAAATATACAGCAGCGGGAGCTCACAGCCGCACGTCCGTTCACATGGACTCTCAGGCCACGCCCCCCATGGTGTCATATTAATAATAATATTTACATTTTTTTTTATATAGCATGAACAGATTATGTAGCACTTTACAATTCAGATGGTGCATATTCAAATTGCCAGTCACAGCACACATGAATGTAAAGAGTTATTATACTTCTCACACTGACTAATATAACAGTCTAAAAATTACCTAAAGTGGGTACGGGTACGGAAAGTATTGAGACCCTTTTAAATTTTTCACTCTTTCTTTCATTGCAGCCATTTGGTAAATTCTAAAAAGTTCATTTTTTTTCCTCATTAATGTACACTCTGCACCTCATTTTGCATGAAAAAAAAACAGAAATGTAGAAATTTTTGCAAATTTATTAGAAAAGAAAAATGGAAATATCACATGGTCATAAGTATTCAGACCCTTTGCTCAGACCCTCATATTTAAGTCACATGCTGTCCATTTCCTTGTGATACTCCTTGAGAGGGTTCTACTCCTTCATTGGAGTCCATCTGTATTTAATTAAACTGATAGGACTTGATTTGGAAAGGCACACATCTGTCTAAATAAGACCTCACAGCTCACAGTGCATGACAGACCAAATAATAATAATAATTTTTATTTATATAGCGCCAACATATTCCGCAGCGCTTTACAAATTATAGACGGGAATTGTACAGACAATAGACATTACAGCATAACAGAAATATAGTTCAATACAGATACCAGGAGGAGTGAGGGCCCTGCTCGCAAGCTTACAAACTATGAGGAAAAGGGGAGACACGAGAGGTGGATGATAATGAGAATCATGAGGTCAAAGAAACTGGCCAAGGAGCTCAGAGACAGAATTGTGTCAAGGCACACATCTGGCCAAGGTTACAACAGAATTTCTGCAGTATTCAAGGTTCCTTGCAGCACAGTGGCTTAAATGGAAGACGTAAAGAAGAACCCTAAGATCACTGTGGCAGAGCTCCAGAGATGCAGTAGGGAGATGGGAGAAAGTTCCACAAAGTCAACTATCACTGCAGCTATCTGCCAGTTGGGGCCTTTATGGCAGAGTGGCCTGATGGAAGCCTCAAGACATATGAAAGCCCGCATAGAGTTTGCTAAAAAAAAAACACATGAAGGACTTCTAAACTATAAGAAATCAGATTCTCTGGTCTGATGAGATGAAGATAGACCATTTTGGTGATAATTCTAAGTGGCACTGCTCATCACCTGACCAATACAATCCCAACAGTGAAACATGTTGGTGGCAGCATCATGCTATGGGGGTGTTTTTCAGCCGCAAGGACAGGACGACTGGTTGCCATTGAAGCAAGCATGAATGCAGCCAAATACAGAGATATCCTGGATAAAAACCTCTTCCAGGATGCTCTGGATCTCAGACTTGGCCAAAGGTTAATCTTCCAACAAGACAATGACCTTAAGCACATAGCTAAAATAACAAAGGAGTGGCTTCAGAACAACTCTGTGACCATTCTTGACTGGCCCAGCCAGAGCCCTGGCCTAAACCCAATTTTGCATCTCTGAAGAGACCTGAAAATGGCTGTCCACCAACGTTCACCATCCAATGTGATGGAACTGGTGAGGATCTGCAAGGAAGAATGGCAGAGGATCCCCAAATCCAAGTGTGAAAAGCTTATTGCATCATTCCCAAGAAGACTTAAGGCTGTACTAGCTCAAAAGAGTGCTTCTGCTCAATACTGAGCAAAGGGCCTGAATGCTTATTACTGTGTGATATTTTAGTTTTTCTTTTTTAATAAATTTGCAAAAATTTCTACATTTCTGTTTTCTTCAGCCAAGATGGGGTCCAGAGTGTACATTAATGAAAAAAAAGAACATTTTTGAATTTACAAATGGCTGCAATAAAATAAAGATTGAAAAATTTAAAAGGGTCTGAATACTTTCCATAATCACTGTATATGAGGCCTTCCTCTACAGATCTCTTAATATATATATGTATACCCCCAAGGGTAAATGTTTTTCAACCTGTGTAATTAGTGCATAGATTTTACCAGTCTAGGAGTCCCACTCCTTAAAAATGGGAAAAAATGTCTCTCCTCTGTGTCTTCCACAATGTGCATTTTGATCACTGTGATAAAACGTCACAGTGATCAAAATAAAAAAAATAGTAAATGATCCCCCCCTTTGTCACCCCCATAGGTAGGGACAATAATAAAATACATTTTTTTTCCACTAAGATTAGAATTAGGGTTAGGGTTAGGGTTTCGATATGTGCACACGTATTCTGGTCCTCTGCTGATTTTTCTGCTGCGGATTTGATAAATCCGCAGTGCTAAACCGCTGCGGATTTATGGCGGATTTACAGCGGTTTTTCTGCGCATTTCACTGCGGTTTTACAACTGCGATTTTCTATTGGAGCAGTTGTAAAACCGCTGCGGAATCCGCAGAAAGAAGTGACATGCTGCGGAATGTAAACCGCTGTGTTTCCGTGCAGTTTTTCTGCAGCATGTGTACAGCGATTTTTGTTTCCCATAGGTTTACATTGAACTGTAACCTCATGGGAAACTGCTGCGGATCCGCAGCGTTTTCCGCAGCGTGTGCACATACCTTTAGAATTAGGCTATGTGCACATGGTGCGGATTTGGCTGCGGATTCGCAGCAGTGTTCCATCAGGTTTACAGTACCATGTAAACCTATGGAAAACCAAATCCGCTGTGCCCATGGTGCGGAAAATATAGCGCGGAAACGCTGCGTTGTATTTTCCGCAGCATGTCAATTCTTTGTGCAGATTCCGCAGCGTTTTACACCTGTTCCTCAATAGGCATCCGCAGGTGAAATCTGCACAAAAAACACTGGAAATCCGCGGTAAATCCGCAGGTAAAACGCAGTGCCTTTTACCCGCGGATTTTTCAAAAATGGTGCTGAAAAATCTCACACGAATCCGCAACGTGGGCACATAGCCTTAGGGTTAGGGTTGGAATTAGGTTTGTAGTTAGGGTTGTGATTAGGGCTATGGCTAAAGTTGGGATTAGGGTTAGGGGTGTGGGGGGGGGGTTAGTGCTGGAGGTAGAATTGAGGGGTTTCCACTGTTTAGGCACATCAGGGGTCTCCAAACGCAACATGGCGCCACCATTGATTCCAGCCAATCTTGTATTCAAAAAGTCAAATGGTGCTCCCTCACTTCCGAGCCCCGAAGTGCGCCCAAACAGTGGTTTACCCCCACATATGGGGTACCAGCATACTCAGGACAAACTGCGCAACAATTACTGGGGTCCAATTTCTCCTGTTACCCTTGTGAAAATAAAAAATTGCTTACTAAAACATCATTTTTGAGGAAAGAAAAATGATTTTTTATTTTCACGGCTCTGCCTTGTAAACGTCTGTGAAGCACTTGGGGGTGCTCACCATATATCTAGATAAGTTCCTTGGGGGGTCTAGTTTCTAAAATGGGGTCACTTATGGTCGGTTTCTATTGTTTAGGCACACCAGGGGCTCTGCAAACGCAACGTGACACCCGCAGACCAATCCATCATAGTCTGCATTTCAAAAGTCACTACTTCCCTTCTGAGCGCCGATGTGTGCCCAAACAGTGGTTTACCCCCATATATGGGGTATCAGCGTACTCAGGAGAAACTGGACAACAACTTTTGGGGTCAAATTTCTCCTATAACCCTTGGAAAAATAAAAAATTCTGGGCTAAAAATTATTTTTGAGGAAAGAAAATGTATTTATTATTTTCACGGCTCTGCGTTATAAACTTCTGTAAAGCACTTGGGGGTTCAAAGTGCTCATTACTAGTGTTGAGCGATACCTTCCGATATCGGAAAGTATCGGTATCGGATAGGATCGGCCGATATTCAAAAAATATCGGATATCGCCGATACCGATACCCGATCCCAATCCAAGTCAATGGGACCAAAATATCGGAATTAAAATAAACCCTTTCTTTCCTTGTAGGTTCATTCTACTTGAAGGAAAACAACTAAGAATAATGCAGGATGTATTTGGGGAGGTGGCGGAGACATTAAAGTCATAGAGGTTTAGCCCAATCAAATAGAATAGCATGTTTTTGTTTTTTTTAAAGACGTTCGGAGTGACAAAGATATTGACTATGTAAATTTTTTTTTATTTTGTTAGATATTGATGTTTCACTATTCCACGCCCTTCCCCTTCTTTTTTTTTAACTTTTCCCACACTTTCATCTTCATCATCATCAGCATCTTTGACATCAACTTCTTCTTCACCTTATTCATCTTCTTCTTCATCCTTTACCTTTTTTTTTTTATTACATTCTTCATATTAATTTTATTCAACTATTATTATTCTTCCTATTCTACATATTCATTTTATTCAACTGTTATTATTCTTCCTATTCTACTTCTTTATCATATTCTCATTTGTGACAGGCATTCCCGTAGTTGTTATCTATAAAAGTTGAAAGATTACACCTTCCGTTCTGCCAGTCACAAAAGTTACATTTGTCCGCGTTCAGTTTTGCCTGCAGCATCAGGCTTTATCCAGGGGCACCACGAGGAGGAACGGACTCACCCCCATACACTGCTTAGTCTTCTTCTGCATATAATTTAGATAATATCTTTTGCTCTGATATTAAGTGTTATGCTTAATGTTCTTCTGCTCTTTGTTCTGCAGCCTCTTGTTCTTCTGCTTCTCGGTCTTCCATGTCGTCGTCTCCAGGGTCGTCGTCTCCAGTGTCGTCGTCTCCGCCGTCGTCGTCTCCGCCGTCGTCGTCGTCGTCATCGGGGTGGTCTTTCTGGTCGTCGACGTTAGGGTCTTCAACTTGGAAATGTAGCAGAAGGTACAAGAAGGCTGAGAAAATGCCAAGAACCAGCTGATGGAACTGGAACTCGGATGGCTACCCGAAGGTTCAAGAGCCTATGGAACTACCGAGGACCAACTGACGTTACTGGAACCCGGTTACTAA
Source organism: Ranitomeya imitator (assembly GCF_032444005.1). NCBI lineage: Eukaryota > Metazoa > Chordata > Amphibia > Anura > Dendrobatidae > Ranitomeya > Ranitomeya imitator. The sequence goes on from NC_091286.1 coordinate 370,730,560, forward strand.
GCAGGAGGTACCCGTACTAAAAAGCACTACCAAGGACCGCCTGACGTTGGCGGAACTCGGATACCCAGAAGGAGGCACCTAAGCCAAAGGCTCTGCCCGGAACCAGCTGACGGTACTGGAACCAGGATGGGGAGCAGAAGGTACAAGAGCAAAAGACACTGCCGAGAACCAGCTGACGGTACTGGAACCCGGATGGGTAGCCGAAGGTCCAAGAGCCAATGGAAATACCGAGGACCAGCTGACGTTACTGGAACCCGGTTACTAAGCAGGAGGTACCCGTGCCTGAAAGCACTACCAAGGACCACCTGACGTTGGTGGAACTTGGATACCCAGAAGGAGGCACCTAAGCCAAAGGCTCTGCCCGGAACCAGCTGACGGTACTGGAACCAGGATGGGGAGCAGAAGGTACAAGAGCAAAAGACACTGCCGAGAACCAGCTGACGGTGCTGGAAACAGGTGGTTGACACGAAGGCCCACAGGAGAGGAGAGAGCAGCTAGGCCGCGAGGCAGCCGCAGTTACCGAACCCCAACAGTCCTACAGGGGGAGCTGGGCCTACTGGCACTACAGAACCAGCCTTGACTACCAATTCATGCAGCCCACATAGGAAGCTCCTAAACTGGAGGCACCCTGGAGTTGGCTAACCCGAACGCAACACGACGGGGCAAGCATAGGCGTCTCAGCGAGTTTGACACAACCCGGAAACAGCTGACGGTGCTGAAACCAGGTTTGGCACGAGGGAGTACCTGTGACAAAAACACTGCCGAGAACCAGCTGGCGGTGCTGGAACCCGGATGCGTTGCCCCAGTGTGCAAGAGCCAATGGCACGACCGAGGACCAGCTGACGGTGCTGGAACCCGGTTACTAAGCTGTAGGTGCCCGCGCTTAAAAGCACTACCAAGGACCGCCTGGCGTTGGCGGAACTCGGATACCCAGGAGGAGGCACCTAAGCCAAAGGCTCAGCCCGGAACCAGCTGACGGTGCTGGAACCAGGTGGTGGACCCGAAGGCCCACAGGAGAGGAGAGAACAGCTAGACCGCGAGGCAGCCGCAGTTACCGAACCCCAACAGTCCTACAGGGGGAGCTGGGCCTACTGGCACTACAGAACCAGCCTTGACTGCCAATTCATGCAGCCCACATAAGAAGCTCCTAAACTGGAGGCACCCTGGAGTTGGCTAACCCGACCGCAACACGACGGGGCAAGCATAGGCGTCTCAGCGAGTTTGACACAACCCGGAAACAGCTGACGGTGCTGAAACCAGGTTTGGCACGAGGGAGTACCTGTGACAAAAACACTGCAGAGAACCAGCTGGCGGTGCTGGAACCCGGATGCGTTGCCCCAGTGTGCAAGAGCCAATGGCACGACCGAGGACCAGCTGACGGTGCTGGAACCCGGTTACTAAGCTGTAGGTGCCCGCGCTTAAAAGCACTACCAAGGACTGCCTGGCGTTGGCGGAACTCGGATACCCAGGAGGAGGCACCTAAGCCAAAGGCTCGGCCCGGAACAAGCTGACGGTGCTGGAACCAGGTGGTGGACCCGAAGGCCCACAGGAGAGGAGAGAACAGCTAGGCCGCGAGGCAGCCACAGTTACCGAACCCCAACAGTCCTACAGGGGGAGCTGGGCCTACTGGCACTACAGAACCAGCCTTGACTACCAATTCATGCAGCCCACATAGGAAGCTCCTAAACTGGAGGCACCCTGGAGTTGGCTAACCCGACCGCAACACGACGGGGCAAGCATAGGCGTCTCAGCGAGTTTGACACAACCCGGAAACAGCTGACGGTGCTGAAACCAGGTTTGGCACGAGGGAGTACCTGTGACAAAAACACTGCTGAGAACCAGCTGGCGGTGCTGCAACCTGGATGCGTTGCCCCAGTGTGCAAGAGCCAATGGCACGACCGAGGACCAGCTGACGGTGCTGGAACCCGGTTACTAAGCTGTAGGTGCACGCGCTTAAAAGCACTACCGAGGACCGCCTGGCGTTGGCAGAACTCGGATACCCAGGAGGAGGCACCTAAGCCAAAGGCTCGGCCCGGAACCAGCTGACGGTGCTGGAACCAGGTGGTGGACCCGAAGGCCCACAGGAGAGGAGAGAACAGCTAGGCCGCGAGGCAGCCGCAGTTACCGAACCCCAACAGTCCTACAGGGGGAGCTGGGCCTACTGGCACTACAGAACCAGCCTTGACTACCAATTCATGCAGCCCACATAGGAAGCTCCTAAACTGGAGGCACCCTGGAGTTGGCTAACCCGACCAACAACACGACGGGGCAAGCATAGGCGTCTCAGCGAGTTTGACACAACCCGGAAACAGCTGACGGTGCTGAAACCAGGTTTGGCACGAGGGAGTACCTGTGACAAAAACACTGCCGAGAACCAGCTGGCGGTGCTGGAACCCGGATGCGTTGCCCCAGTGTGCAAGAGCCAATGGCACGACCGAGGACCAGCTGACGGTGCTGGAACCCGGTTACTAAGCTGTAGGTGCCCGTGCTTAAAAGCACTACCAAGGACCGCCTGGCGTTGGCGGAACTCGGATACCCAGGAGGAGGCACCTAAGCCAAAGGCTCGGCCCGGAACCAGCTGACGGTGCTGGAACCAGGTGGTGGACCCGAAGGCCCACAGGAGAGGAGAGAACAGCTAGGCCACGAGGCAGCCGCAGTTACCGAACCACAACAGTCCTACAGGGGGAGCTGGGCCTACTGGCACTACAGAACCAACCTTGACTGCCAATTCATGCAGCCCACATAAGAAGCTCCTAAACTTGAGGCACCCTGGAGTTGGCTAACCCGACCGCAACACGACGGGGCAAGCATAGGCGTCTCAGCGAGTTTGACACAACCCGGAAACAGCTGACAGTGCTGAAACCAGGTTTGGCACGAGGGAGTACCTGTGACAAAAACACTGCCGAGAACCAGCTGGCGGTGCTGGAACCCGGATGCGTTGCCCCAGTGTGCAAGAGCCAATGGCACGACCGAGGACCAGCTGACGGTGCTGGAACCCGGTTACTAAGCTGTAGGTGCCCGCGCTTAAAAGCACTACCAAGGACCGCCTGGCGTTGGCGGAACTCGGATACCCAGGAGGAGGCACCTAAGCCAAAGGCTCGGCCCGGAACCAGCTGACGGTGCTGGAACCAGGTGGTGGACCCGAAGGCCCACAGGAGAGGAGAGAACAGCTAGGCCGCGAGGCAGCCGCAGTTACCGAACCCCAACAGTCCTACAGGGGGAGCTGGGCCTACTGGCACTACAGAACCAGCCTTGACTACCAATTCATGCAGCCCACATAGGAAGCTCCTAAACTGGAGGCACCCTGGAGTTGGCTAACCCGACCGCATCACGACGGGGCAAGCATAGGCGTCTCAGCGAGTTTGACACAACCCGGAAACAGCTGACGGTGCTGAAACCAGGTTTGGCACGAGGGAGTACCTGTGACAAAAACACTGCCGAGAACCAGCTGGCGGTGCTGGAACCCGGATGCGTTGCCCCAGTGTGCAAGAGCCAATGGCACGACCGAGGACCAGCTGACGGTGCTGGAACCCGGTTACTAAGCTGTAGGTGCCCGCGCTTAAAAGCACTACCGAGGACCGCCTGGCGTTGGCGGAACTCGGATACCCAGGAGGAGGCACCTAAGCCAAAGGCTCGGCCCGGAACCAGCTGACGGTGCTGGAACCAGGTGGTGGACCCGAAGGCCCACAGGAGAGGAGAGAACAGCTAGGCCGCGAGGCAGCCGCAGTTACCGAACCCCAACAGTCCTACAGGGGGAGCTGGGCCTACTGGCACTACAGAACCAGCCTTGACTACCAATTCATGCAGCCCACATAGGAAGCTCCTAAACTGGAGGCACCCTGGAGTTGGCTAACCCGACCGCAACACGACGGGGCAAGCATAGGCGTCTCAGCGAGTTTGACACAACCCGGAAACAGCTGACGGTGCTGAAACCAGGTTTGGCACGAGGGAGTACCTGTGACAAAAACACTGCCGAGAACCAGCTGGTGGTGCTGGAACCCGGATGCGTTGCCCCAGTGTGCAAGAGCCAATGGCACGACCGAGGACCAGCTGACGGTGCTGGAACCCGGTTACTAAGCTGTAGGTGCCCGCGCTTAAAAGCACTACCAAGGACCGCCTGGCGTTGGCGGAACTCGGATACCCAGGAGGAGGCACCTAAGCCAAAGGCTCGGCCCGGAACCAGCTGACGGTGCTGGAACCAGGTGGTGGACCCGAAGGCCCACAGGAGAGGAGAGAACAGCTAGGCCGCGAGGCAGCCGCAGTTACCGAACCCCAACAGTCCTACAGGGGGAGCTGGGCCTACTGGCACTACAGAACCAGCCTTGACTGCCAATTCATGCAGCCCACATAAGAAGCTCCTAAACTGGAGGCACCCTGGAGTTGGCTAACCCGACCGCAACACGACGGGGCAAGCATAGGCGTCTCAGCGAGTTTGACACAACCCGGAAACAGCTGACGGTGCTGAAACCAGGTTTGGCACGAGGGAGTACCTGTGACAAAAACACTGCCGAGAACCAGCTGGCGGTGCTGGAACCCGGATGCGTTGCCCCAGTGTGCAAGAGCCAATGGCACGACCGAGGACCAGCTGACGGTGCTGGAACCCGGTTACTAAGCTGTAGGTGCCCGCGCCTTAAAGCACTACCGAGGACCGCCTGGCGTTGGCGGAACTCGGATACCCAGGAGGAGGCACCTAAGCCAAAGGCTCGGCCCGGAACCAGCTGACGGTGCTGGAACCAGGTGGTGGACCCGAAGGCCCACAGGAGAGGAGAGAACAGCTAGGCCGCGAGGCAGCCGCAGTTACCGAACCCCAACAGTCCTACAGGGGGAGCTGGGCCTACTGGCACTACAGAACCAGCCTTGACTACCAATTCATGCAGCCCACATAGGAAGCTCCTAAACTGGAGGCACCCTGGAGTTGGCTAACCCGACCGCAACACGACGGGGCAAGCATAGGCGTCTCAGCGAGTTTGACACAACTCGGAAACAGCTGACGGTGCTGAAACCAGGTTTGGCACGAGGGAGTACCTGTGACAAAAACACTGCCGAGAACCAGCTGGCGGTGCTGGAACCCGGATGCGTTGCCCCAGTGTGCAAGAGCCAATGGCACGACCGAGAACCAGCTGACGGTGCTGGAACCCGGTTACTAAGCTGTAGGTGCCCGCGCCTAAAAGCACTACCGAGGACCGCCTGGCGTTGGCGGAACTCGGATACCCAGGAGGAGGCACCTAAGCCAAAGGCTCGGCCCGGAACCAGCTGACGGTGCTGGAACCAGGTGGTGGACCCGAAGGCCCACAGGAGAGGAGAGAACAGCTAGGCCGCGAGGCAGCCGCAGTTACCGAACCCCAACAGTCCTACAGGGGGAGCTGGGCCTACTGGCACTACAGAACCAGCCTTGACTACCAATTCATGCAGCCCACATAGGAAGCTTCTAAACTGGAGGCACCCTGGAGTTGGCTAATCCGACCGCAACACGACGGGGCAAGCATAGGCGTCTCAGCGAGTTTGACACAACCCGGAAACAGCTGACGGTGCTGAAACCGTCCTAAGCGCACTAAGCGGTTCGCTAGCTCTGCCACCATTGGTACGGTACAGTCTAAATTTCTATTGTCCGTTACTTTGATTTGCTCTTTGTCATCCTATTCTGTTATGGCATTTGTGGATTCAGGCGCTGCCCTGAATTTGATGGACTTGGAGTTTGCTAGGCGCTGTGGTTTTTCCTGGAGCCCTTGCAGTATCCTATTCCATTGAAAGGAATTGATGCTACGCCTTTGGCCAAGAATAAGCCTCAGTACTGGATCCAATGGACCATGTGCATGGCTCCTGCACATCAGGAGGATATCCACTTTCTGGTGTTGCATAATCTGCATGATGTGGTCGTTTTGGGGTTGCCATGGCTACAGGTTCATAATCCAGTATTGGACTGGAAATCTATGTCTGTGTCCAGCTGGGGTTGCCAGGGGGTACATGGTGATGTTCCATTTTTGTCTATTTCGTCTTCCACTCCTTCTGACGTTCCAGAGTTTTTGTCGGATTATCGGGATGTATTTGATGAGCCCAAAGCCAGTGCCCTACCTCCTCATAGGGATTGCGATTGTGCAATTAATTTGATTCCTGGTAGTAAGTTTCCTAAGGGCCGATTGTTCAATTTATCTGTGCCAGAACACGCCACTATGCGGAGTTATATAAAGGAATCCTTGGAGAAAGGCCATATTCGCCCGTCGTCATCACCGTTAGGAGCAGGGTTCTTTTTTGTGGCCAAGAAGGATGGTTCTTTGAGACCTTGTATTGATTACCGCCATCTTAATAAAATTACAGTCAAATTTCAGTATCCTTTGCCGTTGCTGTCTGATTTGTTTGCTCGTATTAAAGGGGCTAGTTGGTTCACCAAGATAGATCTTTGAGGGGCGTATAATCTTGTGCGTATTAAACAAGGCGATGAATGGAAAACAGCATTTAATACGCCCGAGGGCCATTTTGAGTGCCTGGTTATGCCATTCGGGCTTTCCAATGCTCCATCAGTATTTCAGTCCTTTATGCATGACTTCTTCCGAGAGTACCTGGATAAATTCCTGATTGTGTATTTGGATGATATTTTGGTCTTTTCGGATGATTGGGAGTCTCATGTGAAGCAGGTCAGAATGGTGTTCCAGGTCCTTCGTGCGAATTCCTTGTATGTGAAGGGGTCAAAGTGTCTCTTTGGAGTTCAGAAGGTTTCATTTTTGGGGTTCATTTTTTCCCCTTCTACTATCGAGATGGACCCTGTTAAAGTCCAGGCCATTTACGATTGGACTCAGCCGACATCTGTGAAGAGCCTGCAAAAAGTTCCTGGGCTTTGCTAATTTTTATCAGCGCTTCATCGCTAATTTTTCTACTGTTGCTAAACCGTTGACTGATTTGACCAAGAAGGGTGCTGATGTGGTCAATTGGTCTTCTGCAGCTGTAGAGGCTTTTCAGGAGTTACATAGTAACATAGTAACATAGTTAGTAAGGCCGAAAAAAGACATTTGTCCATCCAGTTCAGCCTATATTCCATCATAATAAATACCCAGATCTACGTCCTTCTACAGAACCTAATAATTGTATGATACAATATTGTTCTGCTCCAGGAAGACATCCAGGCCTCTCTTGAACCCCTCGACTGAGTTCGCCATCACCACCTCCTCAGGCAAGCAATTCCAGATTCTCACTGCCCTAACAGTAAAGAATCCTCTTCTATGTTGGTGGAAAAACCTTCTCTCCTCCAGACGCAAAGAATGCCCCCTTGTGCCCATCACCTTCCTTGGTATAAACAGATCCTCAGCGAGATATTTGTATTGTCCCCTTATATACTTATACATGGTTATTAGATCGCCCCTCAGTCGTCTTTTTTCTAGACTAAATAATCCTAATTTCGCTAATCTATCTGGGTATTGTAGTTCTCCCATCCCCTTTATTAATTTTGTTGCCCTCCTTTGTACTCTCTCTAGTTCCATTATATCCTTCCTGAGCACCGGTGCCCAAAACTGGACACAGTACTCCATGTGCGGTCTAACTAGGGATTTGTACAGAGGCAGTATAATGCTCTCATCATGTGTATCCAGACCTCTTTTAATGCACCCCATGATCCTGTTTGCCTTGGCAGCTGCTGCCTGGCACTGGCTGCTCCAGGTAAGTTTATCATTAACTAGGATCCCCAAGTCCTTCTCCCTGTCAGATTTACCCAGTGGTTTCCCGTTCAGTGTGTAATGGTGATATTGATTCCCTCTTCCCATGTGTATAACCTTACATTTATCATTGTTAAACCTCATCTGCCACCTTTCAGCCCAAGTTTCCAACTTATCCAGATCCATCTGTAGCAGAATACTATCTTCTCTTGTATTAACTGCTTTACATAGTTTTGTATCATCTGCAAATATCGATATTTTACTGTGTAAACCTTCTACCAGATCATTAATGAATATGTTGAAGAGAACAGGTCCCAATACTGACCCCTGCGGTACCCCACTGGTCACAGCGACCCAGTTAGAGACTATACCATTTATAACCACCCTCTGCTTTCTATCACTAAGCCAGTTACTAACCCATTTACACACATTTTCCCCCAGACCAAGCATTCTCATTTTGTGTACCAACCTCTTGTGCGGCACGGTATCAAACGCTTTGGAAAAATCGAGATATACCACGTCCAATGACTCACCGTGGTCCAGCCTATAGCTTACCTCTTCATAAAAACTGATTAGATTGGTTTGACAGGAGCGATTTCTCATAAACCCATGCTGATATGGAGTTAAACAGTTATTCTCATTGAGATAATCCAGAATAACATCCCTCAGAAACCCTTCAAATATTTTACCAACAATAGAGGTTAGACTTACTGGCCTATAATTTCCAGGTTCACTTTTAGAGCCCTTTTTGAATATTGGCACCACATTTGCTATGCGCCAGTCCTGCGGAACAGACCCTGTCGCTATAGAGTCACTAAAAATAAGAAATAATGGTTTATCTATTACATTACTTAGTTCTCTTAGTACTCGTGGGTGTATGCCATCCGGACCCGGAGATTTATCTATTTTAATCTTATTTAGCCGGTTTCGCACCTCTTCTTGGGTTAGATTGGTGACCCTTAATATAGGGTTTTCATTGTTTCTTGGGATTTCACCTAGCATTTCATTTTCCACCGTGAATACCGTGGAGAAGAAGGTGTTTAATATGTTAGCTTTTTCCTGGTCATCTACAACCATTCTTTCCTCACTATTTTTTAAGGGGCCTACATTTTCAGTTTTTATTCTTTTACTATTGATATAGTTGAAGAACAGTTTGGGATTAGTTTTACTCTCCTTAGCAATGTGCTTCTCTGTTTCCTTTTTGGCAGCTTTAATTAGTTTTTTAGATAAAGTATTTTTCTCCCTATAGTTTTTTAGAGCTTCAATGGTGCCATCCTGCTTTAGTAGTGCAAATGCTTTCTTTTTACTGTTAATTGCCTGTCTTACTTCTTTGTTTAGCCACATTGGGTTTTTCCTATTTCTAGTCCTTTTATTCCCACAAGGTATAAACCGCTTACACTGCCTATTTAGGATGTTCTTAAACATTTCCCATTTATTATCTGTATTCTCATTTCTGAGGATATTGTCCCAGTCTACCAGATTAAGGGCATCTCTAAGCTGTTCAAACTTTGCCTTCCTAAAGTTCAATGTTTTTGTGACTCCCTGACAAGTCCCCCTAGTGAAAGACAGGTGAAACTGCACAATATTGTGGTCGCTATTTCCTAAATGCCCAACCACCTGCAGATTTGTTATTCTGTCAGGTCTATTAGATAGTATTAGGTCTAAAAGTGCTGCTCCTCTGGTTGGATTCTGCACCAATTGTGAAAGATAATTTTTCTTGGTTATTAGCAGAAACCTGTTGCCTTTATGGGTTTCACAGGTTTCTGTTTCCCAGTTAATATCCGGGTAGTTAAAGTCCCCCATAACCAGGACCTCATTATGGGTTGCAGCTTCATCTATCTGCTTTAGAAGTAGACTTTCCATGCTTTCTGTTATATTTGGGGGTTTGTAACAGACCCCAATGAGAATTTTGTTACCATTTTTCCCTCCATGAATTTCAACCCATATGGACTCGACATCCTTATTCCCTTCGCTAATATCCTCCCTTAAAGTGGACTTTAGACAAGACTTTACATAGAGACAAACCCCTCCTCCTCTCCGATTTTTACGATCCTTTCTAAACAGACTGTAACCCTGAAGCGTTGTTTTTCTTCTGCCCCTGTGTTGTGCCAGCCAGATGTTTCGCTCCCGTTTCAGGTTGAGGTTGATGCTTCTGAGATTGGAGCAGGGGCTGTTTTGTCGCAAAGAAGTTCTGATGGCTCGGTGATGAAGCCATGTGCTTTCTTTCCTAGAAAGTTTTCACCTGCTGAGCGTAATTATGATGTTGGTAATCGTGAGTTGTTGGCCATGAAGTGGGCATTCGAGGAGTGGCGTCATTGGCTTGAAGGAGCCAAGCATCGCGTGGTGGTCTTGACAGATCACAAGAATTTGACTTATCTTGAGTCTGCCAAACGGTTGAATCCGAGACAGGCTCGATGGTCGTTATTTTTCTCCCGTTTTGATTTTGTGGTTTCGTACCTTCCGGGCTCTAAGGATGTGAAGGCTGATGCCCTGTCAAGGAGTTTTGTGCCTGACTCTCCGGGTGTTCCTGAGCCAGTGGGTATTCTCAAAGAGGGGATAATTTTGTCTGCCATCTCCCCTGATTTGCGGCGGGTGCTGCAAAAATTTCAGGCTGATAGACCTGACCGTTGACCAGCGGAGAAACTGTTTGTCCCTGATAGATGGACTAGTAGAGTTATCTCTGAGATTCATTGTTCAGTGTTGGCTGGGCATCCTGGAATCTTTGGTACCAGAGATTTGGTGGCTAGATCCTTTTGGTGGCCGTCTTTGTCACAGGATGTGCGTTCTTTTGTGCAGTCCTGTGGGACTTGTGCTCGGGCTAAGCCCTGCTGTTCTCGTGCCAGTGGGTTGCTTTTGCCCTTGCCGGTCCCGAAGAGGCCCTGGATGCATATTTCTATGGATTTTATTTTGGATCTCCCCATCTCTCAAAAGATGTCGGTCATTTGGGTGGTTTGTGATCGCTTTTCTAAGATGGTCCATTTGGTACCTTTGTCTAAATTGCCTTCCTCCTCTGATTTGGTGCCATTATTTTTCCAGCATGTGGTTCGTTTACATGGTATCCCGGAGTACATCGTTTATGACAGAGGTTCCCAGTTTGTTTCGAGGTTTTGGCGATCCTTTTGTGCAAGGATGGGCATTGATTTGTCTTTTTCCTCGGCTTTCCATCCTCAGACAAATGGCGAAACCGAACGAACTAATCAAACTTTGGAAACATATCTGAGATGCTTTGTTTCTGCTGATCAGGATGATTGGGTGTCCTTTTTGCCGTTGGCTGAGTTCGCCCTTAATAATCGGGCCAGCTCGGCTACTTTGGTTTCGCCGTTTTTCTGCAATTCTGGTTTCCATCCTCGTTTCTTTCAGGGCAGGTTGAGTCTTCGGACTGTCCTGGTGTAGATACTGTGGTGGATAGGTTGCAGCAGATTTGGACTCATGTGGTGGACAATTTGACATTGTCCTAGGAGAAGGCTCAACGTTTCGCTAACCGCCGGCGCTGTGTGGGTCCCTGACTTCGTGTTGGGGATTTGGTTTGGTTGTCGTCTCGTTATGTTCCTATGAAGGTTTCCTCTCCTAAGATTAAGCCTCGTTTCATTGGTCCGTATAAGATTTCTGAGGTTATCAATCCTGTGTCATTTCGTTTGGCCCTTCCTGCTTCTTTTGCCATCCATAATGTGTTCCATAGGTCGCTATTGCGGAGATACTTGGCGCCTGTGGTTCCATCCATTGATCCTCCTGTCCCGGTGTTGGTTGAGGGGGAGTTGGAGTATGTGGTGGAGAAGATTTTGGATTCTCGTGTTTCGAGACGGAAACTCCAGTACCTGGTCAAGTGGAAGGGTTATGGTCAGGAAGATAATTCCTGGGTTTTTGCCTCTGATGTTCATGCTGCCGATCTGGTTCGTGCCTTTCATTTGGCTCATCCTGGTCGGCCTGGGGGCTCTGGTGAGGGTTCGGTGGCCCCTCCTCAAGGGGGGGTACTGTTGTGAATTCTGTTGTCGGGCTCCCTCCTGTGGTCATGAATGGTACTTCGGCTGGTTCTGTCCATGGACTTCCTCTGGTGGGTGTTTCTGAGTTTCCTTCCACAGGTGACGAGGTTCATTCGTTAGCTGGCTGCTCTATTTAACTCCACTTAGATCTTTGCTCCGTGCCACCTGTCAATGTTCCAGTATTGGTCTAGTTCACTCCTGGATCGTTCTTGTGACCTGTCTTCCCAGCAGAAGCTAAGTTCCAGCTTGCATTTCTTTGGTTTGCTATTTTTCTGTCCAGCTTGCTATTTTATTGTTGTCTTGCTTGCTGGAAGCTCTAGGATGCAGAGGGAGTGCCTCCGCACCGTGAGTCGGTGCGGAGGGTCTTTTTTGCACCCTCTGCGTGGTCTTTTTGTAGGTTTTTGTGCTGACCGCAAAGTAACCTTTCCTATCCTCGGTTTGTTCAGTAAGTCGGGCCTCACTTTGCTAAATCTATTTCATCTCTGTGTTTGTATTTTCATCTTTACTCACAGTCATTATATGTGGGGGGCTACCTTTTCCTTTGGGGAATTTCTCTGAGGCAAGGTAGGCTTTATTTTTCTATCTTCAGGGCTAGCTAGTTCCTTAGGCTGTGCCGAGTTGCATAGGGAGCGTTAGGCGCAATCCACGGCTATTTCTAGTGTGTTTGATTGGATTTGGGATTGCGGTCAGCAGAGCTCCCACGTCCCAGAGCTCGTCCTTTATTATCAGTAACTATCAGGTCATTCCGTGTGCTCTTAACCACCAGGTCCATTATTGTCCTGACCACCAGGTCATAACACCCACCCTCATAGATCTTTTGCTTGATGATACTCCAAAGGTTCTCTAGAGGGTTGAGGTCAGGGGAAGATGGTGGCCACACTATGAGTTTATCCCCTTTTATGCCCATAACAGCCAATGACACTCATCCGTAAACAAGACTGTTTGAAAATTAGTCTTCATGTATGTCTGGGCCCACTGCAACCGTTTCTGCTTGTGAAAACTGTTTAGGGGTGGCCGAATACTAGGTTTATGCACCACAGCAAGCCTTTGAAGGATCCTACACCTTGAGGTTCGAGGGACTCCAGAGGCACCAGCAGCTTCAAATAACTGTTTGCCCCTTTGTAATGGTATTTTGGCAGCTGCTCTCTTAATCCAATGAATATGTCTGGCAGAAGCCTTCCTCATTATGCCTTTATCTGCATGAACTCTGTGCTCTGTTTCAGTCACAAATCTCACAGTATGATGATCACTGAAGTTTTTGTGAAATATTTAATGTTTTTATACCTTGTCCAAGGCATTGCACTACTTAACGCTTTTCAGCAGCAAGCAGAGAGATCCTTTTTATTTGCCATATTGCTTGAAACCTGTGGCCTGCTTAATAATGTGGAATATCATTTTTAAGTAGTTTTCCTTTAATTACAGTCACCTGGAAATCTAATTATCACATGTGTTTAAGATTGATTTCAGTGATCCATTGAGCCCTGAGACACAATACCATCCACAAATTTATTTGAAAAACAAAACAATTAAATCCTAAGGACACAAATCGAATTTGCATAATAATTTGGAACACCGGGTAGTCTGAATAGTTTTCTTTGCATAAATTGTTAAACATTAAGCTATTAATTTTGTCTTCAGTCTGGAATTTATTAAGCTCTAGCAGGATTCAGATCTGATCCTGTGAGTTGTGGTATCCCAATATTCATATTTTTGCTTGCTTATTAGCACCTATTACAACCCTCTATGACAATATTTAGTATATATACAAATAAAGGAGATCTTATCTTATTCTCATTGACTGACAGCTCACTGGCTTCACTACACAGCTAGTGAGATAGCTGTCAGTTAAGCAGAAAAAGGTGCTCTAGAGAAGGAATCGAGCTGAGGAGGGAGAGGAGATCAGGTAACACAGCTCAAGGCACCTATCATACATCCTAATCCATACTAAAATATTTCTTGCTGCAAATAGCTTCTTATTTCTGCTCTTTAGAGGCACTTGTATTTCCAACTTATCATTCCTTTTACAGTTAGTTTGAAATTACCGTATATACTCGAGTATAAGCCGACCCGAGTATAAGTCGACCCCCCTAATTTTGCCACAAAAAACTGGGAAAACTTATTGACTCGAGTATAAGCCTAGGGTGGGAAATGCAGCAGCTACCCGTGAATTTCAAAAATAAAAATAGATGCTCCATATAAAGCTGTGCCACATATAATGCTCTGCACCGTTCATTATGGCCCCATAGATGCTCCATATAAAGCTGTGCCCCACATATAATGCTCTGCACTGTTCATTATGGCCCCATAGATGCTCCATATAAAGCTGTGCCCCATATATAATGCTCTGCACCGTTCATGGCCCCATAGATGCTCCATATAAAGCTGTGCCCCACATATAATGCTCTGCACCGTTCATTATAGCCCCATAGATGCTCCATATAAAGCTGTGCCACATATAATGCTCTGAGTCTGCACCGTTCATTATGGCCCCATAGATGCTCCATATAAAGCTGTGCCCCACATATAATGCTCTGCACCATTCATTGAGGCCCCATATAAAGCTGTGCCCCATATAGAATGCTCTGCACCGTTCATTATGGCCCCATAGATGCTCCATATAAAGCTGTGCCCCACATATAATGCTCTGCACTGTTCATTATGGCCCCATAGATGCTCCATATAAAGCTGTGCCCCATATATAATGCTCTGCACCGTTCATGGCCCCATAGATGCTCCATATAAAGCTGTGCCCCACATATAATGCTCTGCACCGTTCATTATAGCCCCATAGATGCTCCATATAAAGCTGTGCCACATATAATGCTCTGAGTCTGCACCGTTCATTATGGCCCCATAGATGCTCCATATAAAGCTGTGCCCCACATATAATGCTCTGCACCATTCATTGAGGCCCCATATAAAGCTGTGCCCCATATAGAATGCTCTGCACCGTTCATTATGGCCCCATAGATGCTCCTTATAAAGCTGTGCCATATAGAATGCTCTGCACCATTGATTAAAGCCCCATAGATGCTCCTTATAAAGCTGTGCCATATAGAATGCTCTGCACCATTCATTATGGCCCCATAGATGCTCCTTATAAAGCTGTGCCCCATATAGAATGCTCTGCACCGTTGATTATGGCCCCATAGATGCTCCTTATCAAGCTGTGCCATATAGAATGCTCTGCACCGTTCATTATGGCTCCATAGATCCGCCACATAAAGCTGTGCCCCATATAGAATGCTCTGCATTGTTCATTATGGCCCCATAGATGCTCCATAGAAAGCTGTGCCCCATATAGAATGCTCTGCACTGTTCATTATGGCCCCATAGATGCTCCCTATCAAGCTGTGCCATATAGAATGCTGCTGCAATAAAAAAAAATCACATACTCACCTCTCTTCGCTCAGGACCCCCGGCACTTTCAATATTTACCTGCTCCTCATGCGGCTCCGTCTCCAGCACTGACGCTCAGCAGAGGGCGCTCACTGACTACGTCACCGCGCCCTCTAACCTGAGCGTCACTGCCAGAGGACGCTGGAGACGGAGCAGCACCGGAGCGAGGAGCAGGTAAATATCGCGCAGCGCTCCCCTCCCCGTATACTTACCTGCTCCCGGCGCGGTCCCTGCAGTCCCTGCTTCTCCCGGCGCTGCATCTTCTTGCTGTATTGAGCGGTCACAGTTACCGCTCATTTTCAGTCATGAATATGCGGCTCCAAATCTGCGGGAGGTGGAGCCGCATATTCATTTCTGTAATGAGCGGTACCATTTGACCGCTCAATACAGGAAGAAGATGCAGCGCTGGAAGAAGCAGGGACTGCAGGGACCGCGCCGGAGCAGGTAAGTATAACTAGATAGCCCCCGCTCCCCCTCACCTGCCGACCCCCGGGTATGACTCGAGTATAAGCCGAGAGGGGGACTTTCAGCCCCAAAAAATGGGCTGACAATCTCGGCTTATACTCGAGTATATACGGTATATAAAAACTTAAAATAAAACTTATATATTTAACTCATATAAAAACTTTGCCACACATTACAATTATGGCAAACAGACTCAGGATTCACATGTCAATTTTCAAATGTCTATGAAAAGCATGATGAATACCACACACTGACTCTTTCATATCTCACTTAAAACTTATTGAGATCACTTAATCACATTAAAATAAGCAGCATGCATTACTAGAAAATCTCACATTGCTAGCCACATCATTTCAGCACAATTAAACTACCTGCAGTGCAAATTCACTGCAACAAAATTTTCAGACAAAATGTGCTAGATGTGGCAACTTTGAATTTCAAAAAGGTTTGATCATCATCTCTATTACTTTAGATTTTTTCCATGCTTCTTTTGCTTCTTTTGTTTGTGTGCTACCAATGTCAAAAAGAGCAGGAATAATTCTTTTTTTTCAGGGATGTAAATAGTAATCACGGGGCCCCATAGCAATAGTCCTAATTATCCCCCACGTTTCCTGGTGGGTAGGTGGGTTCCAAACAAGGAGAGGAAAATGTATTGCAGGATGCACACTATAATTGTCCCCTACTGACAACCATTTAGTGTTCTCACCTACTCATATACCATTAATGTCTCTTAGAGTATGTTGGAGCCCCAAAATTCTTTGTACACACATTATTTCTCCAGAGTAAAATCTTCCCCACAATTTCATCCACAATGTTCCCTCACATGCACAGCATGATGACATCACCGTGCCTCCCACAAAGTATGGTGCCACCACAATTCCCACACACACTGTAATAGTGCACAACAACAGTATAAAAACCCTACAGTGCTATGGCTCTAAAGTTTAATGGCTCAATAGTCCTTCACACAATATGATTTTCACCACACACACTATGATGGCTTGTATATGGTATGAAAGCCCCACTTACTATAATGGCCCTACTCAGTATGGTAGCCTCCACAACCCACACATAGTGTGATGTCCAAATATCCCTCTGTTAGGGCTAGTGGAATGCACCGAGTAAATAGATGAAGTTATTGGTGCGTTCGCAGCCAGGGGTCCACAGTGCAGGAGGAACCTACTGCTAGCAAATGGCACTATATGGCGGTATAAGCTAATTCTGTTACTTCACAGAGTCGCCGACGAAAGAAAGCACTGTGCCCTGATAGACTCATAGGAGTACACAGCTAACTGCTGAGCTGATAGCAGTCAGTGGTCTTGCACACACACAAACTGCTCACCACAGGTGTCGGTATACTAGGGGCTTATTTCAGACGGGACCCTGAATACATACACACAAAACTCCTCACCGGAGGTGTCGGTATTCTAGGGGCTTACTTCAGCCGGGTCCCTAATTACATACACACAAGACCACACTGGCGCAAAGCACATAACATAGATTGATACTAGCACATGGTCGTGCGGCCATGTGAACCTTTTATAGCTGCAGCAACTTCAGGACCTTCCCAGAAGGACCAATGGGAGGCTGCCACAGAACTTGTGCAACTTCAGGACCTTCCTAGAGGACCAATGGGAGTTGCTGCAGTACCTGAGCATGTGACCCTTGATCTCCAATGAGAGATCTTACCCTGGGCATGCTCAGAAGGGGAAAAGAAGGACTTAGTCCCAAAGACGTCTGCTCGCCGCTGACCAGTACTGGCTATAATGGCAGAAGCTGGAAAGGCAGAAGTATCCCTTTGCACAGTATCAGACGCTGGGATCGACGTCTCCGCTGAGCAGGCTCCACTGTGGCAGGAGAACGGGAGACCGCAGCAGAGACGGCTCAAGATTCCCCCTGTGCAGAGGCGGGAACTCGACCCCTAACACCCTCAACACAACATCATGTCCCCCACACGTACTGATATTAAAAAATTTTAAATACTCACCTAGTCACATTTCCTCAAATCACTACGTCTGCCTGTGCTGTGTGCAGACTCAGGCTTTGTGAAGCAGGCACAATCTGGTGACATAATTGCACTAGCTGCTCTAAGTCTCAAATGCACAGCTGAATGTTGGCACATGGAGCCATTGGCTCCCTTTTGTACCACCCAATTCAATAGTATCTTCATCCTGGAGGAGTGGATACCGTTAAAATTGTGATAATGGATGAGAAAAGGGTCCCTGTGTTCAGAAAAGGGTCAGAAAAGGGTCCCTGTGACCCATGGGCCCAATAGCGGTATGCACTTATTGCTGTGTGTTTATTGTGTGAGAGACAGCTAGTCTCATCAGACTAAATTAAAGCCGATTGCAAATCAGATACAGAGCCTACAAATGGAAACAATGTAGAGAAATGCAGCATACAACCAATATAATGTTCAGAAATAGTTTTGCTTTATATGTACACACATAACAGGTTACTCTGAAAAGTAGAGCTACATTTTAAGCAACCTACATTTAATCACCCTGCTGCAGAGCTGTGCCTGATTATAACCAACACAGTACAGCAATGTTGAACCTTGTCACACTGCAATCACATTTGCAGTGCTGCTAGCTGTTCTCCTTTGACTCTCCCCTACACTGGTTACTTGTGTGATGGAAGCTGAAAGGGAACCTGTCACCTGAATTTGGCGGGACTGGTTTTGGGTCATATGGGCGGAGTATTCGGGTGTTTGATTCACCCTTTCCTTACCCGCTGGCTGCATGCTGGCTGCAATATCGGATTGAAGTTCATTCTCTGTCCTCCG
This sequence comes from Ranitomeya imitator, assembly GCF_032444005.1. Lineage (NCBI taxonomy): Eukaryota > Metazoa > Chordata > Amphibia > Anura > Dendrobatidae > Ranitomeya > Ranitomeya imitator. Next base: position 370,748,832 of record NC_091286.1, read on the forward strand.
TAGTACACGCCTGCGCAAGGCAAGATTGCTTTGCGCAGGCGTGTACTATGGAGGACAGAGAATGAACTTCAATCCAATATTGCAGCCAGCATGCAGCCAGCGGGTAAGGAAAGGGTGAATCAAACACCCGAAAACTCCGCCCATATGACCCAAAACCAGTCCCGCCAAATTCAGGTGACAGAGTCCCTTGAAGCACAATGATAGGACACATGCAGCGCCAATGTGTTGATAATGAGACAAATTTAACTTCTGTTGTACTATGACAGCTCTTCTGTACTGTGTTGGATCTGATCTCACTACAGACCTGTGTGTGATAGCGCAAAGTGTCGGTCATTGCTTGGTTCACACATGTAATACCTCCATGCATTTAAAATAAATCCTGTAGGCAGATTCTTATTCAGCTCATTTGCATATAAGAAAGCATGAATTTCTCTTGAATAATACTTTGGATCGCATATATTAAAGCATTATTCAACTTTCTATGTTCTACATTCTTATATAGACGGCTTAGGAGGGTTGATCCTATTGACAGATTTTTTTTAAAGAGTGCCACGTAGGAATAAGGTACACAGAATTCATTAAGAGATGCATGACACTGAATTAATTTGACACATCTTATTAGTGGCGAGTGTCTCCATTGTGCCTCATCCGAAATGTTACTCATGTCAGGGACCGGAATAACATTTCTTGTGTACGAAATGCAGGCATTTGGTTGAATTTGATAAGTGGCCATATTAACATGCTATCCCACCCCTCCTCCACAGCTCTGCTCATTTTGTCAGCGCTGGTGAAAATACATTTAGAAATTGGCCCCACAATTTCTTCCTTAGTGTTTAGTCTAGTGTTTGAGAATTTTTACTTTTTATAAACTGATCTAGGTTTACATTTTTTTCACCCACAACTTAAATTATTACTGATAATGAATGCAATAGAATTTAACCACATAATGGAACTTATGTGTTTATATCTCTACTTGTCTTCTTACTAATGCCTTTGATAGAAAATGACATAAATAAAAAGCATGTGTTATCAACTGTTTATGCACCATTACAACATTATGCTTCTAGAGATCTTTGCCAAATTTGTATCACAGCTGACCACACCATTATTTCTTAAACCCTAATTGACTTTGTTGATAACAGCGTCCTGTTCTTTTCAGATTGTATAGAACTAAAAGTTGAGGAACCAACCTGCAGCAGAAAAGGCAAAATTCCCAATACAGAAGGGTAGTGGTATGATGATCATGAATTGTTATCCGACAAGAACTAGTTCTCTAGTTATTATTGTAACAGTTTTATACTGTAATTTGATGGAAAAAAATGCTATAGATGATCCAATCAGTCCCCAGCTAATCAACTTTGAGTCCAATTTCATGAAATTCATGGGGACTTGGTATATTTTACTTCATGACTCGCCAAAAAAAGTCTGGTGCCTTTTCTCACATTGCTGAAGATTGCATCAGCCAAAGAGTGAGCTCAAATTATTCAGACACAACCGGCACCAAAATGCCTTGCAGTTAGTTTAATACATGGTATTTCACAGTCAATCAGGTGTTACTATCAAAGCCACAGTAAAAGATGAGGCAGGGAAAGCAGTGGCCATGTTAAGGTTGTAAAATAGAGGGATAGGATATCAGGGTACACAGTTTATCATTAAAAAATTGTGATAGAAAGGCATAAATCAAAGTGTGGTGTACTACTGCAGAAACATAGAAAATGGGAGTCGTAATCTCAGTCTATGAATATAATGCATAGATTCAATTGATGGGAGAAATACAGCTAGCAGAGAAGCAGGACCTGCAAAGTCAGTGAGACTGTGAACTGACTAGTGCTACAGATCATTTTAGGCTATGTTCACATAGTTCAGTGGCTTTATCGGGGCTTATATCCGAGCCACCACAAAATGAGATTTAGGTGTATATGTTCTGTCTTACATCACTTTCAGCTGTATACATCTAGTTGAGTTAGGCAGCAAGGAGTAGTAAACTATGTCTTGCCCCAGCCTCAACTAGGTTTCTTCAGCCAAAAATGATGTGTGACAGAATTCCAGGTTTCTAAATGAAGGAATAATATTTGGGTGACTTGATAAATAGCAATTGTAATTGTTTAGTCATCTTGAAAATAGCAAATCTGTTGTGGATCCCCAAAAAAGGAGAATCTATTTACTCATGGTAACGTGATAAAGGATATTTTTTTTGTTGCGTTGTATGACAGCTGTTGTTTCTTCATTTACCAAAGAACAAAGCTGTTTATTCACCCCATGTAAGGATAGTTTTTGCAGCACCCCTTGCGAAAAAGACAAAACTTTTTCCTTTTAAGGTACCTTCACACATAACGATTTTGTTAACGATATCGTTGCAACGTCACACTTCTTGTGACGTAGCAACGATCCCACTAGCGATATTGTTGTGTGACAGCGACCAACGATCAGGCCCCTGCTGGGAGATCGTTGGTCGCTGGGGAATGATCAGGACCTTTTTTTGGTCGCTGATCACTTGCTGTCATCGCTGGATCGGCGTGTGTGACGCCTGTCCGCGTTCAGTTTGGCCTGCAGCATCAGGCTTTATCCAGGGGCACCACGAGGAGGACCGGACTCACCCCCATACACTGCTTAGTCTTCTGCATATAATTTAGATAATATCTTTTGCTCTGATATTAAGTGTTATGCTTAATGTTCTTCTGCTCTTTGTTCTGCAGCCTCTTGTTCTTCTGCTTCTCGGTCTTCCATGTCGTCGTCTCCATGGTCGTCGTCTCCAGTGTCGTCGTCTTCTCCGCCGCTGCCGTCGTCGTCTCCGCCGTCGTCGTCGTCATCGGGGTGGTATTCAGGGTCATCATCTCCAGGGTCGTCGTCATCTTACTGGTTATCGTCTCTGGTGTCGTCGTCATCTTAGGGGTGGTCTTCCGGGTCGTCGACTTTAGGGTCTTCAACTTGGAAATGTAGCAGAAGGTACAAGAAGGCTGAGAAAATGCCAAGAACCAGCTGATGGAACTGGAACTCGGATGGCTACCCGAAGGTTCAAGAGCCTATGGAACTACCGAGGACCAGCTGACGTTACTGGAACCCGGTTACTAAGCAGGAGGTACCCGTGCTAAAAAGCACTACCAAGGACCACCTGATGGTGGAACTTGGATACCCAGAAGGAGGCACCTAAGCCAAAGGCTCTGCCCGGAACCAGCTGACGGTACTGGAACCAGGATGGGGAGCAGAAGGTACAAGAGCAAAAGACACTGCCGAGAACCAGCTGACGGTGCTGGAACCAGGATGTGAACCAGAAGGTCCACAGGAGAGGAGAGAACAGCTAGGCCGCGAGGCAGCCGCAGTTACCGAACCCCAACAGTCCTACAGGGGGAGCTTGGCCTACTGGAACTACAGAACCAGCCTTGACTGCCAATTCACGCAGCCCACATAGGTAGCTCCTAAACTGGAGGCACCCTGGAGTTGGCTAACCCGACCGCAACACGACGGGGCAAGCATAGGCGTCTCAGTGAGCTTGACACTACCCGGAAACAGCTGACGGTGCTGGAACCAGGCTGGGCACGAGGGAGTACCCGTGACAAAAACACTGCCGGGAACCAGCTGGCGGTGCTGGAACCCGGATGCGTTGCCCAAGTGTGCAAGAGCCAATGGCACCGAGGACCAGCTGACGATGCTGGAACACGGTTACTAAGCTGTAGGTGCCCGCGCTTAAAAGCACTACCAAGGACCGCCTGGCGTTGGCGGAACTCGGATACCCAGGAGGAGGCACCTAAGCCAAAGGCTCTGCCCGGAACCAGCTGGCGGTGCTGGAACCAGGTGGTGGACCAGAAGGTCCACAGGAGAGGAGAGAACAGCTAGGCCGCGAGGCAGCCGCAGTTACCGAACCCCAACAGTTCTACAGGGGGAGCTTGGCCTACTGGCACTACAGAACCAGCCTTGACTGCCAATTCACGCAGCCCACATAGGTAGCTCCTAAACTGGATGCACCCTGGAGTTGGCTAACCCGACCGCAACACGACGGGGCAAGCATAGGCGTCTCAGTGAGCTTGACACTACCCGGAAACAGCTGACGGTGCTGGAACCAGGCTGGGCACGAGGTAGTACCCGTGACAAAAACACTGCCGGGAACCAGCTGGCGGTGCTGGAACCCGGATGCGTTGCCCAAGTGTGCAAGAGCCAATGGCACCGAGGACCAGCTGACGGTGCTGGAACACGGTTACTAAGCTGTAGGTGCCCGCGCTTAAAAGCACTACCAAGGACCGCCTGGCGTTGGCGGAACTCGGATACCCAGGAGGAGGCACCTAAGCCAAAGGCTCTGCCCGGAACCATCTGGCGGTGCTGGAACCAGGTGGTGGACCAGAAGGTCCACAGGAGAGGAGAGAACAGCCAGGCCGCGAGGCAGCCGCAGTTACCGTACCCCAACAGTCCTACAGGGGGAGCTTGGCCTACTGGCACTACAGAACCAGCCTTGACTGCACTGCCAATTCACGCAGCCCACATAGTTAGCTCCTAAATTGGAGGCACCCTGGAGTTGGCTAACCCGACCGCAACACGACAGGGCAAGCATAGGCGTCTCAGTGAGCTTGACACTACCGGGAAAAAGCTGACGGTGCTGGAACCAGGCTGGGCACGAGGGAGTACCCGTGACAAAAACACTGCCGGGAACAAGCTGGGAGTGCTGGAACCCAGATGCGTTGCCCCAGTGTGCCAGAGCCAATGGCACCGAGGACCAGCTGACAGTGCTGGAACACGGTTACTAAGCTGTAGGTGCCCACGCTTAAAAGCACTACCAAGGACCGCCTGGCGTTGGCGGAACTCGGATACCCAGGAGGAGGCACCTAAGCCAAAGGCTCTGCCCAGAACCAGCTGGCGGTGCTGGAACCAGGTGGTGGACCAGAAGGTCCACAGGAGAGGAGAGAACAGCTAGGCCGCGAAGAAGCCGCAGTTACCGAACCCCAACAGTCCTACAGGGGGAGCTTGGCCTACTGGCACTACAGAACCAGCCTTGACTGCCAATTCACGCAGCCCACATAGGTAGCTCCTAAACTGGAGGCACCCTGGAGTTGGCTAACCCGACCGCAACACGACGGGGCAAGCATAGGCGTCTCAGTGAGCTTGACACTACCCGGAAACAGCTGACAGTGCTGGAACCAGGCTGGGCACGAGGGAGTACTCGTGACAAAAACACTGCCGGGAACCATCTGGCGGTGCTGGAACCCGGATGTGTTGCCCCAGTGTGCAAGAGCCAATGGCACCGAGGACAAGCTGACGGTGCTGGAACACGGTTACTAAGCTGTAGGTGCACGCGCTTAAAAGCACTACCAAGGACCACCTGGCGTTGGCGGAACTCGGATACCCAGGAGGAGGCACCTAAGCCAAAGGCTCTGCCCGGAACCAGCTGGCGGTGTTGGAACCAGATGGTGAACCAGATGGTGGACCAGAAGGTCCACAGGAGAGGAGAGAACAGCTAGGCCGCAAGGCAGCCGCAGTTACCGAACCCCAACAGTCCTACAGGGGGAGCTTGGCCTACTGGCACTACAGAACCAGCCTTGACTGCCAATTCACGCAGCCCACATAGGTAGCTCCTAAACTGGATGCACCATGGAGTTGGCTAACCCGACCGCAACACGACGGGGCATGCATAGGCGTATCAGTGAGCTTGACACTACCCGGAAACAGCTGACGGTGCTGGAACCAGGCTGGGCACAAGGGAGTACCCGTGACAAAAACACTGCCGGGAACCATCTGGCGGTGCTGGAACCCGGATGCGTTGCCCCAGTGTGCAAGAGCCAATGGCACCGAGGACCAGCTGGCGGTGCTGGAACACGGTTACTAAGCTGTAGGTGCCCGCGCTTAAAAGAACTACCAAGGACCGCCTGGCGTTGGCGGAACTCGGATACCCAGGAGGAGGCACCTAAGCCAAAGGCTCTGCCCGGAACCATCTGGCGGTGCTGAAACCAGGTGGTGGACCAGAAGGACCACAGGAGAGGAGAGAACAGCTAGGCCGCGAGGCAGCCGCAGTTACCGAACCCCAACAGTCCTACAGGGGGAGCTTGGCCTACTGGCACTACAGAACCAGCCTTGACTGCCAATTCACGCAGCCCACATAGGTAGCTCCTAAACTGGATGCACCATGGAGTTGGCTAACCCGACCGCAACACGACGGGGCAAGCATAAGCGTCTCAGTGAGCTTGACACTACCCGGAAACAGCTGACGGTGCTGGAACCAGGCTGGACACGAGGGAGTACACTGCCCGAGAACCAGCTGGCGGTGCTGGAACCCGGATGCGTTGCCTATTCAAGATTGTCTTCCTAGAGCCCCAACTAGCGGTGTTGGAGCAAAGGGTAAGTAGGGGGAGCAGAGTGTAGGCCGAAGCCTGCACTGGAGGCAGCTTTGTGTCTGCGTTGCGTTTGCAGGACACGATGCCGGCTACACAGCCTGCTTAACCCCACTAACACATTGGCTGGTGTTTTTCTCTGTGCAGCTAGCACGTCCGGGCAAAAACTGGCGGTGTTAGAGCCCAGGGTCAGCAGGAGGAGGAGAGAAGCAGAGTGTAGGCCGAAGCCTAATTGAACCAATTTCAAAGGTAACCTTTAATCCACCATCAGGTGTTACAATGTTGAAGAGCCACACCTTGTGCAGCAGTAATGCTCCACAAGTGAGAGGTTGCTCTTTAAATTTTGCTCATTGCACACGCAGAATGAAAGACGTACACAATTTTGCCCATTGTACAGTAGAACTGTATTGGAGGCGTGACTTGTGTTTTTAAGGAGACGCAGCACAGGTGCACATAAATAACACCTTGGTGCTGGGCGCAGCCTGCTGAGCGTTGTTATTTGCTGTACACGAGTCTGCGCTATTGTGATCCCTTGGCCATGCACTCTGAGCGCTGCCTGTCTTCTCACCTCATTTCATGTTGGCCGCTGCGGTTACCAATGGCAATGAATCCCAGACCCGCAGTGTCTTTTAATAAAGTCACACTGCAGAGCTGGGATTTGTGGCCTTGCGCAGTAAATATGTTTGCCGCTCACACATGTCCTTACACCTGCTTCAGACTGGGCGGCCTCAGCTGATGCCTTATCGCTTGCCACAGCCATGAGGCCGCACAGTCTGAAGAAGGCGGAAGGAGATGAGTTAAGACAGGCGAACATATGCACTGCACATGCCCATCAATCACACCCTCGCAGTCAAAATATATGAGACAACGAAGGGCGTTGTGTCGGGCAGGGCGGACGCACAGGCACAGGCAGCCAACCAATGATGTCAGAAGACGGGCAGCGCTACCAAGGGGGGTGCTGCGTATCATTAAAAAGGAAAGTCACACCTCAGGGACACTGTAATGGTCTGTAATGAGACACATTTTGTACGTGTTGAGTTCCACGTGGGCAAGGAGAAAAAGTCAGCCACCTTGTACAAATGCAGCAGTACTGCTGTACAAGGTGGCTGTTATCCATAGAAACCCCTGGGGGGGTGGGCAGGTTCCCTTTAATTTCAGTTCAGGTGCCTGCATGGTGTTTGCAGGTCACGTTGCCGGCTACACAGCAGGGGAACAGCTGGCGGTGCTGAACCCCACTAACACATTGGCTGGTGTTTTTCTCTGTGCAGCTAGCACTTCCGGGCCCCAACTGGCGGTGTTAGAGCCCAGGGTCAGCAGGAGGAGGAGAGGAGCATAGTGTAGGCCGAAGCCTGCACTGGTGGCAGCTTTTGTTCTGTTGTGCCAGCGTGGCTTGTGCTGGACACGTTGCCGACTACACAGCAGGGGAACAGCTGGCGGTGCCGAACCCCACTGACACATCAGCTAGTGTTTTTTCTGTGTAGACAACACTTCCAGGTGGCAACTGACAGTGTTGAAACCCAGGGAATCAAAGAGGAGCAGAGTGTAGGCCGAAGCCTGCAGTGGAGCAAGTTGAAAGGGAACCTTTAACCCCCCCCCCCCAGGAATTTGTTGCTGAAAGAGCCATCTTGTACAGCAGTAATACTGCACATGGAAAATGGTGGCTCCTAAAATTATGCTCCTTGCAAACGCTGAAGTACACACTCATATAATGTGTCCCCTCACACCGTCAAACCGTCCCGGAAGTGGGACTTTCCTTTGTAATGTGACACAGCACAGCCGTCATTCCAACCCCCTTGGTGCCGTGCGCCACCTCCTCAACGTTGTTTGGTTCTGTCACGGAGCCCGCGCTGTAATGTTATCCCTTGGCCATGCACAGTTAGCGGTGCCCGAGATCCAACCTCGCAGTGTCATCTAATGTAATCCCACTGCTGGCCAGGGATCCATGGGCATGCGCAGTGCATATCATCGCCTCTCACTCACCTCCTTCCTGCTTCTTCAGACTGTGCGGCGTCACGGCCGTGGCATGCTATTAGGGATCAGCTGACGCCGCCTAGTCTGAAGAAGCGTGAAGAAGGGGAGTGAGAGGCTAGTATATGCACTGCGCATGGCCATGGATACCAGGCCCACTGTGGGATCACATTAGACGACACTGCAAGGTGGTATTTCGGGCAGCGTGGACGCACAGGCACAGCCAGGACGACAACAAATGATGTCAGAGGACGGGCAACGCAAACTGTGCATGGCCAAGGGATAACATAACAGCGCAGGGTCCATGACGGAATCAAACAACGCGAAGCAGGCAGCTCACGGAGCCAAGGGGGTAGGAATGACGGCTGTGCTGCGTCACATTACAAAGGAAAGTCCCACCTCCGGGACAGTTGGACGGTGTGAGGGGACACATTACATGAGTGTGTAGTTCAGCGTTTCCAAGGAGCATAATTTCAAGAGCGACCTTTTCCTTGTGCAGTATTAGTGCTGCACAAGGTGGCTCTTTCAGTAACAAACGCCTAGGGGGGGGGGACAGGTTCCCTTGCATTTTTGTTGTGCCAGCGTGGCGGTCGCATGACACGTTGCCGGATACACAGCTGGGGATCAGCTGACGTTACTGAACCCCAATAACAGAGGAGCGACTGTTGACTGTGCAGACAGCACTTCCAGGCACCAACTGGCGGTGTTAGAGCCCAGGGACAGCAGGAGGAGCAGATTGGAGGTATTGCCGCACACACAGCTGGGGATCAGCTGACGTTACTGAACCCCAATAACAGAGGAGCGACTGTTGACTGTGCAGACAGCACTTCCAGGCACCAACTGGCGGTGTTAGAGCCCAGGGACAGCAGGAGGAGCAGATTGGAGGTATTGCCGCACACACAGCTGGGGATCAGCTGACGTTACTGAACCCCAATAACAGAGGAGCGACTGTTGACTGTGCAGACAGCACTTCCAGGCACCAACTGGCGGTGTTAGAGCCCAGGGACAGCAGGAGGAGCAGAGGAACAGAGTGTAGGCTGAAGCCTGATTGGAGCAAGTTGAAAGGGAACCTTTAACCCCCCCCCAGACGTTTGTAGCTGAAAGAGCCATCTTGTGCAGCACTAAGGATGCAAAAGGAAAAGGTTGCTCTTTTAATTATGCTCCTTGCAAACACAGAAGTAAACACTAAAAATGTGTCCCCTTATACCGTAAAACCGTCCCGGAGGTGGGAATTTCCTTCGTAATGGGACGCAGCACAGCTGTCATTCCTATCCCCTTGGTGCCATGCGCTGCCTCCTCAGCGTTGTTTTAAGCTGTCACGGAGCCTGCGCTGGTCTGTTATCCCTTGGCCATGCCCAATTTGCGCTGCCTGTCCTCTGACATAATTTGGTGTCAGGCTGTCAGTGCCTGTGCGTCCACGCTGCTCCAGATCTCACCTCGCAGTGTCGTCTAATGTAATCCCACTGCGGGCCTTGGATCCATGGGCATGCACAGTGCATATCCTCGCCTCTCACTCCCCTCCTTCCCTCTTCTTCAGACTGTGCGGCGTCACGGCCGTGGCATGCTATTAGGGATCAGCTGACGGCGCACAGTCTAAAGAAGGCGGAGGGAGATGAGCGAGAGCCCGAGGTGAAGATATGCACTGCGCATGCCCATGGATCCCAGGCTCGCAGTGTGATTCAATCAGAAGACACTGCGAGGCGGGTTCTCGGGCAGCGCGGGCGCACAGGCGCAGCCAGCCTGACACCAAATTATGTCAGAAGACAGACAGCGCAAATTGGGCATGGCCAAGGGATAACAGAACAGCGCTGGCTCTGTGACAGCTTAAAGCAACGCTGAGGAGGCAGCGCATGGCACCAAGGGGGTAGGAATGACGGCTGTGCTGCGTCACATTATGAAGGAAAGTCCCAGCTCCGGGACGGTATAACGGTATCAGTGAACACATTTTATAAGTGTTAAGTTCTGCGTGTGCAAGGAGCTAAACTAAAAGAGCTACCTTTTCCTTGTGCAACATTACTGCTGCACAAGATGGCTCTTTCAGTAACAAACACCGGGGGGGACAGGTTCCCTTACATTTAGGTTGTTGTGCCAGCGTGGCGGTCGCAGGACACATTGCCGGCTACACAGCTGGGGATCAGCTGACGTTACTGAAACCCAATAACACTGGATCGTATGTTTTGACTGTGCAGCCTGCACTTCTGAGCCGCAACTGGCGGTGTTGGAGCCCAGGAATAGCAGTTCAGGTGGTAGAAAGATGAACACATCAGGAGACCTGGATGACACCCAATTACTTAATCAGGCAGAGGAGTGGCAAATTCCTGCGAGATCCAGGCCTGGTTCATTTTCAGGAAAGTAAGCCGGTCAACATTATCGGAGGATAGTCGCATGCGACGGTCTGTTAGTACACCACCTGCGGCACTAAAGACACGTTCCGATAAGACACTAGCCGCAGGGCAAGCCAGCACCTCCAATGCATACTGGCTTAGCTCTGGCCATGTATCCAGCTTAGAGACCCAAAACTTGAACGGGGAAGAGCCGTCTGGGAGTACAGTAAGAGGGCAAGCCATGTAGTCTGTCACCATCTGACGGAACCGTTGCCTCCTGCTGACTGGAGCCGCCGGTGATGGTGTAGACATTTGGGGCGGGCACACAAAAGATTTCCACAGTTGTGCCATACTGGGCTTGCCTTGGGCAGAGGCACTGCTTCTGCTCCCTCTTTGTGCAAAGCCTCCCCCACTGCCTCGACGCACTGAGCTGCTTTGTAAAGCACTAGCAGCACTCCTCTCAGTTGGACTGGAGAAGATGATGGAATTCACCAGTGTGTCGTGGTACTCCCGCATTTTACGCTCCCGGGTCAACGCTGGGATGAGGTTTTGGACGTTGTCCCGGTAGCGAGGATCGAGGAGGGTGAACACCCAATAATCAGGCATGTTGAGAATGTGGTCGATGCGGCGGTCGTTTCTCAGGCACTGCAGCATGAAATCCACCATGTGCTGCAGACTGCCAACTGGCCCAGAAACGCTGTCCCCTGCTTGAGACATGATCTCTGCCCGCTCGTCATCACCCCACCCTCGCTGTACACACTGACCACTGGACAATTGTCTCACTCCCTCCTCTGGACGGAGCTCTTCCTCCTCCATTGACTCCTCCTCATCCTCCTCACAAAGTGGCCCCTGCATACCCCTTTGTGAGGAACCACGTGGCGCTGACTCTCCAGAAGCTGATGGAAAAGGTGACTCCTCATCCTCCACCTCTTACACAACATCATCCCTTAACGGTTGCAAAGTTTGTTGAAGCAGGCAGATAAGGGGGACAGTCATGCTGACTTGCCATCCGTGTGGAATAATCGAAAGGACGCAAAACCTGGCAGACGTCCTTCATAGTGGCCCACTCTGTGGTTGTGAAGTCTGATCGGCGCTGACTGCGACTTTTTAGCGCCTGATGCAGCTGGTACTCCATTACTGCTTGCTGCTGCTCACACAACCGCTCCAACATATGTAACGTGGAATTCCACCTGGTAGGTAGGTCACATATGATGCGGTGTTCCGGAAGGCGGAATCGGCGCTGCAGAGCAGCAATGCGGGATCTTGCCAAGCTGGAACGCCGCAAGTGAGCACACTCTAGGCGGACCTTGTGCAGCAGTGCATCAAGATAATAATCTTTATTTAATAATCTTTATTTTTATATAGCGCTAACATATTCCGCAGCGCTTTACATTTTTGCACACATTATCATCACTGTCCCCGATGGGGCTCACAATCTAAATTCCCTATCAGTATGTCTTTTGGAATGTGGGAGGAAACCGGAGTGCCCGGAGGAAACCCACGCAAACACGGAGAGAACATACAAACTCTTTGCAGATGTTGTCCTTGGTGGGATTCGAACCCAGGACTCCAGCGCTGCAAGGCTGCAGTGCTAACCACTAAGCCACCGTGCCGCCCTAGATCCGTATAGTCCCTCAGAAAACTCTGCACAACCAAATTGAGCACATGTGCCAGACATGGGATGTGAGTGAGGTTGCCAATGGCCAAAGCTGCCACCAGATTTCGGCCATTGTCACACACTACCATGCCTGGCTGGAGATTCGCTGGCACTAACCACACATCGCTCTCCTGCTTGATGGCATTCCAGAGCTCCTGCGCTGTGTGGCTTCGATTCCCCAATGAAACTAGTTTCAAGACGGCCTGTTGACGTTTGGCCACGGCTGTGCTCATGTCGGTCATAGGTAAACGTTCACAGGTCCATGTGGAGGTGGACTGTGACGGCTCCTGCAGCGATGATTCTGAGCAACTTGTGTATGAGGAGGAGTCAATGCGTACAGACTGGATTCCTGCAATCCTTGGAGTGGGCAGGACACGTCCTGCGCCACTCGCACGATCTGTACCTGGCTCAACAACATTAACCCAATGGGCAGTGAGGGAAATGTATCGCCCCTGTCCATGTTGACTGGTCCACGCATCGGTGGTGAGGTGGACCTTGCTACTGATGGCGTTCAGTAGCGCATGTTTTATTTGTCCCTCCACATGCTTGTGCAGGGCAGGGACAGCTTGCCTGCTGAAGTAAAAGCGGCTGGGCACCTTGTACTGTGGGACTGCCAATGCCATCAAGTCACGGAAGCTGTCAGTCTCCACCAGCCTGAATGAGAGCATTTCCAGGGACAGAAGTTTGGCAATGCCTGCATTCAGAGCCTGTGCTCGGGGGTGGTTGGCCGAAAATGCCCGCCTTTTCTCCCATGCCTGTACTACCGATGGCTGTAGAGTAGACTGGGAGTGTGAGGATGACTGGGAATGAGGTGCTGTGGGTGGAATTACACTAGGTCTCTGGACAACAGTGCCAGAGGTTCTTCCATGGCGATCCTGGGAGGAAGCCAAACCAGCTGTGCGTGAGCTGGAGGAAGAGGCAACACGAGCTGAAGAGGTGGTAGCTGCCGCTGTTGGTTGGCCTAGGTCTTCAGTATGTTTTTGTAACTCCACCGCGTGCCTGTTCCGCACATGTTTCCACATATTTGTGGTATTGAGGTTGCTGACACTTTTACCTCTTTTGACTTTCTGATGACACAGCTTGCATTTGACAAAACAAATGTCATCTGCAACTGTGTCAAAAAAGGACCAGGCACTGCAAGTCTTGGGAGCGCCCTTTTTGGCTTTTGAAAGAGACAGGCTCCTAACGGGTGCCAAAGTGGAGGCTACAGGCTCCGCAGTCTTTCCCCTCCCTCTCCCTCTTTGGCCTGTAAGGGGAATCTCTTCCTCAGAGCTGCTCCCACCACCTTCCTGTTCCTCACGCCACGATGGGTCAAGGACCTCATCATCTCCACTACCCTCTGCCACCAACTGCTCCTCCTGGGTAGTCTCGGCAGCACAGTACGCATCAGAAAGCATCACCTGAGTTTCATCATCAGATGCGTACTGCGCTGTGGTCACCGGAGGCACTGGCCCACCCGCCTCTTCAGAGTCAGAGAGAAAAAGCTGTTGGGCATCACTGCACACTGCCTCTTCTTCCATTTCTCCAATGCTGCTTGGCTGGCCCCCTGTTTCCAAGCCAAGAGATTCAGAGAACAGAAGTAGAGACGGCTCCTGTCCTGGGCTCTCTGACTGCCTGGCCAATTTGGCAGGTGGTGAAGAGACAGATGGCTGCTCTCCAGTGGTCTGTGTCTGAGAGGATGTGGCACTAATTGAAGTCGATGCCGATGCGTTAGCTGCCATCCATCCGACAACGGCTTCAATTTGATCTTCACGCAGCAGCGGTGCACTGCGCTCTCCGACAAAGCTGCGCATGAAGGACTGTTCCCTGCTGAAACTGAGTGATGATGAGTCACCGGTGCCCGCAGCAGGCACAGAATCACCACGTCCTCTCCCTGCTCCTCTCCCTGCTCCGCGCCCACGCCCACATGCCTTACTCCCTGCCCTCTTCATCTTGGTGTGCTTATTCCTGAAATGCTCCTCCTAACAGGTGTAAGAAACACTAATGTTGTAAAGTGTGGACTAGACTTTATTATTGATAAAATGTGGCCTACACAAGTGATAAGTGGTGTTTGGTGAACTTTACTTTTTTTTTATGCAGATCGGGCTACAGAGCAACTTTAACACACACGGGGACTGTGCAGACAGCCGTAAACGGCGCTGCACGGCCCAAAAACCCTCCTCTAGGTTATCCTATGTAGTGTTTTTCCACTATTTAGCTGGAGACGGGTGGAAAGACACTAATAGGAATTTTTTTAAACAATTTTCAACTGGCTGCACTATTTGAAAAAAAGGAAAAGTTTTTTCACAGTATGAGGCAGTGACGCACCCTGAGCTGAATCCAACCGGCTGTGGCTGCACACAGACTACAGGGTGAGCTGCGCACACACGGAGACCGTGCAGACAGCCGTAAACGGCGCTGCAAGGCCCAAAAACCCTCCTCTAGGTTATCCTAAGTAGTGTTTTTCCACTATTTAGCTGGAGACGGGTGGAAAGACAGTAATAGGAAATTTTTTTTTAAATTTTCAACTGGCTGCACTATTTGAAAAAAAGGAAAAGTTTTTTCACGGTATGAGGCAGTGACGCACCCTGAGCTGAATACAACGGGCTGTGGCTGCACACAGACTACAGGGCGAGCTGCGCTCACACGGAGACCGTGCAGACAGCTGTAAACAGCGCTGCAAGGCCCAAAAACCCCCCTCTAGGTTATCCTATGTAGTGTTTTTCCACAATTTAGCTAGAGATGGGTGGAAAAACACTAATAGGAAATTTTACAAAAAATGTGCAGCAGGCTGCACTATGAGCAAAAAAGGACAATGGATAGCACTGTATGAGGCAGTGTGAACCCCCCCTGAGCTGAATACAACCGGGTATATGGCTGCACACAGACTACAGAGTGAGCTGCACACACACACACAAAGACCTTGCAGAACGCTGTTAAAACAGCGCTGCAAGGCAAGAGCAAGGTGAACAGTGAACAACACACAGCGTTTTGCTAAATTAGCCTTGGGAAAGCAAAATAAAGCAATTAGCTATCTCAACTGGCCCTCAGTTAGAACACAGCGTCCTCTCCCTAACTGAAATCACAGCAGAGTGAGCGCAAAATGGCGGCAGCGTTTTTTATAGTGCAGAGTGACATCATTTTAGCAGCCAATCACAGCCTTGCCAGTACTTACATGCCCACCATGCTAAACAGGATGTGCCGACACTTCCCTTCATTCCTCATTGGCTGCTGCGTGCAGTTTGAATTCTGGGAACTTCCGATTCCGGTATCCGATACGCGGGAAGTATCGGAATTCGGTATCGGAATTCCGATACCGCAAATATCGGCTGATACCCGATACTTGCGGTATCGGAATGCTCAACACTACTGGTTACCCGGGGACTTCGGCATCGTTGAAGACAGTTTCAACGATGCCGAAGTCGTTCCCCTGATCGTTGGTCGCTGGAGAGAGCTGTCTGTGTGACAGCTCCCCTGCGACCACACAACGACTTACCAATGATCACGGCCAGGTTGTATCGCTGGTCGTGATCGTTGGTAAGTCGTTTAGTGTAACGGTACCTTTACACTGTCTCTGTATACACACCAGCAAGCCAGACATCTGACCCCTTCCTTCCAAAAATTCAAAATATTCGTACAGTTTTAATAGTTTAAGTAGCCTAAATTGTTACTACAGCTTTGCTAAATGGGTTGTTGGTTACCATCCAATTTATCCTAGCCAGATATATTGAGGCCTCTTGGACATTACTAAGACTGTGGTACAGAGTTCAAAAGGAGTTCAATATAATGCAAGGACATTTTCCAGGCAATGTGATTTGCAGCTAATGTGTTTGCTGCAAATGTAATAGGTTTTTTTAGAAAATTTGGTGGAGATCAGGTCCAAATCGATTAGTCTGTAATCACTCTGTGTGACTGCGGATTTATGAATCCACCCCGCGCATGTACTGTGCACTGTAGGGATTCATCGGTTTCTAAGCCGGATCAGGATGGTATGTATACTTTATACATACTCCCGGCCAGAGCCCGTCCATTTTGCGCAGCCTCGCTCCAAACACTTGTATAGAACTAAGCCATGCCCTCTAGTTAGCCATGACCACTGGATGACCACGTCGCTAGTTGGGATGTGGCCTCACCTAACACAAATGTATGGAGTGCGGCTGCTCCCACAACCACAGTTGCGTGTGCTGGGGGGGGGGGAATTCATAAGTCTGCAGTCACACAGAGTGACTGCAGACTTATTGATTTGGACCAGACAGCCCATTCAATGTGTATAATTTTGATTTAATAAATAAACATTATAACGTGATGGTTACGCTTTAAATCTCCTTAAGTTAGTGGGATAATACACGCCTGTATAAGATACAGTATACAGTACCTGGAGGCTTCAATAATGTACCATAATGGAATGCAACTGATAATATTGAGTTTTTCCTGGATGAGTAAGCAACACATTAAGCATATAAAGCACAGCAAATATGATTTATGTGTGCATGTAATTCTATATTCCACTATGTCTTTATGATGGCAGGATAGTTGTTGATATTAGTGTAGAAACTATTACATATCCATACACAAAGAAAGTGTGAGACTGATCAATTCTTTATGTGTAATATGACATGGTTGATCTGCAAGTGTGATAATTGACAAAGTCAGTTTCAGCAACAGTTCACACAGTGAATGGCATGTATGTATGATCGCAGCATTAAGTTGAAGCTGATTCACAATATTTTTGTGGAGAGGGGCTGGACTAATGAGGTGAAGGGCCACATTATGTCATTTGACCTACACAGATTTCTTTAGACATGCAGACCTCAGATGGAATTCAAAATGTCCACTGAGAAAATCATGTAGGATTTTTCATGGGCTCCATCAAATCTCCTGAGGAACCTTTTCACTAATGTAGGGGAAACACTTCGAGTGAGGTATAATAATTTGGATACATGTATATACTAGTGATGAATGAGCGTGATCCTCACTACTCGGCACTCGTCATTATTTGGTACTCGCTCGAGCATCTGCGTGCTCTGGTTTGTTTCTCAGCGAGAATTTTTTAATTCTTCTGCAAGAGCTCGAGTCCCTGCCCCACGTTTTGACAACCAATGAACATGTGGGGACTGCCTGCCAGTCGCTGTAATGCTGTAGCCATCTTGGTTGTGACATTACTGTGATTGGTTAGCCGCATAGCATCATTAGGTCTATATTAGACCTGTTACGCCATGCTCTGTGCACTGTACCTGGACACAGGCAGCACAAGCCCCATTGGGGACAGTGTGTGCAAAACTGTAAAGCGCTGCGGAATATGTTAACACTGTATAAAAATAAAGATTATTTATTTATATATTATAGCAGATAATGCTTCCAGTCACTTTGCCAGCATCACCCTGTCTACTACAGGGCCCAGTCTCAGCTGTGATTCTGGACCACATAATCTTCACCCTGATCCTCCTTCCTCCCACTATACTAAATGCCTGGAGACAAGTGATCCAACACTTGGACCCTCCAAAGAGCTGTTCACATTTCCATTTATAGATTCTGGCGTCTCGCCCTTCCTATTCCAATTGGGACATGAGATCACATTTAGCGATGCTCAAATATTTGAGCAGCCATGCTCACAAGAAGGCAACGGTAGGAAAATGCAATTACAAAAGCTGTATAATGATGAGACACAATTAGCAGCAAGTGGGGTGTTATGTCAGCAAGTCAGTAAGAGGACCAGGCCACGGAAGTGGAAGACGGGTTGGTGGGCGATGAAGTCACTGACCCAACCTGGGAAGGTGACATGAAGAGCGAGGACAGCAGTGCGCAGGGGTAAGAATCTGCAGTACCACAGCAGGCAGGGAGAGGCAATGGGGTAGCCAGAGACAGAACGTGAGCAACTGATCCCCAGAGCACCAACACGGGTGACGTTGCCAAGCCAAGGCTTAGGTGTTCACGAGTCTGGAGATTTTTGAAAGACAGTCCAGTCTACAAAAATTTGACTTTCCTCCTCCATTCATAGATGCCATTATGACTCTCTATGCGACCCCAACTGCTAAAGTCAGGGTGAATGGATTGTTTTCAAATTCATTCTCAATTACAAATGGTACTAGACAGGGCTGTTCTCTCTCCCCCTCCCTCTTTGTGTTAGTGATGGAAACCTTGATACAAAAAATCAGGCAAGACCCTGATATTAGGGGATTAGTGGTGGGCCAGACCAAATTTAAGACAGCTGCTTTTGCAGACGACCTCCTACTCCTAATTACAAACCCCAAAACAGCTTTCTCAAATCTCCTAGATCTATTTACTGAATTTGGAATTATCTCTAACTTCAAAATGAATATGAGCAAATCTGAAATTTTGAATATCTCGGCATCAGAGAAGGTGATCTCGAAGCTAAAACAATCGACCCATTTCCACTGGCCTCATGAGAAACTAAAATTCCTGGGAATTTATTTAACCGCAGATCCTTCCTTATTATATAAATTCAATTTTCTCCCTCTCTTGTCCAACTTACAAACTACTTAATTCATACGACTTACCTTACCTTTCTTGGATAGGAAGAATCAATATTGTCAAATCCTATATCCACCCATAAATTTTTTATGTCATGAATATGGTCCCTATCACTCTTCCCAATTCCTTTTTTATCATGATTAACAAATTAATTTCAAAATTCATATGGAAAAACAAAAGAGCCAGAATGCCCCTCAAAATTCTATTTTTACCAAAAAATAAAGGGGGACTCGGCCTTCCTGACTTCAAGAAATACTATCAGGCTATTCACCTTTCCCGTTGGCTGCGTATGGTCAGGACCAATCCTGACCAGAAAGCTTCCAGTCTTGAAGTTAGTCTGCTGGGTAACATGGCGGAGATTTTTCTTTGGTCTTCCTGTGCCCCGGACATTCACTCGGTCGATGCCATAACATATAGCACTTTAACTATTAGACGCTCTTTAATTCCTAATACGTTGCCTCACTGTTATTTTTTAGACCATATCCCACTAGGAGTCATACCGTGGCTTACTGACCCGAACTATGTTGATGTTTATGGCCTTTGGGATTCTTTACCAATCCTACCAATCTCGCAACTTCTTTCAAACCAGGTCCCCTGCATGGAGGACTGGCCTAAAGAAGCCAGGAAACAACCCCGAGACCGCTTACACAAAATTCATGTACGCTATATTATTTCAAAACTCAGGTCGGGATACAAACATAGTTCTGATTAGCTATGGCTAGAATTTTGGGTGGGCCTCCATTCTATACCCCCTAAACTTGTCTCTAAAATATATGTTAATCTTGTTAGCCCACTCTCCCAATTTAAGCCACTTGATTTATCCTCATGGGAATCTGAGCTCAATCTCTCTTTATCTTCCTGGGAAGCTAATCAAATTTTAGGCAACTCTCATGGCTTCTCAAGGTGTATTCTATTACAGGAAAACGCCATTAAAATCCTTTCTTGCTGGTGTATAACTCAGGAAAAACTGTTCAATATGGGTTTATTGCCCTCCCCTCTGTGTTGGAGATGCTCTGGTTCGGTTGGAACACTGACCCACATTTTCTGGACATGCCCCGGTATCTCCACATACTGGTCAGAAATTAATAGTTTTCTTCGCCAATTAGGACTAACTAATCTAGCTCCCCAAGAAGTTTTACTATCGCTACCCACTAATGACTTTAAACCCAAGAAGCATAATCTACTCCCTCTTTTGTTAGCGGCTGCAAAGCACCTAATCTCTGTACATTGGAGTCAACCTTCCCCCCCAACAATTGCCGAGTGGTTGTCTAAAGTTCAAGATATCTACAGAATGGAGGAGCTTTCAAGTTGGGAGTCGTGCTCACATAATAATTTTCTATCAATTTGGCATCCTTGGATTAATATACCATCTCACGCTTCTTGATAGTTTTCAGGTTTTGCCATACCTATATGCCCCCCACCCCCTCTTTCCTTTGGGGTCCTTTAGTGTCTGCTGTCGAGATTCTGCGTTCTCACACTGCCGGAGTGACGGAGCATGACCTCGAAATTACCTCAAAGTATAACAAGTATATCTAACTCTAGATAGTACTAATTATTATTTTTTTTCTTGACTTATCTATACTACTTTTTCTTTTGCACCCTATACTCCTAATGTCTCATCTTTGCAGGTTTTCCAGAAGAGTCACGCGTGTTCTTTTGGAGCCGTTTTCCTATAATTACTAAACTGATAATACCTGAATTCAGTTTTTTATACTGTGTAGTTCCCTTCATTGTTTTACATGTTTTATGGTTTATGCCAACATGACTGCACTGAATTGTAATTGTTGATCTACCGAATCTGTTTATTTTCCTTTTATGGAGCATATGTTGATTGACTGGCTGAACCATAACTTTCTTGTGTTGTATTCTATTCAAAAAATTTCCTTAAATAAAGAAAGAAAAAAAAGAAAGACAGTCCAGTTAACCTTAAAAAGGCCATTTGCAACATCTGCCATGCCAGCATCAGCAGGGGCAGAAAAACTATCAGCCTGACCACCACCAGCAAGCCCAGACACATGCAAGCAAAGCATCCGACTACTTGGGATGAACTCCAGGGTCTAGAAGCAGTGTCTGCAGGTGACACTACTACCTCTTCCCCTTTTTCTTCGGGGACACGAATACCCTGTCCATGACATAGGCAAAGATGTCTCCTACCTTGCACCTGTTATTGCACACTTGCAACCATATCAGCAACCATGCCCTTGCCTCAGTTCAGCATTCAGTTGTCTCTACCCCAGTCCTTGGAATTCAAGTGTAAATAAGCAACCACCCTCACACAACCTACAATGCCAAATGGCCACATATCCAGATTGCTTGTCCTGAAAATGTTGCTGTTTAGGCTTGTGGAGACAGAACCTTTCTGCATCCTCATGGGGGTGGCCGTCCCTCGGTACTCGGGCCCCAGTCACTCTATTTCTCCAGGTGTGCCGTCCCCATCTTACACAAGCAGCTGTCACATAACATCAGCCATGCTACGACCAACGCTGTCACTGGGAAGGACAACTTAACCATGGATAACTAGACAAGTGCTTATGGCCACTTCCCTGATGGCACACTGGGTGAATATTGTGGAACATGAGACCCAGTCGGACCTTGGGTTTAAATACATGCTACTGACACTGAGGATTGCAGGCCAAGTTCATTCAGGGTTGTTCCTACCTTCTGCAGCAGTTCCTCCACCTCTTCCTCCTCACCCTCCATCTCACAAACATCAGCATCAGTAAGCTGTAACCATTGCAGCACTGCCTTGGCCAAGTGGCAATAAGCCTTTCTGAAGCTAATCTGCTTAGGTGACTGTCACAATTCATGATGGGATTTGGGAAGTTCTGGTTCTGCTATAATTTAAATGTGTTTTGCTTTTGGTCCAGCAAGAGTTAATGTCAGTTTCTTGCTCGCAGCATTTTTTAGGATGTTGAGCTAATGTTGGTTTGTAACCACTTCCACCTTCTTTTAAATAGTCACATGACCCATCAGCTGATCATTGGTAATTCTATACAGACTAGCTTGGAATGAGAAGCTCTCTTGTGGCAGTGGTTTTGCTGCTGTTGTTGGAGTTCAGATTCCTGGTGCCGTTTTCTGTGCTACTTTGGAGCTTAGCATGAGATCATTCAACAGGATGTCCCAGAATACTACAAAGCGTATATTACCTCGCAGCTGTGACACGTGGATTTGTTAAGGCAGTAAAGTCTATGGTACCGGGTGATTCTGTGTTCCCCTGTCGCCCCGATGCGCGTTTCGCCCCTGGCTTCTTAACAAATCCACGTGTTACAGCTGCGAGGGATCTATACGCTTTGGGATCTGTGCCTGTATATGAATGTAATTTATGATGTATTCCCTATCAGGGTACTGCTGAATGATTAATTCTTATTTCATGTATCTGGCAGATCTGTCAGCATTTAGTGGCTCATAGCACTTACCAAATCTCATAAGCATTAGATTCTCCTCTCCTGCTGTATTCTCATGGCATATATTTTTACAGTAGGATTAAGGGTGTTATTCTGGCCCCCTGGGTATTTTTTGTATTGTATGTACCATACCTGTTCTTTCTTTTAATTTTTTGGTAATAAACTGAGATATTTTATTGGTATCCTGTGGTTTTCTTCTTTGGGCTCAGGGGTTAATTCAAACAGATTTTCCTAGCTTAGCATGAGAGCCTGAAGCTGAGTATTTATTCCTTTACCTTTGTCTGTCCCAGGTTTGTCACTTCTGTGTTTTTACCATCTGCATTGGTGAGGATAGCATCCTTGCTGACCAGTGCACTAGCCAGGGTACATTCAGGTAACAGTCAGGGACAAGGCATGTGATAGGGGAAAGACCAGCATAGTGCATTAGGGGAGCTTTTTTGACAGGCACAGGTTTTTGTCGGGAGGTGTCCCATCCCTCGCTCCCTACTGTTAGGGCCTTTGAATTCCTTTTCCATCCTGTTGTATATGCATGCTTTGTCATCCTCCAGACTTATCAGTATCCCAGCATGACAGTGACAAACCGCACACAACCGCAGAGTAGTTGAAAGTTTTAACAGACCAGACTAATCTGTGGCTATCACCCCAGACTTGTATAACAATGACCGTAACCTGGTGGCAGCACTGAAGCTTGGTAACATCGCACATGTACCATGCCTGACCCACGTGCTCAACTTAGTGCTTCATCGGTTTCTCAAATCCTACCCAGATCTGCTTGAGCTACTTGTGAAAGAATGCTGCAAGTGTGCGCATTTCCGCAAGTCGGCTACAGCTGCCGCCGCCTTGTTTGCTGCAGCGGTTTGGCAACCTTCAGCTCAGCAACTGGTGTGTAATGTCACCATGCGTTGGAACTCAAAATTACATATATTAGCAAGGCTTTGTGAGCAGCAGAGTGAAGTAATTGAATACCAGCTACAGCATGCACATCAGTATTCCAGTCAGCCTCCGCACATAAGAGCTGATGAGAGAGCATGAATATCTGACATCTGAGTGGTTCTTCAAAACTTTGAGGACTCAATCAAAATGGTGAGCAGTGATAATGCCATAATCAGCATTTTCATCCCGCTTATTTGTCTACTGAAACGCTCGCTGCTCATCGTTAAAGAGGAGGCTTTTGCAGACGGAGCAAGTTGAGATGGAGCATGAAACTATACTACAATCCCAACCTCATCTCATCTTCTCAATGCATATTGAGTGAGAATGAGAAAGAGGAGGAACAGGAGCTGCGCCACCCTCATCCCATCTGTACAGTGTAGATTGCCTGAAGACAAGGAGGAGAGAGAGAACGAGGAGGAGGACAAGGAGGGGGACAAGAAGGACAACATGAACAGTCGACCTCTTGATTGGAACAGGGAAGTCTTGGCTATTGGCAGTCTGGCACACATAGCTGAGTTTATATTTTGCGGTCTTTATCATAACCCTCACATTGTAAGCATTTTGGCCTACACTAGTTACTGGTTGGTCACCCTTCTAGACCCATGCTGCAAAGAGAACTTTACATCTCTCCTTCCCATGGCAGAAAGCTCTCATAAAATAATAAAATGTTGCAGTATCAGAAGGCCCTAGTTGAAAAATAATTTTTAAAATTCATATATGACATTACTTGAAAGAATGGAGATTAGGGAGACACACCATATGCAGCAGAGGTAGGGGAACACTCTCAAAGGTTTAGGACAGTTTTCTCAGATCCCCCAGTGCCCAGGCCCTCATGTGCAGGGTACTCTGACAAGGAGAGAAAAGTTTTGGAACATGCTGAATAAGTACTTTGCTGACCATACCAGCATCCTCCGTTATTCCTCTGTGCCTTACAACTATTGAGTATCCAAGTTAGACATGTGTCATGAGCTGTCTTTCTACGCCTTGGAGGTCTTGGCCTGCCCTGCCGCTAGCGTTTTGTCAGAACAGGTTTTTAATGCTTCCTGGGGTACTATAACTGACAAGTGCATCCAGCTGTCAACTGAAAATGCTGACAGGCTGACTCTTATCAAAATGAACAAGGGATGCATTGGGCCAGACTTCTGTACACTACCGGATGATAGCAGCGGAACATAAACTCAAATCCAGTGTTTGTTTTTTTTCTGGTCTATTCGCATGCCCTCGTTCCCACCCAAGCATGGGTATATGCTTCAGGATTTCATCTTTTTTATGTCATCCTCCTCCTGCTCCTCCACCACCATATCAACAGGGTGATCACTCTACCCTCGCTATCAATTTATTAAGGGTGTTTATGATGTCCATATTAACAATTTTTAGAGGCCTACCTAGAACATTCTTTTATATACACATGTTTACCCCCTAGTGTTAAATGTTTCTCAGCCCATGCACTTGGGCATGACCAGTCTAGGATACCCAATCCCTTTTTTTAAATAATATCTTTATATCATTTTTTAAAGAATAACAACATCCAAATGTTTAAAGAGCACAAATAAACTAATCAGAATGTACATTATTAGAGAATACCATAACATACAGGACTAAAAAATATCTTGAAACATATTCAAACCACCAGGAAAATATACCACAGTTAGAGCTTATAGTAGTTATATTTTCAGGATGATCTAGTCAAGCCCTCCAATTTATAATAAATGTAGGTATCTTATTATTTTTATATGCTACCATTTTTTTAAATACATAATTTCTGTTTATTGAATTATTTCTTCCATTGTGGGTATCCCAGGGGATTTCCAATATTTAGTGATCACAATTTTCACTGATAACAAAAAATGAGCAGTAAGTATTCTAAGTAGAATCAATAGAATTAATTCTCTATAAGAGCAGCGCTAAAGATGGCGAAGGTTGTACTGTACAGTGAATTAATGATGAAATTAGTTTGAAGACCACCTTCCAGATAGGGGCTATTAGCAGGCAGGTTCAAAGAATATGGATGAGAGAACCTTTAGAGCCACAATTACGCCAGCATGATTGCGAGGATGACGAAAACAGCATATGTAGTCTCGCTGGTGTGTAATACCATCTCAACACAGTTTCCATATATGATTCGAAAAAGAAAGCACATGTAAATGTGCGAGTGGCTAATGCTAATGAGCTGGGCCATTCATTAAATGAAAATGTTTTGTTTAAATCCTTTTCCCCTATTAAAAATGGAGTTGACTTAATAAAGACTTTTTTTGTGTCAAATAAATTATATATAGGTTTCAGACCACTTGAAGTAGATGTTGCTTTAGATAAGGCTGATATTAGACCTGAATTCACATTTATCACATGAAATGACAACTTCTGTAGTGTATGTCTTATGCGTAGATATTTATAAAACTCACTATTAGGGATCCTGAAACAAGAGTGTATGGACTCAAAAGTATGGAGAGTATATACAGTACTATGCCCCTTTTTAACATTCTTGGATATTTAGATCTGCTATTAGGATTTCTAGAGTTTCCAATGGGGCTATGGACAAAAGGGAAGTGGAAGCAGCAGTGTGAACAGCTCTGCAGACTCACCCATCTGTGCCTTGCGCAGGCGTGTACTATGGAGGACAGAGAATGAACTTCAATCCAATATTGCATCCAGCGGGTAAGGAAAGGGTGAATCAAAAACCCAAAAACCCCGCGTCCATGGCTGAAGATTGTTCCCTCCAAATTCAGGTGACAGTGTCCCTTTAATGACCGAGCCAATTTTTACAATTCTGACCACTGTCACTTTATGAGGTTATAACTCTAGAACGCTTCAACGGCTCCCGCTGATTCTGAGACTGTTTTTTGTGACATATTGTACTTCATGTTAGTGGTAACATTTCTTCGATATTACTTGCGATTATTTATGAAAAAAACGGAAATATGGTGAAAATTTTTAAAATTTTGCAATTTTCAAAATTTGTATTTTTATGCCCTTAAATCAGAGAGATATATCACAAAAAATAGTTAATAAATAACATTTCCCACATGTCTACTTTACATCAGCACAATTTTGGAAACAAATTTTTTTTTTGTTGGGGAGTTATAAGGGTTAAAATTTGACCAGCAATTTCTCATTTTTACAACACCTTTTTTTTTTAGGGACCACATCACATTTGAAGTCATTTTGAGGGGTCTATATGATAGAAAATAGCAAAGTGTGACACCATTCTAAAAACTACACCCCTCAAGGTTCTCAAAACCACATTCAAGAAGTTTATTAACCCTTTACGTGCTTCACAGGAACTGAAACAATGTGGAAGGAAAAAATGAACATTTAACTTTTTTTTGCAAACATTTTAATTCAGAACCATTTTTTTTATTTTCACAAGTGTAAAAACAGAAATGTAACCATAAATTTTGTTATGCAATTTCTCCTGAATACGCCAATACCCCATATGTGGGGGTAAACCACTTTTTGGGCGCACCGCATAACTTGGAAGTGAAGGAGCGCCGTTTGACTTTTTCAATGCAGAATTGGCTGGAATTGAGATTGGACGCCATGTCACGTTTAGAGAGCCCCTGATGTGCCTAAACAGTGGAAACTCCCCACAAGTGACACCATTTTGGAAACTAGACCCCTTAAGGAACTTATCTAGATGTGTGGTGAGCACTTTGAACCCCCAAGTGCTTCACAGAAGTTTATAACGTAGAGCCGTGAAAATAAAAAATCGCATTTGTTTACACAAAAATGATCTTTTCGCCCACAAATTCTTATTTTCACAAGGGTAACAGGAGAAATTAGACCACAATAGTTGTTGTGCAATTTCTCCTGTGTACGTCAATGCCCAATATGTGTGGGTAAACCACTGTTTGGGCACACCGCAGAGCTTGGAAGAGAAGAAGTGCCGTTTTAATTTTTCAATGTAGAATTGGCTGGAATTGAGATCGGACGCCATGTCGCGTTTGGAGAGCCCCTGATATGCCTAAACTGTGGAAACCCCCCACAAGTGACCCCATTTTGGAAACTAGATCCCTTAAGGAACTTATTTAGATGTGTGATGAGAACTTTGAATGCCCAAGTGCTTCACAAAAGTTTAGAATGCAGAGTCATGAAAATAAAAAATATTTTTTTTTCCACAAAAAAGATTTTGCAGCCCCCAAGTTTTTATTTTCACAAGGGTAACAGGAGAAATTGGACCACAAAAGTTGTTGTCCAATTTATGCAGAGTACGCTGATGCTCCATATGTGGGGGTAACCCACTGTTTGGGCGCACGGCAGAGCTCAGAAGGGAGGGAGCACCATTTGACTTTTTGAGTGCAAAATTGGCTGTCGTGTTTGGAGACCCCCTGATGTACCTAAACAGTGGAAACCCTCCCAACTCTAGCTCCAACCCTAACCCCAACACACCCCTAACCCTAATCCCAACCCGATCCATAATCTAATCACTAACCCTAACGATAATCACAACCCTTACCCCAAAACAACCCTAATGTCAACCCTAACCATAACCCTAATCAAAACCCTAAATCCAACACACCCCTAATCCTAATCTCAACCCTAACCTCAAACCTAACCCTAATCCCAATACACCCCTAATCACAACCCTAACCTTAACCCTAATCCCAAACCTAACCCTAATCCCAAGCGTAACCCTAATGCCAACCCTAACCCTAATACCAACCCTAATCCAAACCCTAACCCTAATCCCAACTCTAACCCTAACTTTAGCCCCAACCCTAGCCCTAACTTTAGCCCCAACCCTAACCCTAGCCCTAAGGCTACTTTCACACTTGCGTTATTTGGCATCCATCGCAATCCGTCATTTTGGACAAAAAACGGATCCTGCAAATGTGCCCGCAGGATGCGTTTTTTGCCCATAGACTTGTATTGCCGATGGATGGCGACGGATGGCCACACGTCGCGTCCGTCGTGCACTGGATCAGTTGTGTTTTGGAGGACCGTCGGCACAAAAAACGTTCAATGTAATGTTTTTTTGTACGTCGCATCTGCCATTTCTGACCGCACATGCGTGGCCGTAACTCCGCCCCCTCCTCCCCAGGACGTAGATTGGGCAGCAGATGCGTTGAAAAACTACAGCCGCTGCCCACGTTGTGCACAATTTTCACAACGTGCGTCGGTATGTCGGGCCGACGCATTGCGACGGCCCCGTACCGACATAAGTGTGAAAGAAGCCTAACCCTAAATTTAGCCCCAACCCTAACTCTAAATTTAGCCCCAACCCTAACCCTAAATTTAGCCCCAACCCTAACCCTAAATTTAGCCCCAACCCTAACCCTAACCCTTGCCCTAACCCTAACCCTAACCCTAGCCCTAACCCTAACCCTAGCCCTAGCCCTAACCCTAACCCTAACCCTAGCCCTAACCCTAACCCTAATTTTAGCCCCAACTGCTTTCTCCGGCCGGCAGATGGCGACAGATGCACATGCGCCCGCCATTTTCTTTCCCCATGAAGACGCCGGCGGGCAGGAGAGGACACAGGAAGACCCAGGGACACCGGTAAGTATAATAGGGTCCCCGAATCCCCCTATTTCTCTGTCCTCTGATGTGTGCTCACATCAGAGGACAGAGAATTACACATTGCTTTTTTTTTTTTTTTGCGGTCGCCGGTAAACAGTTAATTGCCGGCGATCACAAAACAGGGGTCAGTAAAACCGACCCCGATCATGTTCTTTGGGGTCTCGGCTACCCCCGGCAGCCGAGACCCCAAAGATTCTCCCGGTGCCAGCCGGCGGGCGCACTGCGGGCCCGCAGGAAAAAGATGGCGGCACCCATCGGGAGCCACGAGGAGCACCGTGGGAGACAGGTGAGTATCGGGGGCCTATCTGGGACCACTTTTCTCTGTCCTCTGAGAAAACATCCCATCGAAGAACAGAGAAATTAAAAGGGAAATCGCGGTTTTTTTTTTTGCGATCGCCGGTAAACGGTTAATTACCGGCAATCGCAAAAGCGGGTCGGTAAAACCCCCCCGAATCATGTTCTCTGGGGTTTCGGCTACCCCCGGCAGCCGAGACCCCCGGAGAAAATCGGACTCTGGGGGGCGTTATTTACTTTTTCCACAGCGCCGTTAATTAACGGCGTTGTGGTTTAAGTACCCTTAACTGCCGCCGTTAAAAGGCGTATCGGCGGTCGTTAAGGGGTTAAAGGAAGAATTTGGGACTTGTTTTCATTAATTTTAAAAAATGACATGTTTCCAAAAAAGTTAAATAGTTTTTAGAGCTTCCTCAACAGATGTTTCTGGTTCAACCAACGTCAGTAACACATCTTCTGAATACAGTGAAAAACAATGCGACCCATGTACCTATATATCTCTAATCTTAGCATTTTACCTGGTAGCCTGTGCAAGTGGCTCTATTTTCTATAGAATTCATCAGACATGGTTCCATTAATGATCTCAGAAGGTATTGAATAAAGGGCTCTAATGATGTGAATAATTGGACTATCAAACCAAAACTTATTTAACACCGAGAAGACAAACTGTTAGAATCTATTTTGTTTTGACCCTCCGCCATCTTGTTATGGTTTTCAGGCTGCTGGTCTTTTTCCTCTGATGCTGGGTTTGTCCTAGGTCAGGTGATTGCATCACCCTTTATTACCACTAGCTGAGTTTTTAATAATAGCTCTTAATAATCATACTTCTTCCTCGGCAGGGTGTTCTCT
Organism: Ranitomeya imitator; assembly: GCF_032444005.1. Lineage (NCBI taxonomy): Eukaryota > Metazoa > Chordata > Amphibia > Anura > Dendrobatidae > Ranitomeya > Ranitomeya imitator. The sequence goes on from NC_091286.1 coordinate 370,778,560, forward strand.
TTTTTTTTGCTGTGGAGGGAGACATCCATCTTTCGGTCCGTTTTCTAAAATTGGGGCAGCGGTGCCTGAGGAGGGAAGTTTTTCTGGAAATTTGGAAAGGGTTTGGACCAGTGTACACCATAATTTGAAAGATGTGAATAGGAGGTCAAAGAAATATTTTGACAAGAATAGAAGGGAGGCTTTGTTTGCAGTTGGGGACATGGTCTGGTTGTCCTCTAGGCAGGGCCGGTTTTAGGCAAAGTGGGGCCCTAGGCAAAGTTTAAAATGGGGCCCCAAATGCTAACATATTGCACATCACACAGAAGCATTTCAGTTGTACTTACATGCACTTATCTCCGGCCGCTAAACGAGTGTGATCGACAATACTGAAGTCGTTGGACGCTTGTTTCCCGGCCTCTTTCCACCGTCTGAGAAAGAATGATGGGGACAGAACCATCACTAATAGATCACTAACAGATCACCATACAGTATCATGTTATCAGCAGCACACTTACAGTTTACACCGGCGATTTGCTGCTGAGAACAAGGATTTTTATTCCGGCATAAACAGTCCAATCACCCAATGAATATGCTGCATTTTGCTTGTTTAGTATAATACACCCCATACTCCTCCATATATTATAATGTGCACCACAGTCCTCCATATTGTAAAATGTATAATACACTCCTCATAATCCTCCATGTAATATTATACACTTCCCATAGTCCTCCATATAGTATAATACACTCCTCATAGTCCTCCATATATTAAAATATACTCCTCAGTCCTCCATATAGCATAATACACTCCTCACAGTGCTCCATAAAGTATAATGCACCACCATAGTCATCCATGTAGTACAATTCATTTCCCATAGTATAATGCACCCCATAGTTCTTCATATAGTATAATGTATTCCCCATAGTCATTGATACAGTATAATGCAGCCCACATATAGTATAATGCAGCCACCACCCCACAGAGTATAATGCAGCCACCCCACAGAGTATAATGCAGCCCCCCACAGAGTATAACATAACCTCCCCATAGAATATAATGCAGCCCCCCATATAGTATAATGTAGCTGTAGCCCCCTCATAGAGTATGATGCAATCACCCCTCATAGAATATATATATATATATAATACAGCCTCCCATAGAATGTAATGTAGCCCTGAACAGGATATAATACAGCCCACCTCCCCATAGAATATAATGTAGCCCCATCAAAGAGTATGCAATCATCCCTCATAAAATCTAATAAAGCCCCCCACAGAATGTAATGCAGCCCCCCATAGTATAAAACACAGCCTCCTCCATAGAATATAATGTATAATGTACCCACAAATATATAACAGTCACATAGTATATAGCACAGCCCACATAGTAGTATATAGCACAGCCCAAATAGTAATATATAGCACTGCCACATAGTATATAGCACAGCCCACACAGTAGTATATAGCACAGCCCACACAGTAGTATATAGAACAGCCCACACAGTAGTATACAGCACAGCCCACATAGTAGTATATATAAAAAAACACAAGCGCCTCACCTCCCCTCATGCCCGTGGTGCTCCCTGCTCCTGTCTCGGCGGCTGCTGCTGCACTGCCTGGGACACGGTGAGTGCGCGCGCACCTGCAGTGTCAGAAGCAGATCAGGGAATGATGGGAGAGGGAGCGTTAGGTGACGCTCTATCCTCCATCATTGCATTGAACTGTACCGGCAGACGTCGGTATAGTTTAATGCGGCGGGGGAGTCGGCGCTGGCGGCAGGTGGGCCCACCTGCCTCACAGGGGCCCCATAGCGGCTGCGTGACTTGCCGCTAGCTGGGGACCCCAGGCAGCTGCCTGATCTGCCTGCCCTTAACGCCGGTCCTGCCCCTAAGAATCTGTGTTTGAAGATGCCTTCTAAAAAACCAGGGCCCAAGTTTGTAGACCCTTCAAAGTGGTTCAGGTTGTCAACTCAGCAGCAGTGAGATTGGACTTCCCCTTGTCCTAGAGAATTAATTCAGTTTTTCATGTATCTTTACTCAAGAGATTTGACACGCCAGATAAGGAAATGATGCCAATTGTTCCTCTAATTGATGAGCACAGCGAGTTTGAGATTTCAAACATTCTAGATTCCAGGTGGCACAGAGGAAGGTTGCAGTATCTCGTGTCCTGGAAGGGTTTCGGTCCTGAAGATAACTCCTGGGTGAAAGTTGAGGACGTCTTAGCCTCAAGGCTGATTAAGGCTTTTCACAGGAGATTTCCGAATAAGGCTCAGCCAAGAGGATCTGGAGGATCCTCGTAAAAGGGGAGGTACTGTTAGAATATATGTTGTTTTGACCATCCACCATCTTGTTGTGGTTTTTAGGCTGCTGGTCTTTTTCCTCTGGTGCTGGGTATGTCCTAGGTCAGGTGATTGCATCACCCTTTATTACCCAGCACCTGCCTCCCAGTCCTTGCTGGACAACAGTGTTAATCTGCTAGTGTTCTGGCTTGGTGCCTTGTAAGGTTTCTGTGTTTTATATTGTGCAGTTCTGGGATCTCCAGTTCTGCCAGTTTTGTTTTTGGTTTTCCTTTCATTTCTGCGGCTGCCTCTATTTTCCTACTAGGAGGTTACCTGTTTTTGTTCCCAGTCCCTAGATCTTTCAGGGACCCACTTTCCCCCTACCTGTAGTTCTTCATTTGAGTCTAGCCTAGGAAATGTCGGTGGGTCTATTCACAAGGAATAGGTCGCCCACTCCATCGTAGGGTTTCAGCCTAGTCCTAGTACAAGGTCAGCTTTTCCCCCTTCTACCCTAGTCCTGTGATGCAGCTCCGTAACACAAATGACCAATTGACTCAGTCAAGAGCCTTCTTAGCATCCAGGGTAACCAGCACTACCAGAGCCTTACGTTTATTCATTATATCATTCAGGTCTATGGCTCTCCTGCTTGTCTCCCCTTTTCAAAACCTGTTTGATCTATTGAAATTAAACTTGGAAGAATGGAAGCTAAGCTTAATGCTAAACATTTAGCGTAGATCTTAAGATAGCTGTTTAGTAGTGATATTGGTCAAAAATTTTGGGCTTCAGGGGTTGTTCCAGGCTTTGGTAATGTAATAAAGGCGGCAGAGAGCATCTCCTTTGGGAATGAGCCCTGGGACATTGGATGTTGTAGTGTATTAGTTAGGAATGGGGCCAACTGGTCTGTGAAAACTTTGTAGTACATATTTGAGAAACCGTCTGGACCTTGTGCTTTATGCGATGGGAATGATTGGATGATTTTCTTAACCTCTATTCTATTGAGGGGAGCATTCAGTGCATCTAGTTGATCTTGAGTCAAGGAAGGAAAATGTAGCTTAGATTAAAAAAAAGGCTTTATATCTACTAGGTCTGGTATTATATGATCACGGTCTGATGATAAATTATAATGCGAAGAGGAGTAATCTTTAAAATTGTTCGCTATGTCTATGGGACTATATATTTTCGGATGATTTGGGCCATTTATAAGATAATTGATTTTAGCTTTAGATTCTCGGGATTTTAATCTATTTGCTAATAGTTTCCCAGCTTTATTATCTTGAGAGTAATAATGTGCTTTCATGTTTTGGAGATGCTTTTCATATTTGTATAAAAGACAATCCCTCATTTGTATCCAGAGATCGATAATCTTACTGGCTCTCTCATTATTAAAGGAACATTTGTTTAATTTTTCTAAACTCCGTAGTTCTGACATAATTTCATTAAATCGTTTTTCCATTTCTTTTCTACTCCTATGGCCTAGTTTGATAAAAAATTCCTATCATGAATGCCTTGTGTGAATTACAAATGGACAACAGATTGTCTACTGAGTTAACATTTATTGGAAAGAATTCTTACATGTTATTTCAGAGATATTCTACATATTTAGGGTTAGACATAAGATAGGAGTTGGCTTTCCAGGGATATGTAGGACGTGAACAGTGTTCTTCCACTATTTACAAAAACACATGAGCTTGGTCCGACCACATAATTAGACCCATTGAGGAGGAAATAACTTTGTTTAATAATGATCTGCATACTAAGAACATGTCTATGCATGAATATGTACTGTATTATCGACAGGTGAGTAAAAAGTGTGGTCTCTTTCAATTTCGTGCTGGATTCTCTGAATATCATATAGATCCTCTTTTCACAGTAAAGATGGAAATTGAGGTGAATATCTTTTAGATTAGGATAAGGAGTCTAATACGCTATCATTTATTAAGTTGAAATCACAAAAATAAGTAACGTGACCCTGTTTTATTTTATTAACTTTTTTTCAGAAGCCTATATAAGAAGCTTGTCTGGGCTTTATTGGGTGCATATACAGGGTGGGCCATGTACGGTATATTGATGCACCTAAATAAAATTGGAATGGTTGGTGATATAAACTTCCTGTTTGTGGCACATTAGTATGCCAGACGGCCGATATTGCATCAGACCATCCCTTCGGTGGATATTAGCTACTCCCAAATGGCACCCTTACCAAATCCAGCTGCTGCAGCATCTCAACGAGATGACCCAGATCAGCATGCTGAATTTGCAGAATGGGCAAAACAAAAATTGGAACAGGACCCTCCATTTACACAGAACATTATGTTCAATGATGAAGCAAACTTTGTTGTGTGGGCCATTTATATGGATGCACCTAAATAACATGGGCATGGTGACAGTTTTCTTGAGTAGGGTGTCTGGCATTGAAATCTGCTGCAATGACCCGGGTACTGTGTTTACCAGACATCAACACAATTTCTATCTGCTCCTTACGTGTTAACCTCTGTGACATTTCAATGGCTGTAAACAGAGAAACTTGTAAATAACTCATGAAAGAATAAAGTTAAGTTATAACCAAGCATACCATTGCTTTTCTTGTGAAATTCTCAATAAGTTTAATGTGTCATATGACCCTCTTCCCATTAGAATAAATAAAGTTGTATCCAAAATGGCCAACTTCAAAATGGCCGCCATGGTCTCCACCCATCTTGAAAAGTTTCCCCCTCCCATATACTAATGTGCCACAAACAGGAAGTTGATATCACCAACCATTCCCATTTTATTTAGATGTATCCATATAAATAGTCCACCTTGTACTACTACAATGGTATAGATTACATTTTTGAACAAATTTGGATCATATATCTCCCCTGCGAATTGAGCACAGCATTCATAGGTGAAAAAGCTACTGAACTTTTCACAGCTAATGCACTTTTCTCTGCATTTTCAGAAAACAGGCCTGAGTCACATGCGGAAAGAGAGTATGGCTCACTCTAAATGTATCCTGCTGAACTATGTGAGTTTCCTGGCTGTAAGCCCTAATCAACAACATTAACAGAAATAAACACTTGAAATAGCTCACTCTGTTTGTAATGGCTCTATATAAAATATGAGTTTCACTTTTTGCATTGATGAACTGAAATAAATTAACTTTTTGATGATATTCTAATTTTGTGAGAAGCACCTGTATTTGGAGACATCCACTTAGTGAGGTCAGATGCATGGACTCTTCCCCAAATGTCTTGTCATTGAGGAGGAGAACATGGTAGCATCCTGTCTAAGAAATTACCCAAGACATGAATGGAGACAAGATCAGCAGTACTTGCAATCGCTGTCCTGATCAGCTTCCTCTTCCCATTGAGCTATGTACAGTAAACCTACTGACACAGATGGGATATCTGCCCCTGCTTTGTGGTCATGATAATAATAAAACTGTAAATACATATGCATTGATTATTGTCTACATTCGTACTGTATGTGATTGGAGTCATGTAATAAAGCGTTTAACTTGCACCTGTTCAGATCAATCAAATATATCCTTTTTCCTGTGTAGAAATATGCTGGTGGTCCCAACAATAAAATACCTTATTGTTAGGTGTTGAGTTCCCACCTCTGCACAAGGGGAATCTCGAACCATGTCCGCTGTGGTTTCCCATTCTCCTCCAGCTGCAGTGGAGATGTCAATCCCAGCGTCTGGCTTAAACTTATACTGTGCGCTTAGTTACTGCTGCCTTTCCAGGCTCTGCCTTTGTAGCCAGCACTGATCAGCAGTGAAACGATACAATACGATACGATACACTTTGTTGATCCCGTGGGAAAGTATAGTATCACAGCAGCACAACTTAAATCATAAAATCATAAAAAGAATTACTTAATTGACATGACAGTGGAGTTGACAGAAGAACATTATACATTATACATTAGAATAGGACATACACAATGAGTGAACTGAAATGTAGAGAAATAAAGTAGACATTTACCATGATGATTTAACCCTAGTGTTATTGTTGTACATTCCCATGGCAGTTGGCACAAACGATGTCCTAAATTTTTCCTTCTTACACCTCAGAAGTATTAGCCGGTTGCTGAAGGTGCTCTTCTGTCTCATGAATAGCTCATATAATGGATGTGCATTATTGTTCATAATTGTCATACACTTTTTCAGAGTTCTTCTCTCCACTACCTCCTCAAAAGAGTCCAGATTGCAGCCCACAGCAGAACTTGCCTACTTGATAATCTTATTCAGCTTATTAGCATCAGAGGCCCGCACACTACTACCCCAGCATATGATTGCAAAAAAGATGGCACTTGCCACTACAGACTGGTAGAACATTTCTAACATTTTGCTGCACACATTAAAAGACCTCAGCTTCCTTAGGAAATACAATCTGCTCATCCCCTTCTTGTAGACAAACTCTGAGTGGCATCTCCAGTCCAGTTTGCTATCCAAATGGACCCCCAAATATTTGTAACTCTCCACCTGCTCTACCTCCTGACCAACAATAGTGATCGGTAAGCATTCCATCTTTATCCTGCTATAGTTGGCCACCAACTCCTTAGTTTTCTTAACATTTAGTTGTAGATAGTTACCATTGCACCAATCCACGAAATTCGACACCACCCTTCTGTATTCCTTATCCCCCTGATCTCCCCTGATGCATCCCACAACCACGGAGTCATCCGAAAACGTTTGAAGGTGGCAAAGATCAGATTTATACTGAAAGTCTCATGTTTACAGTTTGAATAGAAAGGGTGCAAGCACCGTTCCCTGGGGGGCACCTACACTGCTCAGTAATCTGCTTGACACAACTGCTCCCATCTGTACAAACTGTGGCCGATCTGATAGGTAGTCAGTTATTCAATTTCTCATCCCCTCCTCAACCTTCATATCAGGCATTTTTGGGACTAAGTCCTGCTTTCCCCATACTGAGCATGCCCACGGGACAACCTCCCATTGGAGGTCGGGGGTCACATGCTCTGGTCCTGTTGCGACTCCTATTGGACTATCTGGAAGGTCCCGGAGCGCTACTACTATAAAAGGTTTGCATGGCCGCTCGGCCATGCACTAGTGTAAACCAGTTATTGTGTGTGGATGTATGCCTGTTCTGGTGAAAGATCCGAATCATTGCCATCCATAGAGTTGTTGAATGCTCGCGAATGTTGGAGCTGTCTAGCGCCATCCAGCACAAGGCACAATCTCACAGCATCCATTAGCAGTGTTAGCCAGTGCAGCACCGTGCGCAACCAGTGCGGTTTCCAGTGGCTAGTTATGCGCGGTTAGTGGTGTCTGCCAGGGCGGCACTGCACACAACCAGTGCGCTAAATCTATTTTGCCTAGTTTTTTCCCTGACATCACTGTAGCGGTGTCGAGCCCAAGAGGTCTAGAGGGACTCTTACCCTGAGTCTTGGGTCAGAGTTCTTTGGCTCCTTGCTTGCGCTCTCTGTGCGGTATCATGGCCCTGTGACGCAACAGGGTTTGCTTCCTTCATACCAGGTGAAGCTAACCCGTGTGTGTCTTCTCTTAATAATGTCATATAGTCCGTCATTACCGAGCAGCAGGGGACTTTTCTGCACGGTGGAACCCGGACTACGAACGCATCTTATATCGCCTCTAATTAATATTTGCTGCATTCCGCCAGTCCTAACACCTTAGTACTAACTCATCATGTAAAAACCACTATAGTAAAAAAAGATTTTTTAGTGGGCAATGACTTCAATACTCATCCTCAAACATATTATTAGAGAAAGCGCTAGGCCACAACAAACATATTATTAGAGAAAGGACTAGCCCACAATCATTTGTATATCCTTAGAAAATGTGGTGAGATACTGTAAGGTTCTCAGTCTCTTTGCCATATCCATTGTTATTTTTTGTTGTTGAAACCTAGTTTTTCCCGTCGGCCATTTTGCTTTCTGTCCTGCTGCAGCTACCTTCCCTCATTCAGGATGGAGTTTTCCGTTTCCATGTTTCCGCAGCTGTTCAATCAGTGCTTCTCAATCATGTCTGCAGTTCACCTGTGACCTGGCTTCTGGAAGTCTTGGACACAGTATTCCAGCCATCTCCTACTGTGGATCATCAGAGGACATGTGGACACAGGAATCCCTCTGTTTGCCATCAACATTTGTAAAGGAAGTAAGAAATAGTCTCTGAACCCATTTCTAAGATTTATGCTGGACTTAAGGTTTATTCCGGCATGCCGTGTCTCCTGCCTCTGTACCTGCAATTGTGTAAAACCTTTCCCCTGTGGTATGCTGACTTGTATGAAGTAATACAAGCACTTCTTAACCCCTTCATTACCCAGCCTATTTTGACCTTAAAGACCTTGCCGTTTTTTGCAATTCTGACCAGTGTCCCTTTATGAGGTAATAACTCAGGAACGCTTCAACGGATCCTAGCGGTTCTGAGATTGTTTTTTCGTGACATATTGGGATTCATGTTAGTGGTAAATTTAGGTCAATAAATTCTGCGTTTATTTGTGATAAAAGTGGAAATTTGGCAAAAATGTTGAAAATTTCGCAATTTTCACATTTTGAATTTTTATTCTGTTAAACCAGAGAGTTATGTGACACAAAATAGTTAATAAATAACATTTCCCACATGTATACTTTACATCAGCACAATTTTGGAAACAAAATTTTTTTTTGCTAGGAAGTTATAAGGGTTAAAATTTGACCAGCGATTTCTCATTTTTACAACGAAATTTACAAAACCATTTTTTTTAGGGACCACCTCACATTTGAAGTCAGTTTGAGGGGTCTATATGGCTGAAAATACCCAAAAGTGACACCATTCTAAAAAATGCACCCTCATGATACTCAAAACCACATTCAAGAAGTTTATTAACCCTTCAGGTACTTCACAGCAGCAGAAGCAACATGGAAGGAAAAAATGAACATTTAACTTTTTAGTCACAAAAATTATCTTTTAGCAACAATTTTTTATTTTCCCAATGGTAAAAGGATAAACTGAACCACGAAAGTTGTTGTCCAATTTGTCCTGAGTACGCTGATACCTCATATGTGGGGGTAAACCACTGTTTGGGCGCATGGCAGGGCTTGGAAGGGAAGGAGCGCCATTTGACTTTTTGAATGAAAAATTGGCTCCACTCTTTAGCGGACACCATGTCACGTTTGGAGAGCCCCCGTGTGCCTAAAAATTGGAGCTCCCCCACAAGTGACCCCATTTTGGAAACTAGACGCCCCAAGGAACTTATCTAGATGCATAGTGAGCACTTTGAACCCCCAGGTGCTTCACAAATTGATCCGTAAAAATGAAAAAGTACTTTTTTTTCACAAAAAAATTCTTTTAGCCTCAATTTTTTCATTTTCACATTGGCAACAGGATAAAATGGATCCTAAAATTTGTTGGGCAAATTCTCCTGAGTACACCAATACCTCACATGTGGGGGTAAACCACTGTTTGGGCACATAGTAAGGCTCGGAAGGGAAGGAGCGCCATTTGACTTTTTGAATGAAAAATTATCTCCATCGTTAGCGGACACCATGTCGCGTTTGGAGAGCCCCTGTGTGCCTAAACATTGAAGCTCCCCCACAGATGACCCCATTTTGGAAACTAGACCCCCCACGGAACTTATCTAGATGCATATTGAGCACTTTAAACCCCCAGGTGCTTCACAGAAGTTTATAACGCAGAGCCATGAAAATAAAAAATAATTTTTCTTTCCTCAAAAATGATTTTTTAGCCTGGAATTTCCTATTTTGCCAAGAGTAATAGGAGAAATTGGACCCCAAATGTTGTTGTCCAGTTTGTCCTGAGTACGCTGATACCCCATATGTGGGGGTAAACAACTGTTTGGGCGCACGGCAGGGCTCGGAAGGGAAGGCACGCCATTTGGCTTTTTAAATGGAAAATTAGCTCCAATCATTAGCGGACACCATGTCACGTTTGGAGAGCCCCTGTGTGCCTAAACATTGGAGATCCCCCACAAATGACCCCATTTTGGAAACTAGACCCCCAAAGGAACTAATCTAGATGTGTGGTGAGGACTTTGCACCCCAAAGTGCTTCACAGAAGTTTATAACGCAGAGCCATGAAAAAAAAAAATTATTTTCTCAAAAATGATCTTTTAGCCTGCAATTTTTTATTTTCCCAAGGGCAGCATGAGAACTTTGACCCCAAAAGTTGTTGTCCAGTTTCTCCTGAGTATGCTGATACCCCATATGTGTAGGTAAACCACTGTTTGGGCACATGCCGGGGCTCGGAAGTGAAGTAGTGATGTTTTGAAATGCAGACTTTGATGGAATGCTCTGTGGGCGTCACGTTGCGTTTGCAGAGCCCCTGATGTGGCTAAACAGTAGAAACCCCCCACAAGTGACCCCATTTTGGAAACTAGACCCCGAACGGAAGTTATCTAGATGTGTGGTGAGCACTTTGAACCCCCAAGTGCTTCACAGAAGTTTATAATGCAGAGCCTTGAAAATAATAAATACGTTTTCTTTCCTCAAAAATAATTATTTAGCCCAGAATTTTTTAATTTTCCCAAGGGTAACAGGAAAATTTTGACCCCAATATTTGTTGTGCAGTTTCTCCTGAGTACGGTGATACCCCATATGTGGGGGTAAACTACTGTTTGGGCACATGCCGGGGCTCGCAATTGAAGTAGTGACGTTTTGAAATGCAGACTTTGATGGAATGCTCTGCGGGCGTCACGTTGCGTTTGCAGAGCCCCTGATGTGGCTAAACAGTAGAAACCCCCCACAAGTGACCCCATTTTGGAAACTAGACCCCAAAAGGAACTTATCTAGATGTGTGGTGAGCATTTTGAACCCCCAAGTGCTTCATAGAAGTTTATAATGCAGAGCCGTGAAAATAATAAATACGTTTTCTTTCCTCAAAAATAATTATTTAGCCCAGAATTTCTTAATTTTCCCAAGGGTTACAGGAGAAATTGGACCCCAAAATTTGTTGAGCAGTTTCTCCTGAGTACGCTGATACCCCATGTGTGGGGGTAAACCACTGTTTGGGCACACGTCGGGGCTCAGAAGGGAAGTAGTGACTTTTGAAATGCAGACTTTGATGGAATGGTCTGTGGGCGTCACGTTGCGTTTGCAGAGGCCCTGGTGTGCCTAAACAGTAGAAACCCCCCACAATTGACCCCATTTTAGAAACTAGACCCCCCAAGGAACTTATCTAGATATGTGGTGAGCACTTTGAACCCCCAAGTGCTTCACAGACATTTACAACGCAGAGCCGTGAAAATAAAAAATCATTTTTCTTTCCTCAAAAATGATGATTTAGCAAGCATTTTTTTATTTTCACAAGGGTAACAGGAGAAATTGGACCCCAGTATTTGTTGCGCAGTTTATCCTGAGTATGCAGGTACCCCATATGTGGGGGTAAACCACTGTTTAGGCACACGTCAGGGCTCGGAAGTGAGGGAGCACCATTTGACTTTTTGAATACAAGATTGGCTGGAATCAATGGTGGCGTCATGTTGCGTTTGGAGACCCCTGATGTGCCTAAACAGTGGTAACCCCTCAATTCTAAGTCCAACACTAACTCCCCCACACCCCTAACCCTAATCCCAACTGTAGCCATAACCCTAATCACAACCCTAACCACAACCCTAATTCCAACCCTAACCCTAAGGCTATGTGCCCACGTTGCGGATTCGTGTGAGATTTTTCAGCATCATTTTTGAAAAATCCGCGAGTAAAAGGCACTGCGTTTTACCTGCGGATTTTCCGCGGATTTCCAGTGTTTTTTGTGCGGATTTCACCTGCGGATTCCTATTGAGGAACAAGTGTAAAACGCTGCGGAATCCGCACAAAGAATTGACATGCTGCGGAAAATACAACACAGCGTTTCTGCGCGGTATTTTCAGCACCATGGGCACAGCGAATTTGGTTTTCCATAGGTTTACATGGTACTGTAAACCTGATGGAACACTGCTGCGAATCCGCAGCGGCCAATCCGCTGCGGATCCGCAGCCAAATCCGCACCGTGTGCACATAGCCTAATTCTAAAGGTATGTGCACACACTGCGGAAAACGCTGCGGATCCGCAGCAGTTTCCCATGAGTTTACAGTTCAATGTAAACCTATGGGAAACAAAAATCGTTGTACACATGCTGCAGAAAAACTGCACGGAAACGCAGCGGTTTACATTCCGCAGCATGTCACTTCTTTGTGCGGATTCCGCAGCGATTTTACAACTGCTCCAATAGAAAATCGCAGTTGTAAAACCGCAGTGAAATGCACAGAAAAAACGCAGTAAATCCACCATAAATCCGCAGCGGTTTAGCACTGCGGATTTATCAAATCCGCAGCGGAAAAATCCGCAGAGGACCCGAATACGTGTGCACATACCGAAACCCTAACCCTAACCGTAGCCCTAACCCTAACCCTAGCCCTAACCCTAACCCTAGCCCTAACCCTAGCCCTAACCCTAACCCTAACCCTATTCTAACATTAGTGGGGAAAAAAAAATCTTTATTTTTTTATTGTCCCTACCTATGGGGGTGACAAAGGCCCCCCCCGGTCATTTATTATTTTTTTTATTTTGATCACTGTGATAGATTATATCTCAGTGATCAAAATGCACTTTGGAACGAATCTGCCGGCTGGCAGATTCGGCGGGTGCACTGCGCATGCGCCCGCCATTTTGGAAGATGGCGGCGCCCAGGGAGAAGACGGACGGACCCCGGCAGGATCGGTAAGTATGATGGGGTGGGGAGCACGGGGGGGGGATCGGAGCATAGGGGGGTGTATCGGAGCGCGGGGGGTGGAACGGAGCACGGGGGGTGGAACGGAGCACGGGGGGTGGAACGGAGCCCGGGTGGGTGGAACGGAGCACGGGGGTGGAACGGAGCACGGGGGGGTGGATCGGAGTGCAGGGCGGGTGATTGGAGCATGGGGGGGTGATTGGAGCACGGGGGGAGCAGACAAGAGCACGGGGGAGCGGAGCACAGGACGGAGGGGAGCCGGAGCAGTGTACCAGACAGATCGGAGGGCTGGGGGGGCGATCGGTGGGGTGGGGGCACATTAGTGTTTCCAGCCATGGCCGATGATATTGCAGCATCGGCCATGGCTGGATTGTAATATTTCACCAGTTTTAATAGGTGAAATATTACAAATCGCTCTGACTGGCAGTTTCACTTTCAACAGCCAATCAGAGCGATCGTAGCAACGGGGGGGGGGGAGGTGAAGCCACCCCCCCTGGGCTAAACTACCACTCCCCCTGTCCCTGCAGATCGGGTGAAATTGGAGTTAATCCTTTCACCCGATCTGCAGGGACGCGATCTTTCCATGACGCCACATAGGCGTCACAGGTCGGATTGGCACCGACTTTCATGACGCCTACGTGGCGTCAAAGGTCGGGAAGGGGTTAAACAAGCCTGTTTCCTGTATTTCCTCGCACCCAAGCACAAGACTTAATATAGACCATATTCAATACATTACAGATACATTCTATGGGACACATTTAAATGCCTCTTTATCATATTATTATTTCCTTGAAAATTCCGATATAGGGATTGGGGACTCCTAGAAAAGCAGCTTGCAACTCATTAAAAACTTTTTCCAGTGTCTTCTACAAGCAGTGAGGCGTGATTTAAATCTTCACATTAATTATTATGTAGCTCTCATGTAATTTCTTTATAAGTTTATATAGGTCACTTCAGTGAACTTTTTGATTTGTTCATTTAGTCAAAGTTAGGAGCACAAACTTCTTTGGGAGTAGTACATAATGGAACAGTATATGCATCTACTCTATCACTGTAGATTAGAAACACACAGCACACCCAAAACTATCCAACAAATATATATAAAAAGTATTATTATACGTGTATAAAAATTAAAAAAAGGGGATGTCAAGGTGTACTGTGAAGGTTTAGTGGGATCCACTATAGAAATAGGAGTTTAACCGAAGCAAATACAGAACATGAAAACCACCAAAAAGCATACAGGCTAGAATAGGATTAAAAAATGCCTTTATTCTATAAAAGTGGCAAATGGTTACACAATATTAAAATATATATACTGAAGTGCGCAAGATAGGACTACAAAAGAAAGCATAAATCATATAATTGTAATCATTAACAGCAACCTCAGAGGAATCGGTACAGAACTGCCTATATAATATATTATCCAGCTATGCCTACCAACTGTGCAAAGTAGCAAAAGATAAATAATAAAGTGAAAATGAGCATACAGAGTTTAAACAACATACAATAGAAAATTGTCAAATAAGGTGTAACAAAGTGCTGAGTGTAAAAGTGTAAAATATCATCAGCCAAAGCCAACCAATGACCAAAACATATATAGAAAAGTTTTTCACACATGTGAGTGTAAAGTGCAAAAGATATCACAGTGGTATATAGTATGCTGAATAAAGTATACAAAAAAAGAGAATCTCAAAGATAAGCAAAGTGTGCGATGATAATGAGGTTTATCTCAGCAATATATATATATATATATATATATATATATATATATGTATATAAGATATACCTAAGGGGTATGTTAAATAAGGTGTACTCCCCAGAATAAATATAAGGTACAATGATGGTGATGGAGGTATTACAGCAATATATATATACTAGATGGTGGCCTGATTCTAACGTATCGGGTATTCTAGAATATGTAGGTAGAATACAGCACAGGCTACGTACTATATTGCACAGTGACGTAGTATATAACACAACCTGGAGAAACTGGAGAGGAGACAATGCACAAACAGAGTCTAATCTAGATAGCAATATAGAAGGATATACACGATTGCGCTCAGCTGGATGGGTTGTGTGCACAAAACCACATATAAGGCTTAAGGCTGCTGTAGAGCCAGGAGGGGATAAATGTATAGGACTGGAGAAACAAATGGGTTACTCTACACTGCCGGGGAGAAAAAAATGAAGGATGCAAATTCAATTTCAGGTAGTTTTATTTGCCAAAGTATTTCAAAGTTTATAACTTCTTCATCAGGACAAACCATATAACTTTGAAACGCATTGACAAATAAAAGCATCTGAAATTGGATTGGCATCCATCATTCTTTCTCCAAGCCTGCGTAGAATAACCCGTTTGTTTCTCCAGTTCTATAGATCAAAAATACAACCTATTTTTTACTTAATTTTTGGGATACTACATATAAAATAGATCATTAGGTTGAAATTGATGGCAATTTTCTTGCTATCCAATTAAATATAAATTAATGTAGAAAAAACATGTAGGGACATATGTTTAGGCTGGTTTCACACTTGCGTTTCAAAACGCATGCATTTAAAAAAAAACGCATGGTGAAAAAACGCATGTAAACGCGTGCAAACGCTGCGTTTTTTGACGCATGCGTTTTTGCATGTGGTGAAAAAAACACGGCGTTTTGACGCGTTTACATACGTTTTTTCATGCGTTTCCGTTTCTTAAACGCATGCTGAGAAATGTGTGACAGCTGCCAAAAATCAAAATAAAGTAAAAAACCCACTATAAACAGAAATAGTTAGGGTTAGGGGTAGGGTTAGGGGTAGGGATCATAACCCTAACCCTAAAGGGATCCTAACCCTAACCCTAACCCTACCCTTAACCCTAAGCCTAAAGCGATCCTAACCCTAACCCTAACCCTAAAGGGTTTAGGGTTAGGGGTAGGGTTAGGGTTAGGGATAGGGATCATAACCCTAACCCTAAAGGGATCCTAACCCTAACCCTACCCCTAACCCTAAGCCTAAAGGGATCCTAACCCTAACCCTAAAGGGAATAAGGTTAGGGGTAGGGTTAGGGATAGGGTTAGGGATAGGGTTAGGATCCCTTTAGGGTTAGGGTTAGGGGTAGGGTTAGGGTTAGGATCCCTTTAGGGTTAGGGGTAGGGTTAGGGTTAGGGATAGGGTTAGGGATAGGGTTAGGATCCCGTTAGGGTTAGGATCCCGTTAGGGTTAGGGTTAGGATCCCTTCATCACCTTTATGGTGGGGGTGGCATATCAGTGTGTTTTGTTTGTTTTTTAATAAAAACGCATGCATTTTTAATGCAAACAAATGCATGTGCTTAAAAACGCATGCGTTTACATAGACATCAATAGGTTTTTTGCCGCGAAAAAATGCATGTGTTTTTTTTGCGGCAAAAAAAAGCCGCAAAAATTACTACATGTTGCATTTTTGCAACACAACGCATGCGGAGAAAAAACGCATGCGTTGCAAAAATGCGTCAAAAAACGCATGCAAAAAAAGCATGCGTTTTTAATGTTAAATAAAGGGGAAAAACGCATGCGTTTTTTTGTGTTTTTTACTGCAAAAATGCAAAAAAAAAACGCAAATGTGAAACCAGCCTTATAATGTCATTGTATTTAACTGCAAGTAATTTCTCATATTTCCTTTACTTAGAATGAAAAAAAACAATTGAATGAAGCAATAATTAAGACTTTCTGATGTTATAAAAAACAATCTACAACTAACTGAAAGAGTACAGTAATTTGGCATTGAACTTGACATTGGTCAATGACTTGTGCAATGTTAAATTATCTTAATCCTCTTAAGTGAAATAACATTCTGTGACAAGTTATGAAGATGGTGCATTGTGAGTCATGATAACCTTTGCTAAATCTACATGTAGACAACTTACTTTTTAATCTGGCATAAAATATTTGACATATATGTTTTTGTATTTGTGTAACAAGTAGTGTTGAGCATTCCGATACCGCAAGTATCGGGTATCGGCCGATATTTGCGGTATCGGAATTCCGATACCGAATTCCGATACTTCCCGCGTATCGGATACTGGAATCGGAAGTTCCCAGAATTCAAACTGCACGCAGCAGCCAATGAGGAATGATTGGAAGTGTGGGCACATCCTGTTTAGCATGGTGGGCATGTAAGTACTGGCAATGCTGTGATTGGCTGCTGAAATGATGTCACTCTGCACTATAAAAAACGCTGCCGCCATTTTGCGCTCACTCTGCTGTGATTTCAGTTAGGGACAGGACGCTGTGTTCTAACTGAGGGCCAGTTGAGCTAGCTAATTGCTTTATTTTCCTTTCCAAAGGCTAATTTAGCAAAACGCTGTGTGTTCTTCACTGTTCACCTTGCTCTTGCCTTGCAGCGCTGTTTTAACAGCGTTCTGCAAGGTCTCTCTGTGTGTGTGTGTGTGCAGCTCACTCTGTAGTCTGTGTGCAGCCATATACCCGGTTGTATTCAGCTCAGGGGGGGTTCACACTGCCTCACACAGTTGTCCTTTTTTGCTCATAGTGCAGCCTGCTGCACATTTTTTCTCAAATTTCCTATTAGTGTTTTTCCACCCGTCTCCAGCTAAAATGTGGAAAAACACTACATAGGATAACCTAGAGGGGGGTTTTTGGGCCTTGCAGCGCCGTTTACGGCTGTCTGCACGGTCTCTGTGTGAGCGCAGCTCGCCCTGTAGTCTGTGTGCAGCTCTAGCCGGTTGGATTCAGCTCAGGGTGCGTTACTGCCTCATACCTTGAAAAACAATTTCCTTTTTTTTCAAATAGTGCAGCCTGTTTAAAATTTAAAAAAAAAAAATCCTATTAGTGTCTTTCCACCCGTCTCCAGCTAAATAGTGGAAAAATACTACATAGGATAACCTAGAGGAGGGTTTTTTGGCCTTGCAGCGCCGTTTACGGCTGTCTGCACGGTCTCTGTGTGAGCGCAGCTCGCCCTGTAGTCTGTGTGCAGCTATAGCCGGTTGGATTCAGCTCAGGGTGCGTTACTGCCTCATACCTTGAAAAACAATTTCCTTTTTTTCAAATAGTGCAGCCTGTTTAAAATTAAAAAAAAAAAAAATTCCTATTAGTGTCTTTCCACCCGTCTCCAGCTAAATAGTGGAAAAACACTACATAGGATAACCTAGAGGAGGGTTTTTTGGCCTTGCAGCGCCGTTTACGGCTGTCTGCACGGTCTCCGTGTGATTTAAACTAGCTCTGTAGCCCGATCTGCACAGAAAAAAGTAAAGTTCACCAAACACAACTTAACACTTGTGTAGGCCACATTTGAAAAATAATAAAGTTTAGTCCACACTTTACAACATTAGTGTTTCTTACACCTGTTAGGAGGAGCATTTCAGGAATAAGCACGCTAAGGCCTTAGTACTTTTCTGCTTATCTTTATCTGTCAACCAAGATGAAGAGGGCAGGGAGTAAGGCACGTGGGCGTGGGCGCGGAGCAGGGAGAGGAGCAAAGAGAGGACGTGGTGATTCTGTGCCTGCTGCGGGCACCGGTGACTCGTCGTCACTCAGTTTCAGCAGGGAACAGTCCTTCATGCGCAGCTTTGTCGGAGAGCGCCGTGCACCGCTGCTGCGTGAAGACCAAATTGAAGCCGTTGTCGGGTGGATGGCAGCTAACGCCTCGGCATCGACTTCAGTTAGTGCCACATCCTCTCAGGCACAGAGCACTGGAGAGCAGCCATCTGTCTCTTCACCACCTGCCAAATTGGCCAGGCAGTCAGAGAGCCCAGGACAGGAGCCGTCTCTACTTCTGTTCTCTGAATCTCTTGGCTTGGAAACAGGGGGCCAGCCAAGCAGCATTGGAGAAATGGAAGAAGAGGCAGTGTGCAGTGATGCCCAACAGCTTTTTCTCTCTGACTCTGAAGAGGCAGGTGGGCCAGTGCCTCCGGTGACCACAGCGCAGTACGCATCTGATGATGAAACTCAGGTACCGCTTTCTGATGCGTACTGTGCTGCCGAGACTACCCAGGAGGAGCAGTTGGTGGCAGAGGGTAGTGGAGATGATGAGGTCCTTGACCCATCGTGGCGTGAGGAACAGGAAGGTGGTGGGAGCAGCTCTGAGGAAGAGCTTCCCCTTACGGGCAAAAGAGGGAGAGGGAGGGGGAAGACTGCGGAGCCTGTAGCCTCCACTTTGGCACCCGTTAGGAGCCTGTCTCTTTCCAAAGCCAAAAAGGGCGCTCCCAAGACTTGCAGTGCCTGGTCCTTTTTTGATACAGTTGCAGATGACATTTGTTTTGTCAAATGCAAGCTGTGTCATCAGAAAGTAAAAAGAGGTAAAAGTGTCAGCAACCTCAATACCACAAATATGTGGAAACATGTGCGGACCAGGCACGCGGTGGAGTTACAGAAACACAGTGAAGACGTAGGCCAACCAACAGCGGCAGCTACCACCTCTTCATCTCGTGTTGCCTCTTCCTCCACTGTTGTCCAGAGACCTAGTGTAATTCCACCCACAGCACCACCTTCCCAGTCATCCTCACACTCCCAGTCTACTCTACAGCCATCGGTAGTACAGGCATGGGAGAAAAGGCGGGCATTCTCGGCCAACCACCCCCGAGCACAGGCTCTGAATGCAGGCATTGCCAAACTGTTGTCCCTGGAAATGCTCTCGTTCAGGCTGGTGGAGACTGACAGCTTCCGTGACTTGATGGCATTGGCAGTCCCACAGTACAAGGTGCCCAGCCGCTTTTACTTCAGCAGGCAGGCTGTCCCTGCCCTGCACAGGCATGTTGAGGCAAACATAAAACATGCGCTACTGAACGCCGTCAGTAGCAAGGTCCACCTCACCACCGATGCGTGGACCAGTCAGCATGGACAGGGGCGATATATTTCCCTCACTGCCCATTGGGTTAATGTTGTTGAGCCAGGTACAGATCGTGCGAGTGGCGCAGGACGTGTCCTGCCCACTCCAAGGATTGCAGGAATCCAGTCTGTACGCATCAACTCCTCCTCTTACACCAGTTCCTCAGATTCCTCTCTGCAGGATCCGTCACAGTCCACCTGCACATGGACCCGTGAACGTTTACCTATGACCGACATGAGCACAGCCGTGGCCAAACGTCAGCAGGCCGTCTTGAAACTAGTTTCATTGGGGCATCGAAGCCACACAGCGCAAGAGCTCTGGAATGCCATCAAGCAGGAGAGCGATGTGTGGTTACTGCCAGCGAATCTCCAGCCAGGCATGGTAGTGTGTGACAATGGCCGAAATCTGGTGGCAGCTTTGGCCCTTGGCAACATCACTCACATCCCATGTCTGGCACATGTGCTCAATTTGGTTGTGTAGAGTTTTCTGAGGGACTATCCGGATCTTGATGCCCTGCTGCACAAGGTCCGCCTAGAGTGTGCTCACTTGCGGCGTTCCAGCTTGGCCAGATCCCGCATTGCTGCTCTGCAGCGCCGATTCCGCCTTCCGGAACACCGCATCATATGTGACCTACCTACCCGGTGGAATTCCACGTTACATATGTTGGAGCGGTTGTGTGAGCAGCAGCAAGCAGTTATGGAGTACCAGCTGCATCAGGCGCAAAGAAGTCGCAGTCAGCGCCGATCAGACTTCACAACCACAGAGTGGGCCACTATGAAGGACGTCTGCCAGGTTTTGCGTCCTTTTGATTATTCCACGCGGATGGCAAGTGCAGATGATGCACTAGTCAGCATGACTGTCCCCCTTATCTGCCTGCTTCAGCAAACTTTGCAAGGGTTAAGGGATGATGTTGTGGAAGAGGTGGAGGATGAGGAGTCACCTTTTCCATCAGCTTCTGGAGAGTCAGCGCCACGTGGTTCCTCACAAAGGGGTACGCAGGGGCCAATTTGTGAGGAGGATGAGGAGGAGTCAATGGAGGAGGAAGAGCTCCGTCCAGAGGAGGGAGCGACACAATTGTCCAGTGGTCAGTGTGTACAGCGAGGGTGGGGTGATGACGAGCGGGCAGAGATCATGTCTCAAGCAGGGGACAGCATTTCTGGGCCAGTTGGCACTCTGCAGCACATGGTGGATTTCATGCTGCAGTGCCTGAGAAACGACCGCCGCATCGACCACATTCTCAACATGCCTGATTATTGGGTGTTCACCCTCCTCGATCCTCGCTACCGGGACAACGTCCAAAACCTCATCCCTGCGTTGACCCGGGAGCGTAAATTGCGGGAGTACCACGACACACTGGTGAATTCCATCATCTTCTCCTGTCCAACTGAGAGGAGTGCTGCTAGTGCTTTACAAAGCAGCTCAGTGCTTCGAGGCAGTGGGGGAGGCTCTGCCCAAAGAGGGAGCAGAAGCAGTGCCTCTGCCCAAGGCAAGCCCAGTATGGCACAACTCTGGCACACTTTTGTGTGCCCGCCCCAAATGTCTACACCATCACCGGCGGCTCCAGTCAGCAGGAGGCAACGGTTCCGTCAGATGGTGACAGACTACATGGCTTGCCCTCTTACTGTACTCCCAGACGGCTCTTCCCCGTTCAAGTTTTGGGTCTCTAAGCTGGATACATGGCCAGAGCTAAGCCAGTATGCATTGGAGGTGCTGGCTTGCCCTGCGGCTAGTGTCTTATCGGAACGTGTCTTTAGTGCCGCAGGTGGTGTACTAACAGACCGTCGCATGCGACTATCCTCCGATAACGTTGACCGGCTTACTTTCCTGAAAATGAACCAGGCCTGGATCTCGCAGGAATTTGCCACTCCTCTGCCTGATTAAGTAATTGGGTGTCATCCAGGTCTCCTGCTGTGTTCATCTTTCTACCACCTGAACTGCTATTCCTGGGCTCCAACACCGCCAGTTGTGGCTCAGAAGTGCACGCTGCACAGTAAAAACATACGACCCAGTGTTATTGGGTTTCAGTAACGTCAGCTGATCCCCAGCTGTGTAGCCGGCAATGTGTCCTGCGACCGCCACGCTGGCACAACAACCTAAATGTAAGGGAACCTGTCCCCCCCCCCCCCCGTCGTTTGTTACTGAAAGAGCCATCTTGTGCAGCAGTAATGCTGCACAAGGAAAAGGTAGCTCTTTTTTTTTAGCTCCTTGCACACGCAGAACTTAACACTTATAAAATGTGTTCACTGATACCGTTATACTGTCCCGGAGCTGGGACTTTCCTTCGCAATGTGACGCAGCACAGCCGTCATTCCTACCCCCTTGGTGCCATGCGCTGCCTCCTCAGCGTTGTTTTAAGCTGTCACGGAGCCTGCGCTGTTCTGTTATCCCTTGGGCATGCCCTATTTGCGCTGCCTGTCTTCTGACATAATTTGGGGTCAGGCTGGCTGCGCCTGTGCGGCCGCGCTGCCCGAGATCCCGCCTTGCTGTGTCTTCTGATTGAGTCACACTGCGGGCCTGGGATCCATGGGCATGCGCAGTGCATATCTTCCCCTCGGGCTCTCGCTCATTTCCCTCCGCCTTCTTTAGACTGTGCGCCGTCAGCTGATCCCTAATAGCATGCCACGGCCGTGACACCGCACAGTCTGAAGAAGAGGGAAGGAGGGGAGTGAGAGTCGAGGATATGCACTGTGCATGTCCATGGTTCCAAGGCCCGCAGTGGGATTACGTTGGACGAGACTGCGAGGTGGGATCTGGAGCAGCGTGGACGCACAGGCAGTAACAGCCTGACACCAAATTATGTCAGAAGACAGGCAGCGCTAATTGGGCATGGCCAAGGGCTAACAGAACAGCGCAGGCTCCATGACAGCTTAAAACAACACTGAGGAGGCAGCGCACGGCACCAAGGGGATAGGAATGTCAGCTGTGCTGTGTCCCATTACGAAGGAAATTCGCACCTCCGGGACGGTTTAACGGTATAAGGGGACACATTTTTAGTGTTTACTTCGGTGTTTGCAAGGAGCATAATTAAAAGAACCACCTTTTCCTTTTGCATCGTTAGTGATGCACAAGATGGCTCTTTCAGCTACAAATGTCTTGGGGGGGGTTAAAGGTTCCCTTTCAACTTGCTCCAATCAGGCTTCGGCCTACACTCTGTTCCTCTGCTCCTCCTGCTGTCCCTGGGCTCTAACACCGCCAGTTGATGCCTGGAAGTGCTGTGTGCACAGTCAACAGTCGCTCCTCTGTTATTGGGGTTCAGTAACGTCAGCTGATCCCCAGCTGTGTGTGCGGCAATACCTCCAATCTGCTCCTCCTGCTGTCCCTGGGCTCTAACACCGCCAGTTGGTGCCTGGAAGTGCTGTGTGCACAGTCAACAGTCGCTCCTCTGTTATTGGGGTTCAGTAACGTCAGCTGATCCCCAGCTGTGTGTGCGGCAATACCTCCAATCTGCTCCTCCTGCTGTCCCTGGGCTCTAACACCGCCAGTTGGTGCCTGGAAGTGCTGTGTGCACAGTCAACAGTCGCTCCTCTGTTATTGGGGTTCAGTAACGTCAGCTGATCCCCAGCTATGTATCCGGCAACGTGTCATGCGACCGCCACGCTGGCACAACTAAAATGTAAGGGGACCTGTCCCCCCCCCCCCTAGGCGTTTGTTACTGAAAGAGCCACCATGTGCAGCACTAATACTGCACAAGGGAAAGGTCGCTCTTGAAATTATGCTCCTTGCAAACGCTGAACTACACACTCATGTAATGTGTCCCCTCACACCGTCCAACCGTCCCGGAGGTGGGACTTTCCTTTGTAATGTGACGCAGCACAGCCGTCATTGCTACCCCCTTGGCACCGTGCGCTGCCTCCTTAGCGTTGTTTGATTCCGTCATGGACCCTGCGCTGTTATGTTATCCCTTGGCCATGCACAGTTTGCGCTGCCCGTCCTCTGACATCATTTGTTGTCGTCCTGGCTGCGCCTGTGCGTCCACGCTGCCCGAAATCACACCTCGCAGTGTCGTCTAATGTGATCCCACAGTGGGCCTGGTATCCATGGCCATGCGCAGTGTATCTACTAGCCTCTCACTCCCCTTCTTCCCGCTTCTTCAGACTAGGCGGCGTCAGCTGATCCCTAATAGCATGCCACGGCCGTGACGCCGCACAGTCTGAAGAAGCAGGAAGGAGGTGAGTGAGAGGCGATGATATGCACTGCGCATGCCCATGGATCCCTGGCCCGCAGTGGGACTACATTAGATGACACTGCAAGGTTTGATCTCGGGCAGCTTGGACGCACAGGCACTGCCAGCCTGACACCTACATGATGTCAGAAGACGGCCACCGCTAACTGTGCATGGCCAAGGGATAACATTACAGCGCGGGCTCCGTAACAGAACCAAACAACGTTGAGGAGGTGGCGCCCGGCACCAAGGGGGTTGGAATGACGGCTGTGCTGTGTCACATTACAAAGGAAAGTCCCACTTCCGGGATGGTTTGACGGTGTGAGGGGACACATTATATGAGTGTGTACTTCAGCGTTTGCAAGGAGCATAATTTTCGGAGCCACCATTTTCCATGTGCAGTATTACTGCTGTACAAGATGGCTCTTTCAGCAACAAATGCCTGGGGGGGGGGGGGGTTAAAGGTTCCCTTTCAACTTGCTCCACTGCAGGCTTCGGCCTACACTCTGCTCCTCTTTGATTCCCTGGGTTTCAACACTGTCAGTTGCCACCTGGAAGTGTTGTCTACACAGAAAAAACACTAGGTGATGTGTCAGTGGGGTTCAGCACCGCCAGCTGTTCCCCTGCTGTGTAGTCGGCAACGTGTCCAGCACAAGCCACGCTGGCACAACAGAACAAAAGCTGCCACCAGTGCAGGCTTCGGCCTACACTCTGCTCCTCTCCTCCTCCTGCTGACCCTGGGCTCAAACACCGCTAGTTTTTGCCCGGAAGTGCTAGCTGCACAGAGAAAAACACCAGCCAATGTGTTAGAGGGGTTTCAGCAACGCCAGCTGTTCCCCTGCTGTGTAGCCGGCAACGTGACCTGCAAACGCCACGCAGGCACATGAACTGAAATTAAAGGGAACCTGGCCCCACCCCCCCAGGTGTTTCTATGTATAACAGCCACCTAGTACAGCAGTACTGCTGCATTTGTACAAGGTGGCTGACTTTTTCTCCTTGCCCACGTTGAACTCAACACGTACAAAATGTGTCTCATTGAGACCATTCCACTGTCCCTGAGGTGTGACTTTCCTTTCTAATGATACGCAGCACCCCCCTTGGTAGCGTTTCCCGTCTTTTGTTATCATGGTTAGCTGGCTGCGCCTGTGCATCCGCCCTGCTAGAAACAACGCCCCTCGTTGTCATATTTATTTTGTCAGCGAGGGTGTGGTTTATGGGCACGAGTAGTGCATATGTTCGCCTGTCTTAACTCATCTCCTTCCGCCTTCTTCAGACTGTGCGGCCTCCTGGCCGTGGTAGGCGATAAGGGATCAGCTGAGGCCGCCCAGTCTGAAGCAGGTGTAAGGACATGTGTGAGCGGCAAACCTATTTACTGCACAAGGCCACGAATCCCAGCCACGCAGTGTGATTTTTTGAAAACACACTGTGGGTCTGGGATTCATGTGCATCGCTAACCGCAACGGCCGACATGAAATGAGGTCAGAAGACAGGAAGCGCTCACAGCGCATGGCCAAGGGATCACAATAGCGCAGACTCCTGTACAGCAAATATCAACGCTCAGGAATCTGCGCCCAGCAGCTAGGTGTAAATTTTGACACCTGTGCTGCATCTCCTTAAAAAGACAAGTCACGCCTCCACTACTGTTTGACAGTATAGTGGGCTAAATAGTGTACGTGTTTTATTCAGCGTGTGCAAGGAGCAAATTAAATAGAGCAACCTTTTACTTGTGCAGCATTAATGCTGCACAAGGTGTAGCTCTTGTACCTTGCAACACCTGAGGGGGGGTTAAAGGTAACCTTTGAAATTGGTTCAACTAGGCTTCGGCCTACACTCTGCTCCTCTCCTGCTGACCCTGGGCTAAAACACCGCTAGTTTTTGCCCGGAACTGCTAGCTGCACAGAGAAAAACACCAGTCAATGTGTTAGTGGGGTTCAGCACAGCCAGCTGTTCCCCTGCTGTGTAGTCGGCATCATGTCCAGCACAAGCCACGCTGGCACAACTGACCAAAAGCTGCCACCAGTGCAGGCTTCGGCCTACACTCTGCTCCTCTCCTCCTCCTGCTGACCCTGGGCTCAAACACCGCCAGTTTCTGCCCGGAAGTGCTAGCTGCACAGAGAAAAACACCCACCATTGTGTCAGTGGGGTTCAGCACCGCCAGCTGTTCCCCCGCTGTGTAGCCGGCATCGTGTCCAGCACAAGCCACGCTGGCACAACTGACCAAAAGCTGCCACCAGTGCAGGCTTCGGCCTACACTCTGCTCCTCTCCTCCTCCTGCTGACCCTGGGCTCAAACACCTCCAGTTTCTGCCCGGAAGTGCTAGCTGCACAGAGAAAAACACCAGCCAATGTGTTAGTGGGGTTCAGCACCGCCAGCTGTTCCCCTGCTGTGTAGCTTGCATCGTGTCCAGCACAAGCCACGCTGGCACAACCGACCAAAAGCTGCCACCAGTGCAGGCTTCGGCCTACACTCTGCTCCTCTCCTCCTCCTGCTGACCCTGGGCTCTAACACCGCCAGTTTTTGCCCGGACATGCGAGCTGCACAGAGAAAAACACCAGTCAATGTGTCAGTGGGGTTCAGCAACGCCAGCTGTTCCCCTGCTGTGTAGCTTGCAACGTGACCTGCAAACGCCACGCAGGCACATGAACTGAAATTGAAGGGAGCCTGCCCCCCACCCCCAGGTGTTTCTATGTATAACAGCCACCTTGTACAGCAGTACTGCTGCATTTGTACAAGGTGGCTGACTTTTTCTCCTTGCCCACGTGGAACTCAACACGTACAAAATGTGTCTCATTGAGACCATTCCACTGTCCCTGAGGTGTGACTTTCCTTTCTAATGATACGCAGCACCACCCTTGTTAGCGCTGCCCGTCTTTTGACATCATTGGTTAGCTGGCTGCGCCTGTGCGTCTGCCCTGCTCGAAACAACGCCCCTCGGTGTCTTATTTTTTGGACAGCGAGGGTGTGATTGATGGGCATGTGCAGTGCATATGTTTGCCTGTGTTCACTCATCTCCTTCCGCCTTCTTCAGACTGGGTGTCCTCATGGCCGCGGCAGGCGATAAGGGATCAGATGAGGCCGCCCAGTCTGAAGCAGGTGTAAGGACATGTGTGAGCGGCAAACCTATTTACTGCACAAGGCCACGAATCCCAGCCACGCAGTGTGATTTTTTGAAAACACACTGTGGGTCTGGGATTCATGTCCATCGCTAACCGCAACGGCCGACATGAAATGAGGTCAGAAGACAGGAAGCCCTCAGTCACAGCGCATGGCCAAGGGATCACAATAGCGCAGACTCCTGTACAGCAAATAACAACGCTCAGGAATCTGCGCCCAGCAGCTAGGTGTAAATTTTGACACCTGTGCTGCATCTCCTTAAAAAGACAAGTCACGCCTCCACTACTGTTTGACAGTATAGTGGGCTAAATAGTGTACGTGTTTTATTCAGCGTGTGCAAGGAGCAAATTAAATAGAGCAACCTTTTACTTGTGCAGCATTAATGCTGCACAAGGTGTGGCTCTTGTACCTTGCAACACCTGAGGGGGGGTTAAAGGTAACCTTTGAAATTGGTTCAACTAGGCTTCGGCCTACACTCTGCTCCTCTCCTGCTGACCCTGGGCTCAAACACCGCTAGTTTTTGCCCGGAACTGCTAGCTGCACAGAGAAAAACACCAGTCAATGTGTTAGTGGGGTTCAGCACCGCCAGCTGTTCCCCCGCTGTGTAGCCGGCATCGTGTCCAGCACAAGCCACGCTGGCACAACTGACCAAAAGCTGCCACCAGTGCAGGCTTCGGCCTACACTCTGCTCCTCTCCTCCTCCTGCTGACCCTGGGCTCAAACACCTCCAGTTTCTGCCCGGAAGTGCTAGCTGCACAGAGAAAAACACCAGCCAATGTGTTAGTGGGGTTCAGCACCGCCAGCTGTTCCCCTGCTGTGTAGCCGGCATCGTGTCCAGCACAAGCCACGCTGGCACAACCGACCAAAAGCTGCCACCAGTGCAGGCTTCGGCCTACTTTCTGCTCCTCTCCTCCTCCTGCTGACCCTGGGCTCAAACACCGCGAGTTTTTGCCTGGAACTGCTAGCTGCACAGAGAAAAACACCAGCCAATGTGTTAGTGGGGTTCAGCACCGCCAGCTGTTCCCCTGCTGTGTAGCCGGCAACGTGTCCTGCAAACGCCACGCAGGCACATGAACTGAAATTGAAGGGAGCCTGCCCCCCACCCCCAGGTGTTTCTATGTATAACAGCCATCTTGTACAGCAGTACTGCTGCATTTGTACAAGGTGGCTGACTTTTTTCTCCTTGCCCACGTGGAACTCAACACGTACAAAATGTGTCTCATTAGAGACCATTCCACTGTCCCTGAGGTGTGACTTTCCTTTCTAATGACACGCAGCACCCCCATTGTTAGCGCTGCCCGTCTTCTGACATCATTGGTTGGCTGGCTGTGCCTGTGCGTCCGCCCTGCCTGACACAACGCCCCTCGTTGTCTCATATATTTTGACTGCGAGGGTGTGATTGATGGGCACGAGCATTGCATATGTTCCCCTGTCTTCACTCCCCTCCTTCCGCCTTCTTCTGACTGTGCGGCCTCATGGCCGCGGCATGCGATAAGGGATCAGCTGAGGCCGCCCAGTCTGAAGCAGGTGTAAGGACATGTGTGAGCGGCGAACATATTTACTGCACAAGGCCACGAATCCCAGCACCGCAGTGTGACTTTAGGAAAAGGCACTGTGGGTCTGGGATTTATGGCCATCGTTAACCGCACCGGCCAACATGAAATGAGGTCATGAGACGGCCTGCACTAACAGGGTATTGCCAAGGGATAACACAAGAGCGCAGTTTCCTGTACTGCAAATAACAACGGTAAGGAATCTGCGCCCAGCACCTAGGTGTAAATTTGTACACCTGTGCTGCGTCTCCTTAAAAAGACAAGTCACGCCTCCACTACTGTTTGACAGTATAATGGGCTAAATAGTGTACGTGTTTTATTCAGCGTGTGCAAGGAGCAAAATTAAGAGAGCAACCTTTGACTTGTGCATCATTAATGCAGTTCAAGGTGTGGCTCTTGTACCTTGCAACACCTGAGGGGGGGTTAAAGGTTACCTTTGAAATTGGTTCAACTAGGCTTCGGCCTACACTCTGCTCCTCTCCTCCTCCTGCTGACCCTGGGCTATAACACCGCCAGTTGTAGCCTGGAAGTGCTAGCTGCACAGAGAAAAACACCAGCCAATGTGTTAGTGGGGTTCAGCACCGCCAGCTGTTCCCCTGCTGTGTAGCCGGCATCGTGTCCAGCACAAGCCACGCTGGCACAACCGACCAAAAGCTGCCACCAGTGCAGGCTTCGGCCTACACTCTGCTCCTCTCCTCCTCCTGCTGACCCTGGGCTCAAACACCGCTAGTTTTTGCCTGGAACTGCTAGCTGCACAGAGAAAAACACCAGTCAATGTGTTAGTGGGGTTCAGCACCGCCAGCTGTTCCCCTGCTGTGTAGTCGGCATCGTGTCCAGCACAAGCCACGCTGGCACAACTGACCAAAAGCTGCCACCAGTGCAGGCTTCGGCCTACACTCTGCTCCTCTCCTCCTCCTGCTGACCCTGGGCTCAAACACCTCCAGTTTCTGCCCGGAAATGCTAGCTGCACAGAGAAAAACACCAGCCAATGTGTTAGTGGGGTTCAGCACCGCCAGCTGTTCCCCTGCTGTGTAGCCGGCAACGTGTCCTGCAAACGCCACGCAGGCACATGAACTGAAATTGAAGGGAGCCTTCCCCCCACCCCCAGGTGTTTCTATGTATAACAGCCACCTTGTACAGCAGTACTGCTGCATTTGTACAAGGTGGCTGACTTTTTTCTCCTTGCCCACGTGGAACTCAACACGTACAAAATGTGTCTCATTAGAGACCATTTCACTGTCCCTGAGGTGTGACTTTCCTTTCTAATGACACGCAGCACCCCCATTGTTAGCGCTGCCCGTCTTCTGACATCATTGGTTGGCTGGCTGTGCCTGTGCGTCCGCCCTGCCCGACACAATGCCCCTCGTTGTCTCATATATTTTGACTGCGAGGGTGTGATTGATGGGCACGAGCAGTGCATATGTTCCCCTGTCTTCACTCCCCTCCTTCCGCCTTCTTCTGACTGTGCGGCCTCATGGCCGCGGCATGCGATAAGGGATCAGCTGAGGCCGCCCAGTCTGAAGCAGGTGTAAGGACATGTGTGAGCGGCGAACATATTTACTGCACAAGGCCACGAATCCCAGCACCGCAGTGTGACTTTAGGAAAAGGCACTGTGGGTCTGGGATTTATGGCCATCGTTAACCGCACCGGCCAACATGAAATGAGGTCATAAGACGGGCAGCTCTAACAGGGCATTGCCAAGGGATAACACAAGAGTGCTGACTCCTGTACAGCAAATAACAACGCTCAGGAAGCTGCGCCAAGCACCAAGGCGTTATTTGGGACACCTGTGCTGCGTCTCCTTAAAAAGCCAAGTCACGCATCCACTACAGTTTGACTGTAGAATGGGCAAAATTGTGTACGTCTTTCATTCAGCGTGTGCAAGTAGACAAATTAATAGAGCAACCTTTCACTTGTGCAGCATTAATACTGCACAAGGTGTGTCTCTTGTACTTTGTAACACCTGAGGGGGGGTTAAAGGTTTCCTTTGAAATTGGTTCAACTAGGCTTCGGCCTACACTCTGCTCCTCTCCTCCTCCTGCTTCACCACGGGCTCTAACATCGCTAGTTTTTGCCCGCAAGTGCTAGCTGCACAGAGAAAAACACCCGCCATTGTGTTAGTGGGGTTCAGGAACGCCAGCTGTTCCCACACTGTGTAGCCGGCAAAGTGTCCTGCAAACGCAACGCTGACACAAAGCTGCCTCCAGTGCAGGCTTCGGCCTACACTCTGCTCCCCCTGCTTACCCTTTGCTCCAGCACCGCTAGTTGGGGCTCTAGGAAGACAATCTTTAATAGGCAACGCATCTGGGTTCCAGCACCGCCAGCTGGTTCTCGGCAGTGTTTTTGTCACAGGTACTCCCTCGTGCCAAACCTGGTTTCAGCACCGTCAGCTGTTTCCGGGTTGTGTCAAACTCGCTGAGACGCCTATGCTTGCCCCGTCGTGTTGCGGTCGGGTTAGCCAACTCCAGGGTGCCTGCAGTTTAGGAGCTTCCTATGTGGGCTGCGTGAACTGGTAGTCAAGGCTGGTTCTGTAGTGCCAGTAGGCCCAGCTCCCCCTGTAGGACTGTTGGGGTTCGGTAACTGCGGCTGCCTCGCGGCCTAGCTGTTCTCTCCTCTCCTGTGGGCCTTCGGGTCCACCACCTGGTTCCAGCACCGTCAGCTGGTTCCAGGCCGAGCCTTTGGCTTAGGTGCCTCCTCCTGGGTATCCGAGTTCCGCCAACGTCAGGCGGTCCTTGGTAGTGCTTTTAAGCGCGGGCACCTACAGCTTAGTAACCGGGTTCCAGCACCGCCAGCTGGTCCTCGGTCGTGCCATTGGCTCTTGCACACTGGGGCAACGCATCTGGGTTCCAGCACCGCCAGCTGGTTCTCGGCAGTGTTCTTGACACAGGTACTCCCTCATGCCAAGCCTGGTTTCAGCACCGTCAGCTGTTTCCGGGTTGTGTCAAGCTCACTGAGACGCCTATGCTTGCCCCGTCGTGGTGCGGTCGGGTTAGCCAACTCCAGGGTGCCTCCAGTTTAGGAGCTTCCTATGTGGGCTGCGTGAACTGGTAGTCAAGGCTGGTTCTGTAGTGCCAGTAGGCCCAGCTCCCCCTGTAGGACTGTTGGGGTTCGGTAACTGCGGATGCCTCGCGGCCTAGCTGTTCTCTCCTCTCCTGTGGGCCTTCGGGTCCACCACCTGGTTCCAGCACCGTCAGCTGGTTCCAGGCCGAGCCTTTGGCTTAGGTGCCTCCTCCTGGGTATCCGAGTTCCGCCAACGTCAGGCGGTCCTTGGTAGTGCTTTTAAGCGCGGGCACCTACAGCTTAGTAACCGGGTTCCAGCACCGCCAGCTTGTCCTCGGTCGTGCCATTGGCTCTTGCACACTGGGGCAACGCATCTGGGTTCCAGCACCGCCAGCTGGTTCTCGGCAGTGTTCTTGACACAGGTACTCCCTCGTACCAAGCCTGGTTTCAGCACCGTCAGCTGTTTCCGGGTTGTGTCAAGCTCACTGAGACGCCTATGCTTGCCCCGTCGTGGTGCGGTCGGGTTAGCCAACTCCAGGGTGCCTCCTGTTTAGGAGCTTCCTATGTGGGCTGCGTGAACTGGTAGTCAAGGCTGGTTCTGTAGTGCCAGTAGGCCCAGCTCCCCCTGTAGGACTGTTGGGGTTCGGTAACTGCGGCTGCCTCGCGGCCTAGCTGTTCTCTCCTCTTCTGTGGGCCTTCAGGTCCACCACCTGGTTCCAGCACCGTCAGCTGGTTCTCGGCAGTGTCTTTTGCTCTTGTACCTTCTGCTCCCCATCCTGGTTCCAGTACCGTCAGCTGGTTCCGGGCAGAGCCTTTGGCTTAGGTGTCTCCTTCTGGGTATCCAAGTTCCACCAACGTCAGGTGGTCCTTGGTAGTTCTTTCAGGCACGGGTACCTCCTGCTTAGTAACCGGGTTCCAGTAACGTCAGCTGGTCCTCGGTAGTTCCATTGGCTCTTGGACCTTCGGCTACCCATCCGGGTTCCAGTACCGTCAGCTGGTTCTCGGCAGTGTCTTTTGCTCTTGTACCTTCTGCTCCCCATCCTGGTTCCAGTACCGTCAGCTGGTTCCGGGCAGAGCCTTTGGCTTAGGTGCCTCCTTCTGGGTATCCGAGTTCCGCCAACGTCAGGCGGTCCTTGGTAGTGCTTTTTAGCACGGGTACCTCCTGCTTAGTAACCGGGTTCCAGTAACGTCAGCTGGTCCTCGGTAGTTCCATAGGCTCTTGAACCTTCGGGTAGCCATCCGAGTTCCAGTTCCATCAGCTGGTTCTTGGCATTTTCTCAGCCTTCTTGTACCTTCTGCTACATTTCCAAGTTGAAGACCCTAAAGTCGACGACCCGGAAGACAGACCACCCCGATGACGACGACGACGACGACGACGGCGGAGACGACGACGGCGGAGACGACGACGGCTGAGACGACGACGGCGGAGATGACGACACTGGAGACGACTACCCTGGAGACGACGACATGGAAGACCGAGAAGCAGAAGAACAAGAGGCTGCAGAACAAAGAGCAGAAGAACATTAAGCATAAGACTTAATATCAGAGCAAAAGATATTATCTAAATTATATGCAGAAGAAGACTAAGCAGTGTATGGGGGTGAGTCCGTTCCTCCTCGTGGTGCCCCTGGATAAAGCCTGATGCTGCAGGCCAAACTGAACGCGGACAAATGTAACTTTTGTGACTGGCAGAACGGAAGGTGTAATCTTCCAACTTTTATAGATAACAACTACGGGAATGACTGTCACAAATGAGAATATGATGAAGAAGTAGAATAGGAAGAATAATAACAGTGGAATAAAAAGAATATGTAGAATAGGAAGAATAATAATAGTTGAATAAAATGAATATGAAGAATGTAATAAAAAAAATTAAAAAAAAGTAAAGGATGAAGAAGAAGATGAATAAGGTGAAGAAGAAGTTGATGTCAAAGATGCTGATGATGATGAAGATGAAAGTGTGGGAAAAGAAAAAAAAAAAGAAAAAAAAGAAGGGGAAGGGCGTGGAATAGTGAAACATCAATATCTGACAAAATTAAAAAAAAAATTTACATAGTCAATATCTTTGTCACTCCGAACGTCTTAAAAAAAAACAAAAAACATGCTATTCTATTTGATTGGGATAAACCTCTATAACTTTAATGTCTCCGCCACCTCCCCAAATACATCCGGCATTATTTTTAGTTGTTTTCCTTCATGTAGAATGAACCTACAAGGCAAGAAAGGGTTTATTTTAATTCCGATATTTTGGTCCCATTGACTTGCATTGGGATCGGGTATCGGTATCGGCGATATCCGATATTTTTTGAATATCGGCCGATCCAATCCGATACCGATACTTTCCGATATCGGAAGGTTTCGCTCAACACTAGTAACAAGCCTTTTGACTTGATTTTTAATGACTACTGTAGTAAACTTTAGACTATTTGATGTGCATTCTGTTGGAGCTAGAATTTCCAAACAAAACTTGGCTTTTTATAATGAAATAGCATTTTTAATAATTGTTTTGCACATTGATGCACAAGGCTTTTCTAGGCTAACTAGGCTTTTCTTTTTCCAGGGCGATTTTTTTAATCATGATAGCTAAGGTAAAGTGGCTTATTGGTGCTACTCTTAGCAACCAGCACCAGGTGCATGCCTTGCCACTCTATATTTGAACTTCTAATCATGAAAAAACTAAAATATGACATAACAGTAAGAGTTCAAAGCTGATCCAGAATATATTATGGTTGTTTGAGTTTATTTGAATAATTGATCAACAATATTAATGTATACTGGTGAATTATGTGGACCAAATGCTTAAAAACATCCTAATGGCAGTGGTAAGTGATGTCACAAGCCAGTACAAAAGTTAGTTTGAAAACTTTCCTCATGTGAACACGAATCACTAAATCTTTACATACAAGGCATTCAAAGGAATCCCTATAGCTAGAGAGTAATTTGTATTTGACAGCAATGACATTTGCAAAAGCACCACTGAGATAACATTTCAAGTAATTAAACCTGTCTATTGAGGGTAAGCTCATTGTTATGGATTGCAGCTTCACACTTTGTCTAGAATCCTTGCCAATAGATAATTTCTCATGAGAATTTCTCTATCACTAGTTTTGGGAATTCCCACTTAATATTTAATCTACATATGTGAATATATTGTACTATTTGTAGTAATGCTATTTGCTGTTGGTAGTTTTGCCACATCATTGTTAAAATACTGTACATTTAGAAGGATTTGCAGCTTATGCTTATTTTATTTATCGTGTTGACAATCAATGCAGATATCAGATTACTGGAGGAGCTGGTCAGCGAAGGAAAGGAATAAGAAGGGAAAGAAGCAATGTAAAGAGGAAAGAATGAAGATAATGTCATCTATTTCCCAATTATTTGTACCGTTCTCTGGCAAAATAGTGCAAATTTATTTGTGTAACACACCACTTACAAAGAAGGCTAATTTAATGGCTACAGTGCATAATAATACTAACTAGTCCCAAAAATGGAGCCCAAAAGATGCTTCAGAAGTTGCATGCTAGGAGATTTAGATTAAAAGGATTGATATGGATAGGATGGTGAAGACCTCCAAATGAGTGAAATGCCCTAAGGCATTTGCTCGTTTTGCTGAAACATTAAGCACACCCTAATAAAAGAAGTATGTATGTGGTTATTTATACAGCGCTGGCAAAAATTAAGAGACCACCACATCAAACCCCTGTCATGGGCAGCCCAATCTCCAGACCTGAACCCCATTGAAAACCTCTGTAATGTAATCAAGAGGATGATGGATAGTCGTAAACCATTAAACAAAGAAGAACTGCTTATATTTTTGCGCCAGAAGCAGTGTGAAAGACTGGTGGAAAGCATGCCAAGACGTATGAAAGCTGTGATTAAAAATCATGGTTATTCCACAAAATATTGATCTCTGAACTCTTCCTGAGGTAAAACATTAGTATTGTTGTTTCTAAATGATTATGAACTTGTTTTCTTTGCATTATTTGAGGTCTGAAAGCCCTGTTTGTTTTTAATTTTGACTATTTTTCTTTGTCACAAAAAAAATGCAAAAAACTATTGCTTGGAAATTCTGAGACGTTGTCAGAAGTTTATAGAATAAAAGAGCAATTTACATTTTACTCAATAATATACCTATATATATAAAAATCGGACAAACTAAACATTTTGCTGTGGTCTCTTAAAGTTTCCCAGAGCTGTATATTATCCATATCAATTATTCATATACAGTTGTGCTCAAAAGTTTACATACCCCGGCAGAATTTTTGCTTTCATGGCCTTTTTTCAGAGAATATGAATGATAACACCAAAACTTTTTCTCCATTCATGGATAGTGGTTGGGTGAAGCCATGTATTGTCAAACTACTGTTTTCTCTTTTCAAATCTTGACAATCAAAAAATGCAAATGACCCTGATCAAATGTTTACACAACCTGGTGATTTTGGCCTGATAACATGCACAGAAGTTGACACAAATGGGTTTGTTTGGCTACTAAAGGTAACACCTGTTTGATTGTAATCAGTGTGGGTGCTTAAAAGCTGAGTGAGTTTGTGGGATCCAGACAGACTCTTGCATCTTTCATCCAGCCACTGAAGTTTCTGGATTGCAAGTCATGGGGAAAGCAAAAGAACTGTGAACGTATCAACAGGAAAAGATAGATGAACTGTATAAAACAGGAAAGGCATACAAAAAGATATCCAAGGAATTGATAATGCCAGTCTGCAGCGTTCAAACTGTGATTAACAAATGGAAAATCAGGGGCTTTGTAAGAACAAAACCACGGTCGGTAAATCAACAAAAATTTCTTCCACAACTGCCAGGAAAATTGTTTGGGATGCAAAGAAAAACCCTCAAATAACATCAGCTGAAATGCTGGACACTCTGAAAACTAGCGGTGTGGTTGTTTCAAGATGCACAAAAAGAAGGCACTTGAAGAAAAATGGGCTGCATGGTCAAGTCGCCAGAAGAAAACCATTACTGCGCAAATGCCACAAAGTATCTAGCCTACAATACGCAAAACAGACTAGCCTCAAAACTACTAGAACAAGGTAATTTGGAGTCTTGAGATCAAAATTGAACTTTTTGGCCACAACCATAAATGTTACATTTGGAGAGAGGTCAACAAGGTCTATGATGAAAGGAACACAATTCCTACTGTAAAGCAGGTGGATAGCTGATGTTTTGGGGATGTGTGAGCTACAAAGGCACAGGAAACTTGCTCAACGTTGAAGGAAAGATGAATGCAGCACGCTATCAGCAAACACTGGAGGCAAATTTGCACTCATCAGCCCCGAAGCTGCGCATAGGACGTACTTGAACTTTGAACTTGAACTGACAACAATCCAAAACACAAGGTCAAGACGACCTGTCATTGACTAAAGCAGAACAAAGTGAAGGTTCTGGAGTGACCATCTCAGACTCCTGACCTCAATATCATTGAACCACTCTGGGGAGATCTCAAGCATGCAGTTCATGCTAGACAGCTGAGGAATTTGCAGCAACTGGAGGCTTTTTGCCAAGAAAAGCTTTACCATCAGAGAAAATAAAAAACCTCATCCACAACTGCCACAAAAGACTTCAAGCTGTCATTGACGTTAGAGGAGGCAATACATGGTATTAATAAATGGGGTATGTAAACTTTTGATCAGGGCCATTTGCATGTTTTTGGTTGTCATTATGATTTAGCCCTGCTGTACTGTTCAGGTCAATATGACCCGAAATGATTTTTGAGACCCTGTAGATTTTTTTATATGAGGATTTGAAACTAGTGGTATCTTGACTTCTCATTTGTGGAGCTCTATATATTTTTTTTGTTTTTGTTTACTTTTTGCTACACGCTGATTGTTACACTTGTACTGTTCAGGTCAATATGACCCGATAGCATTTTATACTGTTCTACAGGTCTCTGATTATTTCTGACTGCAAAAGTTATGTTTTTTTATGTGTACTTAATCTCAAAATGGTGGTGGTTTCACTGTTGTTATCAGAAAACAAGTAATTATCTAGTATTATCCATTTGCTGTTTGTGAGAGAGGAGACTGGTTGTCTATCATTCAAGACAATATATACCAAGTATGCCAGCAAAATACGGCATCAAGATCTGGACACTTTGCGACAGCAAGTTCATATGCTCTAAATGTTCAAGTGTACACAGGAAAAACCCCTGGTGATAGACCTGAAAAAACTCAGGGTATGCGTGTTGTTCTCGATTTGACTTATGGACTAAAAGGACAAAATGTCACGTGACAACTTTTTTTTACATCCTATCAACTAGGCCAGATGTTGAAGAAAAAACAACTTACCATGCTGGGTACTATAAGAAAAAACAAACCTGAACTACCGCAAGGTATCGCAAGAGAGCGGTGTACAGTTCTACTTTTTTTTTCTGGAAATATAACTGATGTTTCTTATGTTCCAGAAAAAAAAACAAGCAGGTAATTCTAATGAGCACAATGCACCATGACAATGCCGTAAGTGATAGAGAAGACAGAAAGCCTGACATTATTTTGGATTATAATGCCACAAAGGGAGCAGTTGATACTTTAGACCAAGCAATATCAACATATACATGCAAACGCAAAGCCAATCGGTGGCCAATGATTTTATTTTATAACATACTGGATGTTTCTGCATACAAAGCATTTGTCTTATGGAGAGAAATCGACCCCGATTGGAACTGGAATAGGCTGCATAAAAAAGATTATTTCTTGAGGAGTTGGGCAAATCCCTGGTTAGGCCATATATTGAGAGCAGAAAAGTGACCCCCAAAAGTGAAGGAGCAACAGCCATTGTAAAAAGTGTCCAGCATGCCCAAGAAAGAGACTCCACATCCACGGCCTCCACCAGCACAGCTACCAGCAGCACAGCTACCAGCAAAAAAAGGAAGAGATGTAGCTTCTGTCCATCTTCCTGTGACAATAAGACTAATCTGACATGTGCTGGATGTGCAAAATATCTGTGTAAAGGACATGTGTCTTTATTATTGTGTTCAGTGTAAAAACGCATGGACATGTTCAGTTTTTCTTTTTTCTTTCTAAAAAGGTTGAAGTTTTTATGATTTTTCATTTGTTGATTTATAAATATTCTTTTCAAAAAGTTAAATTTCATGCTTTAGTAATAGTAATGTAAAGCTTCTTTGTTATTTGTGTGCAGAAAGATAATTGTAAAAAGCCTGTGTAACCTTTTTATGAAAAAAATTATTAAGTTTAAATTTAAATTTTTCATTTGTTTATGATCAACCATGTTCACATACAGTATAATAATGAAACAAGTATTCACATAAAACACTTAGAGTAGCTAAAAATCAAGAATTAATAGGTCGGGTCATATTGACCCGGGAACAGTACAAGTGTACAGCAAATGCGTACAGAACAGCAGGGTTAAAAAGAGAAAACACAGTAGTTTGACAATAAATGGCTTCACCCAACCACTAACAATGAGTGAAGAAAAAGTTTTGGTGTTATCATTTATATTCTATGAAAAAAGGCCAAGAAAGCAAAAAGTCTGCCGGGGTATATAAACTTTTGAGCACAACTGTAGATCATTATATAAAGAGAATTTTCAATGGATTCTCTAGATGGTAGTGTTCTATGCATCTGTATTATAACCCTAATGAGGCAGAATTGTATGACATGTTGTCCTATTAGCACCATAACAACGGAAGTAGAGAACCGGAAAAAAAGAATATAGTTATAACAGTCATGCATGATGGAGAAATATTGAAATGTTGCACACAAAAATATACCGTACACTGTCTGCACATTTATTAAATCAAGGGAGTATTTTCACTATATCATACATTTTTATGCATATTTTCTAACTCTGTATAAACTTGAATGCTTATTGGATGAAGCAGATCATGTAATGTGTATTTGTGTAATGAAGGGGGAGGTGGGCTGAGGATATCAGCACTCTTTATGAAGATGTGTGAAATCGACCACCAAAGATATAACTGACTCTGCAAAGCAAAAAATGTTAAAAGTCTTATAAATGGATGCAGCTCACTTGAAGTTTCTGTTATGGTGAATCTTTTTTAGCTTTAATTATAGTTTAAGAAAATTTATATCTCAGTTGAATAACTTTTATTTCATTTCTTGCTTAGCATTAAGTTTAATTTAAAAAAAAAAACAGTCAGTGTGTAAGTCTTGTTAATTTTAGGAACTGTTTTAGACATTGTTTGGCTTCATAAGGGTACCGTCACACATAACGATATCATTAACGATATCGTTGCTTTTTGTGACGTAGCAACGATATCGTTAACGAAATCATTATGTGTGACAGCGACCAACGATCAGGCCCCTGCTGGGAGATCGTTGGTCGCTGGGGAAAGTCCAGCACTTTTGTCGCTGGATCTCCCGCTGACATCGCTGAATTGGCGTGTGTGACGCCGATTCAGCGATGTCTTCACTGGTAACCAGGGTAAATATCGGGTTACTAAGCGCAGGGCCGTGCTTAGTAACCCGATGTTCACCCTGGTTACCGTTGTAAATGTAAAAAAACAAACACTACATACTTACATTCCCGGTGTCTGGTCATGTCCCTCGCCGTCAGCTTCCCGCACTGACTGGTGAGCGCCTGCCAGCCGTAAAGCACAGCACAGCAGTGACATGACCGCTGTACTTTATGGCCGGCGCTCAGTCAGTGCGGGAAGCTGAAGGCGAGGGACATGACCAGACACCGGGAATGTAAGTATGTAGTGTTTGTTTTTTTACATTTACAATGGTAACCAGGGTAAACATCGGGTTACTAAGCACGGCCCTGCGCTTAGTAACCTGATGTTTACCCTGGTTACCCAGGGACTTCAGGATCGTTGGTCGCTGGAGAGCTGTCTGTGTGACAGCTCTCCAGCGACCAAACAGCGACGCTGCAGCGATCGACATTGTTGTCGGTATTGCTGCAGCGTCGCTTAGCGTGACGGTACCTTAACTGAAGGTGTAAGTTATCAGTGTGTTTACCTTTTAATCTACATGATTACTGCTGAAATGATGTTATGCCCATATATGTTGTTACCTGTTATTCAGTTACTTTTTCTGACTTACTAATTAAATGAATCCCTGTCATTAAGTCCTGCAGACAGGCTAGGTACACAGACATGTGTGTATATTGTGGCTTTGTCTCCGCTACCGGTTGACTGCTTGATTTGGGCAAAACAGGCAAATTGAGAACCTTAGCATCTCCCCCAAAGCTTTCCCAGAAGAGGGTTTTTTTCCACGACATTGATAACATATTGAGACATGATCAAAAATCTATCAATAGTTTTGCTTAAATAGTTAACAAGGATGTAAAAAAATGTTGAAACAATAGATACACACTAACCAACGAAAGTTTGAAAACAATAAACGGTGGAGTGACCAGGAACTCATCATCGAGTACTGTCATATTCCAGAACTGCAACTTCCTTAGACTGCCAAGAAGTACAAGATGTTTAGTGCTCACAGATATTGCCAAAATAAGGAAAGCTGAATCCCACCACCACTGAATAAAACACATGACTTGAAACGTCAAGACTGTGCCAACAAATATCTGAAGACAGTTTTTTCAAAGTTTTTGGAGTCATGAGATGAAACTGACTTTAGAGGGACCAGATGAATGGGTCAATTGCTGTATCAGTAGCAGACTCAGACACCAGCAAGGTGCAGGTGGGGTACTGCTATTGGCAGACATTACTAAAGATGAGCTAGATGGACCTTCTTGTATTAAAGATGAACAGAAAATCAACTCCCAAACCTACTGCCAGTTTTGATAAAACAATTTCTTCAAACAGTTGTACAGTAAAAAGTCTGCGTCTTTCAATAAAACCATGATTTTTATGTAGAACAACAACCTATTTCATGCAGTGAAGTACTCCGCTGCTTGGCTCCCAGTAAAAGCCTTAACATTAAAAGATTATGACATGGCCCCCTTCCTCACCGCATGAACACTGCCAGAAAATGCTGAAGACAGCCGAGTGCAGTGAACACCGCCCTCAGTTAATGAGCGGCCCCGGAAGCAGATGTGGCCGGGAGACAGCGGGACGGTAGGACGCGTCGCTGGACAGGTAAGTATAATTATAATGTTTATTATTAATTTTATGCTTTTGTTTACAGGCCCTGGACCTGAACTGTTTCCCATGGAATCCCATGGAACAGTTCGGGTTTGCTCATCCCTAGTTATGGGCCCTTCTTAAATGTATAGTGAAAGAAAAACAGTAGCCCTCTCTGAACAGTGTCTGGGAGGTTGTGTCTGGTGCTGCCAAAAAATTTGATTGTCAACAGATTAAGAAGCTGGCAGACTCCATGGATGGAAATTTTATGACTGTTACTAAATTAAGGGTGGCTATGTTGGTCACTGTTTTTTTGGGGAAATATCAGAAATGTATGTTTGTTAGTGTTGAGCATTCCGATACTGCAAGAATCGGCCGATATTTGCTGATATCGGGTATCGGCCGATATTTGCTGTATCGGAATTCCGATACCGAGTTCCGATATTTTTGTGATATCGGAAATCGGTATCGGAGTGTGCTGTGTGTATGGTTCCAAGGGTCTGGAGGAGAGGAAACTCTCCTTTAGGCCCTGGGATCCGTATTAATGTAAAAAATAAAGAATAAAAATAAAAAATATGGCTATACTCACCCCTCCGAAGGACCCTGGCTGTCACCGCTGCTAGCGTCCACCTCCGTTCCTGAGAATGTAGTGAGTGAAGGACCTTCGATGACGTCGCGGTCAGGTGAGCGGTCAGGTGAGCGGTCACGTGAGCGACCGCGACGTCATTGAAGGTCCTTCACTCTCTGCAATTCTCAGGAACGGAGGCGGATGCTTGCAGCGGTGACAGCCAGGGTCCTAAGGAAGGGTGAGTATAGCCATATTTTTTATTTTTATTCTTTATTTTTTACATTAATATGGATCCCAGGGCCTGAAGGAGTTTCCTCTCCTTCAGACCCTGGGAACCATCGAGGATACATTCCAATATTTGTGTCCCATTGACTTGTATTGGTATCGGAACTCGGTATCGGCGAGATCCGATATTTTGCCGGTATCGGCCGATACCATCCGATACCGATACTTTCAAATATCGGAAGGTATCGCTCAATACTAATGTTTATACATTTTGTTTTGATGGGTTATTATTATCACCTTAGAAGAAGAAATTTACATTTTTCATTTAGTTGCCCAATAATTTTGCACACTAATATTTGCCCAATAATTCTACACACATAGATATTGTCATAAGAAAGACAACATTTCACTTTAATTTTCTTAAAAATTTAGGTTCCAGATTTATTAATCTTTTGGATTTACCGACACTACCGACACAGTTGTTTAAATGTATAATTAATAATCCAAAATACAAGTTTCCTGATAATTGTGCACACAGTGTGATACAGAAACTTAATGAGCATAATAATGTAATAAGGTCTGACTCTCTGTCTTTGTCTTTTATTGCACTTAATTTATGTTTGTCCAAAAAGTATTTTATCTTGGAGGAGCAAAATGCTCTTTATTGAATAACAGGACATGAACTGATCTTTGAGTTGATAGTATACAGTGCCTTGCGAAAGTATTCGGCCCCCTGGAACTTTTTCAACCTTTTCCCAGATATCATGCTTCAAACATAAAGATACCAAATATACATTTTTGTTGAAGAATCGACAACAAATGGAACAGAACTGTGAAGTTGAACGAAATGTATTGGTTATTTTAATTTTTTGTGGAAACACACCATCCCCACTGTCAAACATGGTGGTGGCAGCATCATGGTTTGGGTCTGCTTTTCTTCAGCAGGGAGAGGGAAGATGGTTAAAATTGATTGGAAGATGGATGGAGCCAAATACAGGACCATCCTTGAAGAAAACCTGTTGGAGTCTGCAAAAGACCTGAGACTGGGACAGAGATTTGTCTTCCAACAAGACAATGATCCCAAACATAAAGCAAAATCTACAATGGAATTGTTCACAAATAAACGTATCCAGGTGTTAGAATGGCCAAGTCAAAGTCCAGATCTCAATCCAATCGAGAATCTGTGGAAAGAGCTGAAAACTGCTGTTCACAAATGATCTCCATCAAACCTCACTGAGCTCGAGCTGTTTGCCAAGGAAGAATGTGCAAGAATTTCAGTCATTTGATGTACAAATCTGATAGAGACTTACCCCAAGCGACTTGCAGCTGTAATCGCAGCAAAAGGTGGCGCAACAGAGTATTAAGTTAAAGGGGCCGAATAATATTGCACGCCCCACTTTTCAGTTTTTGAATTTCCACAAAAATTTAAAATAACCAATAAATTTTGTTCAACTTCACAATTTTGTTCCACTTGTTGTTGATTCTTCACCAAAAATTTACATTTGGTATCTTTATGTTTGAAGCATGA
This sequence comes from Ranitomeya imitator, assembly GCF_032444005.1. Lineage (NCBI taxonomy): Eukaryota > Metazoa > Chordata > Amphibia > Anura > Dendrobatidae > Ranitomeya > Ranitomeya imitator. Next base: position 370,822,464 of record NC_091286.1, read on the forward strand.
TATGTGTGAAAAGGTTGAAAAGTTCCGGGGGGCCAAATACTTTCGCAAGGCACTGTATATAATTTTGCAAGATTGAAATAGTTGTTTACCCCTTGACCAGAAAACCAAAGTCCATAATACCAAACACCTTTCTTACTGTTATGGTATTTAGACCTTTTTCTACACAGCAAACTTTGATTTTACTTTGACCTACATTTACCTGGAAACAATCTTACTTTGACTTCTCATTTTGTTGATTCTAACTTTTCAATCTTTACTCCACAAATAACACACAGAAACCTATATAGTTATACAAAATTTCTCTTTAGTGTTCTTTAGATTCTGGTGTAGCAATGTAGCCTCCAGCCCTGCACTAGCAATAATACAATGTATAAACTTTGCCTGGGGTGATCCTTTAAGTAACCCCCGGATAAGGCACGGAGGGTCCAAAGGAGGGGGACATGACCGGGGCAGGTAGTAATTGACAGTTTTGTTTGGGTATTTGGGAAAAGGCAGGGAGACGACAGGGGAAAGGGGAGTAGAGGGAGGATGTAAGGGATGGATTAAAGAGGAAGTGATGTAATGGAAGTGACCTAGGATGGGGAGGAGGGGGGCTGAAGGGGGATAAAAAGGATGCAGGGAGGAGCCGTGATCCTCTTTCGCTCACAAGATGGCCGGACATCAAGCACCACGCTCCCCACCACACAGGCACCTCTTACCTGACATGGACGCGATCTCCAGGCTCCAGGCGGCTGCCAGCGCTCACCCCCCAGGATGGTTGGAAAGCATTGTGGAAGGTATCCTGGGGGGTAGGCGGTGGTGGTAGTAGCAGGGAGTACTATGTGCCAGCTGGGGGGCAGGTCCGGGGGAAAGGAGTGAGGGGAGTTCAGGGTCCCGCAGAAGGAGGGCAGGGGGTCCCACCGCTACCAGCCACAGGAGTAGTGCACCATGAGCAGGCATCAGACAATGGATGCTGCAGGCTCCGCTGAGCAGGAGAGGCAGGGAGAACATGGGCCGGAGCTGACGGGGGGCGGAGGAGGGAGACCGCAAGACCCCACGCAGCACAGCAGCAGGGTCAGGGATCCCCAGGGAGGCTTCCGGCGGCAGTTCTGACTTCACAAGTGGCTGGGGGTGTGAGCGTTCCCCCTGTGGTCAGGCAGGAGAGTCGGGACACATGGGGGGTGCCATCTTGTACTTCTCAAAGGCCCCCGGGAAGCAGGCTGCCCAAAGAGGCGCCTGTAGAAGAAATGCAGAATTCTGTGTCACCCAGCCAGATGCCCGTGGGGGAAGAGAGGGGGAGGAGACAAACAAGCAGGACTAGGCCCCCCAAAAGGCTGTCCATGGAGATGCCGGTAAGGGGGCAACAGCGTAGGGTAAGTAGTCCTTCAAGAGAGCCAGGGCCGAGAGATAGCAGAAGGCGATGGTCCAGGGCTGAGAGCACCCCTAGGCAGCCAGGGCTCCACGTCAGGTTGCAGGGCCAGAGCCACCAGCAAAAAAATCCAGGGCAGAGCCAGGCAGGCGAATAGAAATAGGGACAGCGAGGCCACCACGCAGTATAGCCACAGGAGCCAAGAAGGAACGCGAGACGAGTGCACTGAGGACGGATGCCTGTCGCAAGGACCAAGATGGCCCTCATCCCTGGATGTGGACAGTGACAACAATGGCGAGGAGGATTCCAGGAGCACAGCGGCCGGGGGGAGGATGACTCCCGCGTGGCCTGGTAATTATGACTCCATGTTTTCTTCATATCCATATGCAGGCCCATTACAGGGGGATGGGGGAGCCAGAGATCACAAGGGGATAGTGTAACCCCCATTTTAGGGTCCCTGGAGTCCACCGCTAGGGAAATGAGGGCAATGCTAATGAGCTTAGCTGACAGAATGGACCGCTTTGAGGGACACGGGCCTGGGCATCTAGCAGCGTGTACAAGCCCATACTTGCTGCCTGGTGCCGCTGGGGGTAGGGAAGATATAATCAGGGCCCTCAGGTCGACGGCAGCTGGGGATGAGGAGAGTGGGCAGTTAGATGACTAGGGGCGGGGGGATGTATACTTTTGCTTAATGGGTAACTTGGGTATCCATCTTAAAAAAGAGGTGAGGGAAAAAATATGGAAGGATGAGTATGTGGCCATTTTCTCACTCTTGCCTGTAGAGAGGTTGAGCACGGCAAAGGCAGGAAAGGAAGTGGGAGGAAAGAAGAGGAGCGACAGAGTACGGTGGCGCATACATTTTCAAATTGGTGGCATGCCTTCCCGATATTAGGTAGCGTCATTGGGGAAAAGGTGCCAGAAAACTGCTCTAAATTGTTTTGCTACTTGGATGCCATCGGGGACGTTCACAAGTCATATGGGGGACCAGCTTGGCTGCGGTATGATGAACAGTTTAGTCAGTGCAAGGCCATGCGACCATCTATTAGATGGGATCAGAAATATATTGGCTTGTGGCTTAAGGTTCTGTCTCAAAACCACAGACATTGGATGCCCTTTCAGAGACAGGCCGGTGGTGCCGGCCATACAGGATACAGCGCAGGAACTCTGGCAGGGGGGAGTTTCCAAGGCCGGGGCGGGAATCAGAAACATGGGCTTTGCTGGCAATTCAATGAGGGACAGTGCAAATTCAGAACAGGCTGTAAATTTAGGCATACGTGTTCCAATTGTAATGGATCAGCACATGGGGCCAATAGGTGTCCTAGAAAGTATGGTGGTAGGGTGGGAGGAGCCGGTCATGGTCAAGGGACAAACACCAGTCAAACTACACGCGATGCTCCCTTATCTAGATAGGTACCAGAATAGGAAGAAAGCAGAATTATTAAGCAAAGGTTTCAAGGATGGTTTTTCTATCCCTTCCCTGGCGACACCGTGGAAGCTGAAGAATGTCAGTTCGGCCTGTCAGCACCCCACAGTTGTAAAACAGAAACTTAGGAAAGAGGTGCTGATGGGCCGGATGGCGGGTCCATTTAGTTCCCCACCCGTATCGGGCTTTGTGGTTTTTCCATTGGGTATTGTACCAAAGAAGAAACCAAACAAGTTCCGAATGATCCATCACCTGTCATATCCTCGTGGTAAGTCCGTCAATGACAGCATCGATCCGGAGTTAAGTTCGGTGCTATACGCAACATTTGACCTGGCGTTGGGTAAGAAAATGTGGAGAGGGGGCACTGATGGCAAAAACTGATGTGGAGTCTGCTTTTCGGTTACTGCCGGTACACCCGGATAGTCAGTGGTTGCTCGGGTGCTATAGGGAGGGAGAGTATTTTATAGACAGGTGTTTGCCAATGGGATGCTCGTTGTCATATTCATTGTTCGAAGCCCTTAGCACATTCCTTTAGTGGGTAGTGAAGGATATCACGGGATTGGGATCGTTGACCCACTAACTTAATAATTTTTGGTGCGTAGGTCCCTCGTAATCAAAGGTGTGTTGATACCATTTTAAAAAGTCTGCAGTGGGTCTCTAAGGAGTTCAAGGTGCCTTTGGCTCCCAAAAAAACTGTCGGCCCAACGTCGTGTATCTCCTTTCTGGGAATCATGATCAACACTATACGGTGGGAGTGTCATCTCCCGGGAGAGAAGCTGGCCCCCCTGAAATCTGAAATAGGCAGGGCTAGGAGAGTTAAAAAACTGAGGCTGCGGGAGGTGCAGTCCTTGCTGGGGAGTTTAAATTTTGCATGTCGAGTCATGCCGATGGGGTTTACTGTCAGGGACACTGGTGCGCGGCAGCATGGCCAGAGGAGCGGGTGCGCTCAGGGCTGATAAAAATCATTGCACTACTTGAAATTTTCCCAATCCTGGTGGCGGTAACACTATGGAGAGATCGGCTGAAGAACCGAAAGGTTCGGTTTAAGTACGATAACATGGGAGTGGTCATGGCCATAAATAACATCACCGCGTTTTCGCCGCCAGTAATTAGAGTGTTGAGGCAGCTGGTGTTGGAATGCTTAGTTATCAATGCTCATGTTACAGCATCTTATGTTCCAGGAGAAATTAACTCGGTTGCTGATGCGCTTTCTCGTTTTCAGTGGCAGCGGTTTCGGGCGTTGGCCCCTGAAGCGGAAGAAGAGGGCTTACCCTGCCCTCCCGGACTATGGAACGTGGCATCAGGGCTGCTGAACCACTGATCAAGTCATCCATTAAAAGTAGCACGTGGGCGGCTTATGGACATCATGGAGGCAGTGGGAACGATGGCTAGGCCGAGGGAGCGAGGGCTTATCAGAGGAGGAACAGATTGGGGTGTTATTGAATTAGGCAGGCCGCAGAGGATAGTTGGTCAGCAGAAAAAATGAGTCAACTAATTGCAGGATTAGCATTTGGGTTTAAACTAAGGAACAGAACTGACTTGACAAAGAGTTTTTTAGTCAGACAGGTCATTTTTGTCCAGGTATCAATTTATTAAAGTATTCTGGACGTGTGTGGTAAGGACAGGAGTGGATCATTGCAGATAAATGGGCCATTCCTTTCGGATCGGGGCAGCAATGGAGGCTGCGGTGGGTGGGCTGAGCCCGGACGCAGTAAAGCGAATTGGCCAGTGGGAGTCGCAACGGTACAGGTCTTACATACGACCTCAAGATTATGAAGCAGCGATCCGCCCAGAGATGGTATACCACACTAATTTCTTTTGGTTTGTTACAGTCCCGATCGTCATTTCGATCTTAGGACATTCATACATTTTTTGGGGAGCACAGCGGGCTGACAGACGGACGGACAGGAGACAGTTATGTATTGCAAAAAATAGGGCGGTGATTAGGTGGTTGAGATACCGGGGTTTAACATGGGGCCGGGTACTGCACGAGTTTTATCAGGCAGTATACCTCTACGGGGTCCCGGATATATTAGTATTACATGCAGGGGTTAATGACTTGGGGTCTAGCTCGGGAAAAGGGCTGAGTGCCAAAATCAGAAGGGATGTAAGGCAGCTGAGATTAGCATACCCAAATATGAGGCTAGTGTGGTCTGACTTGGTACCTAGAAGAAAGTGGCGAGGGGCACGGTCAGTGGGAAAGATTAACAAAGCCCGGATGAAAGTTAGCAAAGAGGTATCTAAGTTCATGTCACAGAACAGAGGGGTGGCGATACGTCACACAGGCCTAGATTCTACAGAGAGAGATTGTTGGTTAGGGGACTGGGTGCAATTAAACACCGAAGGGATTGACTTATGGATTGAGGGCTTGCGTGAGGGGATGTGGAGGGCCACAGCAAGGCTGGTTGGGGGGGTCTTGAGCACTTGAAGGGGGGTCAAGTGCTGTCGGTGTTCCATGGGGCCAAATACTTTTGCAAGGCACTGTATATAATTTTGCAAGATTGAAATAGTTGTTTACCCCTTGACCAGAAAACTAAAGTAAATAGTACCAAACACTAGGGTTGAGCGAAACGGGTCGAACATTTTCAAAAGTCGCCGACTTTTGGCTAAGTCGGGGTTTCATGAAACCCGATCCGACCCCTGTGCGGGGTCGGCCATGCGGTACGCGACTTTCGCGCCAAAGTCGCGTTTCAATGACGCGAAAAGCGCCATTTCTCAGCCAATGAAGGTAAACGCAGAGTGTGGGCAGCGTGATGACATAGGTCCTGGTCCCCACCATCTTAGAGAAGGGCATTGCAGTGATTGGCTTGCTGTCTGCGACGTCACAGGGGCTATAAAGAGGCGTTCCCGCCGACCGCCATCTTACTGCTGCTGATCTGAGCTTAGGGAGAGGTTGCTGCCGCTTTGTCAGAAGCAGGGATAGCGTTAGGCAGGGTCCATTAACCACAAAACCGCTTGTGCTGCAGCGATTTGCACTGTCCAACACCACCCTCGGTGTGCAGGGACAGTGGAAGTTTTTTTTTTTTTTTTTTCCCCTCAGCGCTGTAGCTCATTGGGCTGCCCTAGAAGGCTCCCTGATAGCTGCATTGCTGTGTGTACGCCGCTGTGCAAACCAACTGCTTTTTTCAAAGCACAAATCCTCTTGTTCCTTCCTTTCTGCACAGCTATCTTTTTTGTTTGTCCACACTTTTTATTTCATTTGTGCATCAGTCCACTCCTTATTGCTGCCTGCCATACCTGGCTGAGATTACTGCAGGCAGGGAGATAGTAGCTGCCTGCCATACCTGGCTGAGATTACTGCAGGCAGGGAGATAGTAATTGTAGGACATTCCCTGTTTTTTTTTTTTTTTTTTTTTTTGGTGGGAGATTAAGATTGGCAATTTGGCATTTCTGCTAGAGTGCCATCCCTGTGTGTGCCATCTCTCTCACATAGTGGGCCATAGAAAGCCTTTTCATTTTTCTGTATTTTTTTTTGTGGGGTGTATAAATTCTCCCTGATAAAAATACAGTGGGAGATTAATATTGGCCTTTGGGCTTGTGTGCCAGTCCTGAGTGTGCCATCTCTCTCACAAATAGTGGGCCATAGAAAGCCTATTTTTTTTTTTTTTGGGTTTTATAAATTCTCCCTGAAAAAAAGGGAGATTAATATTGGCCTCTGGGCTTGTGTGCCAGTCCTGAGCGTGCCATCTGTGCCAGCCCTGAGCGTGCCATCTCTCTCACAAATAGTGGGCCATAGAAAGCCTATTTAATTTTTTTTTTGGTTTTATAAATTCTCCCTGAAAAAAAGGGAGATTAATATTGGCCTCTGGGCTTGTGTGCCAGTTGTGAGCGTGCCATCTGTGCCAGTCCTGAGCGTGCCATCTCTCTCACAAATAGTGGGCCATAGAAAGCCTATTTAATTTTTTTTTTTGTTTTATAAATTTTCCCTGAAAAAAGGGAGATTAATATTGGCCTCTGGGCTTGTGTGCCAGTTGTGAGCGTGCCATCTGTGCCAGTCCTGAGCGTGCCATCTCTCTCACAAATAGTGGGCCATAGAAAGCCTATTTAATTTTTTTTTTGGTTTTATAAATTTTCCCTGAAAAAAGGGAGATTAATATTGGCCTCTGGGCTTGTGTGCCAGTTGTGAGCGTGCCATCTGTGCCAGTCCTGAGCGTGCCATCTCTCTCACAAATAGTGGGCCATAGAAAGCCTATTTAAATATTTTTTTGGTTTTATAAATTCTCCCAGAAAAAAAGGGAGATTAATATTGGCCTCTGGGCTTCTGTGCCAGTCCTGAGCGTGCCATCTGTGCCAGTCCTGAGCGTCCCATCTCTCTCACAAATAGTGGGCCATAGAAAGCCTATTTTTTTTTTTTTTTGGGTTTTAGAAATTCTCCCTGGAAAAAAAAAGGGAGATTAATATTGCCCTTTGGGCTTGTGTGCCAGTACTAAGCGTTCCATCTCTCTCTCTCTCTCAGTCAGTGGGCCATAGAACGCCTATTTTTGGTTTTATTTGTTTTCTAAATTCTCCCTGAAAAAATCATTTTATTTTATTTGGTTTCTAAATTCTTCCTGATAAAATCATATTTTTTTTATTATTTTTTTTTCTAAAGTCTCCCTGAAAAAAAAAAAAAAAAAACAAAAAAAACAGTGGGAGATTAATATTGGCCTTTCTGCTTGTGTGCCAGTCTTGACTCCTGGGTGCGTCATCTCTCAGTCAGTGGGCCATAGAACGCCTATTTTTGGTTTTATTTGTTTTATAAATTCTCCCTGAAAAAATCATTTTATTTTATTTGGTTTCTAAATTCTTCCTGATAAAATCATATTTTTTTTATTATTTTTTTTTCTAAAGTCTCCCTGAAAAAAAAAAAAAAAAACAACCAAAAAAAACAGTGGGAGATTAATATTGGCCTTTCTGCTTGTGTGCCAGTCTTGACTCCTGGGTGTGCCATCTCTCTCTCTCTCTCTCTCTCTCTCTCTCCAATTGTGGTCCATAGAAAGCCTATATTTTTTTTCCTTGATTTGGGTTCCAAAATCTACCAGAGAAAATAACTACATCAATCATTGGTAGAAAAATATTGGCCTCTGGGCTTGTGTGCCACTCCTGACTCCTGTGTGCGTCATCTCTCAGTCAGTGTGCCATAGAACGCCTATTTTTGTTTTTATTTGTTTTATAAATTCTCCCTGAAAAAATCATTTTATTTTATTTGGTTTCTAAATTCTTCCTGATAAAATCATATTTTTTTTATTATTTTTTTTTCTAAAGTCTCCCTGAAAAAAAAAAAAAAAAAACAACCAAAAAAAACAGTGGGAGATTAATATTGGCCTTTCTGCTTGTGTGCCAGTCTTGACTCCTGGGTGTGCCATCTCTCTCTCTCTCTCTCTCTCTCTCTCCAATTGTGGTCCATAGAAAGCCTATATTTTTTTTCCTTGATTTGGGTTCCAAAATCTACCAGAGAAAATAACTACATCAATCATTGGTAGAAAAATATTGGCCTCTGGGCTTGTGTGCCACTCCTGACTCCTGTGTGCGTCATCTCTCAGTCAGTGGGCCATAGAACGCCTATTTTTGTTTTTATTTGTTTTATAAATTCTCCCTGAAAAAATCATTTTATTTTATTTGGTTTCTAAATTCTTCCTGATAAAATCATATTTTTTTTATTATTTTTTTTTCTAAAGTCTCCCTGAAAAAAAAAAAAAAAAAAAAAAAAAAAACAAACCCCCCCAAAAAATGGGAGATTAATATTGGCCTTTCTGCTTGTGTGCCAGTCTTGACTCCTGGGTGTGCCATCTCTCTCTCTCTCTCTCTCTCTCTCTCTCTCTCTCTCTCCAATTGTGGTCCATAGAAAGCCTATATTTTTTTTCCTTGATTTGGGTTCCAAAATCTACCAGAGAAAATAACTCCATCAATCATTGGTAGAAAAATATTGGCCTCTGGGCTTGTGTGCCACTCCTGATTCCTGTGTGCGTCATCTCTCACTCAGTGGCCCATAGAAAGCATATAGTTTGTTACATTTGTTTTCTAAATTCTCCCTGCAAAAATCTATTTTTTTTTTTTGGGGGGGTTTCTAAAGTGATCCTGAAAAAAATAAAAATAAAAAAAAAATAATAGTGTGACATTAATATTAACATTTGTGCTTCAGTGACAGTCCTGCGTGTGGGGCATCTCTCTAATTTGCAGCCACCAAAAAAAGAGTGTGTAACATTGGGCCTGATTTTCGCTATGGTCTCACCAACCTGTAAAGGGGTAGCTAAATCATACTGAAGTTATAGCTCACCGTGTAAGTTGTGTGACTGCAACAAATAACGTTAGTTTGGTTACGTTTTTAAAACAATGAGGAAGTCTAGTGGAAGAGGTCGTGGCCGGGGGCGTTCATTGTCAGCTGGTAATGAGGGTAGTGGTAGTGGTGGAGCATCAGGTGGTCGTGGGGAAAAAAATATTGCACCTAAGTCTGGAGCTGTGGAGCCAGGTTCGTCGTCCGGCTACACAAGGCCTCGAACGCTCCCTTTTCTGGGATTAGGAAAACCGCTTTTAAAGCCGGAGCAGCAAGAGCAAGTTTTGGCTTATCTTGCTGACTCAGCCTCTAGCTCTTTTGCCTCCTCTCGTGAAACTGGTAAAAGTAAAAGCAGCGCGTCGTTAGTGGATGTTCACGGTCAGGGACAAGTCACTTCCTTGTCCTCTTCAGCAAAAACAACAACAGAGAAGAATGCAGCAGGCGACACAACGGGTTACTCCATGGAGCTCTTTACACATACCGTCCCTGGCTTAGAAAGTGAAGCAGTTAACAGTCCATGCCCATTACAAATTGAATCTGACATGGAGTGCACTGACGCACAGCCACAGCCAGACTACTATGCTGGTCCTTTGACTCAGACCACAACATTGCCCTCGCAGGGTGCTGATCAAGAATCAGACCCTGATGAGACTATGTTGCCCCATCACGAACGCTATACCACCGAACGACACGGTGACACAGACGAAGTTGCGCAGGAGGTACAAGAAGAGTTATTAGATGACCCAGTTCTTGACCCCGATTGGCAGCCATTGGGGGAACAGGGTGCAGGCGGCAGCAGTTCTGAAGCAGAGGAGGAGGAGGGGCCGCAGCAGGCATCAACATCGCCACAGGTTCCATCTGCCGGGCCCGTATCTTGCCCAAAACGCGTGGCAAAGCCAAAACCTGGTGGAGGACAGCGTGGCCATCCGGTTAAAGCTCAGTCTGCAATGCCTGAAAAGGTATCCGATGCTAGAAAGAGTGCAGTCTGGCATTTTTTTAAACAACATCCAATTGATCAGCGCAAAGTCATCTGTCAAAAATGTTCTACTTCCTTAAGCAGAGGTCAGAATCTGAAAAGTCTCAATACTAGTTGCATGCATAGACATTTAACCACCATGCATTTGAAAGCTTGGACTAACTACCAAACGTCCCTTAAGGTTGTTGCACCCTCGGCCAATGAAGCTAGTCATCAACGCAACATCCCTTCCGGCAGTGTAGGACCACCATTTAGCGCACCACCTGCTGTATCTGTGCAGGTATCTTTGCCAGGCCAAAGCAGTCAGGGTCAGGGAATCACCAGTTTCGTAGTAGGAAACACTGCATCTAGGGCACCGGCGGCAACAATACCATCTCCCACCGTCTCTCAGTCTGCCATGTCCACCGGCACCCCCGCTAGTTCCACGATCTCCAGCTCTCCAGTCCAGCTCACCCTACATGAGACTATGGTTAGAAAAAGGAAATACTTAGCCTCGCATCCGCGTACACAGGGTTTGAACGCCCACATAGCTAGACTAATCTCGTTAGAGATGATGCCCTACCGGTTAGTTGAAAGCGAAGCTTTCAAAGACCTGATGGACTACGCTGTACCACGCTACGAGCTACCCAGTCGACACTTTTTTTCCAGAAAAGCCATCCCAGCCCTCCACCAGCATGTTAAAGAGCGCATCGTCCATGCACTCAGGCAATCTGTGAGCACAAAGGTGCACCTGACAACAGATGCATGGACCAGTAGGCATGGCCAGGGACGTTACGTGTCCATCACGGCACACTGGGTAAATGTGGTGGATTCAGGGTCCACAGGGGACAGCAAGTTTGGGACAGTTCTGCCTAGCCCATGGTCTAGTAAACAGTTGTCTGTAGCCGTTCGCACCCCCTCCTCCTCCTCCTCCTCCTCGTCCTCCTGCAGAAGCAAGAGCTCGTCCACAGACCGCAGTCGCACAAACACTCCATCCGCACCTGCCACTGTTGCACACCAGGTCTCCCATTATGGGGCAGCTACTGGCATACGTCAGCAGGCTGTATTGGCTATGAAGTGTTTGGGCGACAATAGACACACCGCGGAAGTTCTGTCCGAGTTCTTGCAGCAAGAAACGCAGTCGTGGCTGGGCACTGTAGATCTTGAGGCAGGCAAGGTAGTGAGTGATAACGGAAGGAATTTCATGGCTGCCATCTCCCTTTCCCAACTGAAACACATTCCTTGCCTGGCTCACACCTTAAACCTGGTGGTGCAGTGCTTCCTGAAAAGTTATCCGGGGTTATCCGACCTGCTCCTCAAAGTGCGTGGACTTTGCGCACATATCCGCCGTTCGCCTGTACACTCCAGCCGTATGCAGACCTATCAGCGTTCTTTGAACCTTCCCCAGCATCGCCTAATCATAGACGTTGCAACAAGGTGGAACTCAACACTGCACATGCTTCAGAGACTGTGCGAACAGAGGCGGGCTGTTATGTTTTTGTGGGAGGATACACATACACGGGCAGGCAGTAGGATGGCAGACATGGAGTTGTCAGGTGTGCAGTGGTCGAAGATTCAAGACATGTGTCAAGTCCTTCAGTGTTTTGAGGAATGCACACGGCTGGTTAGTGCAGACAACGCCATAATAAGCATGAGCATCCCCCTAATGCGTCTGCTGATGCAAAGTTTGACGCACATAAAGGATCAGGCGTCTGCACCAGAGGAAGAGGAAAGCCTTGATGACAGTCAGCGATTGTCTGGTCAGGGCAGTGTACATGACGAGGTACCGGGCGAAGAGGAGGTGGAGGATGAGGAGGATGATGGGGATGAGTATATTTTTAATGAGGAAGCTTTCCCGGGGGCACGGGAAATTGGTGGCGTGGCAAGGCCGGGTTCTGGTTTTTTGAGGGACACAAGTGACGTAGATTTGCCTGCAACTGCCCCTCAACCAAGCACAACCGCAGATTTGACAACGGGAACTTTGGCCCACATGGCGGATTATGCCTTGCGTATCCTCAAAAGGGACACACGCATTACAAAAATGATGAACGATGACGATTACTGGTTGGCCTGCCTCCTTGATCCTCGCTATAAAGGCAAATTGCAAAATATTATGCCACATGAGAACTTGGAACTAATATTAGCAACAAAACAATCAACTCTTGTTGACCGTTTGCTTCTGGCATTCCCTGCACACAGCGCCCGTGATCGTTCTCACACGAGCTCCAGGGGCCAGCAGACCAGAGGTGTTAGAGGGGCAGAAATCAGAAGTGGCGTTGGCCAGAGGGGTTTTCTGACCAGGTTGTGGAGTGATTTTTCTATGACCGCAGACAGGACAGGTACTGCAGCATCAATTCAAAGTGACAGGAGACAACATTTGTCCAGTATGGTTACAAACTATTTTTCATCCCTTATCGACGTTCTCCCTCAACCGTCATTCCCATTTGATTACTGGGCATCCAAATTAGACACCTGGCCAGAATTGGCAGAATATGCATTGCAGGAGCTTGCTTGCCCGGCAGCTAGTGTCCTATCAGAAAGAGTATTCAGTGCTGCAGGTTCAATACTAACAGAAAAAAGGACTCGTCTGGCTACCCAAAATGTAGATGATCTAACCTTCATTAAAATGAACCACAACTGGATTTCAAAATCTTTTGCCCCACCCTGCCCGGCTGACACCTAGCTTTCCTATGAAAAGGTCTTGCCTGTGGACTATTCTGAATGACTTTTCCAATCTCGTAATTTTCTTCACCTGATTGTCCAGCATACGACATGTTTCCACCTCACGAAATGGCCAAACTCCCCACACGGGGCCGTGCTATCGCCACTTTGCGCTTGGACCCTTGAGAGTGCTGTTTGTCTGAAGAGGTGGGTGTGGCCGCTTTTGGTCGACGGCACTGCCACTGGGTCCCTCATAGTACAATAAAGTGTCTCTGGCGGTGGTGGTGCGCACCCAACGTCAGACACACCGTTGTAATATGAGGGGCCCTGTGCCTGTACCGCCGGCCACAAGACAGTTCCCCCCCCCAGCTCAAACAGTGCTCTACCACTAGCAAAATTATCTCTCACAGCTTCACCAATGTGTAGTCTAGGCGCTGACATCCTTCAATGCCTGGCACTGACAATACCATTGTTTTGACATTTTTGTTATGTTAGGCCTTCGAAGCCTGTCTGCGGTCCCTTCTTTCTACAACTACTACACTGACCAGGCCACTGCTGGCCGTGTTACCCTGGAACCAATTTAAAAGTGCCTACAGTCAGCCCAATTTTGTTATGTTAGGCCTTCGAAGACTGTCTGCCGTCACTCCTTCCACTAGACTTCCACTGACCATACACTGCTGCCCATGTACCCCTGGAACCAATTTAAAGTGCCTACAGCCAGCCCAATTTTGTTATGTTAGGCCTTCGAAGCCTGTCTGCGGTCACTCCTTCCACTAGACTTCCACTGACCAGACCACTGCTGCCCGTGTACCCCTGGAACCAATTTAAAAGTGCCTACAGCCAGCCCAAGTTTGTTATGTTAGGCCTTCGAAGCCTGTCTGCGGTCACTCCTTCCACTAGACTTCCACAGACCAGACCACTGCTGCCCGTGTACCCCTGGAACCAATTTAAAAGTGCCTACAGCCAGCCCAAGTTTGTTATGTTAGGCCTTGGAAGCCTGTCTGCGGTCACTCCTTCCACTAGACTTCCACTGACCAGACCACTGCTGCCCGTGTACCCCTGGAACCAATTTAAAAGTGCCTACAGCCAGCCCAAGTTTGTTATGTTAGGCCTTCGAAGCCTGTCTGCGGTCACTCCTTCCACTAGACTTCCACAGACCAGACCACTGCTGCCCGTGTACCCCTGGAACCAATTTAAAAGTGCCTACAGCCAGCCCAAGTTTGTTATGTTAGGCCTTGGAAGCCTGTCTGCGGTCACTCCTTCCACTAGACTTCCACTGACCAGACCACTGCTGCCCGTGTACCCCTGGAACCAATGTAAAAGTGCCTACAGCCAGCCCAAGTTTGTTATGTTAGGCCTTCGAAGCCTGTCTGCGGTCACTCCTTCCACTAGACTTCCACAGACCAGACCACTGCTGCCCGTGTACCCCTGGAACCAATTTAAAAGTGCCTACAGCCAGCCCAAGTTTGTTATGTTAGGCCTTGGAAGCCTGTCTGCGGTCACTCCTTCCACTAGACTTCCACTGACCAGACCACTGCTGCCCGTGTACCCCTGGAACCAATTTAAAAGTGCCTACAGCCAGCCCAAGTTTGTTATGTTAGGCCTTCGAAGCCTGTCTGCGGTCACTCCTTCCACTAGACTTCCACAGACCAGACCACTGCTGCCCGTGTACCCCTGGAACCAATTTAAAAGTGCCTACAGCCAGCCCAAGTTTGTTATGTTAGGCCTTGGAAGCCTGTCTGCGGTCACTCCTTCCACTAGACTTCCACTGACCAGACCACTGCTGCCCGTGTACCCCTGGAACCAATGTAAAAGTGCCTACAGCCAGCCCAAGTTTGTTATGTTAGGCCTTCGAAGCCTGTCTGCGGTCACTCCTTCCACTAGACTTCCACAGACCAGACCACTGCTGCCCGTGTACCCCTGGAACCAATTTAAAAGTGCCTACAGCCAGCCCAAGTTTGTTATGTTAGGCCTTGGAAGCCTGTCTGCGGTCACTCCTTCCACTAGACTTCCACTGACCAGACCACTGCTGCCCGTGTACCCCTGGAACCAATTTAAAAGTGCCTACAGCCAGCCCAAGTTTGTTATGTTAGGCCTTGGAAGCCTGTCTGCGGTCACTCCTTCCACTAGACTTCCACTGACCAGACCACTGCTGCCCGTGTACCCCTGGAACCAATTTAAAAGTGCCTACAGCCAGCCCAAGTTTGTTATGTTAGGCCTTGGAAGCCTGTCTGCGGTCACTCCTTCCACTAGACTTCCACTGACCATACACTGCTGCCCATGTACCCCTGGAACAAATTTAAAAGTGCCTACAGCCAGCCCAAGTTTGTTATGTTAGGCCTTCGAAGCCTGTCTGCGTCCCGTTCTTTCAACTACAACTACACTGACCAGGCCACTGATGGCCGTGTTCCCTTGGAACCAATTTTAACTTGCCTACAGCCAGCCCTATGTTATTATGTTAGGCCTTCGAAGCCTGTCTGCGTCCCGTTCTTTCAACTACAACTACACTGACCAGGCCACTGATGGCCGTGTTCCCCTGGAACCAATTTTAACTTGCCTACAGCCAGCCCAATGTTAGGCCTTTGATGCCTGTCTGCCGTCAATCCTTCCACTAGGCCTCCACTGACCTGTCTATTGCTGCCCGTGTACCCCTTGAACCAACATCATTAAATATAAAAAAAATAAATTTGATTATAAAAAATAAGATCGTGTTGAGATCTCAAATGCAGACATTTTAACAATCAAAACAAACACACAACAAATATCTGGAACTGTACTACAAAGGTCCAACAGCTACAATTTCTTTCTCCTGCAAGAAGTTAACTGAAAGTTTTTTGGAGTTGTTAACACAGATATGGCATCCACCGAGTGTTGTCCTGTCGCGTCTCCTTTAAATTATTTCCAATAAGATGTTAAACTATTAATTTAATAAAATCAATAATTAAAAAAATAATTGAGTAAGTCAAAAGCACATTGCAAATAAACATTAATTACAAATCAAGAAGCATGGCGCGTCCGAGGGTGAGTAGATACCGAATAAGAATATAATCACCCTCGGACGCGCAATGCTTATTTACAACAGCCTTCCTTCCTAAGAATCAGCCCTTCCGTGGTGTAGAGAGAGGTTGTGTTACACTCCAAGGTGTTCCCCAGGTTGCCTTTCCTGAGCTTCGATCTTCCGGCTCTCGTTTAGTAGCTGTTGGAAACTACGCTGCATTAGGCCTACTAATTGTGTATGGGTGAAACAGTGGCGCATCTGCGGTCCCTCCTTCCACTAGGCCTCCACTGACCTGTCTACTGCGGCCCGTGTACCCCTTGAACCAACCTAATAAAATATTTAAAAAATTAATTTGATTATAAAAAATAAGATCGTGTTGAGATCTCAAATGCAGACATTTTAACAATCAAAACAAACACACAACAAATATCTGGAACTGTACTACAAAGGTCCAACAGCTACAATTTCTTTCTCCTGCAAGAAGTTAACTGAAAGTTTTTTGGAGTTGTTAACACAGATATGGCATCCACCGAGTGTTGTCCTGTCGCGTCTCCTTTAAATTATTTCCAATAAGATGTTAAACTATTAATTTAATAAAATCAATAATTAAAAAAATAATTGAGTAAGTCAAAAGCACATTGCAAATAAACATTAATTACAAATCAAGAAGCATGGCGCGTCCGAGGGTGAGTAGATACCGAATAAGAATATAATCACCCTCGGACGCGCAATGCTTATTTACAACAGCCTTCCTTCCTAAGAATCAGCCCTTCCGTGGTGTAGAGAGAGGTTGTGTTACACTCCAAGGTGTTCCCCAGGTTGCCTTTCCTGAGCTTCGATCTTCCGGCTCTCGTTTAGTAGCTGTTGGAAACTACGCTGCATTAGGCCTACTAATTGTGTATGGGTGAAACAGTGGCGCATCTGCGGTCCCTCCTTCCACTAGGCCTCCACTGACCTGTCTACTGCGGCCCGTGTACCCCTTGAACCAACCTAATAAAATATTTAAAAAATTAATTTGATTATAAAAAATAAGATCGTGTTGAGATCTCAAATGCAGACATTTTAACAATCAAAACAAACACACAACAAATATCTGGAACTGTACTACAAAGGTCCAACAGCTACAATTTCTTTCTCCTGCAAGAAGTTAACTGAAAGTTTTTTGGAGTTGTTAACACAGATATGGCATCCACCGAGTGTTGTCCTGTCGCGTCTCCTTTAAATTATTTCCAATAAGATGTTAAACTATTAATTTAATAAAATCAATAATTAAAAAAATAATTGAGTAAGTCAAAAGCACATTGCAAATAAACATTAATTACAAATCAAGAAGCATGGCGCGTCCGAGGGTGAGTAGATACCGAATAAGAATATAATCACCCTCGGATGCGCAATGCTTATTTACAACAGCCTTCCTTCCTAAGAATCAGCCCTTTCGTGGTGTAGAGAGAGGTTGTGTTACACTCCAAGGTGTTCCCCGGGTTGCCTTTCATGAGCTTCGATCTTCCGGCTCTCGTTTAGTAGTTGGTGGAAACTACGCTGCATTAGGCCTACAAATTTGGTATGGGGTGTAGAGACAGGTTGTGTTACACTCCAAGGTTTTCACCAGGTTGCCTTTCCTGAGCTTCGATCTTCATGCTCTCGTTTAGTAGGTGTCGGAAAGTAGGCTGCATTAGGCCTACAAATTGGGTATGGGGTGGAGAGAGATGGTGTGTTACACTCCAAGGTGTTCCCCAGGTTTCCTTGCCATTGCTTCGGTCTTCCGACTCTCGTTTAGTAGTTGTAGAAAAGTACACAGCATTAGGCCTACAAAATGGGTATGGGGTGGAGAGAGATGGTGTGTTACACTCCAAGGTGTTCCCCAGGTTGCCTTTCCTGAGCTTCGATCTTCATGCTCTCGTTTAGTAGGTGTCGGAAAGTAGGCTGCATTAGGCCTACAAATTGGGTATGGGGTGGAGAGAGATGGTGTGTTACACTCCAAGGTGTTCCCCAGGTTTCCTTGCCATTGCTTCGGTCTTCCGACTCTCGTTTAGTAGTTGTAGAAAAGTACACAGCATTAGGCCTACAAAATGGGTATGGGGTGGAGAGAGATGGTGTGTTACACTCCAAGGTGTTCCCCAGGTTGCCTTTCCTGAGCTTCGATCTTCATGCTCTCGTTTAGTAGGTGTCGGAAAGTAGGCTGCATTAGGCCTAAAAAATGGGGAATGGGGTGGAGAGAGATGGTGTGTTACACTCCAAGGTGTTCCCCAGGTTTCCTTGCCATTGCTTCGGTCTTCCGACTCTCGTTTAGTAGTTGTAGAAAAGTACACTGCATTAGGCCTAAAAAATGGGTATGGGGTGGAGAGAGATGGTGTGTTACACTCCAAGGTGTTCCCCAGGTTGCCTTTCCTGAGCTTCGATCTTCATGCTCTCGTTTAGTAGGTGTCGGAAAGTAGGCTGCATTAGGCCTACAAATTGGGTATGGGGTGGAGAGAGATGGTGTGTTACACTCCAAGGTGTTCCCCAGGTTTCCTTGCCATTGCTTCGGTCTTCCGACTCTCGTTTAGTAGTTGTAGAAAAGTACACAGCATTAGGCCTACAAAATGGGTATGGGGTGGAGAGAGATGGTGTGTTACACTCCAAGGTGTTCCCCAGGTTGCCTTTCCTGAGCTTCTATCTTCAGGCTCTCATTAAATTGTGGTTAAATGGAACAACTGCATTTGGCGTACTAGTTGGTTTGGGGCCTACTATCGGTGTCTGCCACTCCTTGCTGTTCTCCTGGTTTCCTGTCCTGAAATACCATTTTCAGCCTCTCGTTAAGTAGTTGTTAATGTTAGACTGCATTTGGCCTACTAGTTGGGTTGGGGCCTACTATCGGTGTCTGCCACTCCTTGCTGTTCTCCTCCACTGAACAAAGCTGTGCCGCCTGTTTACTACGGTTGCCAATTTTGAACTGCATTTCGACTACTTACTGATTTGGCCCTACTCTCTGTGTCAGCCTCTCATTCCAGTTGTCCTCCACTGCAATGCCCCCTGGTTATTCCTGTGTTACCAATTTTGAACTGCATTTAGCCCACTTTCTTCTTTGGGCCTATATCTGTGTTTCCACTTCATCGTGCCCATTGCCCAGCCAGTGATAGATGAGTCTGCTGGTACATTGACCCATAACGCAACATTCCCCGTGCACGCTACACAACAACATTGTGACCCTGCTGAAAGTCAGGTTGCTCTTCCCGCATACCATACCACCTTACACGGGGACAAAGAGGAAGGTGCAGATGAAAGTGCAGGTTCCTTCATCAGGTGGGGGGAGGAATACTAGTTGGCGACGTCACTGGCACAGGGCCTCTCATAGTACGCAAAAGTGTTGCTGCCGGTGGGAGGCGCCCCCGCCGTGCAAACACACCGCTGTACTTTGAGGGGCCCTGTGCCAGTGCCAATGCCAACGAGTGGGCCCCCCCTGCTTGCTCAGGTTCACAGCACTTGCAAAGTTGAAATACTTACCTCTCCCTGCTCCACTGCCGTGACGTGGTCCAGATTTCCTGGGCCCACTAATTACTTGAACCAGCCCTACCCCCCACAACTTTAGCCAAATGACCCCCAATTTCAAATGCCTTCCAATTATTATAAGGTAAATTACGCTTGACAAGCTTCATTAAGAAGAATGGATGGTTTTGACATTAAAATGGGCACTCTAGGTGTTTTCCTGGCCCCCACTCACTGCCGACTATGCTGCCCCATTGACTTGCATTGGGTTTCGTGTTTCGGTCGATCCCGACTTTACGTCATAATCGGCCGATTTCACTCGACCCGACTTTGGACATAGTCGGGTTTCGCAAAACCCGGCTCGACTCTAAAAAGGTCAAGGTCGCTCAACTCTTCCAAACACCTTTCTTACTGTTATGGTATTTAGACCTCTTTTCTACACAACGAACTCTGATTTTACTTTGACCTACATTTAGCTGGAAACAATCTTGCTTTGACTTCTCATATTGTTGATTCTAACTTTTCAATCTTTACTCCACAAATAACACACAGAAACCTATATAATTATACAAAATTTCTCTTTAGTGTTCTTTAGATTCTGGTGTAGCAATGTAGCCTCCAGCCCTGCACTAACAATAATATAATTTATAAACTTTGCCTGGGGTGATCCTTCATGATGATATCATCATTGGGTTGCTTCTGATCAATTTTAATTTACTGTATTTATGTGGAAAATGTTATTTTGCTAATTGGTTGATAAAAAGTAATGTAAAATATTTCAAAGTAAGACTGCTCATTTTTAAGTACGGTATGTTACTGCATTCTCAAATTTATTGAACTAAAGGAATTCTGTGAGATATGTCAGAGTAGATCCATTCATCAGAGGGTTGAAAACCACAATGAGAATTTTAGGCTCACATGCATAAATCAAAATCAAAAGGTGAACCTTCAAATATTATCTGTATAGTCTGTCTCTTGTGTGATTTAGCTTTTAGGTCAATGTGTAATTATCACTTACTCTTTCATTACTACCTGGAAAGAGTATAAACTAGGGGAATAGCTACATATGTAAATGAAAAAAGATTTTTCATATTCATCCATAATATTGTATGCAATTCTTAATGGAGTATAAACCCTCGCAAGCAGAGTACATTAGTGTCTTCTCTACTAGTCTGTCACTCAATAAGTTCTTGAGATTAGTAAATCTTTAGAAATTTGACAGGGTTCATTAGATTCTTCCATAAAATGTAATTCTCAATGAATCACAATATTGTGAGTCTGAATTGCAATACTACAAAGTCTCAAACTGCCCAGAACAATGTGTGCAACCCTCTGAGGTCTCCCTGGACTATATTAAACTCTCTTTGAGTTCTATTATGCAAACACAGACTTAGTAATGTCCAAGTGACCTCAAAATACTCTCCACAGCATTGAAATTGCAATACTATGTAGGAAAAGTTGTTGAATTACAGAAACCACAGGATTGATAGACATGTTAATGATGCAAAAATTATAAAAAAAGTAAACAAACTTTTCAAAACAATTTATCCAATATCAAGTATGAGCAGATATACATGCGTTGAAATGCTATCAATGAGGTTATTAATGTTTTTCTGAGGAATGTCCTGCCATTGCTGAATGAACTTTGGCATACAAATCAACAAGGTCTGTTCCCATTGCAATTTGCAACCAATCACAACTCAAATGCGATCAATGGGATAAAAGTCCACAGATGAAGGGCATGCTAACTTGTTTAGACCACACAGTAGTACTAGTAACATGTGGCCTGGTGTGGTGGTGTTCCTTTGTGAAAGCTTCTTTATGGCATTGCTCACTTGGTCTACAGGTTGAACTTTGGCTATCATTGCATCCCAGTTAAAAACAGGACTCATCCTGAAGAGGAAAAACCTCTACTCCAGTCTCACTTGCCATCTTGCTCTCCACCATGATATCTTTTAAGAGCAGTGGCATGGGGTCATTGGAAGACCTATAACCAGACATCTTGATCATAGACAAATGTTTTGCAAAGCCGTCTGAAAGTTTTTATAGAAACAGTTTGATGCTTTTCGCTTGGAAGGTGATGTTCCCTTCCACTTGTAATACAGAATTGATCAACCATGGGACCAGCAGTATTCACTATTACTCCAAAGTGTTCAGGGGTTCATTTTAATAACCAGCAAAGGTTAAGTATACAGCTGTGAGCTAATATTAATAGCATGGGAAGCTCCATGGGTATTACGCCCTCCCCACGCTATAAACATTTGCCACTATCTGTCCACTTTCTCTCTGCTGGTTAATAAAATGTCAGAGATCCCACACCATTTTTTTCAGAAAATAATTTAGTATGTAAAAAATAAATGTACAGTAAGCTACACAAGCACTGTGCTAATTATATATGCAACTGACATCTTTATATCTATATATTCTATATGTAGAAAAAGAAAACACAGCAGCACTCTATATGAGCTAAGATATATGCAAACACTAAAACTTTGAGTCTAAACTGTGTTATTACTCAGTAAGATGTTCTTACACAAATGAAGGTTTTTAGCACATTAATAGGCCAATTCGTGTATGCACATCAACCACAGCAAGGTGACCTCCCACTGATGGGTCCTATTCTACTCTACATACCTCTTTTGAGCTATCAGCCTAGAGTTAAATGGACAAACATCTCTCTCTATGTATGTAGTATGTATGCTGTATGTATGTAGTATGTGTGTAGTATGTTGTATGTATGTAGTATGCATGTAGTATGTATGTAGTATGTATGTTGTATGTATGTTGTATGTATGTTGTATGTATGTAGTATGTATGTAGTATGAATGTAGTATGTTGTATGTATGTAGTATGTATGTAGTATGTATATATGTAATATGTATGTATGTGGTATGTATGTTGCATATATGTATGTAGTGTGTATGTAGTATGTATGTATGTTGTATGTATGTATGCAGAATGTATGTAGTATGTATGTAGTATGCATGTATTATCTATGTAGTATGCATGTAGTATCTATGTAGTATGTATGCTGTATGTATGTAGTATGTATGTATGTAGTATGTACGGTATGTTGTATGTAGAATGTATGTTGTATGTATGTAGTATGTAGTATGTATGTTTGTGGGATTTTTTTTACATTCAACACATTAGTCGGATGATGGGACTAATACTGTCCCATCATTGGCTCATGTGTCAATCACTGTCATTGTAGCAGGCATAGCCCGAATGGACTTGTAATCCCATCGGACGATGCCTGCACACACAACCCCTGAGTGGCCCGCACAGACCCCCAGCAGCCCGCACAGACCCCCAGCAGGCCCGTACAGACCCCCGGCAGGCCGGCACAGACCCCTGGCGGCCTGCACAGACCCCCAGCAGGCCCGTATAGACCCCCAGCAACCCGTACAGACCCCCGGCAGGCCCAAACAGACCCCCGGCAGGCCCGCAGAGACCTCCGGCAGCCTGCACAGACCCCCAGCAGGCCCGTACAGACACCCGGCAGGCCCGCACAGACCCCCGGCAGCCCGCACAGACCCCTGGCAGGTCCATACAGAACCCCGGCAGGCTCGCACAGACCCCCACGGTCACGCACAGACCCCGCCCGAGCACACAGACACGCAGTCTCTGCCCACGCACCGCCCACACTCGTTTATAGTGCATCATTGCACTATGGGAACTTCCGATTCTGGTATTCGATATCGTAAAAGTGTCGGAACTCCGATACAGCAAATATCGGCCGATACCCGATATTTGCAGTATTGGAAAGCTCAACACTAGTCTCTGAGCTCCTTGGCCAGTTCCTTTGACCTCATGATTCTCACTTGATCTGACATGTACTATGAACAGTGAGGTCTTATATAGACAGGTGTGTGCCTTTCCAAATTAAGTCCTAGCAGTTTAATTAAACACAGCTGGACTTCAATGAAAGGGAAAAACCATCTCAAGGAGGATCACAAGGAAATGGACAGCATGTGACTTAAATATGACTGTCTGAGCAAAGGATCTGAATTCTTATGACGATGTGATATTTCAGTTTTACTTCTTTAATAAATTTGCAAAAATGTCTACATTTCTGTTTTCTCTAAGCTAAGATGGAGTGCAGAGTGTACATTAATGAGAAAAAAATAACTTTTTTGAATTTACCAAATGGCTGCAATGAAACAAAGAGTGAAAAAATTTAAAGGGGTCTGAATACTTTCCGTTCCCACTGTATATCTTGGTGGTGCCTGTGCTGCAGTGTAATCACATATCTAATGTGTTTATGATTAATTTCTTTGCTGTCCTCCTGATGTTTCTAAAAAAAATATCCATTTGAAAATGGCGCTGGCCACGTCTGCGCAGTAGCAGCTATCGGTGATCCGAAAGATACTCTTGCTCAGGTGCCACTGATGCTATCTTGCTAGAAAAAAAATCCTCATCCAAGATGGCGCAGCTGGGGCCATTTTCAAACTTTTTTTTAAAGGTATATCTATCAAACAGCAAAGAAATTACCGTATTTTTTGGACTGTAAGACGCATCGGACCATATGACGCACCTAGGTTTTATAGGAGGAAATTAGGAAAAAAAAACTGAAGCAAAAAATGTGGTCAATTCTATACTTATCCCCTATCCTGGTAAATGTGGTCCCCTCATCCCCATCCTGATACACATGGTCCCTCATCCCTATCCTGGTATGCATGGCTCCCTCATCCCTATCCTGGTATGCATGGCCCCCTTATCCCTATCCTGATATATATGACCCTCATCCCCATCCTGGTATGCACGCCTCCTCATCCCTAGCCTGGTATGCATGGCCCCCTCATTCCTATCCTAGTAGGAATAGTCCCCCTCATCCTTATCCTGGCAGGGATGATCGCCCTCATCCCTATACTGGTATGCAGGGTCCCTATCTTGTCCAAGTATGCATGACCCCATCCTTAACCCTTATCCGGCTGAATAGGTACAATTGTAACTATTCCGTTTTAAAATTGCAATAACTTTTTTTTGAAAAGACGTAGAGGGCTGAAATTTCGTGACATCTCTACATTTTTGGTCCAGAATATATTGGCCAAATTTCAATAAAATATCTCCACCCGCTTCCGAGATAAGGGGTCGAGATCTTTTTGCATCCATAACAAGCTGCATAGGTACAATTGTACCTCATATATTTTGAATGAAGATAATGCAAGGGAAAAAGCATAAATTTTTTTTAATGATAATGCTATTTAACTATTATAAACAAGTAAAAAACTGTTCATTTACATTATAAAAGAAAATGTAAGAAACTTTTTTTTATTGATTTTCTTTGCAAGTAATGCATGTTGGCTTTGCTACAGAGTGTTCATCGCAAATGGGTTTCACACAAACCACACAAGACTTTCTAGTCTTGCGTTGTTTTCGCCTCAGGTCTCTGCAGACATAGCAACTACCAACAACAGGGGAGGGTCCACGACTACCATGAGGTATTTTGGGGCCAGCTGCTGGCTGCGATGCTACCACAATGCATCGTCCAAGCACCATTTCTACTGCACCTCGAAGAAAATGGTTTCTCATTATCATTTTGTTTGTACTACGATCTTCAATTGCAATCATACACAGCTGATTTGCGAGATCTTTCAGGAACTTTCTTCGTTGATCCTTTGCCCTGAAGCTTGGATTGTGTTCTCTGTAGATGATGTAGGATGCTAACCCACTGACATCAATCATATTGTAGAAAAATGCCAAAGTCCAACGTGATGTTCGTCGTTTCACAGTGTACTCTCCCAACATTTTATCCATAACATCAACGCCACCTTTTGTTATGTTGTAGTATTTTATTATCTCTGGCTTGGCTGCTAGTGTCTCTTCAACTTCTCCCGTCATGTGCATAGATGATAGAAGCACGACTGATTTGTTCTTCTTTGGTACATATGAACAGACTGTTGCATCATGATTGTAGGCAAAATTTGTCGAGTATACAGGCCTTTCTTTGGCAGGCTGCATGTTGTTAGGTAGGAACCTTTTGTTTTTTCTCACTGTACCAACTAGTGTCATGTTCCAGGAGTTCAATACCTTAGCTAGTTCCATGGTTGTAAAGAAGTTATCGGTGGTGACATTTCTTCCAGAGCCTTTATACGAGCTCACTAGGTCCAATACTGTTCGTTCTCCAATGTTTACTTGTCGAGGACCATCAGTTGGTTTCCCAGTGTAGAGCTGACCTTGTAAAGGGTAGGCATTTGATGAGTCACAAGCCCAGAAAATCTTTATGCCATATTTAGCTGGTTTTGAAGGTATATACTGGGTAAATTTAGTATGACCTCTAAATGGAAATAATTGCTCGTCGACGGTGATACAATGATATGGCTTGTAGGCTCTCTCCAGATTACTGTTCAGCATTGTCCAGATGTCCCGTATTGGTGCAGCTTTATCTGTTTGCACACGTTCTGCACGTGTATTTTCGTTGTCAAACCTGATAAATCTGAGTATCATCTTGAAGCGGTCACGAGACATGGCTGCACGTATAAGAGGCAGAGCAGCAACATTCCACATTTCCTCCAGATTCTCTTTGTTGGCTCTGTGCACACCAGCAGCAATCAGTATGCCCAAAAATGCATGAAGTTCAGTTTCAGTAAATTGCTTGAATGTTTTTTGTGGTGGCCGTTTGGAAGAATCAGGAAAACGTTGTACCAGTTCGTTGTTGTAAGCATCACAAACTCTCTTGGCCTTTCGATTCGTTTCCCGTAATATGATGTCACACATCTCGGGAGTCACGATGGACTTGAATAGCTCTTTTGCTGTATATAGGTTGCTGATTGCTGCAGGGCCACCTCTTTGT
Organism: Ranitomeya imitator; assembly: GCF_032444005.1. Classification (NCBI taxonomy): domain Eukaryota; kingdom Metazoa; phylum Chordata; class Amphibia; order Anura; family Dendrobatidae; genus Ranitomeya; species Ranitomeya imitator. The sequence goes on from NC_091286.1 coordinate 370,848,363, forward strand.
CGTAGGACATTACGAGATTTTGTTTGTGCATTTGGCAGTGGATTACTGCACCATTGAGTTTCATCCTTAGCAGTCCAAATGTCGCCTGCACTTTGAGGCACAGAATCATCCTCAACACTTTCGTCTGATTCGTATTCATTTTCATGCTCTATGACCATTTCTTGTTCAATGTCTGAATCTTCTTCAGTAACATCCACTTGTGGTACATAGTTTTCATCATCAGATGGAACATATGGTTCATCCTCATGCTCAGAATCAGATTCTTCTAGCATTCGCATTATTTCGTCAGACGTAAATCTGTAAATATGAAAAAATGTAAAATAAATAATTTTCCGAAATACTACATTATTGGCTTTTCACAAAATTATACTAACCTGCAAACACGTTTTCTTGGATTATGGCGGAAACTAGATCCAGCATTACTATCACTCATGATGACTTGCTAGATGAATTTTGGCTTCGTATTTTGTGCTGAATATAAATAAAATATCGTAAAACAATATGTAGATACTAATTATTATCCATTTTTCGTATAAAAATTATACCTATAGTGATAAGTTTCATACAAAATATATGTAAGCCAAGTCCAGGCTGAAAGACAATTTGACTGTTCTGTCCCCACATAATGAGAATAAAGGTATAACTGGCTGTTAGATGCTGTGAGACTTTCCTACCTTCGTTTCCAAGAAATTGAAGACTTCACAAGCCTAGAAATGTGTGCTCACAGCAATGAGATGAACAGCAAAATGGCTAATGAGAGGAGGGAGGCAGGAAGACAAGTAGAAGCCACTCCCAGTTTGAATTAACTTAATTGACAGCAACATAAGTGACCAGTAACAACACTGAACAATAGATATCAGCATAACATTTGTAGCTGAATGAACTTTAGTTTCTGAAACCAAGTAAAGTCTTCCCACAGTGGAGGTATATGTGAAGGTACAATTGTACCTATGCAGCCTGTTAAGGTTGTAAAATTATGCAGCCTGACAAGGGTTAACCTGGTATGATTGGCACCCATCCCAGTCCTGGTATGCATGGCCCCATCCTTATCCTGGTATGATTGGCCCCATCCCAGTCCTGGTATGCATGGCCCCATCCTTATCCTGGTATGATTGGCCCCATCCCAGTCCTGGTATGCATGGCCCCATCCTTATCCTGGTATGATTGGCCCAATCCCAGTCCTGGTATGCATGGTCTCATCCTTATGAATGGTCCCCCTCATCTTTATCCTGGCAGAAATGATCACCTTCATCCCTATACTGGTATGCAGGGTCCCCATCTTGTCAAAGTATGCATGACCCCATCCTTAACCTGGTATGACCGGCACCCATCCCAGTCCTGGTATGCATGGTCCCATCCTTATCTTGGTATTATTGCCCCCATCCCAGTCCTAGTATACATGGTCCCATCCCTAACAAGCATAAAGCAGTTGCTTGTACTGGAGCAGCATGCTGCAAGGGAGGGGAGGAAAATAAGTGTAATGGTTTGCATTTTTTAATCTTTTCTTATGGACCCTTGCATACCAGGAAGGGGATGCAGCCAATCATACCAGAATAAGGATGGAACAATCATACCAGGAACGAGATGGAACAAATCATATCAGGATGTCAGAAAGAAATGAATATTCATTGCCCTCCGTGTCCATGGGCGTGGAATGCAGCAAATATTGAGGCATAGGAGTTTGCCGCAGTCACTGGCCCCTGCCTCTGTGGCCCGCTGCTCACCCGAAACCGCTACCCCACCTCCCAACCACAGCCAGAGCCAGTACATCCAGACCATAAGACGTACCCCCCATTTTCCTCCACATTTTGGGAGGAAAAAAGTGCGTCTTCTGGTCCATAAAATATGGTGCATATGCGATTATGCTGCAATGCAGGCGCCACTGCTGGCTGTCTGTAGAAGGGTTTTTTTTCTTCAAGAATTCTATAATATTTATTATGTAAACTAGCGGACAGGTCACTAAAGGATCAGAAATCATACACATGAATACCTAAGCAGAGCACCTCATGAAGACCTTGCCCAAATGCCCACCCCCTAATCACGAGCATATCATTCCTTCCTGTTTGAGCTTTCCATTATGACTGAAAAGTAGTTACTGATTACAGGTAGGGTATTGCCACACTCAGGAGAAATTGCACAACAAACTATGCGGTACATTTTTTCCCTTATAAAAATTAAAATTTGGAGCTAAAACAACATTTCAGTTGTAAAAATTTGATTATTCTTTCTTTACTGCCAAATGGTATAAAAGTCTGTGAGGCACATGTGGTGTAAACATGTTCACTGCAACCCTGAATAAATTCATTGGGGGTTGTATCTTGTAAAATGGGGTCACTTATTGGGGGGGTTGCTGTTTTGGCACATCAGGGGCTCTGCCAAGGTGACATGACACCCTTGAACTATTCCAGCAAAATCTGAACTCCAACATGGAGTTTTCAGCCATATATGCGGTACTGGCATACTCATGACAAATTGCATAACAAATTGTATGGTTCATGAATACTTGAGACCAAAGCAACATTTTAGGGCAAAAAATGGTAATTTTCCATTGACTCAGCCTAATCTTGTACAATTCTGTGAATCGACCAAGGGTTAAAAATGTCCACTACACCCCTAGATGATTTCCTCAAGAGGTGTAGATTCCAAAATGGGATCACTTGCGGGGCTTTCTGCTGCTCTGGCATGTCAGGGGCTCTTCAAATATGACAAAGCACCAAAAATCTATTCCAGCCAAAATTGTATTCTGAACCCTGCCGCATGACCAAAAAGCCAGTCAGTGCAAAGTATGAGATCTGATTTGACTAGGAGAGAGACTCTCTTAGACTGAGGTCTAAGGGTAACATTTCTCCTAGCGGAGAGTAACATGCCGGCCCTGGCATAATAATATGAGACATGTGCCATGCATGCTCCTCTGGGAAATTACATATGCAAATTGCCTCTTCAGAGATGAAGAGGACTAGAACTCTATAGCACCACCTGTTGAAAGCAGCAATCAATCCTTTAACAGGTTTTGCAATATGATTAAGAATAAAAGTCAAACCAGAATCTCAATTTGCATACATGGTGTTTTAGGATATTGCCCCTCATCAGTGCAAAGTATGAGATCTGATTTGGCTAGGAAAGTGGCTCTGTACTGTGTCTTCCAATGGAGATTATGCTTTGGTTTTTATTCTAAGTCATATTACAAGGGCCATTAAAGGGTCATTAGTGACTTTTGGAATTGCTGTTTCCAACAGGTAACCACATAGAGTTTTAGTTTTCTTCCTCTCTGAATAGGCAATTTGTATATTTAATTTCCCAGAGAAACATGCGTTGCATATACATCTCCTTACATTGTCATGCCAGGGCTGGCATGTCATTCTCAGCAAGTGAAATCTTACCCCTTAGACCTCCGTCCAGAGTCTCTCTCCCAGCCATATCTCATACTATACTTTGCACTGATGAGGGACAATACCCCAAAACACCATGTCTGCAAATTGAGATTCTGGTTTGGCTTTTATCCCAAGTCATATTACAAGGCTTAATACAGGGTTGATGGTTACTTTTAGGATTCCTGCTTCCAACAGGTGCTGCTATAGAGTTCTAGTCATCTTCCTCTCTAAAGAGGCAATTTGCATATGACAGACTTGAAAAACTACAAGATAAAAGTTTAATTGCTATGGTGTCAGAGTTCAGACAACTGTGTAAGACACTAACGCAAACAGATGCCGTTGCTTTCAGAGGTCACATCCTCTTGCTATGATTGAGCAAAAGATGTGCTATATATTTCATAACACCTTGCATTTCCTCCTCACTAATATACTACCCTGAGGCTAAACAGGTCAATTGTGACCTGTTTTTGTCAGTACTAATGCCTGGACGGCTGGTGTCAGTTGTTTTGGTCATGATGCTGCTGGGGACTCTTGCATTCTTAGCTGTGGTTTGGGAGTTTTTGTCTTTTACACAATCCCCTTGTCACTAATTTGTTTGCCATATATTTTAGTCATCACTATTATAAACTTTCTGTAATCTATTCAACTATCTTTTCTATTTGATCCTTGATATAAAGGGCTGAGTGAGAAAAGCTAGGTAGGTACATGTATAGAAAGCAAAATGTGGCAGCAGACAACAGTATAGGTGTGGCATGTATGCTTGTCACGTTATGTTAGTAAAACAGCAATACAAAAAAACCATGGACATCAGAGGAGAGAGAAATAGGGTCCCCCGATCATCCCTCAATACCTCCTTTGTCCCTGGATCCTTCAGCATCCCCTGTGATGGCCCTCGGACCGCCGGCGTCTTCTTCTGGGAGAAAATGGAGGGCACATGCACAGTGCGCCTGCTGAGATCTTCCGGCCGGCACCCGGCAACAATAGGAACATTTTTCTATTGGTTCATTTTGATTACTGTGTTAGACCCTATCACAGTGATCGAAATAAAAAAAATCGTAAATAAAATCCCCTTTTATCACCCCCTTAGGGAAAAATAATAAAATAAAAAATATGTATTTATTTCCATTTTCCCATTAGGGTTAGAGTCGGGCTAAAGTGAGTTGGGATAAAGTGAGTTGTGGTAAAGTTAGAGTTAGGGTTGGGCTAAAGTGAGTTGGGGTAAAGTTAGGGCTAGGGTCTAGTGATGAGCGAACGTGCTCGCCACTATTCCTTACTCACGCGAGTATCAGGGTACTCGGGTACTCGGCGAGCAGCGAGCATTTCCGGGATTATTCAGCGGTAACTGCAGTCTCCACCCAGCAGTTTTGGGGGACTTTAAAGACCCAATCACAGAGCAGGGATTGTCTGTCAGGCCATGAAACACCGCAGCCTTCTTTGTTGTGGTCGTGCAGTGATTGGCTGGGCAGCACAGCATCTTCCCGAGTATAAGAAACCAGGCGCCGCCCTGCTCATCTCATTCTGCTCCGGATTCAGCGAGAGTAGGAAGAGCTGCTGCCGAGATAGGGTCAGAATTGTGGTTTTAGAGTTAGTGTAGGTCTGCAACTCTTACATCCACAACTCCTCAGAAACCAAAAGTCCTTTTTAGAGCTAATTCGTGGGTCCCGATATTGCAGCGCTAGACAGGCAGGGCACAGCATATCCACATCAGTGCAAGGCCTGCAGGCACTGTATGTGGGTTCATTGGTCCCACTGCATCCTTCCCAAAGCTCCATAACTGCCTGCTGCTGCAGCTTATTTACTGTCTATACACCTTTTTTTTCCCCAAAAAAATTCCCCCCTCAAAAAAAAAATGCAGTCTGTTCTGTCAGACTGAGGCCTGTTGAAAAGTGATAGTTTGTCAGGCATACGTAGCATAGTTGTGTGTGCTACCCTTGTGTCCCTTTTTTTTGTTGTTGGTGTTTTAAATTCACCGAAAAAAGGCCTCATATATCTCTGTGCTCTAAGTTTGGGCATTGGAGGCCGGTGTACATACTTTGTGGCTGTGTGATACTCAAATTCTATACAGCGCTATTTAGCCCCCCCAAAAAATTAAAAGGCCACAGATTTTCTAGTGTGGTATTTCTGTTAGAGCGGTCATATATCTCTGCTCCAAGTTTTGCCATTGGAGGCCAGTGTACTTACTTTGTGGCTGTGTGATACTCAAAATCTATACACCGCTATTTAGCCCCCCAAAAATTTGAAAGGCCACAGATTTGCCAGTGTGGTACTTCTGTAACAGCCATCATATATCTCTGCTCCAAGTTTTGCCATTGGAGGTCGCTGTACTTACTTTGTGGCTGTGTGATACTCAAATTCTATACAGCGCTATTTAGCCCCCCCAAAAAAATTTGAAAGGCCACAGATTTGCCAGTGTGGTATTTCTGTTACAACCATCATATATCTCTGCTTCAAGTTTTGCCATTGGAGGCCAGTGTACTTACTTTGTGGCTGTGTGATACTCAAAATCTATACACCGCTATTTAGCCCCCCCAAAATTTCAAAGGCCACCGATTTGCCAGTGTGGTACTGCTGTAACAGCCGTCATATATCTCTGCTCCAACTTTTGCCATTGGAGGCCGCTGTACTTACTTTGTGGCTGTGTGATACTCAAATTCTATACAGCGCTATTTAGCCCCCAAAAAAATTTGAAAGGCCACAGATTTGCCAGTGTGGTATTTCTGTTACAACCATCATATATCTCTGCTTCAAGTTTTGCCATGTGAGGCTGGTGTACTTACTTTGTGGCTGTGTGATACTCAAATTTTATACAGCGCTATTCAGCCTAAAAAGAATTTGAAAGGCCACAGGTTTGCCAGTGTGGTATTTCTGTAACAGCCGTCATATATCTCTGCTCCAACTTTTGTCATTGGAGGCCGCTGTACTTACTTTGTGGCTGTGTGATACTCAAATTCTATACAGCGCTATTTAGCCCCCCAAAAAATTTGAAAGGCCACAGATTTGCCAGTGTGGTATTTCTGTTACAACCATCATATATCTCTGTTTCAAGTTTTGCCATGTGAGGCTGGTGTACTTACTTTGTGGCTGTGTGATACTCAAATTTTATACAGCGCTATTCAGCCTAAAAAGAATTTGAAAGGCCACAGGTTTGCCAGTGTGGTATTTCTGTAACAGCCGTCATATATCTCTGCTGCAAGTTTTGCCTTTGGAGGACGGTGTACTTATTTTTTGGCTGTGAGATACTCAAATCCTATACAGTGCTATTTCTCATAAATTAGCTTGAAAAAAAATTGAATACAGTCTGTGAGGTCAGGTTGAGGCCTGCCTGGTGTTTGGGTTTGAAAAATCGTAAATTTGCAGGCATACTGATCACATATTATTTCGCTACTAATAAAGACATTTGTGTTGAGCATTTGAAATAGTGCAGTAGTCGATTTAAAATGGTCAATGCAAGGGATGGGGAAGTGGACGTGATGCTGATGGTGCATACAGAGGACGACGCCGTGGGCAAGGTGAAAGTGGGCAACAACAAAGACCCACATCTTCTCCCTCAACCTTCCTGTCCCAGTTTATAGGGGACCGCAGCACACCACTATTGAAGCCAGAGCAGTGTGAAACAGTTGTTGGTTGGACAGCGGATAATGCTTCCAGTCACTTAGCCACCAACACCACCTTGTCTTCCACGGTTAAGTCTGAGTAGCTGTGAGTGTGGCCAGGATATTCCTCACCCTGATCATCCTTCCTCCCACCATGCCGAGTGCCCTGAGACAACTGATCCCACTCTTGTACACTCTGAAGAGCTGTTCAGTTTTCCATTTCCAGATTCAGAAATCTCTGCCAGTCAGCTTGAAGTGGGGAAAGATGAGATCGCATGTAGAGCTGCCCAAAGCTTTGACCAGACCCTGTCACATGAAGGCAATGGTGGGAAAGTGTCACAAGAGGTGGACGATGATGAGACACAATTGCCAGAAAGTCAGGAGGAGGAGCAGGGTGCGGCTGTGGAAGACGAGGTGGTGGATGACATAGTGACTGACCAACCTGGCAGGAGGATATGCATAGCGAGGACAGGAGCACAAACGGGGAAGGAGGCATATCCCCCCCAACAGACAGGAAGAAGCAGTGTGGTGGCCACAGACAGAAGGCATGCATCTGTTCCCCGTAACACCAACATGAGTGAAGTTGCCATTCCACCTGTGAGATCTTCCCGAGTCTGGCTATTTTTTAAAGACTCTGCCAATAACCCCAACTGGCCATTTGCAGTACTTGCTATGCCCGCATCAGCAGCATGATCAGGCACATGCAAGTAAAGCACCCGACTTTGTGGGCCGAACCCCAGGCTCCAGAACCACTGCTTGCTGGTCACACCACTGCTTCTTCCACTGTTTTGCATAGAAGCCAATCCCCAGTACACCCTGCATGTGAAGATGCCTCTAGCCCTGCACCTGCTGAGGCCCACAGTCAAGCAGCACCATCAGCAAGCGCATCCACGTCCTTGTCCCAGCACAGCATTCAGTTGCCTATAACCCATTCTTTGGAACTGCAAGCGGAAATACCCCACCAATTCCCCACCGGCCACAGTCCTCAATTCTAATATTTCTCTTCTGCATGCGCTAGAAATGCTGCCTTTTAGGCTTGTTGAGATGGAAGCTTTTCGCAACCTGATGGTGATGGCTGTCCCAAGGTACTTGGTCCCTAATTGGCAAAATTTCTCCCGGTGTGCCGTACCGGCATTACACCAGCATGTGTCCTACAACATTAGCCATGGCCTCAACAATGCTGTTACCGGGAAAGTCCACCTAACCACGGACACGTGGACAAGTGCTTGTGGGCAGAAGTGGTAAATCTCAATGAGGGCACACTGGGTCAACATAGTGGAAGCCGGGACCCAGTCGGACCTTGGGATGGAACACATCCTCCCCACGCCGAGGATTGCTGGCCCTACGTCAATCAGGGTTGCCCCCACAGTCTACAGCTCCTGCACCTCCTCCTCCTCTTCATCCTCCATGTCTGAAATCAACACATCAGTCAGAAGCTGTAAGCACTGCAGCACTGTCTCAGCCAAGCGGCAACAGGCTGTGCTGAAGCTAATCTGCATAGGTGACAAACCGCACAATGCAGAAGAAATGTGGACAGTGCTGAAAGAGCAGTCAGATGTTTGGATGACACCGCTGAACCTACAGCCAGGCATGGTCGTGTGTGACAATGGCCATAACCTGGAGGCGGCTCTGAGGCAATGTGAGCTCACACACGTACCTTGCTTGGCCCATGTGCTTAACCTCATGGTTCAACGTTTTCTGAAAAGCTACCCGGAGCTGCTGGATCTGCTAGTGAAAGTACGCTGTCTGTCTGCCCATTTAAGAAAGTCAGCTATAGCTTCAGCCGCCCTTGCCATGCTACAGCAGCAGTTTCAGCTTCCAGATCAACGACTGTTGTGTGATGTCCCCACGCGCTGGATCTCTACGCTGCATATGTTGGAAAGGATTTGTGAGCAGAAGAGGGCCGTTGTTGACTACGAACATCAACAAGGCCATCGAATTTCAGGTCAGATTCCACACATAAGACCTCAGGAGTGGACATGGATGTCAGACATATGTAACATCCTCCAAAACTTTGAGGACTGCACCAAGATGGTGAGTGGCGATGACACCATAATTAGCATTACCATTCCGCTTCTCATCATCCTTAAAAACTCTCTGCTCACAATCAAAGAGAATGCAGTGCCGGCGGAGAATGAGGACATGAAGCAAGGAAACATACAGGTGGATTACACTCAGCCCAGCCTCATGTCTTCTCAACGTGGATTGGTAGGCAATGAGGAGGAGGAGGAAGAACAGGAGCTACTTTCATGCACTCTAGACAGTCGGTACTACAAACACATCTGTATTAATGTCTGTTCAGTGGGGATGGCCTGAGGAGAGAGAGGAGGAGGATGAGGAGGTCAGGACACGGAAGTCTTGCCTGTTAGCAGTCTGGCATGACTTTATGTCGCGCTGCATTTCACTTGATCCTCGGATTATCAAAATTTTGAGTGACACTCATTACTGGTTGGTGACCCTTCTAGACCCACGTTACAAGGAGAACTTTCAATCTCTTCTGCCTGAGGCAGAGAGGTGTACTAAAATGTTGCAGTACCACAGGGCCCTTGTAGCGGAATTAGTTAGAAAATTCCCATGTGAGAACGCTGGCAGCAGAAGTCAGAGTTTGTTGCACAACCAAGGACTCCAAGAGAGAGAGACAGAAGTACAATCCAGCTCAGGCAGGGGAACAATGGCCAAGTTCTGGGACAGTTTTCTCAGACCCTCCCATCGTGGTGGCACAGAGGCAAGGGGTGCTGTCACAAGAAGTGCAATGTTTGGGAAGATGGTGAGGGAGTACCTTGCAGATCGTACAAACATCTTTCGTGATTCCTCCGTGCCTTTTAAATATTGATTGGGTATCCAAGATGGACACGTGGCATGAACTGGCTCCCTATGCCTTGGAGGTCCTGGCCTGCCTTGCTGCTAGCGTTCCGTCAGAGAGGTTTTTTAGTGCCGCTGGTGGAATTATAACAGATAAGCGCATCCACCTGTCAACTGAAAATGCTGACAGGCTGACTCTTATCAAAATGAACAAGGCCTGGATTGGGAAAGACTTCTGTACACCACCAAGTGAAAGCAGCGAAACATAACCTCAAATACATTCTCTGTTTTGGGGAGGTGTATTCTTATGCACCTGTTCACAACCGCACATGGGTATACGCTTCCAGATTTGGTCTGTTTGTTTTTATCCTCCTCCTTTTCCTCATCCTCCTCATCCAGAACCACTATATCACCAGGGTGAACGTGGTCTGTGCGGTGCATTTTGGCAAAGGATGCTGTGATGGCACATTGGGGAATTGGGCACGACATTTCTTTGGGCCTACTTCTTAACTCTGTCTCCTTCAATCTGTCCAGTACCTGCCAGTAGATCACCAGGGTGAACGTGCTTTGTACGGTGCATGTTGGACAAGTGGCCTGTGATGGCACTCTTTTCTTTAAAAAAAATGAATTTTACATTGGGGAATTGGGCATGACATTACATTGGGCCGACTTCTTAACTCTGTCTCCTGCAATCTGTACTGTACCTACCAGTAGATCACCAGGGTGAACATGCTCTGTATGGTGCATGTTGGCCAAGGGGCCTGTGATGGCACTCTTTTCTTTTAAAAAAAAAGGATTTTACATTGGGGAATTGGCCATGACATTACATTGGGCCGACTTCTTAACTTGGTCTCCTGCAATCTGTCCTGTACCTGCCAGTAGATCACCAAGCTTAAAGTGCTCTGTACGGTGCATGTTGGCCAAGGGGCCTGTGATGGCACTCTTTTCTTTAAAAAAAAAAAGGATTTTACATTGGGAAATTGGGCATGACATTTCTTTGGGTCTACTTCTTAACTCTGTCTCCTGCAATTTGTCCTGTACCTGCCAGTAGATCACCAGGGTGAACGTGCTCTGTACAGTGCATGTTGGCCAGGGGGCCTGTGAAGGCACTCTTTTCTTTTTAACTCGGTCAGTCCGACTTCTTAACTAGGTCTCCTGCAATCTAAAATGTACGTGCCACTAGATCACCAGGGTGAACGTGCTCAGTACTGTTATAGGCCGTTAAAGTTTGGGCTAGGGGCATGCGATGGCACTACGGTATTTTTTAAAAAAGGTACCCCCATTGGGGAATTGTTTGGCAGATCTTGCACTGCATTAAAAGTCTCAGAGACCCACACCACTACATTAGCCCTAATTCTTAACTCTGTCTCCTGCAATGTCTATTCCTTATCTCTGACGACATGACCAGGGTGCACATGCTCAGTACTAGGGTTGAGCGAAACGGGTCGTTCATTTTCAAAAGTCGCCGACTTTTGGCAAAGTCGGGTTTCATGAAACCCGATCCGACCCCTGTGCGGGGTCAGCCATGCGGTACGCGACTTTCGCGCCAAAGTCGCGTTTCAATGACGCGAAAAGCGCCATTTCTCAGCCAATGAAGGTAAACGCAGAGTGTGGGCAGCGTGATGACATAGGTCCTGGTCCCCATCATCTTAGAGAAGGGCATTGCAGTGATTGGCTTGCTGTCTGCGGCGTCACAGGGGCTATAAAGGGGCGTTCCCGCCGACCGCCATGTTACTGCTGCTGATCTGAGCTTAGGGAGAGGTTGCTGCCGCTTCGTCAGAAGCAGGGATAGCGTTAGGCAGGGTCCATTAACCACCAAACCGCTTGTGCTGTAGCGATTTCCACTGCCCAACACCACCTTCGGTGTGCAGGGACAGTGGAAGCTACATTTTTTTTTTTTTTTCCCTCAGCGCTGTAGCTCATTGGGCTGCCCTAGAAGGCTCCCTGATAGCTGCATTGCTGTGTGTACGCCGCTGTGCAAACCAACTGCTTTTTTCAAAGCACAAATCCTCTTGTTCCTTCCTTTCTGCACAGCTATCTTTTTGGTTTGTACACACTTTTTATTTAATTTGTGCATCAGTCCACTCCTTATTGCTGCCTGCCATACCTGGCTGAGATTACTGCAGGGAGATAGTAATTGAAGGACACTCCCTGTTTTTTTTTTTTTTTTTGTGGGAGATTAAGATTGACATTTCTGCTAGAGTGCCATCCCTGTCTGTGTCATCTCTCACTCAGTGGGCCATAGAAAGCCTATTTATTTTTTTGCTTGATTTGGGTTATAAAATCTACCTGAAAAAATCACTACATCAATCAGTGGGAGAAAAATATTGGCCTCAGGGCTTGTGTGCCACTCTTGACTCCTGTGTGCATCATCACTCACTCAGTGGGCCATAGAAAGCCTATTTATTTTTTTGCTTGATTTTGGTTCTAAAATCTACCTGAAAAAATCACTACATCAATCAGTGGGAGAAAAATATTGGCCTCAGGGCTTGTGTGCCACTCCTGACTCCTGTGTGCATCATCACTCACTCAGTGGGCCATAGAAAGCCCTTTTTTTTTTTTTTTTTTGCTTTATTTGGGTTCTAAATTCTACCTGAAAAAATCAATAAATCAATCAGTGGGAGATTAATATTGGCCTTTGGGCTTGTGTGCCAGTCCTAAGCGTGCCATCTCTCTCTCTCAGATAGTGGGCCATAGAAAGCCTATTTATTTATTTATTTTTTTAATGGGTTTATAAATTTTCCCTGGAAAAAAAAAAAAAAAGTGGGAGATTAATATTGGCCTCTGGGCTTGTGTGCCAGTCCTGAGCGTGCCATCTCTCTCACAAATAGTGGGCCATAGAAAGCCTATTTATTTATTTTTTTTTGGTTTTATAAATTCTCCCTTAAAAAAAAAGGGATATTAATATTGGCCTTTGGGCTTGTGTGCCAGTCCTAAGCGTGCCATCTCTCTCTCTCAGATAGTGGGCCATAGAAAGCCTATTTGTTTTTATTTTTTTTTAATGGGTTTATAAATTTTCCCTGGAAAAAAAAAAAAAGTGGGAGATTAATATTGGCCTCTGGGCTTGTGTGCCAGTCCTGAGCGTGCCATCTCTCTCACAAATAGTGGGCCATAGAAAGCCTATTTATTTATTTTTTTTTGGTTTTATAAATTCTCCCTTAAAAAAAAGGGAGATTAATATTGGCCTTTGGGCTTGTGTGCCAGTCCTAAGCGTGCCATCTCTCTCTGTCTCTCAGATAGTGGGCCATAGAAAGCCTATTTATTATTTTTTTTATTGGGTTTATAAATTTTCCCTGGAACAAAACAAAAAAAGTGGGAGATAAATATTGGCCTCTGGGCTTGTGTGCCACTCCTGACTCCTGTGTGCGTCATCTCTCACTCAGTGGGCCATAGAAAGCCTTTTTTTGTTTTATTTGTTTTCTAAATTCTCCCTGAAAAAATCATTTTATTTTCTTTGGTTTCTAAATTCTTCCTGAAAAAATCATTTTATTCTATTTTTTTTTTCCTAAAGTCTCCCTGAAAAAAACAAAAAAAAAAAACAAATCAGTGGGAGATTAATATTGCCCTTTCTGCTTGTGTGCCAGTCTTGACTCCTGGGTGTGCCATCTCTCTCTCTCTCTCTCCAATTGTGGGCCATAGAAAGCCTATTATTTTTTTAGCTTGATTTGGGTTCCAAAATCTACCTGAAAAAATCACTACATCAATCAGTGGGAGATAAATATTGGCCTCTGGGCTTGTGTGCCACTCCTGACTCCTGTGTGCGTCATCTCTCACTCAGTGGGCCATAGAAAGCCTTTTTTTGTTTTATTTCTTTTCTAAATTCTCCCTGAAAAAATCATTTTATTTTCTTTGGTTTCTAAATTCTTCCTCAAAAAATCATTTTATTCTATTTTTTTTTTTCCTAAAGTCTCCCTGAAAAAAAAAAAAAAAAAACAAATCAGTGTGAGATTAATATTGCCCTTTCTGCTTGTGTGCCAGTCTTGACTCCTGGGTGTGCCATCTCTCTCTCTCTCTCCAATTGTGGGCCATAGAAAGCCTATTATTTTTTTTAGCTTGATTTGGGTTCCAAAATCTACCTGAAAAAATCACTACATCAATCAGTGGGAGATAAATATTGGCCTCTGGGCTTGTGTGCCACTCCTGACTCCTGTGTGCGTCATCTCTCACTCAGTGGGCCATAGAAAGCCTTTTTTTGTTTTATTTGTTTTCTAAATTCTCCCTGAAAAAATCATTTTATTTTATTTGGTTTCTAAATTCTTCCTCAAAAAATCATTTTATTCTATTTTTTTTTTCCTAAAGTCTCCCTGAAAAAAAAAAGAAAAAAAACAAATCAGTGGGAGATTAATATTGCCCTTTCTGCTTGTGTGCCAGTCTTGACTCCTGGGTGTGCCATCTCTCTCTCTCTCTCCAATTGTGGGCCATAGAAAGCCTATTATTTTTTTTTAGTTCGATTTGGGTTCCAAAATCTACCTGAAAAAATCACTACATCAATCAGTGGGAGATAAATATTGGCCACTGGGCTTGTGTGCCACTCCTGACTCCTGTGTGCGTCATCTCTCACTCAGTGGGCCATAGAAAGCCTTTTTTTGTTTTATTTGTTTTCTAAATTCTCCCTGAAAAAATCATTTTATTTTATTTGGTTTCTAAATTCTTCCTGAAAAAATCATTTTATTCTATTATTTTTTTTTCCTAAAGTCTCCCTTAAAAAAAAAAAAAATCAAATCAGTGGGAGATTAATATTTACATTTGTGCTTCAGTGACAGTCCTGCGTGTGTGGCATCTCTCTCATTTGTTGCCACCAACAACAGAGTGTGTAACATTGTGCCTGATTTTCGTTGTGGTCTCACTCACCTGTAAAGGGGTAGCTAAATCATACTGAAGTTATAGCTCACCGTGTAATTTGTGTGACAGCAACAAATACCGTTAGTTTGTTTACGTTTTTAAAACAATGAGGAAGTATGGTGGAAGAGGTCGTGGCCGGGGGCGTTCATTGTCAGCTGGTAATGAGGGTAGTGGTAGTGGTGGAGCATCAGCTGGTCGTGGGAAAAAAAATATTGCACCTAAGTCTGGAGCTGTGGAGCCAGGTTCGTCGTCTGGCTACACAAGGCCTCGAACGCTCCCTTTTCTGGGAGTAGGAAACCGCTTTTAAAGCCGGAGCAGCAAGAGCAAGTTTTGGCTTATCTTGCTGACTCAGCCTCTAGCTCTTTTGCCTCCTCTCGTGAAACTGGTAAATGTCAAAGCAGCGCGTCGTTAGTGGATGTTCACGGTCAGGGACAAGTCGCTTCCTTGTCCTCTTCAGCAAAAACAACAACAGAGAAGAATGCAGCAGGCGACACAACGGGTTACTCCATGGAGCTCTTTACACATACCGTCCCTGGCTTAGAAAGTGAAGCAGTTAACAGTCCATGCCCATTACAAGTTGAATCTGACATGGAGTGCACTGATGCACAGCCACAGCCAGACTACTATGCTGGTCCTTTGACTCAGACCACAACATTGCCCTCGCAGGGTGCTGATCAAGAATCAGACCCTGATGAGACTATGTTGCCCCATCACGAACGCTATACCACCGACCGACACGGTGACACAGACGAAGTTGCACACGAGCTACAAGAAGAGGTAATAGATGACCCAGTTCTTGACCCCGATTGGCAGCCATTGGGGGAACAGGGTGCAGGCGGCAGCAGTTCTGAAGCGGAGGAGGAGGGGCCGCAGCAGGCATCAACATCGCAACAGGTTCCATCTGCCGGGCCCGTATCTTGCCCAAAACGCGTGGCAAAGCCAAAACCTGTTGGAGGACAGCGTGGCCATCCGGTTAAAGCTCAGTCTGCAATGCCTGAAAAGGTATCCGATGCTAGAAAGAGTGCAGTCTGGCATTTTTTTAAACAGCATCCAATTGATCAGCGCAAAGTCATCTGTCAAAAATGTTCAACTACCTTAAGCAGAGGACAGAATCTGAAAAGTCTCAATACAAGTTGCATGCATAGACATTTAACCACCATGCATTTGCAAGCCTGGACTAACTACCAAACGTCCCTTAAGGTTGTAGCACCCTCGGCCAATGAAGCTAGTCAGCAACGCAACATCCCTTCCGGCAGTGTAGGGCCACCATTTTCCGCACCACCTGCAGTATCTGTGCAGGTTTCTTTGCCAGGCCAAAGCAGTCAGGGTCAGGGAATCACCAGTTTCGTAGTAGGAAACACTGCATCTAGGGCACCGGTGGCAACAATACCATCTCCCACCGTCTCTCAGTCTGCCATGTCCACCGGCACCCCCGCTAGTTCCACGATCTCCAGCTCTCCAGTCCAGCTCACCCTACATGAGACTATGGTTAGAAAAAGGAAGTACTTAGCCTCGCATCCGCATACACAGGGTTTGAACGCACACATAGCTAGACTAATCTCGTTAGAGATGATGCCCTACCGGTTAGTTGAAAGCGAAGCTTTCAAAGCCCTGATGGACTACGCTGTACCACGCTACGAGCTACCCAGTCGACACTTTTTTTCCAGAAAAGCCATCCCAGCCCTCCACCAGCATGTTAAAGAGCGCATCGTCCATGCACTCAGGCAATCTGTGAGCACAAAGGTGCACCTGACAACAGATACATGGACCAGTAGGCATGGCCAGGGACGTTACGTGTCCATCACGGCACACTGGGTAAATGTGGTGGATGCAGGATCCACAGGGGACAGCAAGTTTGGGACAGTTCTGCCTAGCCCACGGTCTAGGAAACAATTGGCTGTAGCCGTTCGCACCCCCTCCTCCTCCTCTTCGTCCTCCTGCAGAAGCGAGAGCTCGCCCACAGACCGCAGTCGCACAACCACTCCATCCGCAGCTGCCACTGTTGCACACCAGGTCTCCCATTATGGGGCAGCTACTGGCAAACGTCAGCAGGCTGTATTGGCTATGAAGTGTTTGGGCGACAACAGACACACCGCGGAAGTTCTGTCCGAGTTCTTGCAGAAAGAAACGCAGTCGTGGCTGGGCACTGTAGATCTTGAGGCAGGCAAGGTAGTGAGTGATAACGGAAGGAATTTCATGGCTGCCATCTCCCTTTCCCAACTGAAACACATTCCTTGCCTGGCTCACACCTTAAACCTGGTGGTGCAGTGCTTCCTGAAAAGTTATCCGGGGTTATCCGACCTGCTCCTCAAAGTGCGTGGACTTTGCTCACATATCCGCCGTTCGCCCGTACACTCCAGCCGTATGCAGACCTATCAGCGTTCTTTGAACCTTCCCCAGCATCGCCTAATCATAGACGTTGCAACAAGGTGGAACTCAACACTGCACATGCTTCAGAGACTGTGTGAACAGAGGCGGGCTGTTATGTTTTTGTGGGAGGATACACATACACGGGCAGGCAGTAGGATGGCAGACATGGAGTTGTCAGGTGTGCAGTGGTCGAAGATTCAAGACATGTGCCAAGTCCTTCAGTGTTTTGAGGAATGCACATGGCTGGTTAGTGCAGACAACGCCATAATAAGCATGAGCATCCCCCTAATGCGTCTGCTGATGCAAAGTTTGACGCACATAAAGGATCAGGCGTCTGCAGCTGAGGAAGAGGAAAGCCTTGATGACAGTCAGCCATTGTTTGGCCAGGGCAGTGTACTGGACGAGGTAGCGGGCGAAGAGGAGGAGGAGGACGAGGAGGATGATGGGGATGATTATATTTTTAATGAGGAAGCTTCTCCGGTGCCACTGGAAATTGGTGGCGCGGCAAGGCCGGGTTCTGGTTTTTGAGGGACACAAGTGACGTGGATTTGCCTGAAACTGCCCCTCAACCAAGCACAACCGCAGATTTGAGAACTGGAACTTTGGCCCACATGGCGGATTATGCCTTACGTATCCTCAAAAGGGACACACGCATAACTAAAATGATGAATGATGACGATTACTGGTTGGCCTGCCTCCTTGATCCTCGCTATAAAGGCAAATTGCAAAATATAATGCCACATGAGAACTTGGAACTAATATTAGCAACCAAACAATCAACTCTTGTTGACCGTTTGCTTCTGGCATTCCCTGCACACAGCGCCCGTGATTGTTCTCACACGAGCTGCAGGGGCCAGCAGACCAGAGGAGTTAGAGGGGCAGAAATCAGAAGTGGCGTTGGCCAGAGGGGTTTTCTGACCAGGTTGTGGAGTGATTTTGCTATGACCGCAGACAGGACAGGTACTGCAGCATCAATTCAAAGTGACAGGAGACAACATTTGTCCAGTATGGTTACAAACTATTTTTCATCCCTTATCGATGTTCTCCCTCAACCGTCATTCCCATTTGATTACTGGGCATCAAAATTAGACACCTGGCCAGAATTGGCAGAATATGCATTGCAGGAGCTTGCTTGCCCGGCAGCTAGTGTCCTATCAGAAAGAGTATTCAGTGCTGCAGGTTCAATACTAACAGAAAAAAGGACTCGTCTGGCTACCCAAAATGTAGATAATCTAACCTTCATTAAAATGAACCACAACTGGATTTCGAAATCTTTTGCCCCACCTTGCCCGGCTGACACCTAGCTTTCCTATGAAAAGGTCTTGCCTGTGGACTATTCTGAATGCCTTTTCCAATCTCGTAATTTTCTGCACCTGATTGTCCAGCATACGACATGTTTACACCTCACTAAATGGCCAAACTCCCCACACGGGGCCGTGGTATCGACACTTGGCGACAGCACCCGTGAGAGTGCAGTTTGTCTGAAGAGGTGGGTGAGCCCGCTTTTGGTCGACGGCACTGCCACTGGGTCCCTCCTAGTACAATAAAGTGTCTCTGGCGGTGGTGGTGCGCACCCAACGTCAGACACACCGTTGTAATATGAGGGGCCCTGGGCCTGTACCGCCGGCCACAAGACAGTTTCCCCCCACCCCAGCTCAAACAGTGCTCTACCACTTGCAAAATTATCTCACAGCTCCACCAATGTTTAGTCTATGCGCTGACATCCTTCAATGCCTGCCACTGACAATACCATTGTATTGACATTTTTGTTATGTTAGGCCTTCGATGCCTGTCTGTGGTCACTCCTTCCACTAGGCCTCCACTGACCACACCACTGCTGCCCGTGTACCCCTGTAACCAATTTAAAATTGCCTACAGCCATGTGTTATTATTTTAGGCCTTCGATGCCTGTCTGCGGTCACTCCTTCCACTAGGCCTCCACTGACCACACCACTGCTGCCCGTGTACCCCTGGAACCAATTTAAAATTGCCTACAGCCATGTGTTATTATTTTAGGCCTTCGATGCCTGTCTGCGGTGACTCCTTCCACTAGGCCTCCACTGACCACACCACTGCTGCCCGTGTACCCCTGTAACCAATTTAAAATTGCCTACAGCCATGTGTTATTATTTTAGGCCTTCGATGCCTGTCTGCGGTCACTCCTTCCACTAGGCCTCCACTGACCACACCACTGCTGCCCGTGTACCCCTGGAACCAATTTAAAATTGCCTACAGCAATGTGTTATTATTTTAGGCCTTTGATGCCTGTCTGCGGTCACTCCTTCCACTAGGCCTCCACTGACCACACCACTGCTGCCCGTGTACCCCTGGAACCAATTTAAAATTGCCTACAGCCATGTGTTATTATTTTAGGCCTTCGATGCCTGTCTGCGGTGACTCCTTCCACTAGGCCTCCACTGACCACACCACTGCTGCCCGTGTACCCCTGTAACCAATTTAAAATTGCCTACAGCCATGTGTTATTATTTTAGGCCTTCGATGCCTGTCTGCGGTCACTCCTTCCACTAGGCCTCCACTGACCACACCACTGCTGCCCGTGTACCCCTGGAACCAATTTAAAATTGCCTACAGCCATGTGTTATTATTTTAGGCCTTCGATGCCTGTCTGCGGTCACTCCTTCCACTAGGCCTCCACTGACCACACCACTGCTGCCCGTGTACCCCTGGAACCAATTTAAAATTGCCTACAGCCATGTGTTATTATTTTAGGCCTTCGATGCCTGTCTGCGGTGACTCCTTCCACTAGGCCTCCACTGACCACACCACTGCTGCCCGTGTACCCCTGTAACCAATTTAAAATTGCCTACAGCCATGTGTTATTATTTTAGGCCTTCGATGCCTGTCTGCGGTCACTCCTTCCACTAGGCCTCCACTGACCACACCACTGCTGCCCGTGTACCCCTGGAACCAATTTAAAATTGCCTACAGCCATGTGTTATTATTTTAGGCCTTCGATGCCTGTCTGCGGTCACTCCTTCCACTAGGCCTCCACTGACCACACCACTGCTGCCCGTGTACCCCTGGAACCAATTTAAAATTGCCTACAGCCATGTGTTATTATTTTAGGCCTTCGATGCCTGTCTGCGGTGACTCCTTCCACTAGGCCTCCACTGACCACACCACTGCTGCCCGTGTACCCCTGGAACCAATTTAAAATTGCCTACAGCCATGTGTTATTATTTTAGGCCTTCGATGCCTGTCTGCGGTCACTCCTTCCACTAGGCCTTCACTGACCACACCACTGCTGCCCGTGTACCCCTGGAACCAACATCAGAAAATATAAAAATAAGTATTTTGCTTATAAAAAAGAAAATACTGGAGAGATATCAAATGCAGACATTTTAACATTAAAAACAAACACATACAACAAAAATCTGGTACAGTACTAAAAATGGCCACCAGCTACAATAACTTTCTCCTGCAAGTAGTTAACTGAAAGGTTTTTTCAATTTTAAACACAGATATGGCATCCACCGAGTGTTGTCCTGTCGCGTCTTCTTTATATTATTGCCAAGAAGATGCAAAACAATGAAAATAATAAAATCATTATTTACCAAAAAAATAGAGTAAGTCAAAACCACATTGCAAATAAACATTCATTACAAATAAAGAAGCAGGGCGCGTCCGAGGGTGAGTATATACCTAATAAGAATATAATCACCCTCGGACGCGCCCTGCTTCTTTCCGACAGCCTTCCTTCCTAAGAATCAGCCCTTCCGTGGTGTAGAGAGAGGGTTTGTTACACTCCAAGGTGTTCCCCAGGTTGCCTTTCCTGAGCTTCGATCTTCCGGCTCTCGTTTAGTAGTTGTTGGAAACTACGCTGCATTAGGCCTACAAATTGGGTATGGGGTGTAGAGAGATGGTGTGTTACACTCCAAGGTGTTCCCCAGGTTTCCTCTCCATTGCTTCGATCTTCCGGCTCTCGTTTAGTAGTTGTTGGAAACTACGCTGCATTAGGCCTACAAATTGGGTATGGGGTGTAGAGAGATGGTGTGTTCCACTGTAGAGAGATGGTGTGTTCCACTCCAAGGTGTTCCCCAGGTTTCCTCGCCAATGCTTCGATCATCATGCTCTCGTTTAGTAGTTGTTGGAAACTACGCTGCATTAGGCCTACAAATTGGGTATGGGGTGTAGAGAGATGGTGTGTTACACTCCAAGGTGTTCCCCAGGTTTCCTCTCCATTGCTTCGATCTTCCGGCTCTCGTTTAGTAGTTGTTGGAAACTACGCTGCATTAGGCCTACAAATTGGGTATGGGGTGTAGAGAGATGGTGTGTTACACTCCAAGGTGTTCCCCAGGTTTCCTCTCCATTGCTTCGATCTTCCGGCTCTCGTTTAGTAGTTGTTGGAAACTACGCTGCATTAGGCCTACAAATTGGGTATGGGGTGTAGAGAGATGGTGTGTTACACTCCAAGGTGTTCCCCAGGTTTCCTCTCCATTGCTTCGATCTTCCGGCTCTCGTTTAGTAGTTGTTGGAAACTACGCTGCATTAGGCCTACAAATTGGGTATGGGGTGTAGAGAGATGATGTGTTACACTCCAAGGTGTTCCCCAGGTTTCCTCTCCATTGCTTCGATCTTCCGGCTCTCGTTTAGTAGTTGTTGGAAACTACGCTGCATTAGGCCTACAAATTGGGTATGGGGTGTAGAGAGATGGTGTGTTCCACTGTAGAGAGATGGTGTGTTCCACTCCAAGGTGTTCCCCAGGTTTCCTCGCCAATGCTTCGATCATCATGCTCTTGTTTAGTAGTTGTTGGAAACTACGCTGCATTAGACCTACAAATTGGGTATGGGGTGTAGAGAGATGGTGTGTTCCACTCCAAGGTGTTCTCCAGGTTGCCTTTCCTGAACTTCTATCTTCAGGCTCTCATTAAATTGTGGTTAAACGGAACAACTGCATTTGGCGTACTAGTTGGTTTGGGGCCTACTATCGGTGTCTGCCGCTCCTTGCTGTTCTCCTGGTTTCCTGTCCTGAAATTCCGTTTTCAGGCGCTCGTTAAGTAGTTGTTAATGTTAGACTGCATTTGGCCTACTAGTTGGGTTGGGGCCTACTATCGGTGTCTGCCACTCCTTGCTGTTCTCCTCCACTGAACAAAGCTGTGCCGCCTGTTTACTACTGTTGCCAATTTTGAACTGCATTTCGACTACTTACTGATTTGGGCCTACTCTCTGTGTCAGCCTCTCATTCCAGTTGTCCTCCACTGCAATGCCCCCTGATTAGTCCTGTGTTACCAATTTTGAACTGCATTTAGCCCACTTTATTCTTTGGGCCTATATCTGTGTTTCCTCCTCATCCTGCCCATTGCCCAGCCAGTAATAGATGAGTCTGCTGATACATTGACCCATAACGCAACATTTCCCGTGCACGCTACACTGCAAGATTGTGACCCTGCTGAAAGTCAGGTCCCCCTTCCCGCATACCATACCACCTTACACGGGGACAAACAGGAAGGTGCAGATGAAAGTGCAGGTTCCTTCATCAGGTGGGGGGAGGAATACTAGTTGGCGACGTCACTGGCACAGGGCCTCTCATGGTACGCAAAAGTTTTGCTGCCGGTGGGAGGCGCCCCCGCCGTGCAAACACACCGCTGTACTTTGAGGGGCCCTGTGCCAGTGCCAATGCCAACGAGTGGGCCCCCCCTGCTTGCTCAGGTTCACAGCACTTGCAAAGTTGAAATACTTACCTCTCCCTGCTCCACTGCCGTGACGTGGTCCAGATTTCCTGGGCCCACTAATTACTTGAACCAGCCCTACCCACCACAACTTTAGCCAAATGACCCCCAATTTCAAATGCCTTCCAATTATTATAAGGTAAATTACGCTTGACAAGCTTCATTAAGAAGAATGGATGGTTTTGACATTAAAATGGGCACTCTAGGTGTTTTCCTGGCCCCCACTCACTGCCGACTATGCTGCCCCATTGACTTGCATTGGGTTTCGTGTTTCGGTCGATCCCGACTTTACGTCATAATTGGCCGATTTCACTCGACCCGACTTTTGAGATAGTCGGGTTTCGCGAAACCCGGCTCGACTCTAAAAAGGTCAAGGTCGCTCAACTCTACTCAGTACTGTTATAGGCCGGTGATTTTTGGCCACGGGGGCTGTGAAGGCATTATTTCATTTTGTAAAAAAAAGGACCCCACATTGGGGAATGGGGCATTATATTACATTGGGCCTACTTCTTAAGTCTGTCTCCTGCAATGTGTCCTTTAACTGCCACTAGATGACCAGGGTGAACGTGGTCTATTTGGGGCATTTAGGTGTAGGGGGCTGTGGCACTGTTTTAATCACATTGAGGAATTGGGCATGGCATTCCATTAAAAATATAGCTTTGACCACTATATTTCTTTCTCTCCTTGCGAGCCTTAACATTTTGTCTGCCTCACATGTACAAATGGAGAATATACAAATGGTGATTTGTAAACAAGATTGAAATACTGTATACCGAATGCATTCAGACAATTACATAGCTGCATTTCTTGTAAAACATTTAGAGATGTGACTGACAATGCTCATAGTGACACAATCTTGATAAATGTTTATTTATTCACTTTTCAAACAGTTCTAAGCCTCTATATGTTTGCTGTTTGTCACTGTAAAATGTTATGGTTTACTGAAACTACGCCGGTGATGGTTTGATCTAAATCCTTGTGGCTTTTATTTTCTAGGGGTTTATGGCCCCTCGTCTGATGACTCCATGATATCTAAGTTTCATCCAACCTTGAAAAGTGGCCACTTGAAGGTGTGGGTGAAACTTGAGTTACTACATAGTGTTATTCACTATATAAGACCAGAGAAACATGACCAAGACAGATGCCAAAACTGGGGTACCTGTACATGTACAGTTTGCTGATACCTGCATAATTGGGGACGCCCATACATTGTAGGCAATCTCCCAGGGTTTCTCTGTCTCGGTGTTGCTTCTCTGATATTATAGACGGAAGATGTTTAAAAGCCTCTTGGTGATGATCTAACTATACTGTATGTAGTTAATCTTCATATATACGTAATCTGTATATTTATGTAATACTTATATGTACTTATTAACCTTTGTATGTTATTGTTAACATATACAAAAATGTACGCACTCAAAGTATTCAATCTTAGGATTCCTTGAATTTAGTAGTTTGCAATACAATTGCCTTGTATTGCAAGGATTAGCCTTATTTAAAGCCGTGTCTGAACCTTAGTGTTAAAAACATGGCAAACACAATTGCCAAATACTCCTGTAAATAATTGTGCAAAGAGGGAACCATCATACAATAAAATATGAGTGAATTTTCCTGGGCCCATCCAGTATGTGGATTCCAAGGCCTAATGGGGTACATATGACTATGCAGCTTGGCTCGCCTTTCTGCCAATGTATAAAACAAAGGAGTATGGAGCACACAATGCATACTGTGAAGTGGATTTTCATGGGCACATCCACTATGTGGGTTCCAAGGCCTAATGGGGTGCATATGACTATGCAGCATGGCTCGCCTTCCTGCCAATGTATAAAACAAAGGAGTATGGAGCACAAAATGCATATCATGAAGTGGATTTTCCTGGGCCAATCCAGTATGTGGATTCCAAGGCCTAATGGGGTGCATATGACTGACTATGCAGCAGGGCTCGCCTTCCTGCCAATGTATAAAACAAAGGAGTATGGAGCAGACAATGCATACTGTGAAGTGGATTTTCATGGGCACATCCACTATGTGAGTTCCAAGGCCTAATAGGGTGCATATGACTATGCAGCAGGGCTCACCTTCCTGCCAATGTATAAAACAAAGGAGTATGGAGCACAAAATGCATATTGTGAAGTGGATTTTCCTGGGCCCATCAAGTATGTGGATTCCAAGGCCTAATGGGGTGCATATGACTATGCAGCATGGCTCGCCTTCCTGCCAATGTATAAAACAAAGGAGTATGGAGCACAAAATACATATTGTGAAGTGGATTTTCCTGGGCCCATCCAGTATGTGGGTTCAAAGGCTTATTGGGGTGCATATGAATTGGTAGCAGGGCAGGCCTTGAATTCAATGCAACACTTTTTCAGGAGTCCCCTCTGGACATCTTATGAGAGGGGTATTGTGGTGCATCGTAATTCTTGGCAGTCCATCCACTCACAGTAGAGGCTACAACAGCTTAGGAGACCCATTGTTTCACAATGGCCCTTTAAGAAGATTAATGGCGCCTGATGCACCAGTAAAAATGGGCCCTGTGACTTTAAGAGTCCCTCCTCCGTAGATGAAACAAGATGGGTCTGCTTATGTGTCACACACCACATGGCCTGCTAGGGGTGTTAAATGTTACAATGACATTTCCCAGTGAATACATTTGTAGTGGTTGAAAGCAATGTTAAAGTTGAAAAACGCTTCGAAAACGCAGCATCTGAACTAAGCCTAAGTGGGAGAGGAAATTTTCGGGCTGGGATTAAATATTTGGCCTTTCAGGCAAGTCATTAACCTGCAAAGGATGTACCTTGACATATTTCCAAGCAAAACTCATTTTGGTTACGTTTTTGTGTTTTTTGTGGCACCCGGAAAAATGGCATGAATCTCGGAAAAAATGATTAACGCTGTGAACTAGGAGTCAGGAATGCTTCCAGGGGCGATCCCCATGAGGTCCCTGTGTCATTTGAGCAGTGTTTACATCATTTTCAGAAGTTTTTGGACCTTAAAAGGACCCCCAGGGGGGATCGCAGTAAAAATACTCGGGCCTCTCGTTGTTCTGGTCGAGTACCCGACTATTCCAATTTGCTCGACCCGAGCAACCAGCACCCGAGTATTTTAATGCTCGCCCATCACTACTAGGGTCCCTAAAAAATTGTTTTGGAAATTTTGTTTGGAAAATGAGAAATCGATGGTCAAATTTCAACCCTTATAACTTCCTAACAAAAAAATTTTGTTTACAAAATGGTGCTGATGTAAAGTAGGCATGTGAGAAATGTTATATATTAAGTATTTTGTGTGACATCACTCTCTGATTTAAGGGCATAAAAATCAAAATTTAGAAAATTGCGAAATCTTTAATATTTTCACCATATATCTGTATGTTTAATAATTAAACGCAAGTCATATCGAAGAAATTTTACCATTACATGAAGTACAATATGTCATGAAAAACATTCTCAGAATCAGTGGGATACGTTGAAGCGTTCCAGAATTATAACCACATAAATTGACAGTGGTCAGAATTGTAAAAATTGGCTTGGTCATTAAGCAGAAAATTGGCTCTGTCACTGAGTTAAAATTTGCCACGAACTGGAATCGCATCATTTTGATTCTATAATTTTTCATAAATTTGTGTTTATCTTACTGACCTATTTTTGTTGTTTCTTGGGTTTATACATTTATACTCCTTAGCATTACATCTATACAGACCTCAAAACTAATGGTTAGAAAAATTCATGAAAAAAATAACAGCATGTGTGATGTTGTCCCAAATAAATCTGCAGTAAAAAAATCTGCTACTGCTGCATGAATATTTGTCTTACATACAAATGCAGAAAAACTTAAGTCATAGGTTCTAAGTAGTGAAGAGCAAGTATGCTCCTTACTCAAGTTTTCTGAGCATGCTCGAGTGTTCTCCAAGTATTTTGGGCATGCTTGGAGATTTAGTTTGTGTCACCACAGTTGCATGATTTGCCGCTGCTAGACAGACTGAATACATGTGGGGATTGTCTGTTTGTTAGAAAATCCCCACATGTATTCAGGCTGCCTAGCTGCTGCAAAGCATGCAGCTGTGGCAACACAAACTAAATCTCCGAGCACACCCCAAAATACTCGGAGAACAACCAAGCATGCTCAGAAAACTTGAGTAACGAGCATACTTGTTTATCACTACTTCTAAGTAAATAATAACATTTTGCATGTGAGAGACAAAATGATCAGTGGTTCCAAAACTCTTATAAATTGTTGGATGCAGGGCCGGCGTCAGCACCTGGTGCACCCGGGCAAGTGCCGGGGCCCTGGCGAGACGGGGGGGGGGACCATTTATGGTAGTACACTACATCCCTGTTGTGTGTGACTACAGTGACTCAGTCAATCAAATCCCTCATCCCCGGCGCCTGGCAGCGCCTCAGCAGCAAGCGGCCAGAGCTCTGAGGGTTTCACTGGCGCCTGGCGCTGCACAGCTGCAATAAAATGAGAGTCACTTCCGGGCGACGCTGGGTCATCTGTGCTGTCACTTCCGGTCGGCTCATCATCCTAAAAGCCGGCAAGAAGAGCTCAGAGAAGATCATCTGTTCGTTCGTTGTTTCATTCCATGCCCACCATCCAGGACAGGTCCAGCAGCGGCAGCGCCAAGCAGGAGAAGACGAGCAGCAGCTGCAGTCAGGTGCACGGTCAATGCACCCTCTCCCTGTGTCCACAACTAGGGCGATGGCACCGAGTGAAGCAGTGAGTGAGTGACTCGTCTTCGGTGATGGTCCCAATGCTGCGCATTGCGGAGGTGGGGGGGAATGGGATGCAGCCTGCTGAGCCTGGGCCTGCTGTGTGCATCCTGTAATGCCAAGCTGTATTGCTTCATTCAGAGTTTGTGAACCAGGCCTTTCCTGGTTTCTGATCCTGGAGTCTGAGTTAGCTCTCAATGGGAAGATCATGTTTGATCTGAGGCGATTTCCCTTCCTTATCTTCTCCTCCCCCCGTAGATAGTCAGAAGAGAACACTGACCCTTTTACTTTCCAAATCTCAAATGTTGCATCATACAGACTAAAGGCATAGACTACTGACTGTATATACTAAATGGCTGGCTGTGTTATATACTACGTGGGCGGTGTGTGTTATATACTATGTCACGGGGCTGTGCTATTACTACGTGCGCTGTGCTGTATACTACGTGAGCTGTGTTATATACTGCATGGCTGCTATATACTGCGTGGCTGTGTTATATACTGCGTGGCTGTGTTATATACTGCGTGGGCTGTGTTATATACTGCGTGGGCTGTGTTATATAATATGTGGCTGTGCTATATACTATATGGGCTGTTACATGCTACGTGGCTGTGTTATATGCCATGTGGCTGTGCTATATACTACGTGGGCCGTGTTATATACTATATGGGCTGTTATATGCTACGTGGGCTGTGCTATATACTACGTGGGCTGTGTTATATACTACATGGCTGTGTTTTATGCGATCATGAATTGTGGTATGTGTTAAAGGGGGGCCCACTGAGACTCTTTCGCCAGGGGCCCTCAAAAACCTGGAGCCAGCCCTGGTTGGATGCAAATCTTTTTTTTTTCTATCACAGGATAAATCAAAAAATTTTAAATCCTATGATAACCAAAAATAGCACAAATTATTGAAAAGCATTATATCTGTGACCAATAAATTAAAGGCGTTAAATATATGGAATCATGTTTTTTTTCTGTAAAAAATAGATATAAACTAACATAAGTTAACTTTTTTGGAATGAATCAAGTAATAAAGCTGCAGTAAACAAATCTAACTTTTGGCAATGTTATGATCAGCTTGATCGACATATTTATTAGATTAACGTTAGCCAAAGATGCTGTTTTTAGTAGGACTGGACAGCTCTTTGATGTATATGGAAACCTCCCGATCTGAATTTGAAAAACTGTAAAGTATCGGTATAGTTGTAAAAAATATCCAATACATACATTAAAACCTGCCTTTTATTTTAGATTATTTTAGGCTGCTATGTCAAGAGAGAAGTAATAAAACAAAATTTGACTGTATATGTACAGTTTAATGAGACAATGAACAAAAAATAATGTGGTCATACCAAAGTCAGTGCTACCATCTAAATTGACCACAATTTCTATAATAAGCATCCGTATATATAAACTTAAGAAAAATGATGCTAGATGTTTCAAAGACAGAATTAGTACTTGTGCTTTTGCCCTTTAGCTTGCTTCAGACCAATAAGCATAAAAAGCATTTGCATTTGGATTTATTTGGATTGAACAGCCAGCTATGTATTTGACTAGTTATGCTTTCACATTTCAGACTAAACTTAATGAGCTCTGAAGAAGTAAATAGGGAATTTCAATTCTACTTTACAATCTCTCAACAGACTGATCTTTTTCATTCCCATTGAAAATAATAAGAATATGTTTTCAGAACATTTATACAAAACAAGTTTTTAGATTTTTCCACAAGCTTGCACCAAAATGTTTTGAGCAGTAACAAACTGTTTAGAGCTGTGGGCATAAGGTAGATTTTGTCAAGTGCTATATCATTTCAAAGTATCTTAATTGTTTTAAAATTAGACAGCATGATAACATTTGCAAAGGTCATCAACTCTGATTTTTGTAGAGTGCTTGGAGGTGAAAATAATGTTCAGCTTATGTTTCACTCTTCAGGTTTAGGTCGAACAACCAGGTTATAAACTATGGTAGATAAGATGAGCAGCACACTTTCAAAAAACATTAATTGTTCTTTTATTGAGCTACCCAATATGATACCATTCCACCTGTTCTGAAACCTTAAACTGTGGAAAAAGAAAAAAAACATTCTGCAAATAACTGAATGCTAATCAGGCTCCTTGGATTTGTTTTCTCTGATATGTACCATTTGTTATATTCTGAGACTCATTCATTTTATATTTTTCTGTAGGCATAGCTCTGTGGAAGCTTAATTTTCTAGGACAAGCTGTAATTTCTACTGTCATTTCTGGGAGCATTTAACTTTTTGATCATATTTTATTTAACCCCTTCCCGACCCATGACGCCACGTAGGCGTCATGAAAGTCGGTGCCAATCCGACCCATCCGCCTATGTGGCGTCATGGAAAGATCGCGTCCCTGCAGATCGGGTGAAAGGGTTAACTCCCATTTCACCCGATCTGCAGGGACAGGGGGAGTGGTAGTTTAGCCCAGGGGGGGTGGCTTCACCCCCTCGTGGCTACGATCGCTCTGATTGGCTGTTGAAAGTGAAACTGCCAATCAGAGCGATTTGTAATATTTCACCTATTATAACTGGTGAAATATTACAATCCAGCCATGGCCGATGCTGCAATATCATCAACCATGGCTGGAAATACTAATGTGCCCCCACCCCACCCCACCGATCGCCCCCCCAGCCCCCCGTTCTGGCCGGTACACTGCTCCGGCTCCCCTCCGTCCAGTGCTCCGCTCCCCCCCGTGCTCTTGTCCGCTCCCCCCGTGCTCCAATCACCCCCCCGTGCTCCAATCACCCCCCCTGCACTCCGATCCACCCCCCGGTGCTCCGTTCCACCCCCCCGTGCTCCATTCCAGCCCCCCCGTGCTCCGTTCCACGCCCCCCGTGCTCCGTTCCACCCCTCCCGCGCTCCGATTCCCCCCCCGTGCTCCGATCCCCCCCCCCGTGGTCCCCCCCACCCCATCATAGTTACCGATCCAGCCGGGGTCCCGTCCGTCTTCTCCCTGGGCGCCGCCATCTTCCAAAATGGCGGGCGCATGCGCAGTGCGCCCGCCGAATCTGCCGGCCGGCAGATTCGTTCCAAAGTGCATTTTGATCACTGAGATAGATTATATCTCAGTGATCAAAATAAAAAAAATAATAAATGACCCCCCCCCCTTTGTCACCCCCATAGGTAGGGACAATAAAAAAATAAAGAAATTTTTTTTTCCACTAATGTTAGAATAGGGTTAGGGTTAGGGTTAGGGGTAGGGTTAGGGGTAGGGGTAGGGTTAGGGGTAGGGTTAGGGTTAGGGTTAGGGGTAGGGTTAGGGTTAGGGGTAGGGTTAGGGGTAGGGTTAGGGTTAGGGGTAGGGTTAGGGTTAGGGGTAGGGTTAGGGTTAGGGTTAGGGTTAGGGCTAGGGTTAGGGTTTCGGTATGTGCACACGTATTCTGGTCCTCTGCGGATTTTTCCGCTGCGGATTTGATAAATCCGCAGTGCTAAAGCGCTGCGGATTTATGGCGGATTTACCGCGTTTTTTTCTGCGCATTTCACTGCGGTTTTACAACTGCGATTTTCTATTGGAGCAGTTGTAAAACCGCTGCGGAATCCGCACAAAGAAGTGACATGCTGCGGAATGTAAACCGCTGCGTTTCCGTGCAGTTTTTCTGCAGCATGTGTACAGCGATTTTTGTTTCCCGTAGGTTTACATTGAACTGTAAACTCATGGGAAACTGTTGCGGATCCGCAGCGTTTTGCGCAGCGTGTGCACATACCTTTAGAATTAGGCTATGTGCACACTGTGCAGATTTGGCTGCGGATTGGCCGCTGCGGATTCGCAGCAGTATTCCATCAGGTTTACAGTACCATGTAAACATATGAAAAACCAAATCCGCTGTGCCCATGGTGCGGAAAATACCGCGCGGAAACGCTGCGTTGTATTTTCCGCAGCATGTCAATTCTTTGTGCGGATTCCGCAGCGTTTTACACCTGCTCCTCAATAGGAATCCGCAGGTGAAATGCGCACAAAAAACACTGGAAATCCGTGGAAAATCCGCAGGTAAAACGCAGTGCCTTTTACCCGCGGATTTTTCAAAAATGGTGCTGAAAAATCTCACACGAATCCGCAACGTGGGCACATAGGGTTAGGGTTAGGGTTGGAATTAGGGTTGTGATTAGGGTTATGGCTACAGTTGGGATTAGGGTTAGGGTTGGAATTAGGGTTGTGGTTAGGGTTGTGATTAGGGTTATGGCTACAGTTGGGATTAGGGTTAGGGGTGTGTTGGGGTTAGTGTTGGAGGTAGAATTGAGGGGTTACCACTGTTTAGGCACATCAGGGGTCTCCAAACGCAACATGGCGCCACCATTGATTCCAGCCAATCTCGTATTCAAAAAGTCAAATGGTGCTCCCTCACTTCCGAGCCCTGACGTGTGCCCAAACAGTGGTTTACCCCCACATATGGGGTACCAGCATACTCAGGACAAACTGCGCAACAATTACTGGGGTCCAATTTCTCCTGTTACCCTTGTGAATCTAAAAAAATGCTTGCTAAAACATAATTTTTGAGGAAAGAAAAATGATTTTTTATTTTCACGGCTCTGCGTTGTAAACGTCTGTGAAGCACTTGGGGGTTCAAAGTGCTCACCACATATCTAGATAAGATCCTTGGGGGGTCTAGTTTCTAAAATGGGGTCACTTGTGGGGGTTTCTACTGTTTAGGCACACCAGGGGCTCTGCAAACGCAACGTGACACCCGCAGACCATTCCATCAAAGTCTGCATTTCAAAAGTCACTACTTCCCTTCTGAGCCCCGACGTGTGCCCAAACAGTGGTTTACCCCCACTCATGGGGTATCAGCGTACTCAGGAGAAACTGGACAACAACTTTTGGGGTCCAATTTCTCCTGTAACCCTTGGGAAAATAAAAAATTCTGGGTTAAATAATTATTTTTGAGGAAAGAAAACGTATTTATTATTTTCACGGCTCTGCATTATAAACTTCTATGAAGCGCTTGGGGGTTCAAAGTGCTCACCACACATCTAGATAAGTTCCTTTCGGGGTCTAGTTTCCAAATGGGGTCACTTGTGGGGGGTTTCTACTGTTAAGCCACATCAGGGGCTCTGCAAACGCAACGTGACGCCCACAGAGCATTCCATCAAAGTCTGCATTTCAAAACGTCACTACTTCACTTCCGAGCCTCGGCATGTGCCCAAACAGTGGTTTACCCCCACATATGGGGTATCAGCGTACTCAGGAGAAACTGGACAACAACTTTTGGGGTCCAATTTCTTCTGTAACCCTTGGGAAAATAAAAAATTCTGGGCTAAATAATTATTTTTGAGGAAAGAAAACGTATTTATTATTTTCACGGGTCTGCATTATAAACTTCTATGAAGCACTTGGGGGTTCAAAGTGCTCACCACACATCTAGATAAGTTCCTTTGGGGGTCTAGTTTCCAAAATGGGGTCACTTGTGGGGGGTTTCAATGTTTAGGCACATCAGGGGCTCTCCAAACGAAACATGGCGTCCCATCTCAATTCCAGTCAAGTTTGCATTGAAAAGTCAAATGGCGCTCCTTTGCAACTTTTGGGGTCAAATTTCTCCGGTTACCCTTGGGAAAATAAAAAATTGCAGGCTAAAATATCATTTTTGAGAAAATAATTTTTTTTTTTAATTTTCATGGCTCTGCGTTATAAACTTCTGTGAAGCACTTGGGGGTTCAAAGTCCTCACCACACATCTAGATTAGTTCCTTTGGGGGTCTAGTTTCCAAAATTGTGTCATTTCTGGGGGATCTCCAATGTTTAGGCACACAGGGGCTCTCCAAACGTGACATGGTGTCCGCTAATGATTGGAGCTAATTTTCCATTTAAAAAGCCAAATGGCGTGCCATCCCTTCCGAGCCCTGATGTGCGCCCAAACAGTGGTTTACCCCCACATATGGGGTATCAGCGTACTCAGGACAAACTGGACAACAATATTTGGGGTCCAATTTCTCCTTTTACCCTTGGCAAAATAGGAAATTCCAGGCTAAAAAATCATTTTTGAGGAAAGAAAAATTATTTTTTATTTTCATGGCTCTGCGTTATAAACTTCTGTGAAGCACCTGGGGGTTTAAAGTGCTCAATATGCATCTAGATAAGTTCCTTGGGGGGTCTAGTTTCCAAAATGGGGTCACTTGTGGGGGAGCTCCAATGTTTAGGCACACAGGGGCTCTCCAAACACGACATGGTGTCCGCTAACAATTGGAGCTAATTTTCCATTCAAAAAGTCAAATGGCGCGCCTTCCCTTCCGAGCCCTGCCGAGTGCCCAAACAGTGGTTTACCCCCACATATGAGGTATCGACGTACTCGGGAGAAATTGCCCAACAAATTTTATGATCCATTTTATCCTACTGCCCATGTGAAAATGAAAAAATTGAGGCGAAAAGAATTTTTTTGTGAAAAAAAAGTACTTTTTCATTTTTACAGATCAATTTGTGAAGCACCTGAGGGTTTAAAGTGCTCACTAGGCATCTAGATAAGTTCCTTGGGGCGTCTAGTTTCCAAAATGGGGTCACTTGTGGGGGAGCTCCAATTTTTAGGCACACGGGGGCTCTCCAAACATGACATGGTGTCCGCTAAAGAGTGGAGCCAATTTTTGATTCAAAAAGTCAAATGGCGCTCCTTCCCTTCCAAGCCCTGCCGTGCGCCCAAACAGTGGTTTACCCCCACATATGAGGTATCAGCGTACTCAGGACAAATTGGACAACAACTTTCGTGGTTCAGTTTCTCCTTTTACCATTGGGAAAATAAAAAACGTGTTGCTAAAAGATAATTTTTGTGACTAAAAAGTTAAATGTTCATTTTTTCCTTCCATGTTGCTTCTGCTGCTGTGAAGCACCTGAAGGGTTAATAAACTTCTTGAATGTGGTTTTGAGTACCTTGAGGGGTGCAGTTTTTAGAATGGTGTCACTTTTGGGTATTTTTAGCCATATAGACCCCTCAAACTGACTTCAAATGTGAGGTGGTCCCTAAAAAAAATGGTTTTGTAAATTTCGTTGTAAAAATGAGAAATCGCTGGTCAAATTTTAACCCTTATAACTTCCTAACAAAAAAAAATTTTGTTTCCAAAATTGTGCTGATGTAAAGTAAACATGTGGGAAATGTTATTTATTAACTATTTTGTGTCACATATCTCTCTGGTTTAACAGAATAAAAATTCAAAATGTGAAAATTGCGAAATTTTCAAAATTTTCGCCAAATTTCTATCACAAATAAACGCAGAATTTATTGACCTAAATTTACCACTAACATGAAGCCCAATATGTCACGAAAAAACAATCTCAGAACCGCTAGGATCCGTTGAAGCGTTCCTGAGTTATTACCTCATAAAGGGACACTGGTCAGAATTGCAAAAAATGGCAAGGTCTTTAAGGTCAAAATAGGCTGGGTCATGAAGGGGTTAATTATTTGTGAGCCAGAATTAATGAAAAATTACACAATTCTGGCATTGTTTTTCATAATCGTAAATTGCTGTTTAACCAAAATTATATAGTGTGTCAATACGATTATGATGCTAATTTGTTTGTTCTCTTTGCACAAGTAAATTTTTTTAAAGATAATTTTGTAAGTGTGATCATATTCTATTAATTATAATATAATTTAATTTTATTTTTTATTACTGCATTATATGAAATACAACAAACAATACAACATTGTTAGTAACAAGCGTAGATGGAATGAAGGACTTATTATGGTGTATCAAGATGGAAAGCTTGAACATGGGACTGCTACTCAGCACAAAGGAGACAAAGATATTGACTACTGCCTGGTTTGACCGGGTCACATTTGAGATGGATGTTGCAAAGGACCTCAACTTATTTGGATCAATGATCACTCAAGGTGCAGCTATGACAGCGGAAATCAATAAGAGAACAGCTATGTGCAAATCAACAATGAACTCACTGGACAATGCCTTGAAATAGAGGAACCTGTCACTAGCAACAAAGGCACAGCTTGGTGGATTTTCTGTGGTAACCTATGGATGCAAAACCTGATCAATAAAAACAAGACAGAAGACGAATCAATATCTTCTAAATATTCTGCTGGAGAAGTATGTCATGAGCACCATGGATGACAAGAAGAACAAACAAATCAATTTTGGAACAAATCAAGTCAGATATGTCACTCGAAGAAAGGATCACCAAGCTATGACTTGCCTACTTTGGACACAACATACAAAGATAGCAATCACTTTAGAAGGACATCATGGCAGGGAGAATAGAAGGAACAAGGCAAAGAGGAAGAACAGCAACCTAATGGCTTTTGTGTTTTATTTTTGTTGGACACATCAATCAAATCTATCGCCCTTCTGTTGTTGTCCCCTCACTGGCAAAAAGGGAAAAAGCCTACCTGATCCCTAATAAAAATGCAGAGTAGCCACTGATTATTTCTGTCTATTAGCCAACTTGCAGGTAAATTTTTTCAATTTCGAGTTTAAAACGGCTATAGGACGATAAATCGATCAATCCAGAGGGTCTATTCCCACCTTAGGAATAAGTATCAGGTATGAATGCAACAGAATATCTGGTATTGGAGAGCCCTCCACAAATGAGATAAACATTTTAATCCTGTGGGGGATCAGCTTCTCTGCAAAAGTTTTATAATAAAGATATGTCAGCCAGTCGAGGCAGGAGACTTTCCCAAATGCGCGTCTTTCAAAATGTCAGCTATTTCCTCTTGGGTAACTGGAATATTAAGAGAGTTTATCATTTCAGGAGCCAGGACTGGTAAATATAAATTAGACAAATAATTTTTCAATAGGAAGTCCCTTCTATTCTCATCTGAAAGAAGCATATCCTGGAGATTATATAATCTACTATAGAAATTCTAAAATAAATTAGAAATCTCATATCGATTGTAGTGTATAGTCTTCACTTCTTATTGCTGGGGATTCGAGGACAAAGCCCTCTCTTTCAATTGCCTCATCAATAGTGTATAGTAGTTTCTCTATCTTTTGCATAGATAGGTCTTTCAACTTATTTCTAATCTCTACCACCCTCCCCAAAATCTGCAGAGAAGATGCAGTTAGTTTATCTTATTCTCCTTTGAGTTGCAAAGAATGATTATTATATTCAAGTTTGACATTTTTTTCAATTTGGACCTCTCTTTAATGCAATGACACCCTCATTACTGCCTGATGAGCCTCCCACAATATTGAAGGAGAAGATCTGATCCCTCATTTAGTTTTCCTAATGTTGAGGTCCTTGACAAGTAACTCATTCAGGCGTCAGTGACAGGCCCCTAATTTGAGCTGTTTTGGCAGCTTTTGGACCCCCCCAAAAGTGTTGTCTTGTTCAGGGAACATCGGAAAGTTCGGTGAACATAGCCAAACCAAACCTTGAAAAGTTCACTCATCTCTAGTGATGACAGCTTCCTATATGGAGAAAATAGTCGCATGCATTGCTCATATGTGATTTGGCTCATACTTCAACACAAAACCTCTTAAAATCCAGAACCTGAATCTATGAACTCTGAGCTCTGATTCATTCTATAAATTTTCTATTAGATTCAGATCAGATGATTGACTGGGTCATTCTAGCAGCTTTATTTTTTCGTCTCTGAAGCCAATTGTCTTACTGAAATGTCCACCCCCATTTCATATTCATCATCCTTTTAGATGGCAGTAGATTTTTATAAATAATGTATATTTGTCCATTCATCCTTCCTTCAATCATATGAAGTGTGTCGTATACTGAAAAACAACCCCACACCATAATTTTCCCACCTCCAAACTTCACTGTTGTTATGGTGTTTGGGGGGTAAAATGCACTGCCTATTTTCCTGCAAATATTGTGCATATTATGGCATCCAAAGAGTTCAATTTTGGTCTAATCTGACCAGACTATATTCTCCCAGGATTTCACTGGTGTATCTAAATGTTGTTGAGCAAACTTTATCTCCTTCACCCCCAAACCAGTTTTCACCTTCGTGACCAGGCAAAATGTAACAATTCTGACTAGAGTTGAGCGACTTTTACTTTTTTAGGATCAAGTCGGGTTTGTCAAAAGTCGGGTCGGGTGAAATCGGCCGATTATTGTGAAAAGTCGGGGGCCGATCGAAACACGAAACCCAATGCAAGTCAATGGGGAATCAAAGTCGGCAGTGAGTGGAGGACAGGAAAACACCTACAGTGCCCATTTTAATGCCAAAAACATCAATTCTTATTTCTTAAGCTTGTCAATCTTAACTTACTTTATAATAATAGTTAGGCATTGAAAACATGGGGTCATTTGGCTAAAGTTGTGGGGGGGTAGGGTTGGCTCAAGATTTTCGTGGGCCCAGGAAACGCGGAATACGTCACGGCGGTGGAGCAGGGAGAGGAAAGTATTTAAACTTTGCAAGTGCTGTGATCCTGAGCAAGCAGGGGGGCCCACTAGTTGGCACTGGCACAGGGCCCCTCATAGTACGGAGGTGTGTTTAATGGCGGGTGGCTCCCACTGCCAGAGACACTTTTGTGTACTATGAGGGGCCCTGTGCCAGTGCCAACGAGTATGCCTCCCACCTGATGAAGGAACCTGCACTTTCATCTGCTCCTTCCTCTTTGTCCCCGTGTAAGGTGGCATAGTAAGCGGGAAGGGGAACCAGACTTTCAGCAGGGTCAGATTCTGGCTGTGTAGAGTGCAAGGGGAATGTAGTGGTCTGGGTCAATGTACCAGCAGACTCATCTAGCAGTGGCTGGGCAATGGGCAGGATGAGGAGGAAACACAGATATAGGCCCAAATACAAAAGTAGGCTAAAAGCAGTTCAAAATTGGTAACAGGACTAAACAGGCGGCATAGCTTTGTTCAGTGGAGGACAACTGTAATGAGAGGCTGAGACAGTTACTATGCACAAATAAGTAAGTAGGCTAAGTGCAGGTCAAAATTGGTAACAGGACTGTTGTGAATTCTGTGGCTGAGTTCACTTCTGTGGTCACAAGTGGTATTGCAGTCTCTGGGCTTCCTCCCTCAGGTGTTTTGGTGAGCTCGTTGGCTGCCTTGCTATTTAGCTCCACCTGAGTCTGTCTTCCTTGCTCCTTGTCAATGTTCCAGTGTTGGATCTGAGCTACTGCATCTTTCCTTGGGCCTGCTGCTCTGCTAGATAAGTGCTTCTAGTTTGTTTTCTGTTTTTTCTGTCCAGCTTGCTA
The DNA here is from genome assembly GCF_032444005.1 of Ranitomeya imitator. NCBI lineage: Eukaryota > Metazoa > Chordata > Amphibia > Anura > Dendrobatidae > Ranitomeya > Ranitomeya imitator. The sequence goes on from NC_091286.1 coordinate 370,886,859, forward strand.
TTAACTTTTGCTGGAAGCTCTGAGAAGCAAAGGGGTGCACCGCCGTGCTGTTAGTTCGGCACGGTGGGTCTTTTTTCCCCTTTGCGTGGTTTTCGTTTTAGGGTTTTTTGTAGACTGCATAGTTCTCTTTGCTATCCTCGCTCTGTCTAGAATATCGGGCCTCACTTTGCTGAATCTATTTCATTCCTACGTTTGTCTTTTCATCTTGCTAACAGTCATTATATGTGGGGGGCTGCCTATTCCTTTGGGGTATTTCTCTGAGGTAAGTCAGGCTTGTATTTCTATCTTCAGGCTAGTCAGCTCCTCAGGCAGTGCCGAGTTGCATAGGTAGTGATAGGCGCAATCCACTGCTGCTTATAGTTGTGTGAGGATAGATCAGGTACTGCAGTCTACAGAGATTCCACGTCTCAGAGCTCGTCCTATTGTTTTTGGTTATTGCCAGATCTCTGTATGTGCGCTGATTACTGCACGCTGTGTTGCCTGATTGCCAGCCATAACAGTACAAGGAGCCACACCAATGATTCCCAATAGAGGGAAAAAAAAAATCCTGACATCATTTTTTTTTCTTAGCTCTGTCTTCAGTCTTTTTTTTCCCCTAGACATTGGAGTGCTTCAGGACACAGCTGTGGACATGGATATTCAGGCTCTGTGCTCCTCAATGGATAATCTCGTTGTAAATGTACAAAAGATTCAAGATACTATTGATCAGAAATCGATGCTAGAACCAAGAATTCCGATTCCTGATTTGTTTTTTGGTGACAGAACTAAGTTCCTGAGCTTCAGAAATAATTGTAAGCTATTTTTGGCCTTGAAACCTCATTCTTCTGGTAATCCTATTCAACAGGTTTTGATTATTATTTCTTTTTTGCGCGGCGACCCACAGGACTGGGCGTTTTCTCTTGCACCAGGAGATTCTGCATTGAGTAATGTTGATGCATTTTTCCAGGCGCTGGGATTGCTTTACGATGAGCCTAATTCAGTGGATCAGGCTGAGAAAAATCTGCTGGCTTTATGCCAGGGTCAGGATGATGTAGAAGTATATTGTCAGAAATTTAGGAAGTGGTCAGTACTCACTCTGTGGAATGAATCTGCACTAGCGGCTTTGTTCAGAAAGGGTCTCTCTGAAGCTCTTAAGGATGTAATGGTGGGATTTCCTATGCCTGCTGGTTTGAATGAGTCTATGTCCTTGGCCATTCAGATCGGTCGTCGCTTGCGCGAGCGTAAATCTGTGCACCATCTGGCGGTATTGTCTGAGAGTAAACCTGAGCCTATGCAGTGCGACAGGACTATGACTGAAGTAGAACGGCAAGAACACAGACGTCTGAACAGACTGTGTTTCTATTGTGGTGATTCTACTCATGTTATTTCTAATTGTCCTAAACGCACTAGGCGGTTCGATAGCTCTGCCGTTATTGGTACTGTACAGTCCAAATTCCTTTTGTCCATTACCTTAATGTGCTCTTTGTCATCGTATTCTGTCATGGCGTTTGTGGATTCAGGCGCTGCCCTGAATCTGATGGATTTGGATTATGCTAAACGTTGTGGATTTTTCTTGGAGCCTTTGCGGTGTCCTATTCCGTTGAGAGGAATTGATGCTACACCTTTGGCCAAGAATAAGCCTCAGTACTGGGCCCAGCTGACCATGTGCATGGCTCCTGCACATCAGGAAGTTATTCGCTTTCTGGTACTGCATAATTTGCATGATGTGGTCGTGTTGGGGTTGCCATGGCTACAAACCCATAATCCAGTATTGGATTGGAACTCTATGTCGGTAACCAGCTGGGGTTGTCAGGGAGTACATGGTGATGTTCCATTTTTGTCTATTTCGTCATCCATTCCTTCTGACATCCCAGAGTTCTTGTCGGACTTTCAGGATGTATTTGAAGAGTCCAAGTCTGATGCCCTACCTCCGCATAGGAATTGTGATTGTGCTATCGATTTGATTCCTGGTAGTAAATTCCCTAAGGGTCGTTTATTTAATTTGTCCGTACCTGAACACACCGCTATGCGCAGTTATGTGAAGGAGTCCCTGGAGAAGGGACATATTCGCCCATCGTCGTCACCATTGGGAGCAGGGTTCTTTTTTGTAGCCAAGAAGGATGGTTCGCTAAGACCGTGTATTGATTACCGCCTTCTTAATAAGATCACTGTTAAGTTTCAGTATCCCTTGCCATTGATTTCTGACTTGTTTGCTCGGATTAAGGGGGCTAGTTGGTTTACTAAGATTGATCTTCGTGGTGCGTATAATCTGGTGAGAATCAGGCAGGGAGATGAATGGAAAACGGCATTTAATACGCCCGAGGGTCATTTTGAGTATCTGGTGATGCCGTTCGGACTTGCCAATGCTCCATCTGTTTTTCAGTCTTTTATGCATGACATTTTCCGTGAGTATCTGGATAAATTCTTGATTGTTTACTTGGATGACATTTTGATCTTCTCAGATGATTGGGAGTCTCATGTGAAACAAGTCAGAATGGTTTTCCAGGTACTGCGTGCTAATTCCTTGTTCGTGAAGGGATCAAAGTGTCTCTTCGGTGTGCAGAAAGTTTCATTTTTGGGGTTCATCTTTTCCCCTTCTACTATCGAGATGGATCCGGTTAAGGTTCAGGCCATCCAGGATTGGACTCAGCCGACATCTCTAAAGAGTCTGCAGAAATTCCTGGGCTTTGCTAATTTTTATCGTCGCTTCATCTGTAATTTTTCTAGCATTGCCAGACCATTGACCGATTTGACCAAGAAGGGTGCTGATTTGGTTAATTGGTCTTCTGCTGCCGTGGAAGCTTTTCAGGAGTTGAAGCGTCGTTTTTGCTGTGCCCCTGTGTTGTGTCAACCTGATGTTTCTCTTCCGTTCCAGGTCGAGGTTGATGCTTCTGAGATTGGTGCAGGGGCGGTTTTGTCACAGAGAGGTTCTGGTTGCTCAGTGTTCAAACCATGTGCTTTCTTTTCCAGGAAATTTTCTGCTGCTGAGCGTAATTATGATGTGGGCAACCGAGAGTTGCTGGCCATGAAGTGGGCATTCGAGGAGTGGCGTCATTGGCTTGAGGGTGCTAAGCATCGCGTGGTGGTTTTGACTGATCATAAGAACCTTACTTATCTTGAGTCTGCCAAGCGCTTGAATCCTAGACAGGCCCGTTGGTCGTTATTTTTTGCTCGTTTTGATTTTGTGATTTCATACCTTCCAGGCTCTAAAAATGTGAAGGCGGATGCTCTGTCTAGGAGTTTTGTGCCCGACTCTCCGGGGTTATCTGAGCCGGCGAGTATCCTCAAGGAAGGAGTCATTGTGTCTGCCATCTCCCCTGATTTGCGGAGAGTGTTGCAGAAATTTCAGGCTAATAAACCTGATCGTTGTCCGGCCGAGAAACTGTTCGTCCCTGATAGGTGGACTAGTAAAGTTATCTCTGAACTTCATTGTTCGGTGCTGGCCGGTCATCCAGGAATCTTTGGTACCAGGGAGTTGGTTGCTAGATCCTTCTGGTGGCCATCTCTGTCACGGGATGTGCGTGCTTTTGTGCAGTCCTGTGGAATTTGTGCTAGGGCTAAGCCCTGCTGTTCACGTGCCAGTGGGTTGCTTTTGCCCTTGCCGGTCCCGAAGAGGCCTTGGACACATATTTCGATGGATTTCATTTCTGACCTTCCCGTTTCTCAAAAAATGTCGGTCATTTGGGTGGTCTGTGATCGCTTTTCTAAAATGGTCCATCTGGTGCCCTTGGTTAAATTGCCTTCCTCCTCTGATTTGGTGCCTTTGTTCTTCCAGCATGTGGTTCGTTTACATGGCATTCCTGAGAATATTGTTTCTGACAGAGGTTCCCAGTTTGTCTCGAGGTTCTGGCGAGCCTTTTGTGGTAGGATGGGCATTGACCTATCTTTCTCCCCGGCCTTCCATCCTCAGACTAATGGCCAGACCGAACGAACCAATCAGACCTTGGAAACATATCTGAGATGTTTTGTTTCCGCTGACCAGGATGATTGGGTGTCATTTTTGCCGTTGGCTGAGTTCGCCCTTAATAATCGGGCCAGCTCGGCTACCTTGGTCTCTCCATTTTTCTGCAATTCTGGGTTCCATCCTCGTTTCTCTTCAGGACAGGTTGAGTCTTCGGACTGTCCTGGTGTGGATTCTGTGGTGGACAGGTTGCAGCAGATCTGGACTCAGGTAGTGGACAATTTGACCTTGTCCCAGGAGAAGGCTCAGCTTTTCGCTAATCGCAGACGCCGTGTGGGACCCCGACTTCGTGTTGGGGATCTGGTTTGGTTATCTTCTCGTCATATTCCTATGAAGGTTTCCTCTCCTAAATTTAAACCTCGTTTTATTGGTCCGTATAGGATTTCTGAGATTCTCAATCCGGTGTCTTTTCGTCTGACCCTCCCAGACTCCTTTTCCATACATAATGTATTCCATAGGTCGTTGTTGAGGAGATACGTGGCACCTATGGTTCCATCTGTGGAGCCTCCTGCCCCTGTTTTGGTGGAGGGGGAATTGGAGTATATTGTGGAGAAGATTTTGGATTCTCGTGTCTCTAGACGGAAACTCCAGTATCTGGTCAAATGGAAGGGTTATGCTCAGGAAGATAATTCCTGGGTTTTTGCCTCTGATGTCCATGCCCCAGATCTTGTTCGTGCCTTTCATGTGGCTCATCCTGGTCGGCCTGGGGGTTCTGGTGAGGGTTCGGTGACCCCTCCTCAAGGGGGGGGTACTGTTGTGAATTCTGTGGCTGAGTTCACTTCTGTGGTCACAAGTGGTATTGCAGTCTCTGGGCTTCCTCCCTCAGGTGTTTTGGTGAGCTCGTTGGCTGCCTTGCTATTTAGCTCCACCTGAGTCTGTCTTCCTTGCTCCTTGTCAATGTTCCAGTGTTGGATCTGAGCTACTGCATCTTTCCTTGGGCCTGCTGCTCTGCTAGATAAGTGCTTCTAGTTTGTTTTCTGTTTTTTCTGTCCAGCTTGCTATTAACTTTTGCTGGAAGCTCTGAGAAGCAAAGGGGTGCACCGCCGTGCTGTTAGTTCGGCACGGTGGGTCTTTTTTCCCCTTTGCGTGGTTTTCGTTTTAGGGTTTTTTGTAGACTGCATAGTTCTCTTTGCTATCCTCGCTCTGTCTAGAATATCGGGCCTCACTTTGCTGAATCTATTTCATTCCTACGTTTGTCTTTTCATCTTGCTAACAGTCATTATATGTGGGGGGCTGCCTATTCCTTTGGGGTATTTCTCTGAGGTAAGTCAGGCTTGTATTTCTATCTTCAGGCTAGTCAGCTCCTCAGGCAGTGCCGAGTTGCATAGGTAGTGATAGGCGCAATCCACTGCTGCTTATAGTTGTGTGAGGATAGATCAGGTACTGCAGTCTACAGAGATTCCACGTCTCAGAGCTCGTCCTATTGTTTTTGGTTATTGCCAGATCTCTGTATGTGCGCTGATTACTGCACGCTGTGTTGCCTGATTGCCAGCCATAACACAGGACTAAACTGGCGGCATTGCTTTGTTCAGCGGAGGACAACTGTAAGGAGTGGCTGACACAGTTACTATGCACAAATAAGTAAGTAGGCTAAGTGCAGGTCAAAATTGGTAACAGGACTAAACTGGCGGCATTGCTTTGTTCAGCGGAGGACAACTGTAAGGAGTGGCTGACACAGTTGCTAGGCCCAAAAAAGTAAATAGACTAAAAGCAGTTCAAAATTAGTAACAGGACTAAACAGGCGGCATAGCTTTGTTCAGTGGAGGACAACTGTAATGAGTGGCGTAGACACAGTAGGCCCAAAATAAAAAAGAAGGCTAAAAGCAGTTCAAAATTGGTAACAGGAGTACACAGGCAGCATTGCTTTTTTCAGTGGAGGAGGACAACTGTAATAAGTGGCTGACAGCCAGCCACACGTAGTAGGCCCAAATGATAAAGTAGGCTAAATGCAGTTCAAAATTGTTAACAGGAGTACACAGGCGGCATAGCTTTGTTCAGTGGAGGACAACTGTAATGAGTGGCACAGACAGACTTAGTAAAAAAGTAGGCTAAATGCTGTTCAAAATTGGTAACAGGACTAAACAGGTGGCACAGCTAGGTACTGGGGTGGGCTCCTCTGCTGAGTAGCAGACAGTGGTAGTAGGTGCAAAGTATTAACTGGTCTAAATGGAGGCCAGGGCCCCTGTATATTTTTACTATCATCTATCATTTCAACAAATTTGTATTGGCAGTGCCATTGAAGGATTTAACAGCACAGACTACACAGTGGTGGACCAGTGAGAGGTAAGTATTGCAAGTGGTAGAGCACTGTTCGAGCTGGGGGGAGCACTCTCTCGTGGGTGGCAGTACTGGCACAGAGCCACTCATATTACGACGGTTTGTCTGACATTGGTTGTGCACCACCACCGTCAGAGACACTTCATTGTACTATGAGGGACCCTGTGCCAGTGCCGTCGCCCAAGAGTGGGTGCACCCACCTGTCCAGACAAATGGCACTCGCACGGGTGCTTGCGCCAAGTGGTGACCACGGCCCTGTGGGGGGAGTCAGCCCATTTAGGGAGGTATAAAAATGGCCTATGGTGGACATTCAGTAGCTGCAAAGGGAGGAATTGGAGCAGTCAGTAAGAGGAGGCCAAAAGCAAGACATTTTTCAGGCAAGCTACGTGTCAGCAGGGGAAGGTGGGGCAAAATAATTTGAAATCCATGATTGGTTCATTTTAATGAAGGTTAGATCATCAACATTTCGGGTAGCCAGACGTGTCCTTTTTTCGGTCAGTATTGAACCAGCAGCACTGAAGACTCTTTCTGATAGCACACTAGCAGCAGGGCAAGCGAGCTCCTGTTATGCATATTCTGCCAATTCAGGCCAGGTGTCTATTTTAGATGCCCAGTCATCAAAGGGGAATGACCTGTGAGGGAGAACATCGATAAGGGAGGAAAAATAGTTCGTAACCATTCTGGACAAATGCTGTCTCCTGTCACTTTGAATCGATGCAGCAGTACCTCTCGTGTCTGCATTCATTGCGAAATCACTCCACAACCTCGTCATAAAACCCCTCTGTCCAACGCCACTTCGGATTTGTGCACCTCTAACACCTCCGCCATGTTGCCCCCTACAGCTCGTGTGAGAACCATCGCCACCGCTGTGTGCTGGGAATGCCTGAACCAAACGGTCTACAAGAGTTGCTTGTTTGGTAGCCAATATTTGTTCAAGGTTCTCATGTGGCATGATATTTTGTAATTTTCCTTTATATCGTGGATCAAGGAGGCAGGCCAACCAGTAATCGTCATCGGTCATCATTTTGATAATGCGGGGGTCCCTTTTTAGGATACGCAAGGCCATGTGGGCCAATGTTCCAGGTGTCAATTCACTGCTTGTGCTGGGTTGAGGAGCACTTTCTTGCAAATCAACATCACTTGGGTCCCGCAAAAACCCTGTACCTGACCCTGCAACGCCACCAGTTTCTATTGCCCCCTGAGAAGTATCCTCCTCCCATAAATATTCATCCCCATCATCCTCCTCCTCCTCTTCATCTGCCACCTCGTCCAGGAGAGTTCCCTGAGCAGACAATGCCTGACTGTCATCAAGGCTTCCCTCCTCCTCGGCTGCAGACGCCTGCTCCTTAATGTGCATCAAACTTTGCATCAGCAGACGCATTAGTGGGATGCTCATGCTTATGATGGCATCTTCTGCAATTACCAGCCATGTGCATTCCTCAAAACACTGAAGGACTTGACAGAGATCTTGTAGCTTCGACCACTGCACACCAGACTCCATGTCTACCATCCAACTGCCTGCCCGTGTATGTGTATCCTCCCACAAATAAATTACAGCACGCCTCTGTTCACACAGCCTCTGAACCATGTACAGTGTGGAGTTCCACCTTGTTGCAACGTCTATTATTAGGCGGTGCTGGGGAAGATTTAGCGATCGCTGATGGTTCAGCATATGGCTGGAGTGTATGGGCGATTGGCGGATGTGCGAGCAAAGTCTTTGCACCTTCAGGAGCAGGGCTGGTAACCCCGGATGATTTTTCAGGAAGCACTGCACCACCAAGTTCAAGGTGTGAGCCAGGCAAGGTATGTGTTATGCCGTAAGCGACGTTAAAGGGGCAGGACAGCGTACTGGGACCCGCACCTGTCCCTACCACTTTAATGGGGCCCTGGCTTTCCCTTATCTCGGGAGTACCTATGATGGTTAGGAGGCCCGAGCTGCCAGCGTATCCCTGTCTCCTGTGCAGGCCCTATAAGTGGCCCCCTCTCCCCCCAGGGAGGAGGACTGCACCAGTGTATAAACACAACAATAAACAGAGTATACAGACAAGGTAACTAAATGTCTCAAACTCACCAAATGCTCACTCAACCACAGAGGATACACATAGAAGGGAAGAGAAGGAGAAAACTAGGAAGGAAAACAGGTTTAACAAGCAACCAAAACAGCAGACACCAATCTCTGTAATAAACCTCCAAGCTCCAAATATAACTCTCCTTCAACCTCCAAGCCAGGCAGCAGAACTGATCACTGACACTAGCTGTAGTCAAGGCTGGGTCTATATAGCGGAGGAGATTACAAAAATCCACTTCAGCTGAGAGACCCAGCTCACAGCAACTTAGCAAATAAGGTTAACTCCTGCACTGCTGTCACACAGCAGCCAGGTCAAAATACAGGAGAAGAGCTTATGTTCACTGTGTGTGAACGAGGCCCAGAGCGCTGCGGTTCTTTGGAACCTCTCTGTCGCGGTAGCCCCACCGTGACAGTATGCGTTTAAGTTCTGAAAGGGCTATGGCAGCCATAAAATTCCTTCCGTTATCACTGACTACCTTGCCTGCCTCAAGATGTACACTGCCCTGCCATGACTGAGTTTCTTGCTGCAAGTACTCGACCAGTACTTCCGCGGTGTGTCTGTTGTCAAAAACTTCAATTCTAACACAGCCTGCTGATGCTTACCACTAGCTGTTCGATAATGGGACACCTCGTGTGCAACACTGGCAGCTGCGGATGGAGTCGTCGTGTGACTGCGCTCTGTGGACGAGCTTTCGCTTCTGGAGGAGGAGGAGGAGGGGTGGCGAACGCCTACAGCCAACTGTTTCCTAGACCGTGGGCTAGGCAGAACTGTCCACTATGGCTGTCCCCTGATGGACCTTGCATCCACAACATTAACCCAGTGTGCAGTGATGGACACGTAATGTCCCTGGCCGTCGTGCCTACTGGTCCATGCATCTGTTGTGAGGTGCACCTTTCTACTGACTGATTGCCTCAGTGTATGGACAATGCAGTCCTTCACATGCTGGTGGAGGGCTGGGATGGCTTTTCTCGCAAAGAAGTGTCGACTGGGTAGGTCATAGCATGGTACTGCGTAGGCCATTAGGGCTTTGAAAGCTTCGCTTTCAACCAACCGGTAGGGCATCATCTCTAACGAGATTAGTATAGCAATGTGGGCATTCAAACCCTGTGTATGCGGATGACAGAATGAGTACTTTCTTTTCCTAATGAGAGTCTCATGTAGAGTGAGCTGGACTGGAGAGCTGCATATGGTGGATCTAGCGGGGGTGGTGGTGGACATGGCAGATTGAGAGAGGGTTGGTGATGGTATTCTTGATGTTGGCATACATACAGTGTTTCCTACCAAGGACCTTGTGATTCCCTGACTGCTTTGGCCTTGCGACGATACCTCCACATTTGCAGCCAATTGGTGGGCTTACTGTGAGGGAAGCAATGTAGCGTTGCTGACTACCTTCATTCTGAGCAGGTGCACCAATGGTACGGGACGTTTGGTAGTTAGTCCAGGCTTGCAAGTGCATGCTGGTTAAATGTCTAAGCATGCACGTTGTATTTAAATTTTGGAGATTCTTCCCTCTGCTAAAGTTCTTTGAGCATTTCTTACAGATAACTTTGCACTGATCATTTGGATCTTGGTTAAATAATTGCCACACTGCACTCTTCCTACTATGGAATACCTTTTCAGGCATTGCACGCTGTGTTACTTTTACCGGATGGCCATGCTGTCCTAAAACGTTTTTGTTTTTGACAAACGTTTTTGGCCAGATACGGGCCTGCCAGATGAAAGCTGTTGCGATGTAGATGGCTGCTGCAGATCATCCTCCTCCACTTCTGAGATACTGGCAGCGGCACCATCTTTCCCCAATGGTTGCCAATCTGGGTCAACAACTGGGTCATCTATCACCTCCTCTCCAATGTCATGTGCACCGTCCTCTGTGTCACCATGTAAGGTGCTATAGCGTTCGGGAATGGGCACCATAGTCTCATCAGGGTCAGACTCAGGCTCAGTACACTGCGAGGGCAATGTAGAAATCTGTGTCAATGGAACAGCATAATAATCTAGCTGTGGCTGTGCATCAGTGCACTCCATGTCCGATTCATCTTGTAATGGTCTGTTAACAATTTTCCTTTCTAACCCAGGCACGGTATGTGTAAACAGCTCCATGGAGTAAACTGTAGTGTCGCCTGCCGCATCCTTCACTTTTGGTTTGGGTGAAGAACACAAGGAAGCAACTTGTTCCTGACCGGGAGCATCCACTGAAGACTCGCTGCTTTTATATTTGGAACTTTCTGAAGAAGAGGCGAAAGAGCTAGAGGCTGAGTCAGCAAGGAAAGCCAAAACTTTTTCCTGCTGCTCCGGCTTTACAAGCGGTTTTCCTACTCCCAGATAAGGGAACCTTCGAGGCCTTGTGTAGCCAGACGATGACGCTGGCTCAACACCTCGAGCCTTAGGTGCTATTTTGCTTTTCCCACTACCACCAGATGCTCCACCACCACCACCATCATTACCAGCTGGCAACGACCGCCCACGACTAGGGTTGAGGGAAACAGATCGCTGACTTTTAGCAAAGTCGGGTTTCGTGAAACCCGACCCGATCCCACTCTGGGATCGGGTCGGCGATCTCTAATTAAAAGTCGGGTTTCATTTTATATATATATATATATATATATATATATGTCATTCAGACACATATATATATATATATATATTTATATTAACTTCAGCGCGATATAGCAGAAAAGCCGGTAATTCAATTACCGGCTTTTCATTTCTCCTGCCAAAACCCGACATGATTTGAGACATGGTTTACATATAGTAAACCATGTCATATCCCCCTTTTTTTGCATATTCCACACTACTAATGTTAGTAGTGTGTATGTGCAAAATTTCAGCGCTCTAGCTCTTATATTTAAGGGTTAAATCGCGGAAAAAATTGACGTGGGCTCCCGCGCAATTTTCTCCGCCAGAGTAGTAAAGCCAGTGACTGAGGGCAGATATTAATAGCCTGGAGAGGGTCCACGGTTATTGCCCCCCCCCTGGCTAAAAACACCTGCCCACAGCCACCCCAGAAAAGGCACATCTGTAAGATGCGCCTATTCTGGCACTTGGCCACTCTCTTCCCATTCCCGTGTAGCAGTGGGATATGGGGTAATGAAGGGTTAATGCCACCTTGCTATTGTAAGGTGACATTAAGCCAGATTAATAATGGAGAGGTGTCAATTCTGACACCTATCCATTATTAATCCAATTGTATGAAAGAGTTAAAAAAAACACACACACTGTTAAGGACTGGCGGAACGCACCAAGTACAAGATGAAATGGAACTAGGTGCGTTCGCAGTCCGAGGTCCACCGTGCAAGTAAAAACCCTGCTGCTAGTAAGACGGACTATATGGCGGTACTATAAGTATACACGCACGGGTTAACTTCACCCTGCGTGAAGGAAGCGATCCTGTTGCGTCACAGGACCGCGGTACCGCACATAGAGCGCGAGCAAGAAGTCAGCGAACTCAACCCCAACTAGGATTGAAGTCCGATTAGACACTTGCTGGCACAACACCGCAACTGGGTGTGTAAGGAAACTAAATAATAATATAAAGGCACAAGAGTGTGTGCGGTGCCGCACTGACGGACGCCACTAACCACCCAGGCTTGGGTCAGGAAAGCGCAGAGCAAGCGCACGGCGCCGTACAGGCGGACACAGCAACTGGTAGCTGTAATGTGTGTTACGTGCTGTTGGATAAGTCGGGCGCTAGATAGCAAACATACACCTTCCGCGAACAATCATACAATAGGGAGGGTAATTTAAAGAGCGACTTTCACTCACAACACACACACATATTTACAAGACAATACTAGTGCATGGCCGTGCGGTCATGCGCAGTTTATATAGCTGCAGCACAGGAAACAGCTACAGAAGTTTTGCCCTTTCAGGACCTGCCAAAAGGACCAATGGGATGTGCTGCAGTACCTGAGCATGTGACCCTCGATCTCCAACGGGAGATCCTGCCCTGGGCATGCTCAGACAGAGAAAAGCAGGACTTAGATCCAGAAACGTCCACTCGCCGCTGCCCAGCACTGGCTTCAATGGCAGAAGCAGGAAAAGCAGCAGTAACTCTTCGCACAGAGTCAGACTGAGCGAGACGCTGGGATCGCCGTCCCTGCTGAGCAGACTCTACTGCGGCTGGAGAAGAATGGGAGACCGCAGCGGAGACGGATCGAGATTCCCCCTGTGCTGCAGAGGAAACTCGACTCCTAACATGGCCCCCCCTCCTTGGGCCTCGCTACGTTCGAAGGCAGCAATGAGCTGCGGGGCCCGAATGTGCTCAACAGGCTTCCAGGACCTGTCCTCGGGGCCATAACCCTTCCAGTCTACCAAATAAAATTTTTTGCCACGTACCACCTTGAACCCCAAAATAGCGTTCACCTCATAATCGTCCGTAGACGAACCCGATGTCCCAGCAGATGACTCGGAAAACCGGGACATATACACGAGTTTCAAGAGGGACACATGAAAGGTGTCGGTGATACCCAGGCGTGGCGGAAGGGCCAAACGATAGACCACAGGATTAACCTGCTCGAGGACCTTGAATGGACCCAAGTAGCGAGGAGCAAATTTAGTGGACTCAACTCGCAGCCTGATGTTATGGGCGGAGAGCCACACCAAGTCGCCAGGAGCAAAGGTCGGAGCGGGGCGCCGATGAGCATCGGCGGAGGACCTCATTCTCTCCTTAGAGGCCCGAATGGCATCCTGAGTGCGGTCCCAAATATCCTGTGCCTCCACAGCCCAGTCTGCCACCCTGGAGTCGGCGGAAGACACGGGCATAGGCACAGGTACCCGTGGATGCTGACTATAGTTGAGGAGGAATGGGGTTTGTCCAGTGGAGTCGGCTACGGCGTTGTTCAGTGCAAACTCTGCCCATGATAGCAAGGATGCCCAGTCATCCTGCCTGGCTGAAACAAAATGTCGCAGGTATGTGACCAAGGTCTGGTTGGCCCTCTCTACCAACCCATTCGTCTCGGGATGATAAGCGGAAGAGAGATTCAACTCAATACTGAGAAGACGACAAAGCTCTCTCCAGAACCGAGACGCAAACTGGGGACCCCGGTCACTGACAATTTTGTCAGGCATACCATGTAGGCGGAAGATGTGTTTAATGAACAACGCTGCCAAGGCCCGTGCAGAAGGTAACCATGGTAGCGGCACCAAATGCATCATTTTTGAGAAATGATCGGTGATGACCCAAATGATGGTACAGCCGCGAGACTTGGGTAAACCCACAACAAAGTTCATCCCGACCATCTCCCAGGGCCTATCTGCCACCGGCAAGGGATAGAGTAACCCAGCTGGCCTTTGATGCGGAGATTTATTTTTGGCGCAGGAGACACACGCCAGAATATAATCCCTGACATCCCGGACCATATGCGGCCACCAGTACGTCCTCGCCAGTAGCTCAGATGTCCTCTTTGTCCCAAAGTGTCCACCCACCCTGGACGAGTGAGCCCAAGAGAGAACCTCCGGGAGCAAATTAATGGGCACAAAAGTCTTGCCCGGAGGCACAGACTCTAGCGAAACCGGCGCTACGGTTCTCAGGCTCTCGGAAGGGACAATAAGCCGAGGCTCCTCTTCCTCCTCCTCAGTTGACATAAGGGAGCGAGAGAGAGCGTCAGCACGGATATTCTTCTCCCCGGCGAGATAATGAAGGGAAAAGTGGAACCGGGAGAAGAACAGGGACCATCTGGCCTGGCGAGAATTTAGCCGCTGGGCTGTTTGCAAATAGACCAAATTTTTGTGGTCCGTGTAAACTTGGAAGGGAAACCGCGCACCTTCCAGAAGGTGTCTCCACTCCGAAAAGGCCAACTTCATTGCTAGCAACTCCCTGTCCTCGATGGAGTAGTTTCTCTCCGCTGGCGTGAAGGTCTTAGAGAAGAAGAAGCATGGATGCTTCCGACCTTGAGCATCCTTTTGATAGAGGACTGCTCCAGCACCAACGGATGAGGCATCCACCTCCATTAGGAATGGCTTATCCACATCGGGACGATGTAAGATGGGAGCACTAGCAAAGTGGGACTTAATAGAAGTGAAGGCCTTGGAGACCTCTTCCGACCACAATTTGGGATTCGCTCCCTTCTTGGTGAGGGCTACCAAGGGAGCTACCAGAGTTGAGAAGTGGGGAATGAACTGGCGGTAATAGTTTATGAACCCCATAAAGCGCTGCACCGCTTTAAGAGAATGGGGCTCTTGCCAGTCCATCACAGCCTGTAGTTTGGCAGGATCCATAGCCAATCCCTGGGTGGAGATGATATAGCCCAGGAAAGGTAAGGACTCCTGCTCAAACACACACTTCTCCAACTTCGCATAAAGAGAGTTTGCCCATAGGAGGTCGAAGACTCTGCCAACATCTCTCCGGTGGGAGTCAATATCTGGAGAAAAGATGAGAATATCATCCAGATAGACTACAACCGAGGTGGAAAGCATATCCCGGAAGATGTCGTTGACAAAGTCTTGGAAAACGGCAGGTGCATTACAGAGCCCGAAGGGCATCACCAGATACTCATAGTGCCCATCTCTGGTGTTAAATGCCGTTTTCCACTCGTCCCCCTCACGGATGCGAATCAGGTTATAAGCACCCCGCAGATCTAGTTTAGTAAACACTCTAGCTCCCCGAAGCCTATCGAAAAGCTCAGATATCAAAGGCAAAGGGTACTTGTTCTTAACTGTGATAGCATTAAGACCCCTGTAGTCTATGCATGGACGTAGTTCTCCATTCTTCTTCTGCACGAAAAAGAACCCTGCCCCAGCAGGTAACACTGACTTCCTGATAAACCCTCTTGCCAGATTCTCTTGAATGTACTGAGACATTGCCTCCATTTCCAGGAGAGATAATGGATAGACTCGACCCCGGGGAGGCTCAGCACCAGGCAAGAGATCAATAGGACAGTCATAGGGGCGATGGGGCGGAAGGGTATCCGATGCCTTTTTGGAGAACACGTCTGCATAAGACCAATATTGTTTGGGGAGAGAGGAAAGATCTGTGGGTACCTCTGTAGTAGCAACCTGAACGCACTCTCGAAGACACCTGTTCCCACAAGATTCACCCCATCCCAGAATTCTGCCTGAGGACCACTCGATGTGAGGAGAGTGGTACCGTAACCAAGGTATCCCCAAGAGAACCTCATCAATTCCCTCAGGAATGACGAGTAGAGATATAATCTCATGATGAGATGGTGACATGGACAGAGTAAAAGGGATAGTTTGATGTGTAATCTGTGCGGGCAGTGTCGACCCATTCACCACTCGTACCGTTACTGGTTGAGATAGCATGACCAGAGGAATTGCGTGGCGTTGGGCGAAGGCTGAAGACATAAAATTGCCCTCCGCCCCAGAATCCACGCAGAGTTCTACCGAGTGAGAGGATGAGCCCAATGTTATTGTCCCCTTAAAGGACAATTTGGAGGCAAACGTCGCAGTGTCTAGTGCACCTCCACCAACTACCACTAGACGCTGACGTTTCCTCGACCGCTGGAGACATCTGGAGGCAAGATGTCCTGTCTGTTGGCAAAGATGACAAATCTGGAGTGCACGAGCGGTCCAGGACTTAGATCCCGCTCGTGACTCTACCACAGGCTCATGGGGCTCAGGAGCCTGGTCTGGAGATTCCAAAGGTTTGGCGAAGGTGGGAGCCAGCCGAAACCTCTGCCTACACTGTCCTCGCTCTAACCTCCGCTCGTGAAAACGGAGATCAATACGAGTGGATAGAGTTATTAATTCCTCCAGTGTGGCAGGAATCTCCCTAGTGGCCAGGGCGTCCTTAACGTGGTCAGCCAGCCCCCTCCAAAATATTGGAATGAGGGCTTTATCCGACCACTCCAGCTCAGATGCTAAGGTGCGGAAGTGGACGGCAAAATGACTGACCAAGGACGAGCCCTGAGTCAATGCCAACAATTGGAGCGCCGTATCATGGGTGACACGAGGTCCTAAAAAGACCTGTTTCAGAGTGCTCAGAAACAACGGAGCACTCTGCACCACATGATCGCTACGCTCCCATAGCGGCGTAGCCCACTGCAACGCCCTGTCCGATAGAAGAGACACTATAAATCCCACCTTAGCCCGCTCTGTAGGGAAACGAGAGGCCAGAAGCTCGAGATGGATAGAGCACTGACTCACGAAACCCCTACAAGACTTACTGTCACCAGAGAATTTCTCTGGAAGCGGGAGTCGGGACAGGAGCGGCAGTGGACAAGGTGGCTGCAGCAACACTAGCAGCCTGAACAGCGACAGCAGTGACATCCACAGCTGAGGTTGAACGCTCAAGAGCCGCCAACCTTCCCTCCAGCTGCTGGATGTACCGCTGTGAATGCTGATCGTCCATCATTTACTAGCCAGACCTTAGCGCTAGTATTATGTTAAGGACTGGCGGAACGCACCAAGTACAAGATGAAATGGAACTAGGTGCGAGTTTATATAGCTGCAGCACAGGAAACAGCTACAGAAGTTTTGCCCTTTCAGGACCTGCCAAAAGGACCAATGGGATGTGCTGCAGTACCTGAGCATGTGACCCTCGATCTCCAACGGGAGATCCTGCCCTGGGCATGCTCAGACAGAGAAAATCAGGACTTAGATCCAGAAACGTCCACTCGCCGCTGCCCAGCACTGGCTTCAATGGCAGAAGCAGGAAAAGCAGCAGTAACTCTTCGCACAGAGTCAGACTGAGTGAGACGCTGGGATCGACGTCCCTGCTGAGCAGACTCCACTGCGGCTGGAGAAGAATGGGAGACCGCAGCGGAGACGGATCGAGATTCCCCCTGTGCAGCAGAGGAAACTCGACTCCTAACACACACAATATTAAAAAGTATTTTAATGAAATAAACACACCGTTTGCTGTAATAATTTATTGTACGCTCAATCCACTCGCTGAAGACCCTTGCTCTGTAACAAATAAAAAATAATAAACCAACAATATACATACCTTCCGTAGATCTGTAAAGTCCCACGTTGTAAATCCATCTGAAGGGGTTAAAATATTTTACAGCCAGGAGCTCTGGGCTGTAAGGGTGGCTGGGGGCAGATGTTTTTAGCCAGGGGGGGGGCCAAAAACTGTGGACCCTCTCTAGGCTATTAATATCTGCCTTCAGTCACTGGCTTTACTACTCTGGTGGAGAAAATTGCGCGAGAGCCCACGCCAATTTTTTCAGCGATTTAAACCTTAAATTGCCGTTAACCCTTAAATTTAATAGCTTTCAGCAATTTAAGGGTTAAATTGTTGAAAAAATTGGCGTGGGCTCCCGTGCAATTTTCTCCGCCAGAGTATTAAAGCCAGTGACTGAGGGGAAATATTAATAGCCTAGAGAGGGTCCACGGTTTTTGCCCCCCCTGGCTAAAAACATCTGCCCCCAGCCACCCCAGAAAAGGCACATCTGGAAGATGCGCCTA